>NC_137227.1:17500-617500 GCF_949987685.1 Ammodytes marinus
ATACATAAGATGATGATAGATGCTGGGAATTCCGAAATTGCATCAATTACCCAAAAATATCATAATTTTATCATAATGAGCAAAAACTCCACATAAAAAAAGTCATCAAACCAAGGCATGTTACATCTCAAAACGCTCGTCTCGATCTGCTCTATCCGAATATATAAGTTTTTTTACTTACAAACCATACAGAAGCCGGGAATTCCGAAATGTCACAATTACCCGCAATGCATCATGGGAGATTCTCCACTTTTTTGACAAAATAAGTAATAACTCCGTCAAAAATCATCCAATCAACACATATTATATATCAAACGAATCGTCTTGACCCACTCTATCCGATTATACAAGTTTCACGTACCAAATAAATCAGGAAAAAATCGCGAAAAGTAAGACCGCCAGTCAATATGTATACACCATTAATAAGGTCATGGAGCGACATACAACAAAACAGACGGAAAAGAAGATAATTTCTGGGAGTATTTGCCTACTCTTAACGGAAGACTTCTCTGGTGAGTATTTACCTCTTACAGTTTCCAATGTCCCATACATTTCTAATGTTATGTGATTTGGAAATTGTTCTCTTTCCTATCTAACAATCACCAATGTCAAGCGGTGTATGAGGCTTGGTGTGTTGTTTTTCTAAACCCTCTCCAAGGTGCTTGGAAGTCTGAGCAGTGGCGGAGTTGGGAGTCTAGGACCGTGGAATCGTCACATACACGGTCTTGGCTCTCTTCCTCCGACGTCTGTTCTGCTTTCTTGCCCTTGGGATGGCTGGTAAGGCGGCGCTTTGGCGTAGCTGGACCTGGTCATTCCTTGGAGGTAGCCCTTGGGGCTTGGAAGTATTGGACAGTGTTACGGGGAGAGGAATAGCTGCTGTAGACCCAGCGCTGCTCCTTTTCCTCGGCATCTGGCCTGCTTTCTTGCCCCTAGTTGGCTACTCACCCTTGGTTTGACTGGTAAGGCGACGTTTTAGTGGAGCTAGACCTGTCATTCCTTGGGGGCTTCCCCTGGGGGCCTGGAGGTATGTTCGGTGTGACGGGGAGGGGGGCAGCTGCTGTTAACTCACCGCTGCTTCCACCCCCTGAATCTGTTCTGCCTGCCTACCCCCTTGGGTTGCTCGGGGGTATGGGCGTTTGACGGAGGTATGGTATAGGGCCGTGGAATCGTCACATACACGGCCTTTGCTCCATGCCTGCGGCGTCTGCCTTGCTCCTTCCCCCCTGGTTTGGCTGGTCGGGCACCCTCCTAGCGTTGCTGGACCGTCATCCCTGAAGAATCACCTAGGCTTGAGAGTACGAGGAGGTTTGCGGTGCCTGAGTAAGTCGCTGTAATTTTGTCTTACACACAGCTCTACTCCTACCACTGCTTACCTACCCCCAATCTCCTGCCTCGCAGCCCTGCCTGGCCAAATCAGAGCTACCTTGCGGTGTTAACAACTGATTTGTGCTGATCAGGGGGTAAGTATACGGCCCCTCTGGGTTCCACTCGGAACAGCACGCAGAGTGTGGCGGTCCAGGGCGTCAGGACCTTAATCGTGGCCCAGTCTTCTATGGGGGTTAGCCCTACATACACCAGCACATCTTACACCACATACGACCAATCTGACCTTAACTCCAACTGAATTGGGCACCTTTCTCTATTCTCTAAATTTCTTTATTTAACCTTAATTTTAACCTAATTTTGACCTTAATTTTAACTCTAATTTCACTTTAATTTAATACAATTTTAACCCTAATTTTAACTTTAAATTTTACTTTAATTTTACTTCAACTTTAACTTATTTTAACCTTAATTTTAACTATACTTTTAACTCTAATATTAACCTTAATTTTAACTTTGTTTTAAACTTTAATATTTACTTTAAATTACTTTAATATTAACCCTAATTTTAACTTTAAATTTAACTCTAATTTTAACTTTGATATATACTATAATTTTACTTCAATTTTTACTTGATCTTTTCAACCCCTTTTCTAATCCGATCGTCAATTTCATTCACGCTCTATACTAGGACCGTTCCTTAATATCAAGAGTATGGGAAGACTGACACTGGTCTGAGTAAGCCGCTGTAACATTGTCCCATACACAGCACTGCTCAATACCTATGTGGCCTTTCTCTGATCTCTAATTTATTTTGATTACAACCCTACCATAACCTCTATCCTAACCCTAATCACCGACTTTTACCTAAACCTAACCCTGGCGTCTCTATAACAACCTTACCATGACCCTTATCCTAACCCTAATCTCCGACTTTTACCTAAACCTAACCCTCTCACCTAACCCTAAAATACCGGGTTTTACCTAACCCTAACCCTGGCGTCTCTATAACAACCTTACCACGACCCTTATCCTAACCCTAATCTCCGACTTTTACCTAAACCTAACCCTCTCACCTAACCCTAAATACCGAGTTTTACCTAACCCTAACCCTGGCGTCTCTATCACAACCTTACCACGACCCTTATCCTAACCCTAATCTCCGACTTTTACCTAAACCTAACCCTGGCGTCTCTATCACAACCTTACCACGACCCTTATCCTAACCCTAATCGCCGACTTTTACCTAACCCTAACCCTGGCGTCTCGATAACAACCCTACCATAACCTCTTATCCTAACCCTAGTCGCCGACCTTTACCTAACCCTAACCACTCTGAAATAACAAACCCGATAACGACAAATTTATCCAATAAAGGCTGACATGATTCTACTTCAACAAAACTCTCTCAAAGTTCCTACCAAAACCCGATATGGGAAGATCAAAAACCAGGAAATTTAGAATACAATTGGCATAAAACCGGATACACCCCGTGATTTGATCACCACGGGGGGGGCCTCCCTCGGAGGAGAGTGTCTAGTGAGAAATGGCCGAAACACTCTGTGATTCCGAGGTCCACTACTGAAGAAATGTATCCCTAAATTTAAGATTTATCCATAAAATTGGAATATAAAAAAAACTCAAAGACCTGAAATACAGAACCCTTCTAGGGCAATCCGAAGTCATGTAACTAATCACTCTGGTTAAATTCTAAAAAGACCTGAAATACAGAACCCTTTCTAGGGCAATTTTAAGTCCTGAAATACAGAACCCTTTTTAGGGCAAAAGAATAACCTAAGTCAAATAACGAATCACTCTGGATAAATTCAAAAGACCTCAAATACAGAACCCTTTTAGGGCAATCCGAAGTCATGTAAATAATCACTCTGGTTAAATTCTAAGAAGACCTGAAATACAGAACCCTTTTTAGGGCAATTTGAAGTCCTGAAATACAGAACCCTTTCTAGGGCAAAAGAATAACCTAAGTCAAGTAACAAATCACTCTGGATAAATCCAAAGGATCGGAATGCTTTTCAACCTAGAAGTAATGAAACACTCAAGACAGGAAATACAGAACCCTGTTTAGGGCAATTTAAGTCAAGAAAACAAATCACGTGGGTAATATGGAATGAGAAGCTGCTGACAACGTGCGACGGTCCGTGCATTGCCTTTGGCACCCCATTTCAACTGCCCAGTCGTCGGATGAAGCAGGGGGTGTCATCGAGATAACTCAAACTACCTAACCTAGCCTGTACCTCGGAAGAGCGGGCTCTCAATACAACTCCAGTATATATTACCCTGACAATGTTCTCATTTTCATTACTTCCCATAAGTTCAACCACCAAGGAATACTACATTATTTACATAAATAGTCCTCCAATTGCTTCCTCTACATCCCTCTCCTCGCCTCTCTTCCCTCATGTAGACATGAGGGAGTGGGGGGAGGCAGAGTAAACAGCCCAGGTCGGGGCGGAGGTATGTCTAGTCCGTACAGACAGCTTACCTTGACTCTGCCTTTCTCCGGTCTCCATCATTGTTCTACCTCCTTTAACTCAATTCACTATCGATTCCCAACAAAATATAATTTAATCTAATTTAATTTAAGTTAATAATTTAATAATTTAATTTAATTTAATTCAATTTAATGTTATTTTATTTTATTTTATTTTATGTATTTAATCTAATTTAATTAGATTTTATTATATTTTGATTTAAGGTTATATATTTCTATTTAATTTAGTCCAATTATTTTATTTAGTTTTATCTAATATAATTTATTTTCTTTAGTTAGAATTAATTTATTTTTTATTTGAGGATTAGGCCCAAATAACAACCAAAACTGTTTTATACAACAATTTCACCAAAACTCTCCTCTAACTTCCCTCTTCTCACCTCTCTTCCCTCATGTAGACATGGGGGAGTAGGGGGAGGCAGAGTAAACAGCCCAGGTCGGGGCGGGGGTGAGTCTAGTCCGCACAGACAGCTTACCTTGACTCTGCCTCTCTCCTATCTCCATCATTCATCTACCCCTTTAACTCAATTTAGGCCCAAATAACAACCAAAACGGTTTTATACAACAAAATCACCAAAACTCTCCTCTAACTTCCCTCTTCTCGCCTCTCTTCCCTCATGTAAAGATGAGGGAATAGGGGGAGGTAGAGTACACAGCCCAGCTCGGGCGGGGGTGTCTGCAGCCCGTACAGGCGGGGCACCCTGATTCTACCTTCCTCCTGGACTCCATCATTCATCTACCTCAATAAACTCAATTTAGACCCAAATAACAACCAAAACAATGACTGCTATCAGTCCATAATCTACAATAAAATACTACAGTCAAGTACAGTTAAAATGCTAAAAAAACAGCTGTTAAGTTCTAACTGTAGGGCAAATAACATCCAGTGGTATGTACCTACCAAACATCAAACAACAGTTACCTAGCCCTAAACCCATTCATTTCAACAGGGATTACTCTCAACAATTCAGAAGAGAATACATAAGATGATGATAGATGCTGGGAATTCCGAAATTGCATCAATTACCCAAAAATATCATAATTTTATCATAATGAGCAAAAACTCCACATAAAAAAAGTCATCAAACCAAGGCATGTTACATCTCAAAACGCTCGTCTCGATCTGCTCTATCCGAATATATAAGTTTTTTTACTTACAAACCATACAGAAGCCGGGAATTCCGAAATGTCACAATTACCCGCAATGCATCATGGGAGATTCTCCACTTTTTTGACAAAATAAGTAATAACTCCGTCAAAAATCATCCAATCAACACATATTATATATCAAACGAATCGTCTTGACCCACTCTATCCGATTATACAAGTTTCACGTACCAAATAAATCAGGAAAAAATCGCGAAAAGTAAGACCGCCAGTCAATATGTATACACCATTAATAAGGTCATGGAGCGACATACAACAAAACAGACGGAAAAGAAGATAATTTCTGGGAGTATTTGCCTACTCTTAACAGAAGACTTCTCTGGTGAGTATTTACCTCTTACAGTTTCCAATGTCCCATACATTTCTAATGTTATGTGATTTGGAAATTGTTCTCTTTCCTATCTAACAATCACCAATGTCAAGCGGTGTATGAGGCTTGGTGTGTTGTTTTTCTAAACCCTCTCCAAGGTGCTTGGAAGTCTGAGCAGTGGCGGAGTTGGGAGTCTAGGACCGTGGAATCGTCACATACACGGTCTTGGCTCTCTTCCTCCGACGTCTGTTCTGCTTTCTTGCCCTTGGGATGGCTGGTAAGGCGGCGCTTTGGCGTAGCTGGACCTGGTCATTCCTTGGAGGTAGCCCTTGGGGCTTGGAAGTATTGGACAGTGTTACGGGGAGAGGAATAGCTGCTGTAGACCCAGCGCTGCTCCTTTTCCTCGGCATCTGGCCTGCTTTCTTGCCCCTAGTTGGCTACTCACCCTTGGTTTGACTGGTAAGGCGACGTTTTAGTGGAGCTAGACCTGTCATTCCTTGGGGGCTTCCCCTGGGGGCCTGGAGGTATGTTCGGTGTGACGGGGAGGGGGGCAGCTGCTGTTAACTCACCGCTGCTTCCACCCCCTGAATCTGTTCTGCCTGCCTACCCCCTTGGGTTGCTCGGGGGTATGGGCGTTTGACGGAGGTATGGTATAGGGCCGTGGAATCGTCACATACACGGCCTTTGCTCCATGCCTGCGGCGTCTGCCTTGCTCCTTCCCCCCTGGTTTGGCTGGTCGGGCACCCTCCTAGCGTTGCTGGACCGTCATCCCTGAAGAATCACCTAGGCTTGAGAGTACGAGGAGGTTTGCGGTGCCTGAGTAAGTCGCTGTAATTTTGTCTTACACACAGCTCTACTCCTACCACTGCTTACCTACCCCCAATCTCCTGCCTCGCAGCCCTGCCTGGCCAAATCAGAGCTACCTTGCGGTGTTAACAACTGATTTGTGCTGATCAGGGGGTAAGTATACGGCCCCTCTGGGTTCCACTCGGAACAGCACGCAGAGTGTGGCGGTCCAGGGCGTCAGGACCTTAATCGTGGCCCAGTCTTCTATGGGGGTTAGCCCTACATACACCAGCACATCTTACACCACATACGACCAATCTGACCTTAACTCCAACTGAATTGGGCACCTTTCTCTATTCTCTAAATTTCTTTATTTAACCTTAATTTTAACCTAATTTTGACCTTAATTTTAACTCTAATTTCACTTTAATTTAATACAATTTTAACCCTAATTTTAACTTTAAATTTTACTTTAATTTTACTTCAACTTTAACTTATTTTAACCTTAATTTTAACTATACTTTTAACTCTAATATTAACCTTAATTTTAACTTTGTTTTAAACTTTAATATTTACTTTAAATTACTTTAATATTAACCCTAATTTTAACTTTAAATTTAACTCTAATTTTAACTTTGATATATACTATAATTTTACTTCAATTTTTACTTGATCTTTTCAACCCCTTTTCTAATCCGATCGTCAATTTCATTCACGCTCTATACTAGGACCGTTCCTTAATATCAAGAGTATGGGAAGACTGACACTGGTCTGAGTAAGCCGCTGTAACATTGTCCCATACACAGCACTGCTCAATACCTATGTGGCCTTTCTCTGATCTCTAATTTATTTTGATTACAACCCTACCATAACCTCTATCCTAACCCTAATCACCGACTTTTACCTAAACCTAACCCTGGCGTCTCTATAACAACCTTACCATGACCCTTATCCTAACCCTAATCTCCGACTTTTACCTAAACCTAACCCTCTCACCTAACCCTAAAATACCGGGTTTTACCTAACCCTAACCCTGGCGTCTCTATAACAACCTTACCACGACCCTTATCCTAACCCTAATCTCCGACTTTTACCTAAACCTAACCCTCTCACCTAACCCTAAATACCGAGTTTTACCTAACCCTAACCCTGGCGTCTCTATCACAACCTTACCACGACCCTTATCCTAACCCTAATCTCCGACTTTTACCTAAACCTAACCCTGGCGTCTCTATCACAACCTTACCACGACCCTTATCCTAACCCTAATCGCCGACTTTTACCTAACCCTAACCCTGGCGTCTCGATAACAACCCTACCATAACCTCTTATCCTAACCCTAGTCGCCGACCTTTACCTAACCCTAACCACTCTGAAATAACAAACCCGATAACGACAAATTTATCCAATAAAGGCTGACATGATTCTACTTCAACAAAACTCTCTCAAAGTTCCTACCAAAACCCGATATGGGAAGATCAAAAACCAGGAAATTTAGAATACAATTGGCATAAAACCGGATACACCCCGTGATTTGATCACCACGGGGGGGGCCTCCCTCGGAGGAGAGTGTCTAGTGAGAAATGGCCGAAACACTCTGTGATTCCGAGGTCCACTACTGAAGAAATGTATCCCTAAATTTAAGATTTATCCATAAAATTGGAATATAAAAAAAACTCAAAGACCTGAAATACAGAACCCTTCTAGGGCAATCCGAAGTCATGTAACTAATCACTCTGGTTAAATTCTAAAAAGACCTGAAATACAGAACCCTTTCTAGGGCAATTTTAAGTCCTGAAATACAGAACCCTTTTTAGGGCAAAAGAATAACCTAAGTCAAATAACGAATCACTCTGGATAAATTCAAAAGACCTCAAATACAGAACCCTTTTAGGGCAATCCGAAGTCATGTAAATAATCACTCTGGTTAAATTCTAAGAAGACCTGAAATACAGAACCCTTTTTAGGGCAATTTGAAGTCCTGAAATACAGAACCCTTTCTAGGGCAAAAGAATAACCTAAGTCAAGTAACAAATCACTCTGGATAAATCCAAAGGATCGGAATGCTTTTCAACCTAGAAGTAATGAAACACTCAAGACAGGAAATACAGAACCCTGTTTAGGGCAATTTAAGTCAAGAAAACAAATCACGTGGGTAATATGGAATGAGAAGCTGCTGACAACGTGCGACGGTCCGTGCATTGCCTTTGGCACCCCATTTCAACTGCCCAGTCGTCGGATGAAGCAGGGGGTGTCATCGAGATAACTCAAACTACCTAACCCTAACCCTAACCCTAACCCTAACCCTCTAACCCTAACCCTAACCCTAACCCTAACCCTAACCCTAACCCTAACCCTAACCCTAACCCTAACCCTAACCCTAACCCCTAACCCTAACCCTAACCCTAACCCTAACCCTAACCCTAACCCTAACCCTAACCCAATTTGAACTGGAAGCCCTTAAACAACTAAAAAGCAACAAAAATATAGTCATCAAACCAGCTGATAAAGGCAGCTCTGTTGTCGTTTTGGACAGAGAGCAATACCTGTGGGAGGGTTACAGGCAACTTAATGACGCAAAGTACTATAAAAGCCTTAAGAAGCCTATCTTTAAGGACACTATTCCTTTAGTCACAGAAATACTCCAAAAACTGCAAACCAAAAAGTTCATCAATGCCAAACAGAGGTCCTTTTTGATGGGGGATGCCGAACCCAGACCTAGGCTATTTTATATGTTGCCAAAAATACACAAGGCCAGAGACAAGTGGAGCCTTCCCAATGTAATTCCACCTGGAAGGCCCATTGTCTCGGATTGTGGTAGTGAGACATATGCCACAGCCCATTTTGTGGAGACATACCTCAATCCCATATCTATCAAACATCCCAGTTACATTAAAGACACATACGACTTTGTCAACAAAATTAAACTACTGCACATTCCAGCTGATGCCTTCCTGTTCACCATGGATGTGGACAGCCTTTACACAAATATCAACACAGACCAAGGCATGGAGGCGGTCAAAAATACCTTTCAGTTATATCCAGATTCCAAACGTCCAGATAAGGAAATATTACAACTCTTATACCTTAACCTTACCAGGAACGACTTTGAATTTGACGATAAATACTTTTTACAAATATCAGGCACGGCCATGGGTAAAAAATTTGCTCCCTCTTTTGCCAATATTTTCATGGCCCAGTGGGAACAATCAGCCTTATCACAGGCTCCCATTAAACCCTTACATTACTATAGATACCTAGATGATATTTGGGGAGTGTGGACACACTCTTTACAGGAGTTTGATACATTCTGCAATTTTCTGAACAACTTTAACAGTTCCATCACCATTAAATCAACACACAGTCTCACTGAGGTGGATTTTCTGGACACGACAACCTTTAAGGGCCCTAATTTCCAGCAAACAAACAGATTGGACATTAAAGTGTTCTTTAAAGCAACAGACACACATGCTCTATTGAATAAAAGCAGCCACCATCCCAAGCACACTTTTGCGGGCTTGGTCAAATCCCAATTTTTAAGATTCCACAGAATCTGCACAAGAATAGAGGACTTTGGGTTTGCCGTGAGGGTGCTGTGCAAGGTCTTGTCCACCAGAGGGTACTCTTGGTCTTTCCTTAGACAGGTCTACAGTACTTTCAAAACAGTTAAACCAATTAACGTGGACCCCATGATACCACTGGTCATATTCTACTCGGAGTCTGCCACTAAATTGGCCAGAGCCTTTAAGAATAATTTTAAAATACTCCAGGAACAAGGTGGTCTATTGGTGGACCACAGAATAATCACGGCCTACAAGAAGAACAACAATATACAGGATATACTCATCAAAGCCAAATTAACACCGTTGACTCAGAAGACTGAGGCTGCTCGCACTGAGTTTTACAAATTTGAACCCTGGGCATACAACAAACACACCAACCAGGTGTTCGCCACCCAAAAAAGTACCAACACTAAAACTAAAAATTGCATATATCTCATAAGTTGTCTCACGTGCTCGATGCAATATGTAGGTGAAACTGGCAATACACTACTGACACGATTCACCCAACATAGATATAACATCAGCCGTAAAAAAGACACTCACCTGCCCTTGGTTAGCCATTTCATTGAGCACGGGTGGAATAATCTGACCACTACTATCTTAGAGGCAAATCCCAATTGGTCCAAGAAACAGAGGAAATACCTGGAAAGACAATGGATTCACAAGTTGAACACCCGTCTCCCCTTTGGCCTCAATGAGAAATAACTCCACAACATGATAATATAATATAATAATATAACAATAATCATATCAAATTTGATAATATATATACAAAAAAACTTTATGTTATCATTCCTACTCTAATACCACCAGGCCTTGATAGGAGATAGATATCATTACATACATAGATATTAGCGAGTACACTAACCAGTGGGCAGTCTTTGACTGTCTGCTGTCCTCTCTTAACCTAACCCTAACCCTAACCCTAACCCTAACCCTAACCCTAACCCTAACCCTAACCCTAACCCTAACCCTAACCCTAACCCTAACCCTAACCCTAACCCTAACCCTAACCCTCTGCTTACCTTAATAACCTGTGCTAACTTCCACATTCCACATTCAGATTCCACATTCAGATTCCACATTCCAACTTCCGATTCCACATTCAGATTCCAACTTTTTACATAGGGTTTTTAGAAAACTTCACCACAGACCATTACCAGACCACTCAAAATGGCCTGAAACGTGCTCCTAGACACTTTCTGTGGGAAGTATTTTTGACTCCACACTTAGTCAAATTTTCACACAATTTCACTTGTACTCATTTGGCCATAACTTCTGATAGGAAGGTCATAGAGACCTACTTTCAACGGATTTGGAACCAAGAAGAGCCCATCTTTCAACAGACATATTATGGGCCAAAACTCTACTGCGCATGCGCAGACCAAATCGGCCATAACTCGGGATAGAAACAACATAGAACCAAAATTTCAACGGATTCTGATCCGTCCCCACGCCTAGTATCTTGGTTAAAAATCTTGTGCAGTTGCCCCTCCCCTACCGGACGTTATTCCCAAAAAACCTGTTTTTCCATGTTAAAAAAAGTTTCTCGGAAATGGCTAAAAATTGGTGAGCATGTAGTCCTGGCCAAGGGCTACAACAGTCACTGCTTGGAATTGTGTTGCCCCTCTGCGTTGGGGAGTTACAGAGCTTCAAACTTTTCAAATCGCGATTGCAGTACCCACAATCGCCACCAGGGGGACGAAACTTTTTCGGCCAATGCGCCTGGTCCCAAGGTATCCGAGGATGGTCTCGGTATGAGGTTGCCCCTCTGCGTTCAAAATTTACGTCCAAAAAACCACTTTTGAAAAGTGGGCAGATTGCTCTTAACCTACCCTAACCCTAACCCTAGCCCAGCTTCCACATTCAGATTCCACATTCCACATTCCAATTCCTCATTCCACATTCAGATTCCACATTCCACATTCAGATTCCACATTCAGACTCCACATTCAGATTCCAGATTCCACATTCAGATTCCACATTCAGATTCCACATTCCACATTCAGATTCCACATTCAGATTCCACATTCCACATTCAGATTCCACATTCAGATTCCATATTCCACATTCAGATTCCACATTCAGATTCCACATTCAGATTCCAGATTCCACATTCAGATTCCACATTCAGATTCCACATTCCACATTCAGATTCCACATTCAGATTCCACATTCCACATTCAGATTCCACATTCAGATTCCACATTCCACATACAGATTCCACATTCAGATTCCACATTCCACATTCAGATTCCACATTCCGATTCCAACTTTTTACATAGGGTTTTTAGAAAACTTCACCACAGACCATTACCAGACCACTCAAAATGGCCTGGAACGTGCTCCTAGACACTTTCTGTGGGAAGTATTTTTGACTCCACACTTAGTCAAATTTTCACACAATTTCACTTGTACTCATTTGGCCATAACTTCTGATAGGAAGGTCATAAAGACCTACTTTCAACGGATTTGGAATCAGGAAGAGCCCCTCTTTCAACAGACATATTATGGGCCAAAACTCTACTGCGCATGCGCAGACCAAATCGGCCATAACTCGGGATAGAAACAACATAGAACCAAAATTTCAACGGATTCTGATCCGTCCCCACGCCTAGTATCTTGGTTAAAAATCTTGTGCAGTTGCCCCTCCCCTACCAGACGTTATTCCCAAAAAACCTGTTTTTCCATGTTAAAAAAAGTTACTCGGAAATGGCTAAAAATTGGTGAGCATGTAGTCCTGGCCAAGGGCTACAACAGGCACTGCTTGGAATTGTGTTGCCCCTCTGCGTTGGGGAGTTACAGAGCTTCAAACTTTTCAAATCGCGATTGCAGTACCCACAATCGCCACCAGGGGGACAAAACTTTTTCGGCCAATGCGCCTGGTCCCAAGGTATCCGAGGATGGTCTCGGTATGAGGTTGCCCCTCTGCGTTCAAAATTTACGTCCAAAAAACCACTTTTGAAAAGTGGGCAGATTGCTCTTAACCTACCCTAACCCTAACCCTAGCCCAGCTTCCACATTCAGATTCCACATTCCACATTCCAATTCCTCATTCCACATTCAGATTCCACATTCCACATTCAGATTCCACATTCAGACTCCACATTCAGATTCCAGATTCCACATTCAGATTCCACATTCAGATTCCACATTCCACATTCAGATTCCACATTCAGATTCCACATTCCACATTCAGATTCCACATTCAGATTCCACATTCCACATTCAGATTCCACATTCAGATTCCACATTCAGATTCCAGATTCCACATTCAGATTCCACATTCAGATTCCACATTCCACATTCAGATTCCACATTCAGATTCCACATTCCACATTCAGATTCCACATTCAGATTCCACATTCCACATACAGATTCCACAT
The DNA here is from genome assembly GCF_949987685.1 of Ammodytes marinus. Lineage (NCBI taxonomy): Eukaryota > Metazoa > Chordata > Actinopteri > Uranoscopiformes > Ammodytidae > Ammodytes > Ammodytes marinus. The sequence continues at coordinate 30,548 of NC_137227.1, forward strand.
TCAGATTCCACATTCCACATTCAGATTCCACATTCCGATTCCAACTTTTTACATAGGGTTTTTAGAAAACTTCACCACAGACCATTACCAGACCACTCAAAATGGCCTGGAACGTGCTCCTAGACACTTTCTGTGGGAAGTATTTTTGACTCCACACTTAGTCAAATTTTCACACAATTTCACTTGTACTCATTTGGCCATAACTTCTGATAGGAAGGTCATAAAGACCTACTTTCAACGGATTTGGAATCAGGAAGAGCCCCTCTTTCAACAGACATATTATGGGCCAAAACTCTACTGCGCATGCGCAGACCAAATCGGCCATAACTCGGGATAGAAACAACATAGAACCAAAATTTCAACGGATTCTGATCCGTCCCCACGCCTAGTATCTTGGTTAAAAATCTTGTGCAGTTGCCCCTCCCCTACCAGACGTTATTCCCAAAAAACCTGTTTTTCCATGTTAAAAAAAGTTACTCGGAAATGGCTAAAAATTGGTGAGCATGTAGTCCTGGCCAAGGGCTACAACAGGCACTGCTTGGAATTGTGTTGCCCCTCTGCGTTGGGGAGTTACAGAGCTTCAAACTTTTCAAATCGCGATTGCAGTACCCACAATCGCCACCAGGGGGACGAAACTTTTTCGGCCAATGCGCCTGGTCCCAAGGTATCCGAGGATGGTCTCGGTATGAGGTTGCCCCTCTGCGTTCAAAATTTACGTCCAAAAAACCACTTTTGAAAAGTGGGCAGATTGCTCTTAACCTACCCTAACCCTAACCCTAGCCCAGCTTCCACATTCAGATTCCACATTCCACATTCCAATTCCTCATTCCACATTCAGATTCCACATTCCACATTCAGATTCCACATTCAGACTCCACATTCAGATTCCAGATTCCACATTCAGATTCCACATTCAGATTCCACATTCCACATTCAGATTCCACATTCAGATTCCACATTCCACATTCAGATTCCACATTCAGATTCCATATTCCACATTCAGATTCCACATTCAGATTCCACATTCAGATTCCAGATTCCACATTCAGATTCCACATTCAGATTCCACATTCCACATTCAGATTCCACATTCAGATTCCACATTCCACATTCAGATTCCACATTCAGATTCCACATTCCACATACAGATTCCACATTCAGATTCCACATTCCACATTCAGATTCCACATTCCGATTCCAACTTTTTACATAGGGTTTTTAGAAAACTTCACCACAGACCATTACCAGACCACTCAAAATGGCCTGGAACGTGCTCCTAGACACTTTCTGTGGGAAGTATTTTTGACTCCACACTTAGTCAAATTTTCACACAATTTCACTTGTACTCATTTGGCCATAACTTCTGATAGGAAGGTCATAAAGACCTACTTTCAACGGATTTGGAATCAGGAAGAGCCCCTCTTTCAACAGACATATTATGGGCCAAAACTCTACTGCGCATGCGCAGACCAAATCGGCCATAACTCGGGATAGAAACAACATAGAACCAAAATTTCAACGGATTCTGATCCGTCCCCACGCCTAGTATCTTGGTTAAAAATCTTGTGCAGTTGCCCCTCCCCTACCAGACGTTATTCCCAAAAAACCTGTTTTTCCATGTTAAAAAAAGTTACTCGGAAATGGCTAAAAATTGGTGAGCATGTAGTCCTGGCCAAGGGCTACAACAGGCACTGCTTGGAATTGTGTTGCCCCTCTGCGTTGGGGAGTTACAGAGCTTCAAACTTTTCAAATCGCGATTGCAGTACCCACAATCGCCACCAGGGGGACGAAACTTTTTCGGCCAATGCGCCTGGTCCCAAGGTATCCGAGGATGGTCTCGGTATGAGGTTGCCCCTCTGCGTTCAAAATTTACGTCCAAAAAACCACTTTTGAAAAGTGGGCAGATTGCTCTTAACCTACCCTAACCCTAACCCTAGCCCAGCTTCCACATTCAGATTCCACATTCCACATTCCAATTCCTCATTCCACATTCAGATTCCACATTCCACATTCAGATTCCACATTCAGACTCCACATTCAGATTCCAGATTCCACATTCAGATTCCACATTCAGATTCCACATTCCACATTCAGATTCCACATTCAGATTCCACATTCCACATTCAGATTCCACATTCAGATTCCACATTCCACATTCAGATTCCACATTCAGATTCCACATTCAGATTCCAGATTCCACATTCAGATTCCACATTCAGATTCCACATTCCACATTCAGATTCCACATTCAGATTCCACATTCCACATTCAGATTCCACATTCAGATTCCACATTCCACATACAGATTCCACATTCAGATTCCACATTCCACATTCAGATTCCACATTCCGATTCCAACTTTTTACATAGGGTTTTTAGAAAACTTCACCACAGACCATTACCAGACCACTCAAAATGGCCTGGAACGTGCTCCTAGACACTTTCTGTGGGAAGTATTTTTGACTCCACACTTAGTCAAATTTTCACACAATTTCACTTGTACTCATTTGGCCATAACTTCTGATAGGAAGGTCATAAAGACCTACTTTCAACGGATTTGGAATCAGGAAGAGCCCCTCTTTCAACAGACATATTATGGGCCAAAACTCTACTGCGCATGCGCAGACCAAATCGGCCATAACTCGGGATAGAAACAACATAGAACCAAAATTTCAACGGATTCTGATCCGTCCCCACGCCTAGTATCTTGGTTAAAAATCTTGTGCAGTTGCCCCTCCCCTACCAGACGTTATTCCCAAAAAACCTGTTTTTCCATGTTAAAAAAAGTTACTCGGAAATGGCTAAAAATTGGTGAGCATGTAGTCCTGGCCAAGGGCTACAACAGGCACTGCTTGGAATTGTGTTGCCCCTCTGCGTTGGGGAGTTACAGAGCTTCAAACTTTTCAAATCGCGATTGCAGTACCCACAATCGCCACCAGGGGGACGAAACTTTTTCGGCCAATGCGCCTGGTCCCAAGGTATCCGAGGATGGTCTCGGTATGAGGTTGCCCCTCTGCGTTCAAAATTTACGTCCAAAAAACCACTTTTGAAAAGTGGGCAGATTGCTCTTAACCTACCCTAACCCTAACCCTAGCCCAGCTTCCACATTCAGATTCCACATTCCACATTCCAATTCCTCATTCCACATTCAGATTCCACATTCCACATTCAGATTCCACATTCAGACTCCACATTCAGATTCCAGATTCCACATTCAGATTCCACATTCAGATTCCACATTCCACATTCAGATTCCACATTCAGATTCCACATTCCACATTCAGATTCCACATTCAGATTCCACATTCCACATTCAGATTCCACATTCAGATTCCACATTCAGATTCCAGATTCCACATTCAGATTCCACATTCAGATTCCACATTCCACATTCAGATTCCACATTCAGATTCCACATTCCACATTCAGATTCCACATTCAGATTCCACATTCCACATACAGATTCCACATTCAGATTCCACATTCCACATTCAGATTCCACATTCCGATTCCAACTTTTTACATAGGGTTTTTAGAAAACTTCACCACAGACCATTACCAGACCACTCAAAATGGCCTGGAACGTGCTCCTAGACACTTTCTGTGGGAAGTATTTTTGACTCCACACTTAGTCAAATTTTCACACAATTTCACTTGTACTCATTTGGCCATAACTTCTGATAGGAAGGTCATAAAGACCTACTTTCAACGGATTTGGAATCAGGAAGAGCCCCTCTTTCAACAGACATATTATGGGCCAAAACTCTACTGCGCATGCGCAGACCAAATCGGCCATAACTCGGGATAGAAACAACATAGAACCAAAATTTCAACGGATTCTGATCCGTCCCCACGCCTAGTATCTTGGTTAAAAATCTTGTGCAGTTGCCCCTCCCCTACCAGACGTTATTCCCAAAAAACCTGTTTTTCCATGTTAAAAAAAGTTACTCGGAAATGGCTAAAAATTGGTGAGCATGTAGTCCTGGCCAAGGGCTACAACAGGCACTGCTTGGAATTGTGTTGCCCCTCTGCGTTGGGGAGTTACAGAGCTTCAAACTTTTCAAATCGCGATTGCAGTACCCACAATCGCCACCAGGGGGACGAAACTTTTTCGGCCAATGCGCCTGGTCCCAAGGTATCCGAGGATGGTCTCGGTATGAGGTTGCCCCTCTGCGTTCAAAATTTACGTCCAAAAAACCACTTTTGAAAAGTGGGCAGATTGCTCTTAACCTACCCTAACCCTAACCCTAGCCCAGCTTCCACATTCAGATTCCACATTCCACATTCCAATTCCTCATTCCACATTCAGATTCCACATTCCACATTCAGATTCCACATTCAGACTCCACATTCAGATTCCAGATTCCACATTCAGATTCCACATTCAGATTCCACATTCCACATTCAGATTCCACATTCAGATTCCACATTCCACATTCAGATTCCACATTCAGATTCCACATTCCACATTCAGATTCCACATTCAGATTCCACATTCAGATTCCAGATTCCACATTCAGATTCCACATTCAGATTCCACATTCCACATTCAGATTCCACATTCAGATTCCACATTCCACATTCAGATTCCACATTCAGATTCCACATTCCACATACAGATTCCACATTCAGATTCCACATTCCACATTCAGATTCCACATTCCGATTCCAACTTTTTACATAGGGTTTTTAGAAAACTTCACCACAGACCATTACCAGACCACTCAAAATGGCCTGGAACGTGCTCCTAGACACTTTCTGTGGGAAGTATTTTTGACTCCACACTTAGTCAAATTTTCACACAATTTCACTTGTACTCATTTGGCCATAACTTCTGATAGGAAGGTCATAAAGACCTACTTTCAACGGATTTGGAATCAGGAAGAGCCCCTCTTTCAACAGACATATTATGGGCCAAAACTCTACTGCGCATGCGCAGACCAAATCGGCCATAACTCGGGATAGAAACAACATAGAACCAAAATTTCAACGGATTCTGATCCGTCCCCACGCCTAGTATCTTGGTTAAAAATCTTGTGCAGTTGCCCCTCCCCTACCAGACGTTATTCCCAAAAAACCTGTTTTTCCATGTTAAAAAAAGTTACTCGGAAATGGCTAAAAATTGGTGAGCATGTAGTCCTGGCCAAGGGCTACAACAGGCACTGCTTGGAATTGTGTTGCCCCTCTGCGTTGGGGAGTTACAGAGCTTCAAACTTTTCAAATCGCGATTGCAGTACCCACAATCGCCACCAGGGGGACGAAACTTTTTCGGCCAATGCGCCTGGTCCCAAGGTATCCGAGGATGGTCTCGGTATGAGGTTGCCCCTCTGCGTTCAAAATTTACGTCCAAAAAACCACTTTTGAAAAGTGGGCAGATTGCTCTTAACCTACCCTAACCCTAACCCTAGCCCAGCTTCCACATTCAGATTCCACATTCCACATTCCAATTCCTCATTCCACATTCAGATTCCACATTCCACATTCAGATTCCACATTCAGACTCCACATTCAGATTCCAGATTCCACATTCAGATTCCACATTCAGATTCCACATTCCACATTCAGATTCCACATTCAGATTCCACATTCCACATTCAGATTCCACATTCAGATTCCACATTCCACATTCAGATTCCACATTCAGATTCCACATTCAGATTCCAGATTCCACATTCAGATTCCACATTCAGATTCCACATTCCACATTCAGATTCCACATTCAGATTCCACATTCCACATTCAGATTCCACATTCAGATTCCACATTCCACATACAGATTCCACATTCAGATTCCACATTCCACATTCAGATTCCACATTCCGATTCCAACTTTTTACATAGGGTTTTTAGAAAACTTCACCACAGACCATTACCAGACCACTCAAAATGGCCTGGAACGTGCTCCTAGACACTTTCTGTGGGAAGTATTTTTGACTCCACACTTAGTCAAATTTTCACACAATTTCACTTGTACTCATTTGGCCATAACTTCTGATAGGAAGGTCATAAAGACCTACTTTCAACGGATTTGGAATCAGGAAGAGCCCCTCTTTCAACAGACATATTATGGGCCAAAACTCTACTGCGCATGCGCAGACCAAATCGGCCATAACTCGGGATAGAAACAACATAGAACCAAAATTTCAACGGATTCTGATCCGTCCCCACGCCTAGTATCTTGGTTAAAAATCTTGTGCAGTTGCCCCTCCCCTACCAGACGTTATTCCCAAAAAACCTGTTTTTCCATGTTAAAAAAAGTTACTCGGAAATGGCTAAAAATTGGTGAGCATGTAGTCCTGGCCAAGGGCTACAACAGGCACTGCTTGGAATTGTGTTGCCCCTCTGCGTTGGGGAGTTACAGAGCTTCAAACTTTTCAAATCGCGATTGCAGTACCCACAATCGCCACCAGGGGGACGAAACTTTTTCGGCCAATGCGCCTGGTCCCAAGGTATCCGAGGATGGTCTCGGTATGAGGTTGCCCCTCTGCGTTCAAAATTTACGTCCAAAAAACCACTTTTGAAAAGTGGGCAGATTGCTCTTAACCTACCCTAACCCTAACCCTAGCCCAGCTTCCACATTCAGATTCCACATTCCACATTCCAATTCCTCATTCCACATTCAGATTCCACATTCCACATTCAGATTCCACATTCAGACTCCACATTCAGATTCCAGATTCCACATTCAGATTCCACATTCAGATTCCACATTCCACATTCAGATTCCACATTCAGATTCCACATTCCACATTCAGATTCCACATTCAGATTCCACATTCCACATTCAGATTCCACATTCAGATTCCACATTCAGATTCCAGATTCCACATTCAGATTCCACATTCAGATTCCACATTCCACATTCAGATTCCACATTCAGATTCCACATTCCACATTCAGATTCCACATTCAGATTCCACATTCCACATACAGATTCCACATTCAGATTCCACATTCCACATTCAGATTCCACATTCCGATTCCAACTTTTTACATAGGGTTTTTAGAAAACTTCACCACAGACCATTACCAGACCACTCAAAATGGCCTGGAACGTGCTCCTAGACACTTTCTGTGGGAAGTATTTTTGACTCCACACTTAGTCAAATTTTCACACAATTTCACTTGTACTCATTTGGCCATAACTTCTGATAGGAAGGTCATAAAGACCTACTTTCAACGGATTTGGAATCAGGAAGAGCCCCTCTTTCAACAGACATATTATGGGCCAAAACTCTACTGCGCATGCGCAGACCAAATCGGCCATAACTCGGGATAGAAACAACATAGAACCAAAATTTCAACGGATTCTGATCCGTCCCCACGCCTAGTATCTTGGTTAAAAATCTTGTGCAGTTGCCCCTCCCCTACCAGACGTTATTCCCAAAAAACCTGTTTTTCCATGTTAAAAAAAGTTACTCGGAAATGGCTAAAAATTGGTGAGCATGTAGTCCTGGCCAAGGGCTACAACAGGCACTGCTTGGAATTGTGTTGCCCCTCTGCGTTGGGGAGTTACAGAGCTTCAAACTTTTCAAATCGCGATTGCAGTACCCACAATCGCCACCAGGGGGACGAAACTTTTTCGGCCAATGCGCCTGGTCCCAAGGTATCCGAGGATGGTCTCGGTATGAGGTTGCCCCTCTGCGTTCAAAATTTACGTCCAAAAAACCACTTTTGAAAAGTGGGCAGATTGCTCTTAACCTAACCCTAACCCTAACCCTAACCCTAACCCTAACCCTAACCCTAACCCTAACCCTAACCCTAACCCTAACCCCTAACCCTAACCCTAACCCTAACCCTAACCCCCTAACCCTAACCCTAACCCTAACCCTAACCCTCTATCACAACCTTACCAGGACCCTTATCCTAACCCTAATCTCCGACTTTTACCTAAACCTAACCCTTTCACCTAAACCTAAATACCGAATTTTACCTAACCCTAACCCTGGCGTCTCTATCACAACCTTACCAGGACCCTTATCCTAACCCTAATCTCCGACTTTTACCTAAACTTAACCCTTTCACCTAACCCTAAATACCGAGTTTTACCTAAACCTAACCCTGGCGTCTCGATAACAACCTTACCATGACCCTTATCCTAACCCTAATCGCCGACTTTTACCTAAACCTAACCCTGGCGTCTCGATAACAACCCTACCATAACCTCTTATCCTAACCCGAGTCGCCGACCTTTACCTAACCCTAACCACTCTGAAATAACAAACCCGATAACATGATTCTACTTCAACATAAACTCTCTTAAAGTTCCTACCAAAACCCGATATGGGAAGATCAAAAACCAGGAAATTTAGAATACAATTGGCATAAAACCGGATACACCCCGTGATTTGATCACCACGGGGGGGGCCTCCCTCGGAGGAGAGTGTCTAGTGAGAAATGGCCGAAACACTCTGTGATTCCGAGGTCCACTACTGATGAAATGTATCCCTAAATTTAGGATTTATCCACAAAAATAACTAAGTCAATTAAACACGTTTATTCAAACCTAGAATAAAAATACTCAAAAGACCTGAAATACAGAACCCTTTCTGGGGCAATCCTAAATCAAGTAACAAATCGCTCTGGACAAATTCTAAAGACCTGAAATACAGAACCCTTTCGAGGACAATCCTAAGTCATGTAACTAATAACTCTGGATAAATTCTAAGACCGGAAATACAAAACCCTTTCAGGGCAATCCTAAGTCATGTAACTAATAACTCTGGATAAATTCAAAGGATCGGAACGCTCTTCAACATAGAAGTAATGAAAAACTCAAGACAAGAAATACAGAACCCTGTTTAGGGCAATTTAAGTCAAGAAAACAAATCACGTGGGTAATATGGAATGAGAAGCTGCTGACAAACGTGCGTGGGTCCGTGCATTACCTTTTGGCACCCCAGTTCAACTGCCCAGTCGTCGGATGAAGCAGGGGGTGTCACCGAGATAGCTCAAACTACCTAACCCTAACCCTAACCCTAACCCCTAACCCTGTCTCTGCATATAATTCTGACAGTATATCTACTTATTCACCCCCTTTAGGGCGCACTGCTGCCCGGACCGGCCCGGCGACGTGGCGGAGCTCCCCTTTGTCTCCCATGCTCCCCGTAAAAACTGCTAAGGCATCTCCTAACATGATGAGCGGGCCTCTGAAAGTCAAACTAGACCTTAAAGCCCAATCTGAGCCTAGCACTGGGGAGCATGGGATTGCTCTGTCACCTCGCCGGGTCCCTCCGGCGGCTGATGCGTCCACGGACCTGGGCCGGGACCCTAAAGGGTCACCACCTCCCCCCACCACTACTACCACCCCCCCTACTGCAGGTGAGCAGGTTGCCTATGCTCCCCCCTCTTCCCCCTCCCTCCTTCTCTCCCCCCAACTTACTCCTCGTCCTATTCCGTCACCAATTACCACCCCACCCCCCACCACGACCCCTCTGCCAACGTTCAAACCCACCACCCACATAGCCAGGCCTCAGAGGAAATTGATGGACTGGTTTATAACACCCCGTAAACCAGTCCTGATCCTGGGGGACTCCAACATCAGTCGGATCCCAGCCCATAACAACCCACAGGTACAACAGGACTGCTACCCGGGAGCCAGTTTCTACCATTTACTAAATATGTGCGAAAAAACCACGCCAAATCTGCACACTAAGGTGGTGGTTCTCTCGGTGGGGATAAATAACAAGGACCAGGACCCGAAACAGACCTCCATCAAACAACTCAAGGCACTCTACAAACAGGCAAAGTCTACCTTCCCCAACGCAGACATATACTTTCCCATAATAAATTTTTCACCCCACCTCACTCCAAAACAGAAATACAATCTCACACTCATTAACAACACCATTGCCACATACTTCCCCTTCCTTGCAGAAATTCCACACGACACCTTCATTACAGTACAGGATAACATTCATTGGACCAAATTCACAGCTATCGACATATTCCAATACTGGTGTAAACAATTAAATTTATAATTTCAGCAGAAACCAACCCGGCACCCCCATCATACAAACAATTATGTAACAACAAAGCAAGCATCCTGTCAATTCCCATACCTAATAATTCTGTACCCCCACAACTGTCTACAAATAACCCTGTAATTAATACATCTCCCTCTCTTGACCCCCCTGTACAGGAACCTGCGGCTGGTGTGGACCTGGGGTGGAGCTCATCATCTAACATTCTCAATTTATCCCAACTATTTGTTCCCTCTGCCCCCCAAATAGCGCTGCTGGAGAGGGGACTGTCATTCATCCCACGCCCCAAAGCCTACGACTGGGAGGAACTTCAGAGGGACATTCACAAATACCATAGACGCATCAAAATACATGACTATTTTCACTCACTACCTAAGTTTCAGTACACCCCATTCACACACCCCTCCAACTGGGAACCCAAAGACTCCCAGCTGGACGCTAAAATACAATCACTCATTAAGTCAGACAGGCGGGCTCTGCGTTCATATCGGCCTCCGGTGGATATCTCAGATAATCTACCGGAGGCCGAGCGCAGAGCCCTTACACAATTGAACAATAATCCCAACATAATCATAAAACCGGCAGATAAAGGATCAAAAATAGTCATCATGGACCGACAGCATTATGTACTGGAAGCAAACAGACAACTCAACAACACCCAACACTACAGGCCAATACCACACAGCATTCAGCTAGAAACACAATCACAACTCAGAACCATCATTAACTCATTATACCATAAGAAACACATCACAGCTAAACAAAGAGATTTTTTATTCGGACCAGATGACCCACGCACCAGGCAATTTTATTTACTACCTAAAATACACAAAGAACCACACACCTGGACCATTCCCTCTGAAGTTCCCCCCGGCAGACCTATAGTTTCAGACTGCAACAGCACTTCCTACAACATCTCACAGTATATTGAACATTACCTTGGCCCCCTCTCTAGCAGACACCCCAGTTATCTCAAGGACACTTACCACTTCCTGGATATCATCAGACCCATGGCTGTCCCCACCCATACACAACTATTTACAATTGACGTAGACAGCCTATATACCAACATTAGCACACCACTGGGACTTGATAAAATAAAATCCATCTTTTCCAAGTACCCAGACAGCACTAGACCGGACACAGAACTCTTACAATTACTCACCATCTGTTTAAATAATAATGACTTTTCATTCAATAACCAACATTTTCTACAGGTCAATGGGACAGCCATGGGTCAGAGATACGCCCCATCCTACGCTAACCTCTACATGAGTGAATGGGAGCGAGAAGCACTGGCCAAGTGTGACTTAAAACCCCTCTTTTATTTCAGATTTTTAGACGACATCATTGGGGCCTGGCCCCATGATGTCGCTCTATTCCCGGATTTCATCAACACACTTAACAGTCACCACCCATCAATAAAACTCAAATACATAATAGATCCACATCAGGTACACTTTTTAGACACCACAGTATTTTTTCAAGCAATAAACCCCACGCAAAACAAACTACTCACCAAGGTTTACTTTAAATCCACCGACACTCACGCCCTTTTGCATAAATCCAGCTACCACCCCAAACATACATTTAAAGGAATAATTAAATCACAAATCATCCGTTTTCACCGTATTTCATCCCTGATTTCAGATTTTCATAACACCACCTCCATTCTTTTCAGTAGCCTCAGACACAGAGGATATTCTAAACGTTTTCTCCGCCAAATTAAAAACAGCACCTTGGCCGCTCTCGCTCCCATTCACTCCTTGGAAGCTCTGCCCCAGATGTCCGAGGGCGGGGGACGGCCTCCAACCACTGCACCAACTAGATCCTCAAAAACCCTCGCCCTCTACCCTAACCAGGGTCTATATCCCAACCCCCCTTGCCTCCCCTCCCTCCCCTACCCTAACCAGGGTTTGCATCCCGACCCACCCTACCCCCCTTCCTTTACAGCAGTGCTTGGAGGCACTCCCCCCTCTTTTTCCAACAGCCGGACTACGCACCAGCCGCAGCTAATCCCATTTATCTCCACATTTTCCCACAGGACTTCCAACCTACACCGCACCCTCAAACACAACTTTTCCCGCACACAAACACACCATCCAGCATTACAATACTGTCAAGTCATTTCAGCCCACAGAAAAAATAATAACCTTAAAAGCATTTTAGTCCGGTCAACCTTTAAAGATAACTCACATTCACCACAAACACAGCACGACAGTATGTACAAAAACCGGAAATTCATACATAACATACACAGCAGAGCATCACACCCCACCCTGGGCACATTTTCACTCCACTCCAGCAACATCATCTACATAATCACCTGCACCTCCTGTTCGAAACACTACATTGGGGAAACAAAACATACATTACTGACCAGATTAAAACAACACACATACAACATTGGGGAAGGTAGACTTACAACACCCTTAGTCAGACATTTCCAAATACATTCACCGACAAACCTCATCATCTCTGGTCTAGAATCAAATAATAGGTGGACTATTGGGCAGAGGAAGAGAGCAGAAAAAATATGGATTGACAAACTCGGCACAATGGTACCCCTTGGTTTTAATGACAAATGATGTTTTAATAACACTTTATGGTACAGCACTAATTTTAGGATGATTTTAGCTAATGTTTTAGGGCCTTTTATTTATGTATTTAAGTAATCATCTGGATATTTTACACATACACATATATATGTCTATGGGCCAAAAGGTTTTTTGTTCCCCCCTCCCCCTTTTTTTGCACTGTCGGGCTTGGGGCTTGAACCCGGGTCTCCCAGGGGAAAGAGCGGGGCTTTCCCATCTATGCTATCTAACCATGTACCCTTTACCCTAACCCTAACCACCCCTCCCCTCACACCTGAACCTAAATTTAGCACCGGAAAAAACAATCCCCATCTACCACATAACCCACCTTCCCATATTTCCCCTCCCCCCCACCCATCCCCGCCACTCACCATATATTTTAATACTAGCACCATGATTAGGGAATTTTATAATAGGTACACATATTTATTTTTCTATTATTGGAATTGTGTATGTGTGTATTGATATATGTCCATTTTTATGGTTTTTATTTTATTTTATTTTATTTTATTGTTTTAATCCCACAAAAGTACCACATTTTACTGACCATTGTGCTGCTGCCTCTTCCTCTGCTCAATAGTCAGGGTCCTGGTCTCCCAAACCGATGGGAGCCACCACCCCTGGGCTGGAACTGGCTCCCTGGATAGCACCAGCCACAGACTATACCACTCAACCATCCTATCATTTCACTTTCACATAACACAACAGCATCAGATCAGTAGGCCTGTGCACCCAAAACACAAGATGTCATTTTAACCCCAACCCTAACCCAAACCTAACCCTACCCCTAACCCCTAACCCTAACCCTAACCCTCATCAGCTTTCAGTGAAATTTTATTGCTTCTTTCTGCAGCTCTCACTGAAATAAGGCTAATTTTCAACTTTGTTCAAATGTGCTGTAACTTTTGTTCCAAATGGTTTTTAAGAGTCTTTCATGGCTTGCCAAGCAGAACTCAGCATGCTAAACTAGTTATATATAGTATTTGCATTGAAATCTTAAGTCAATTTTATCATCAGCTTTCAGTGAAATTTTATTGCTTCTTTCTGCAGCTCTCACTGAAATAAGGCTAATTTTCAACTTTGTTCAAATGTGCTGTAACTTTTGTTCCAAATGGTTTTCAAGAGTCTTTCATGGCTTGCCAAGCAGAACTCAGCATGCTAAACTAGTTATATATAGTATTTGCATTGAAATCTTAAGTCAATTTTATCATCAGCTTTCAGTGAAATTTTATTGCTTCTTTCTGCAGCTCTCACTGAAATAAGGCTAATTTTCAACTTTGTTCAAATGTGCTGTAACTTTTGTTCCAAATGGTTTTCAAGAGTCTTTCATGGCTTGCCAAGCAGAACTCAGCATGCTAAACTAGTTATATATAGTATTTGCATTGAAATCTTAAGTCAATTTTATCATCAGCTTTCAGTGAAATTGTATTGCTTCTTTCTGCAGCTCTCACTGAAATAAGGCTAATTTTCAACTTTGTTCAAATGTGCTGTAACTTTTGTTCCAAATAGTTTTTAAGAGTCTTTCATGGCTTGCCAAGCAGAACTCAGCATGCTAAACTAGTTATATATAGTATTTGCATTGAAATATTAAGCACATTTTATCATCAGCTTTCAGTGAAATTTTATTGCTTCTTTCTGCAGCTCTCACTGAAATAAGGCAAATTTTCAACTTTGTTCAAATGTGCTGTAACTTTTGTTCCAAATGGTTTTCAAGAGTCTTTCATGGCTTGCCAAGCAGAACTCAGCATGCTAAACTAGTTATATATAGTATTTGCATTGAAATATTAAGTCAATTTTATCATCAGCTTTCAGTGAAATTTTATTGCTTCTTTCTGCAGCTCTCACTGAAATAAGGCTAATTTTCAACTTTGTTCACATGTGCTGTAACTTTTGTTCCAAATGGTTTTTAAGAGTCTTTCATGGCTTGCCAAGCAGAACTCAGCATGCTAAACTAGTTATAAATAGTATTTGCATTGAAATCTTAAGTCAATTTTATCATCAGCTTTCAGTGAAATTTTATTGCTTCTTTCTGCAGCTCTCACTGAAATAAGGCTAATTTTCAACTTTGTTCAAATGTGCTGTAACTTTTGTTCCAAATGGTTTTCAAGAGTCTTTCATGGCTTGCCAAGCAGAACTCAGCATGCTAAACTAGTTATATATAGTATTTGCATTGAAATATTAAGTAAATTTTATCATCAGCTTTCAGTGAAATTTTATTGCTTCTTTCTGCAGCTCTCACTGAAATAAGGCTAATTTTCAACTTTGTTCAAATGTGCTGTAACTTTTGTTCCAAATGGTTTTCAAGAGTCTTTCATGGCTTGCCAAGCAGAACTCAGCATGCTAAACTAGTTATATATAGTATTTGCATTGAAATCTTAAGTCAATTTTATCATCAGCTTTCAGTGAAATTTTATTGCTTCTTTCTGCAGCTCTCACTGAAATAAGGCTAATTTTCAACTTTGTTCAAATGTGCTGTAACTTTTGTTCCAAATGGTTTTCAAGAGTCTTTCATGGCTTGCCAAGCAGAACTCAGCATGCTAAACTAGTTATATATAGTATTTGCATTGAAATCTTAAGTCAATTTTATCATCAGCTTTCAGTGAAATTTTATTGCTTCTTTCTGCAGCTCTCACTGAAATAAGGCTAATTTTCAACTTTGTTCAAATGTGCTGTAACTTTTGTTCCAAATGGTTTTCAAGAGTCTTTCATGGCTTGCCAAGCAGAACTCAGCATGCTAAACTAGTTATATATAGTATTTGCATTGAAATCTTAAGTCAATTTTATCATCAGCTTTCAGTGAAATTTTATTGCTTCTTTCTGCAGCTCTCACTGAAATAAGGCTAATTTTCAACTTTGTTCAAATGTGCTGTAACTTTTGTTCCAAATGGTTTTCAAGAGTCTTTCATGGCTTGCCAAGCAGAACTCAGCATGCTAAACTAGTTATATATAGTATTTGCATTGAAATATTAAGTCAATTTTATCATCAGCTTTCAGTGAAATTTTATTGCTTCTTTCTGCAGCTCTCACTGAAATAAGGCTAATTTTCAACTTTGTTCAAATGTGCTGTAACTTTTGTTCCAAATGGTTTTCAAGAGTCTTTCATGGCTTGCCAAGCAGAACTCAGCATGCTAAACTAGTTATATATAGTATTTGCATTGAAATATTAAGTCAATTTTATCATCAGCTTTCAGTGAAATTTTATTGCTTCTTTCTGCAGCTCTCACTGAAATAAGGCTAATTTTCAACTTTGTTCAAATGTGCTGTAACTTTTGTTCCAAATGGTTTTCAAGTGTCTTTCATGGCTTGCCAAGCAGAACTCAGCATGCTAAACTAGTTATATATAGTATTTGCATTGAAATATTAACCAAATTTTATCATCAGCTTTCAGTGAAATTTTATTGCTTCTTTCTGCAGCTCTCACTGAAATAAGGCTAATTTTCAACTTTGTTCAAATGTGCTGTAACTTTTGTTCCAAATGGTTTTCAAGAGTCTTTCATGGCTTGCCAAGCAGAACTCAGCATGCTAAACTAGTTATATATAGTATTTGCATTGAAATCTTAAGTCAATTTTATCATCAGCTTTCAGTGAAATTTTATTGCTTCTTTCTGCAGCTCTCACTGAAATAAGGCTAATTTTCAACTTTGTTTAAATGTGCTGTAACTTTTGTTCCAAATGGTTTTCAAGAGTCTTTCATGGCTTGCCAAGCAGA
The DNA here is from genome assembly GCF_949987685.1 of Ammodytes marinus. NCBI lineage: Eukaryota > Metazoa > Chordata > Actinopteri > Uranoscopiformes > Ammodytidae > Ammodytes > Ammodytes marinus. The sequence goes on from NC_137227.1 coordinate 46,837, forward strand.
ACTCAGCATGCTAAACTAGTTATATATAGTATTTGCATTGAAATATTAAGTACATTTTATCATCAGCTTTCAGTGAAATTTTATTGCTTCTTTCTGCAGCTCTCACTGAAATAAGGCTAATTTTCAACTTTGTTCAAATGTGCTGTAACTTTTGTTCCAAATGGTTTTTAAGAGTCTTTCATGGCTTGCCAAGCAGAACTCAGCATGCTAAACTAGTTATATATAGTATTTGCATTGAAATCTTAAGTCAATTTTATCATCAGCTTTCAGTGAAATTTTATTGCTTCTTTCTGCAGCTCTCACTGAAATAAGGCTAATTTTCAACTTTGTTCAAATGTGCTGTAACTTTTGTTCCAAATGGTTTTCAAGAGTCTTTCATGGCTTGCCAAGCAGAACTCAGCATGCTAAACTAGTTATATATAGTATTTGCATTGAAATATTAAGTAAATTTTATCATCAGCTTTCAGTGAAATTTTATTGCTTCTTTCTGCAGCTCTCACTGAAATAAGGCTAATTTTCAACTTTGTTCAAATGTGCTGTAACTTTTGTTCCAAATGGTTTTCAAGAGTCTTTCATGGCTTGCCAAGCAGAACTCAGCATGCTAAACTAGTTATATATAGTATTTGCATTGAAATCTTAAGTCAATTTTATCATCAGCTTTCAGTGAAATTTTATTGCTTCTTTCTGCAGCTCTCACTGAAATAAGGCTAATTTTCAACTTTGTTCAAATGTGCTGTAACTTTTGTTCCAAATGGTTTTCAAGAGTCTTTCATGGCTTGCCAAGCAGAACTCAGCATGCTAAACTAGTTATATATAGTATTTGCATTGAAATCTTAAGTCAATTTTATCATCAGCTTTCAGTGAAATTTTATTGCTTCTTTCTGCAGCTCTCACTGAAATAAGGCTAATTTTCAACTTTGTTCAAATGTGCTGTAACTTTTGTTCCAAATGGTTTTCAAGAGTCTTTCATGGCTTGCCAAGCAGAACTCAGCATGCTAAACTAGTTATATATAGTATTTGCATTGAAATATTAAGTCAATTTTATCATCAGCTCTCAGTGAAATTTTATTGCTCCTTTCTGCAGCTCTCACTGAAATAAGGCTAATTTTCAACTTTGTTCAAATGTGCTGTAACTTTTGTTCCAAATGGTTTTCAAGAGTCTTTCATGGCTTGCCAAGCAGAACTCAGCATGCTAAACTAGTTATATATAGTATTTGCATTGAAATCTTAAGTCAATTTTATCATCAGCTTTCAGTGAAATTTTATTGCTTCTTTCTGCAGCTCTCACTGAAATAAGGCTAATTTTCAACTTTGTTCAAATGTGCTGTAACTTTTGTTCCAAATGGTTTTCAAGAGTCTTTCATGGCTTGCCAAGCAGAACTCAGCATGCTAAACTAGTTTTATATAGTATTTGCATTCAAATCTTAAGTCAATTTTATCATCAGCTTTCAGTGAAATTTTATTGCTTCTTTCTGCAGCTCTCACTGAAATAAGGCTAATTTTCAACTTTGTTCAAATGTGCTGTAACTTTTGTTCCAAATGGTTTTCAAGAGTCTTTCATGGCTTGCCAAGCAGAACTCAGCATGCTAAACTAGTTATATATAGTATTTGCATTGAAATCTTAAGTCAATTTTATCATCAGCTTTCAGTGAAATTGAAACACTTGTACACTTGTACATAGTGTTTGTATTGAAATATTAAGAACTTTTTGGAAGCATTTTTCATTTGCCTTTGAAAAAAAAAAGTTCCCCACAACATTCATCTCAAAAAAATTCTTCCTTCAGAAAAAAAAAATTCGTAAAAAAATTCGTAAAAAAATTCTTCCTCTCAAAATGTAATCTTCCACCAAAAAGAAACATTTTGCCCAAACTTTTTTTCCAAATGGTTTTCAAGAGTCTTTCACAGATTGCCAAGCTGAACTCAGGATGCCAAACAAGTTGTTCATAGTGTTTGTATTGAAATATTAAGAACACATATGCCATTGAAAAGAAAAAAGTTCCCCACAACAGTCACCTCAAAAAAATTCATCCTTGAGAAAAAAAAAAATTCGTAAAAAAAATTCTTCCTTTGTTAAAAAAAATCTTCCTCTCAAAATATAATCTTCCACCAAAAAGAAAAATTTTGCTCAAACTTTTTTTCCAAATGGTTTTCAAGAGTCTTTCACAGCTTTCCAAGCTGAACTCAGGATGCCAAACAAGTTGTACATAGTGTTTGTATTGAAATATTAAGAACATTTTGGAAGCAGTTTTCATTTGCCTTTGAAAAAAAAAAAAGTTCCCTACATCAGTCACATCAAAAAAATTCTTCCTTCAGAAAAAAAAAATCGTAAAAAAATTCTTCCTATGTTAAAAAAAATGTTCCTCTCAAAATGTAATCTTCCACCAAAAAGAAAAATTTGGCCCAAACTTTTTTTCCAAATGGTTTTCAAGTCTTTCACAGATTGCCAAGCTGAACTCAGGATGCCAAACAAGTTGTACATAGTGTTTGTATTGGAATATTAAGAAAACATGTGCCATTGAAAAAAAAAGTTCCCCACAACAGTCACCTCAAAAAAATTCTTCCTTCAGAAAAAAAAAATCGTAAAAAAATTCTTCCTATGTTAAAAAAAATGTTCCTCTCAAAATATAATCTTCCACCAAAAAGGAAAATTTTGCCCAAACTTTTTTTCCAAATGGTTTTCAAGAGTGTTTCACAGCTTGCCAAGCTGAACTCAGGATGCCAAACATTGCAATAAGAAGAACATTTCGGTAGCAGTTTTCATATGCCATTGAAAAAAAAAAAAGTTCACCACAAAAGTCACCTCGAAAAAATTCTTCCTTCAGAAAAAAAAAATCGTAAAAAAATTCTTCCTATGTTAAAAAAAATGTTCCTCTCAAAATATAATCTTCCACCAAAAAGGAAAATTTTGCCCAAACTTTTTTTCCAAATGGTTTTCAAGAGTGTTTCACAGCTTGCCAAGCTGAACTCAGGATGCCAAACATTGCAATAAGAAGAACATTTCGGTAGCAGTTTTCATATGCCATTGAAAAAAAAAAGTTCCCCACAACAGTCACCTCAAAAAAATTCTTCCTTCAGAAAAAAAAAAAATCGTAAAAAAAATTCTTCCTATGTTAAAAAAAATCTTAGTCTCAAAATATAGTCTTCCACCAAAAAGAAAAATTTTGCTCAGACTTTTTTTCCAAATGGTTTTCAAGAGTATTTCACAGCTTGCCAAGCTGAACTCAGGATTCCAAACATTGCAATAAGAAGAACGTTTCGGTAGCAGTTTTCATATGCCATTGAAAAAAAAAAGTTCCCCACAACAGTCACCTCAAAAAATTCTTCTTTCAGAAAAAAAAAATTCGTAAAAAAATTCTTCCTATGTTAAAAAAAATCTTCCTCTCAAAATATAATCTTCCACCAAAAAGGAAAATTTTGCCCAAACTTTTTTTCCAAATGGTTTTCAAGATTGTTTCACAGCTTGCCAAGCTGAACTCAGGATGCCAAACATTGCAATAAGAAGAATGTTTCGATAGCAGTTTTCATATGCCATTGAAAAAAAAAAGTTCCCCACAACAGTCACCTCAAAAAAATTCTTCCTTCAGAAAAAAAAAAATTCGTAAAAAAAATTCTTCCTATGTTAAAAAAAATTTTCGTCTCAAAATATAGTCTTCCACCAAAAAGAAAAAATTTTCTCAAACTTTTTTTCCAAATGGTTTTCAAGAGTATTTCACAGCTTGCCAAGCTGAACTCAGGATTCCAAACATTGCAATAAGAAGAACATTTCGGTAGCAGTTTTCATATGCCATTGAAAAAAAAAAGAAGTTCACAACAACAGTCACCTCAAAAAAATTCTTCCTTCAGAAAAAAAAAATCGTAAAAAAATTCTTCCTATGTTAAAAAAAATGTTCCTCTCAAAATATAATCTTCCACCAAAAAGGAAAATTTTGCCCAAACTTTTTTTCCAAATGGTTTTCAAGAGTGTTTCACAGCTTGCCAAGCTGAACTCAGGATGCCAAACATTGCAATAAGAACGTTTCGATAGCAGTTTTCATATGCCATTGAAAAAAAAAAGTTCCCCACAACAGTCACCTCAAAAAAATTCTTCCTTCAGAAAAAAAAAAATTCGTAAAAAAAATTCTTCCTATGTTAAAAAAAATCTTCGTCTCAAAATATAGTCTTCCACTTAAAAGAAAAATTTTGCTCAAACTTTTTTTCCAAATGGTTTTCAAGAGTATTTCACAGCTTGCCAAGCTGAACTCAGGATTCTAAACAAGTTGTACTTTCAATTATTTGCATTGAAATATAAAGCAGATTTCAGAAGCAGTTTTCATTTGCCTTCAAAAAAAGAATTCCCACTGTCAACCGAAAAAAAATTCTTCCTCCAAAAAAAACCAATGTCGATAAAAAAAATCTTCCTGTGATAAAAGAAATCTTCCTCTCAAAATATAATCTTCCACCAAAAAGAAAAATTTTGCTCAAACTTTTTTTCAGCTTTCAGTGAAATTTTATTGCTTCTTTCTGCAGCTCTCACTGAAATAAGGCTAATTTTCAACTTTGTTCAAATGTGCTGTAACTTTTGTTCCAAATGGTTTTCAAGAGTCTTTCATGGCTTGCCAAGCAGAACTCAGCATGCTAAACTAGTTATATATAGTATTTGCATTGAAATCTTAAGTCAATTTTATCATCAGCTTTCAGTGAAATTTTATTGCTTCTTTCTGCAGCTCTCACTGAAATAAGGCTAATTTTCAACTTTGTTCAAATGTGCTGTAACTTTTGTTCCAAATGGTTTTCAAGAGTCTTTCATGGCTTGCCAAGCAGAACTCAGCATGCTAAACTAGTTATATATAGTATTTGCATTGAAATCTTAAGTCAATTTTATCATCAGCTTTCAGTGAAATTTTATTGCTTCTTTCTGCAGCTCTCACTGAAATAAGGCTAATTTTCAACTTTGTTCAAATGTGCTGTAACTTTTGTTCCAAATGGTTTTCAAGAGTCTTTCATGGCTTGCCAAGCAGAACTCAGCATGCTAAACTAGTTATATATAGTATTTGCATTGAAATCTTAAGTCAATTTTATCATCAGCTTTCAGTGAAATTTTATTGCTTCTTTCTGCAGCTCTCACTGAAATAAGGCTAATTTTCAACTTTGTTCAAATGTGCTGTAACTTTTGTTCCAAATGGTTTTCAAGAGTGTTTCATGGCTTGCCAAGCAGAACTCAGCATGCTAAACTAGTTATATATAGTATTTGCATTGAAATATTAAGTCAATTTTATCATCAGCTTTCAGTGAAATTTTATTGCTTCTTTCTGCAGCTCTCACTGAAATAAGCCTAATTTTCAACTTTGTTCAAATGTGCTGTAACTTTTGTTCCAAATGGTTTTCAAGAGTCTTTCATGGCTTGCCAAGCAGAACTCAGCATGCTAAACTAGTTATATATAGTATTTGCATTGAAATCTTAAGTCAATTTTATCATCAGCTTTCAGTGAAATTTTATTGCTTCTTTCTGCAGCTCTCACTGAAATAAGGCTAATTTTCAACTTTGTTCAAATGTGCTGTAACTTTTGTTCCAAATGGTTTTCAAGAGTCTTTCATGGCTTGCCAAGCAGAACTCAGCATGCTAAACTAGTTATATATAGTATTTGCATTGAAATCTTAAGTCAATTTTATCATCAGCTTTCAGTGAAATTTTATTGCTTCTTTCTGCAGCTCTCACTGAAATAAGGCTAATTTTCAACTTTGTTCAAATGTGCTGTAACTTTTGTTCCAAATGGTTTTCAAGAGTCTTTCATGGCTTGCCAAGCAGAACTCAGCATGCTAAACTAGTTATATATAGTATTTGCATTGAAATCTTAAGTCAATTTTATCATCAGCTTTCAGTGAAATTTTATTGCTTCTTTCTGCAGCTCTCACTGAAATAAGGCTAATTTTCAACTTTCTTCAAATGTGCTGTAACTTTTGTTCCAAATGGTTTTCAAGAGTCTTTCATGGCTTGCCAAGCAGAACTCAGCATGCTAAACTAGTTATATATAGTATTTGCATTGAAATATTAAGTCAATTTTATCATCAGCTTTCAGTGAAATTTTATTGCTTCTTTCTGCAGCTCTCACTGAAATAAGGCTAATTTTCAACTTTGTTCAAATGTGCTGTAACTTTTGTTCCAAATGGTTTTCAAGAGTCTTTCATGGCTTGCCAAGCAGAACTCAGCATGCTAAACTAGTTATATATAGTATTTGCATTGAAATCTTAAGTCAATTTTATCATCAGCTTTCAGTGAAATTTTATTGCTTCTTTCTGCAGCTCTCACTGAAATAAGCCTAATTTTCAACTTTGTTCAAATGTGCTGTAACTTTTGTTCCAAATGGTTTTCAAGAGTCTTTCATGGCTTGCCAAGCAGAACTCAGCATGCTAAACTAGTTATATATAGTATTTGCATTGAAATCTTAAGTCAATTTTATCATCAGCTTTCAGTGAAATTGAAACACTTGTACACTTGTACATAGTTTTTGTATTGAAATATTAAGAACTCTTTGGAAGCATTTTTCATTTGCCTTTGAAAAAAAAAAGTTCCCCACAACATTCATCTCAAAAAAATTCTTCCTTCAGAAAAAAAAAATTCGTAAAAAAAATTCTTCCATTGTTAAAAAAAAATCTTCCTCTCAAAATATAATCTTCCACCAAAAAGAAAAATTTTGCCCAAACTTTTTTTCCAAATGGTTCTCAAGAGTCTTTCACAGCTTGCCAAGCTGAACTCAGGATTCCAAACAAGTTGTACTTTCAATTATTTGCATTGAAATATAAAGCAGATTTCAGAAGCAGTTTTCATTTGCCTTCAAAAAAAGAATTCCCACTGTCAACCGAAAAAAAATTCTTCCTCCAAAAAAAACCAATGTCGATAAAAAAAATCTTCCTGTGATAAAAGAAATCTTCCTCTCAAAATATAATCTTCCACCAAAAAGAAACATTTTGCTCAAACTTTTTTTCAGCTTTCAGTGAAATTTTATTGCTTCTTTCTGCAGCTCTCACTGAAATAAGGCTAATTTTCAACTTTGTTCAAATGTGCTGTAACTTTTGTTCCAAATGGTTTTCAAGAGTCTTTCATGGCTTGCCAAGCAGAACTCAGCATGCTAAACTAGTTATATATAGTATTTGCATTGAAATCTTAAGTCAATTTTATCATCAGCTTTCAGTGAAATTTTATTGCTTCTTTCTGCAGCTCTCACTGAAATAAGGCTAATTTTCAACTTTGTTCAAATGTGCTGTAACTTTTGTTCCAAATGGTTTTCAAGAGTCTTTCATGGCTTGCCAAGCAGAACTCAGCATGCTAAACTAGTTATATATAGTATTTGCATTGAAATCTTAAGTCAATTTTATCATCAGCTTTCAGTGAAATTTTATTGCTTCTTTCTGCAGCTCTCACTGAAATAAGGCTAATTTTCAACTTTGTTCAAATGTGCTGTAACTTTTGTTCCAAATGGTTTTCAAGAGTCTTTCATGGCTTGCCAAGCAGAACTCAGCATGCTAAACTAGTTATATATAGTATTTGCATTGAAATCTTAAGTCAATTTTATCATCAGCTTTCAGTGAAATTTTATTGCTTCTTTCTGCAGCTCTCACTGAAATAAGGCTAATTTTCAACTTTGTTCAAATGTCATGTAACTTTAGTTCCAAATGGTTTTCAAGAGTCTTTCATGGCTTGCCAAGCAGAACTCAGCATGCTAAACTAGTTATATATAGTATTTGCATTGAAATCTTAAGTCAATTTTATCATCAGCTTTCAGTGAAATTGTATTGCTTCTTTCTGCAGCTCTCACTGAAATAAGGCTAATTTTCAACTTTGTTCAAATGTGCTGTAACTTTTGTTCCAAATGGTTTTCAAGAGTCTTTCATGGCTTGCCAAGCAGAACTCAGCATGCTAAACTAGTTATATATAGTATTTGCATTGAAATCTTAAGTCAATTTTATCATCAGCTTTCAGTGAAATTTTATTGCTTCTTTCTGCAGCTCTCACTGAAATAAGGCTAATTTTCAACTTTGTTCAAATGTGCTGTAACTTTTGTTCCAAATGGTTTTCAAGAGTCTTTCATGGCTTGCCAAGCAGAACTCAGCATGCTAAACTAGTTATATATAGTATTTGCATTGAAATCTTAAGTCAATTTTATCATCAGCTTTCAGTGAAATTTTATTGCTTCTTTCTGCAGCTCTCACTGAAATAAGGCTAATTTTCAACTTTGTTCAAATGTCATGTAACTTTAGTTCCAAATGGTTTTCAAGAGTCTTTCATGGCTTGCCAAGCAGAACTCAGCATGCTAAACTAGTTATATATAGTATTTGCATTGAAATCTTAAGTCAATTTTATCATCAGCTTTCAGTGAAATTGAAACACTTGTACACTTGTACATAGTTTTTGTATTGAAATATTAAGAACTCTTTGGAAGCATTTTTCATTTGCCTTTGAAAAAAAAAAGTTCCCCACAACATTCATCTCAAAAAAATTCTTCCTTCAGAAAAAAAAAATTCGTAAAAAAAATTCTTCCATTGTTAAAAAAAATCTTCCTCTCAAAATATAATCTTCCACCAAAAAGAAAAATTTTGCCCAAACTTTTTTTCCAAATGGTTTTCAAGAGTCTTTCACAGTTTGCCAAGCTGAACTCAGGATGCCAAACAAGTTTTACATAGTGTTTGTATTGAAATATTAAGAACACATATGCCATTGAAAAGAAAAAAGTTCCCCACAACAGTCACCTCAAAAAAATTCATCCTTGAGAAAAAAAAAAATTCGTAAAAAAAATTCTTCCTTTGTTAAAAAAAATCTTCCTCTCAAAATATAATCTTCCACCAAAAAGAAAAATTTTGCTCAAACTTTTTTTCCAAATGGTTTTCAAGAGTCTTTCACAGCTTTCCAAGCTGAACTCAGGATGCCAAACAAGTTGTACATAGTGTTTGTATTGAAATATTAAGAACATTTTGGAAGCAATTTTCATTTGCCTTTGAAAAAAAAAAAAGTTCCCTACAACAGTCTCATCAAAAAAATTCTTCCTTCAGAAAAAAAAAATCGTAAAAAAATTCTTCCTATGTTAAAAAAATTTTCCTCTCAAAATATAGTATTCCACCAAAAAGAAAAATTTCCTCTAACTTTTTTTCCAAATGGTTTTCAAGAGTCTTTCACAGCTTGCCAAGCTGAACTCTGGATGCCAAACAAGTTGTACATAGTGTTTGTATTGAAATATTAAGAACAAATATGCCATTGAAAAAAAAAAGTTCCCCACAACAGTCACTTCAAAAAAATTCTTCCTTCAGAAAAAAAAAATCGTAAAAAAATTCTTCCTATGTTAAAAAAAATCTTCCTCTCAAAATGTAATCTTCCACCAAAAAGAAAAATTTTGCCCAAACTTTTTTTCCAAATGGTTTTCAAGTCTTTCACAGATTGCCAAGCTGAACTCAGGATGCCAAACAAGTTGTACATAGTGTTTGTATTGAAATATTAAGAAAACATATGCCATTGAAAAGAAAAAAGTTCCCCACAAAAGTCACCTCAAAAAAATTCTTCCTTCAGAAAAAAAAAATTCGTAAAAAAAATCTTCCTATGTTAAAAAAAATCTTCATCTCAAAATATAATCTTCCACCAAAAAGAAAAATTTTGCTCAAATTTTTTTTCCAAATGGTTTTCTAGAGTCTTTCACAGCTTGCCAAGCTGAACTCAGGATGCCAAACATTGCAAAAAAAGAAGAACATTTCGGTAGCAGTTTTCATATGCCATTGAAAAAAAAAAAAAGTTCACCACAACAGTCACCTCAAAAAAATTCTTCCTTCAGAAAAAAAAAAAATCGTAAAAAAATTCTTCCTATATTAAAAAAAATCTTCCTCTCAAAATATAATCTTCCACCAAAAAGAAAAATGTTGCTAAAACTTTTTTTCCAAATGGTTTTCAAGAGTGTTTCACAGCTTGCCAAGCTGAACTCAGGATTCCAAACATTGCAATAAGAAGAACGTTTCGATAGCAGTTTTCATATGCCATTGAAAAAAAAAAGTTCCCCACAACAGTCACCTCAAAAAAATTCTTCCTTCAGAAAAAAAAAATTCGTAAAAAAATTCTTCCTATGTTAAAAAAAATCTTCATCTCAAAATATAATCTTCCACCAAAAAGGAAAATTTTGCACAAACTTTTTTTCCAAATGGTTTTCAAGAGTGTTTCACAGCTTGCCAAGCTGAACTCAGGATGCCAAACATTGCAATAAGAAGAACATTTCGGTAGTAGTTTTCATATGCCATTGAAAAAAAAAAAGTTCACCACAACAGTCACCTCAAAAAAATTCTTCCTTCAGAAAAAAAAAATCGTAAAAAAATTCTTCCTATGTTAAAAAAAATGTTCCTCTCAAAATATAATCTTCCACCAAAAAGGAAAATTTTGCCAAAACTTTTTTTCCAAATGGTTTTCAAGAGTGTTTCACAGCTTGCCAAGCTGAACTCAGGATGCCAAACATTGCAATAAGAAGAACGTTTCGGTAGCAGTTTTCATATGCCATTGAAAAAAAAAGAAGTTCACCACAACAATCACCTCAAAAAAATTCTTCCTTCAGAAAAAAAAATCGTAAAAAAATTCTTCCTATGTTAAAAAAAATCTTCGTCTCAAAATATAGTCTTCCACCAAAAAGAAAAATTTTGCTCAAACTTTTTTTCCAAATGGTTTTCAAGAGTATTTCACAGCTTGCCAAACTGAACTCAGGATTCCAAACAAGTTGTACTTTCAATTATTTGCATTGAAATATAAAGCAGATTTCAGAAGCAGTTTTCATTTGCCTTCAAAAAAAGAATTCCCACTGTCAACCGAAAAAAAATTCTTCCTCCAAAAAAAACCAATGTCGATAAAAAAAATCTTCCTGTGATAAAAGAAATCTTCCTCTCAAAATATAATCTTCCACCAAAAAGAAACATTTTGCTCAAACTTTTTTTCAGCTTTCAGTGAAATTTTATTGCTTCTTTCTGCAGCTCTCACTGAAATAAGGCTAATTTTCAACTTTGTTCAAATGTGCTGTAACTTTTGTTCCAAATGGTTTTCAAGAGTCTTTCATGGCTTGCCAAGCAGAACTCAGCATGCTAAACTAGTTATATATAGTATTTGCATTGAAATCTTAAGTCAATTTTATCATCAGCTTTCAGTGAAATTTTATTGCTTCTTTCTGCAGCTCTCACTGAAATAAGGCTAATTTTCAACTTTCTTCAAATGTGCTGTAACTTTTGTTCCAAATGGTTTTCAAGAGTCTTTCATGGCTTGCCAAGCAGAACTCAGCATGCTAAACTAGTTATATATAGTATTTGCATTGAAATCTTAAGTCAATTTTATCATCAGCTTTCAGTGAAATTTTATTGCTTCTTTCTGCAGCTCTCACTGAAATAAGGCTAATTTTCAACTTTGTTCAAATGTGCTGTAACTTTTGTTCCAAATGGTTTTCAAGAGTCTTTCATGGCTTGCCAAGCAGAACTCAGCATGCTAAACTAGTTATATATAGTATTTGCATTGAAATCTTAAGTCAATTTTATCATCAGCTTTCAGTGAAATTTTATTGCTTCTTTCTGCAGCTCTCACTGAAATAAGGCTAATTTTCAACTTTGTTCAAATGTCATGTAACTTTAGTTCCAAATGGTTTTCAAGAGTCTTTCATGGCTTGCCAAGCAGAACTCAGCATGCTAAACTAGTTATATATAGTATTTGCATTGAAATCTTAAGTCAATTTTATCATCAGCTTTCAGTGAAATTTTATTGCTTCTTTCTGCAGCTCTCACTGAAATAAGGCTAATTTTCAACTTTGTTCAAATGTGCTGTAACTTTTGTTCCAAATGGTTTTCAAGAGTCTTTCATGGCTTGCCAAGCAGAACTCAGCATGCTAAACTAGTTATATATAGTATTTGCATTGAAATCTTAAGTCAATTTTATCATCAGCTTTCAGTGAAATTTTATTGCTTCTTTCTGCAGCTCTCACTGAAATAAGGCTAATTTTCAACTTTGTTCAAATGTGCTGTAACTTTTGTTCCAAATGGTTTTCAAGAGTCTTTCATGGCTTGCCAAGCAGAACTCAGCATGCTAAACTAGTTATATATAGTATTTGCATTGAAATCTTAAGTCAATTTTATCATCAGCTTTCAGTGAAATTTTATTGCTTCTTTCTGCAGCTCTCACTGAAATAAGGCTAATTTTCAACTTTGTTCAAATGTGCTGTAACTTTTGTTCCAAATGGTTTTCAAGAGTCTTTCATGGCTTGCCAAGCAGAACTCAGCATGCTAAACTAGTTATATATAGTATTTGCATTGAAATCTTAAGTCAATTTTATCATCAGCTTTCAGTGAAATTTTATTGCTTCTTTCTGCAGCTCTCACTGAAATAAGGCTAATTTTCAACTTTGTTCAAATGTGCTGTAACTTTTGTTCCAAATGGTTTTCAAGAGTCTTTCATGGCTTGCCAAGCAGAACTCAGCATGCTAAACTAGTTATATATAGTATTTGCATTGAAATCTTAAGTCAATTTTATCATCAGCTTTCAGTGAAATTTTATTGCTTCTTTCTGCAGCTCTCACTGATATAAGGCTAATTTTCAACTTTGTTCAAATGTCATGTAACTTTAGTTCCAAATGGTTTTCAAGAGTCTTTCATGGCTTGCCAAGCAGAACTCAGCATGCTAAACTAGATATATAGTATTTGCATTGAAATCTTAAGTCAATTTTATCATCAGCTTTCAGTGAAATTTTATTGCTTCTTTCTGCAGCTCTCACTGAAATAAGGCTAATTTTCAACTTTGTTCAAATGTGCTGTAACTTTTGTTCCAAATGGGTTTCAAGAGTCTTTCATGGCTTGCCAAGCAGAACTCAGCATGCTAAACTAGTTATATATAGTATTTGCATTGAAATCTTAAGTCAATTTTATCATCAGCTTTCAATGAAATTTTATTGCTTCTTTCTGCAGCTCTCACTGAAATAAGCCTAATTTTCAACTTTGTTCAAATGTGCTGTAACTTTTGTTCCAAATGGTTTTCAAGAGTCTTTCATGGCTTGCCAAGCAGAACTCAGCATGCTAAACTAGTTATATATAGTATTTGCATTGAAATCTTAAGTCAATTTTATCATCAGCTTTCAGTGAAATTTTATTGCTTCTTTCTGCAGCTCTCACTGAAATAAGGCTAATTTTCAACTTTGTTCAAATGTCATGTAACTTTAGTTCCAAATGGTTTTCAAGAGTCTTTCATGGCTTGCCAAGCAGAACTCAGCATGCTAAACTAGTTATATATAGTATTTGCATTGAAATCTTAAGTCAATTTTATCATCAGCTTTCAGTGAAATTGAAACACTTGTACACTTGTACATAGTTTTTGTATTGAAATATTAAGAACTCTTTGGAAGCATTTTTCATTTGCCTTTGAAAAAAAAAAGTTCCCCACAACATTCATCTCAAAAAAATTCTTCCTTCAGAAAAAAAAAATTCGTAAAAAAAATTCTTCCATTGTTAAAAAAAATCTTCCTCTCAAAATATAATCTTCCACCAAAAAGAAAAATTTTGCCCAAACTTTTTTTCCAAATGGTTTTCAAGAGTCTTTCACAGTTTGCCAAGCTGAACTCAGGATGCCAAACAAGTTTTACATAGTGTTTGTATTGAAATATTAAGAACACATATGCCATTGAAAAGAAAAAAGTTCCCCACAACAGTCACCTCAAAAAAATTCATCCTTGAGAAAAAAAAAAATTCGTAAAAAAAATTCTTCCTTTGTTAAAAAAAATCTTCCTCTCAAAATATAATCTTCCACCAAAAAGAAAAATTTTGCTCAAACTTTTCTTCCAAATGGTTTTCAAGAGTCTTTCACAGCTTTCCAAGCTGAACTCAGGATGCCAAACAAGTTGTACATAGTGTTTGTATTGAAATATTAAGAACATTTTGGAAGCAGTTTTCATTTGCCTTTGAAAAAAAAAAAAGTTCCCTACAACAGTCTCATCAAAAAAATTCTTCCTTCAGAAAAAAAAAATCGTAAAAAAATTCTTCCTATGTTAAAAAAATTTTCCTCTCAAAATATAGTATTCCACCAAAAAGAAAAATTTCCTCTAACTTTTTTTCCAAATGGTTTTCAAGAGTCTTTCACAGCTTGCCAAGCTGAACTCTGGATGCCAAACAAGTTGTACATAGTGTTTGTATTGAAATATTAAGAACAAATATGCCATTGAAAAAAAAAAGTTCCCCACAACAGTCACTTCAAAAAAATTCTTCCTTCAGAAAAAAAAAATCGTAAAAAAATTCTTCCTATGTTAAAAAAAATCTTCCTCTCAAAATGTAATCTTCCACCAAAAAGAAAAATTTTGCCCAAACTTTTTTTCCAAATGGTTTTCAAGTCTTTCACAGATTGCCAAGCTGAACTCAGGATGCCAAACAAGTTGTACATAGTGTTTGTATTGAAATATTAAGAAAACATATGCCATTGAAAAGAAAAAAGTTCCCCACAAAAGTCACCTCAAAAAAATTCTTCCTTCAGAAAAAAAAAAATTCGTAAAAAAAATCTTCCTATGTTAAAAAAAAACTTCATCTCAAAATATAATCTTCCACCAAAAAGAAAAATGTTGCTCAAATTTTTTTTCCAAATGGTTTTCTAGAGTCTTTCACAGCTTGCCAAGCTGAACTCAGGATGCCAAACATTGCAAAAAAAGAAGAACATTTCGGTAGCAGTTTTCATATGCCATTGAAAAAAAAAAAAAGTTCACCACAACAGTCACCTCAAAAAAATTCTTCCTTCAGAAAAAAAAAAAATCGTAAAAAAATTCTTCCTATGTTAAAAAAAATCTTCCTCTCAAAATATAATCTTCCACCAAAAAGAAAAATGTTGCTAAAACTTTTTTTCCAAATGGTTTTCAAGAGTGTTTCACAGCTTGCCAAGCTGAACTCAGGATTCCAAACATTGCAATAAGAAGAACGTTTCGATAGCAGTTTTCATATGCCATTGAAAAAAAAAAGTTCCCCACAACAGTCACCTCAAAAAAATTCTTCCTTCAGAAAAAAAAAATTCGTAAAAAAATTCTTCCTATGTTAAAAAAAATCTTCATCTCAAAATATAATCTTCCACCAAAAAGGAAAATTTTGCACAAACTTTTTTTCCAAATGGTTTTCAAGAGTGTTTCACAGCTTGCCAAGCTGAACTCAGGATGCCAAACATTGCAATAAGAAGAACATTTCGGTAGCAGTTTTCATATGCCATTGAAAAAAAAAAAGTTCACCACAACAGTCACCTCAAAAAAATTCTTCCTTCAGAAAAAAAAAATCGTAAAAAAATTCTTCCTATGTTAAAAAAAATGTTCCTCTCAAAATATAATCTTCCACCAAAAAGGAAAATTTTGCCCAAACTTTTTTTCCAAATGGTTTTCAAGAGTGTTTCACAGCTTGCCAAGCTGAACTCAGGATGCCAAACATTGCAATAAGAAGAACGTTTCGGTAGCAGTTTTCATATGCCATTGAAAAAAAAAGAAGTTCACCACAACAATCACCTCAAAAAAATTCTTCCTTCAGAAAAAAAAATCGTAAAAAAATTCTTCCTATGTTAAAAAAAATCTTCGTCTCAAAATATAGTCTTCCACCAAAAAGAAAAATTTTGCTCAAACTTTTTTTCCAAATGGTTTTCAAGAGTATTTCACAGCTTGCCAAACTGAACTCAGGATTCCAAACAAGTTGTACTTTCAATTATTTGCATTGAAATATAAAGCAGATTTCAGAAGCAGTTTTCATTTGCCTTCAAAAAAAGAATTCCCACTGTCAACCGAAAAAAAATTCTTCCTCCAAAAAAAACCAATGTCGATAAAAAAAATCTTCCTGTGATAAAAGAAATCTTCCTCTCAAAATATAATCTTCCACCAAAAAGAAACATTTTGCTCAAACTTTTTTTCAGCTTTCAGTGAAATTTTATTGCTTCTTTCTGCAGCTCTCACTGAAATAAGGCTAATTTTCAACTTTGTTCAAATGTGCTGTAACTTTTGTTCCAAATGGTTTTCAAGAGTCTTTCATGGCTTGCCAAGCAGAACTCAGCATGCTAAACTAGTTATATATAGTATTTGCATTGAAATCTTAAGTCAATTTTATCATCAGCTTTCAGTGAAATTTTATTGCTTCTTTCTGCAGCTCTCACTGAAATAAGGCTAATTTTCAACTTTCTTCAAATGTGCTGTAACTTTTGTTCCAAATGGTTTTCAAGAGTCTTTCATGGCTTGCCAAGCAGAACTCAGCATGCTAAACTAGTTATATATAGTATTTGCATTGAAATCTTAAGTCAATTTTATCATCAGCTTTCAGTGAAATTTTATTGCTTCTTTCTGCAGCTCTCACTGAAATAAGGCTAATTTTCAACTTTGTTCAAATGTCATGTAACTTTAGTTCCAAATGGTTTTCAAGAGTCTTTCATGGCTTGCCAAGCAGAACTCAGCATGCTAAACTAGTTATATATAGTATTTGCATTGAAATCTTAAGTCAATTTTATCATCAGCTTTCAGTGAAATTTTATTGCTTCTTTCTGCAGCTCTCACTGAAATAAGGCTAATTTTCAACTTTGTTCAAATGTGCTGTAACTTTTGTTCCAAATGGTTTTCAAGAGTCTTTCATGGCTTGCCAAGCAGAACTCAGCATGCTAAACTAGTTATATATAGTATTTGCATTGAAATCTTAAGTCAATTTTATCATCAGCTTTCAGTGAAATTTTATTGCTTCTTTCTGCAGCTCTCACTGAAATAAGGCTAATTTTCAACTTTCTTCAAATGTGCTGTAACTTTTGTTCCAAATGGTTTTCAAGAGTCTTTCATGGCTTGCCAAGCAGAACTCAGCATGCTAAACTAGTTATATATAGTATTTGCATTGAAATCTTAAGTCAATTTTATCATCAGCTTTCAGTGAAATTTTATTGCTTCTTTCTGCAGCTCTCACTGAAATAAGGCTAATTTTCAACTTTGTTCAAATGTGCTGTAACTTTTGTTCCAAATGGTTTTCAAGAGTCTTTCATGGCTTGCCAAGCAGAACTCAGCATGCTAAACTAGTTATATATAGTATTTGCATTGAAATCTTAAGTCAATTTTATCATCAGCTTTCAGTGAAATTTTATTGCTTCTTTCTGCAGCTCTCACTGAAATAAGGCTAATTTTCAACTTTGTTCAAATGTGCTGTAACTTTTGTTCCAAATGGTTTTCAAGAGTCTTTCATGGCTTGCCAAGCAGAACTCAGCATGCTAAACTAGTTATATATAGTATTTGCATTGAAATCTTAAGTCAATTTTATCATCAGCTTTCAGTGAAATTTTATTGCTTCTTTCTGCAGCTCTCACTGATATAAGGCTAATTTTCAACTTTGTTCAAATGTCATGTAACTTTAGTTCCAAATGGTTTTCAAGAGTCTTTCATGGCTTGCCAAGCAGAACTCAGCATGCTAAACTAGTTATATATAGTATTTGCATTGAAATCTTAAGTCAATTTTATCATCAGCTTTCAGTGAAATTTTATTGCTTCTTTCTGCAGCTCTCACTGAAATAAGGCTAATTTTCAACTTTGTTCAAATGTGCTGTAACTTTTGTTCCAAATGGGTTTCAAGAGTCTTTCATGGCTTGCCAAGCAGAACTCAGCATGCTAAACTAGTTATATATAGTATTTGCATTGAAATCTTAAGTCAATTTTATCATCAGCTTTCAATGAAATTTTATTGCTTCTTTCTGCAGCTCTCACTGAAATAAGGCTAATTTTCAACTTTGTTCAAATGTGCTGTAACTTTTGTTCCAAATGGTTTTCAAGAGTCTTTCATGGCTTGCCAAGCAGAACTCAGCATGCTAAACTAGTTATATATAGTATTTGCATTGAAATCTTAAGTCAATTTTATCATCAGCTTTCAGTGAAATTTTATTGCTTCTTTCTGCAGCTCTCACTGAAATAAGGCTAATTTTCAACTTTCTTCAAATGTGCTGTAACTTTTGTTCCAAATGGTTTTCAAGAGTCTTTCATGGCTTGCCAAGCAGAACTCAGCATGCTAAACTAGTTATATATAGTATTTGCATTGAAATCTTAAGTCAATTTTATCATCAGCTTTCAGTGAAATTTTATTGCTTCTTTCTGCAGCTCTCACTGAAATAAGGCTAATTTTCAACTTTGTTCAAATGTGCTGTAACTTTTGTTCCAAATGGTTTTCAAGAGTCTTTCATGGCTTGCCAAGCAGAACTCAGCATGCTAAACTAGTTATATATAGTATTTGCATTGAAATCTTAAGTCAATTTTATCATCAGCTTTCAGTGAAATTTTATTGCTTCTTTCTGCAGCTCTCACTGAAATAAGGCTAATTTTCAACTTTGTTCAAATGTGCTGTAACTTTTGTTCCAAATGGTTTTCAAGAGTCTTTCATGGCTTGCCAAGCAGAACTCAGCATGCTAAACTAGTTATATATAGTATTTGCATTGAAATCTTAAGTCAATTTTATCATCAGCTTTCAGTGAAATTTTATTGCTTCTTTCTGCAGCTCTCACTGATATAAGGCTAATTTTCAACTTTGTTCAAATGTCATGTAACTTTAGTTCCAAATGGTTTTCAAGAGTCTTTCATGGCTTGCCAAGCAGAACTCAGCATGCTAAACTAGTTATATATAGTATTTGCATTGAAATCTTAAGTCAATTTTATCATCAGCTTTCAGTGAAATTTTATTGCTTCTTTCTGCAGCTCTCACTGAAATAAGGCTAATTTTCAACTTTGTTCAAATGTGCTGTAACTTTTGTTCCAAATGGGTTTCAAGAGTCTTTCATGGCTTGCCAAGCAGAACTCAGCATGCTAAACTAGTTATATATAGTATTTGCATTGAAATCTTAAGTCAATTTTATCATCAGCTTTCAATGAAATTTTATTGCTTCTTTCTGCAGCTCTCACTGAAATAAGCCTAATTTTCAACTTTGTTCAAATGTGCTGTAACTTTTGTTCCAAATGGTTTTCAAGAGTCTTTCATGGCTTGCCAAGCAGAACTCAGCATGCTAAACTAGTTATATATAGTATTTGCATTGAAATCTTAAGTCAATTTTATCATCAGCTTTCAGTGAAATTTTATTGCTTCTTTCTGCAGCTCTCACTGAAATAAGGCTAATTTTCAACTTTGTTCAAATGTGCTGTAACTTTTGTTCCAAATGGTTTTCAAGAGTCTTTCATGGCTTGCCAAGCAGAACTCAGCATGCTAAACTAGTTATATATAGTATTTGCATTGAAATATTAAGTCAATTTTATCATCAGCTTTCAGTGAAATTTTATTGCTTCTTTTTGCAGCTCTCACTGAAATAAGGCTAATTTTCAACTTTGTTCAAATGTGCTGTAACTTTTGTTCCAAATGGTTTTCAAGAGTCTTTCATGGCTTGCCAAGCAGAACTCAGCATGCTAAACTAGTTATATATAATATTTGCATTGAAATATTAAGTCAATTTTATCATCAGCTTTCAGTGAAATTTTATTGCTTCTTTCTGCAGCTCTCACTGAAATAAGGCTAATTTTCAACTTTGTTCAAATGTGCTGTAACTTTTGTTCCAAATGGTTTTCAAGAGTCTTTCATGGCTTGCCAAGCAGAACTCAGCATGCTAAACTAGTTATATATAGTATTTGCATTGAAATCTTAAGTCAATTTTATCATCAGCTTTCAGTGAAATTTTATTGCTTCTTTCTGCAGCTCTCACTGAAATAAATGGTAAATGGTAAATGGACTTGACTTATATAGCGCATTTCTAGCCGATTTTCTCAGCCCCAAAGCGCTTTACATATCTTACCACATTCACCCATTCATACACACACTCATACACCGATGGCAGTAGCTGCCATGCAAGGCGCTTTCTGAACCATCGGGAGCAATTTGGGGTTCAGTGTCTTGCCCAGGGACACTTCGACATGTGACGGGTAGGCAGGGAATCGAACCTCCGACCCTGCACTCCAGAGGCAATCTTCCTACCCACTTCGCCACTGCCGCCTAATTTTCAACTTTGTTCAAATGTGCTGTAACTTTTGTTCCAAATGGTTTTCAAGAGTCTTTCATGGCTTGCTAAGCAGAACTCAGCATGCTAAACTAGTTATATATAGTATTTGCATTGAAATATTAAGTCAATTTTATCATCAGCTTTCAGTGAAATTTTATTGCTTCTTTCTGCAGCTCTCACTGAAATAAGGCTAATTTTCAACTTTGTTCAAATGTACTGTAACTTTTGTTCCAAATGGTTTTCAAGAGTCTTTCATGGCTTGCCAAGCAGAACTCAGCATGCTAAACTAGTTATATATAGTATTTGCATTGAAATCTTAAGTCAATTTTATCATCAGCTTTCAGTGAAATTGAAACACTTGTACACTTGTACATAGTGTTTGTATTGAAATATTAAGAACTTTTTGGAAGCATTTTTATTTGCCTTTGAAAAAAAAAAGTTCCCCACAACATTCATCTCAAAAAAATTCTTCCTTCAGAAAAAAAAAATTCGTAAAAAAATTCTTCCTATGTTAAAAAATATCTTCCTCTCAAAATGTAATCTTCCATCAAAGAGAAACATTTTGCCCAAACTTTTTTTCCAAATGGTTTTCAAGAGTCTTTCACAGATTGCCAAGCTGAACTCAGGATGCCAAACAAGTTGTACATAGTGTTTGTATTGAAATATTAAGAACACATATGCCATTGAAAAGAAAAAAGTTCCCCACAACAGTCACCTCAAAAAAATTCATCCTTGAGAAAAAAAAAAATTCGTAAAAAAAATTCTTCCTTTGTTAAAAAAAATCTTCCTCTCAAAATATAATCTTCCACCAAAAAGAAAAATTTTGCTCAAACTTTTTTTCCAAATGGTTTTCAAGAGTCTTTCACAGCTTTCCAAGCTGAACTCAGGATGCCAAACAAGTTGTACATAGTGTTTGTATTGAAATATTAAGAACATTTTGGAAGCAGTTTTCATTTGCCTTTGAAAAAAAAAAAAGTTCCCTACAACAGTCTCATCAAAAAAATTCTTCCTTCAGAAAAAAAAAATCGTAAAAAAATTCTTCCTATGTTAAAAAAATTTTCCTCTCAAAATATAGTATTCCACCAAAAAGAAAAATTTCCTCTAACTTTTTTTCCAAATGGTTTTCAAGTCTTTCACAGATTGCCAAGCTGAACTCAGGATGCCAAACAAGTTGTACATAGTGTTTGTATTGAAATATTAAGAAAACATATGCCATTGAAAAGAAAAAAGTTCCCCACAACAGTCACCTCAAAAAAATTCTTCCTTCAGAAAAAAAAAAATTCGTAAAAAAATTCTTCCTATGTTAAAAAAAATCTTCATCTCAAAATATAATCTTCCACCAAAAAGAAAAATTTTGCTCAAATTTTTTTTCCAAATGGTATTCTAGAGTCTTTCACAGCTTGCCAAGCTGAACTCAGGATGCCAAACATTGCAAAAAAAGAAGAACATTTCGGTAGCAGTTTTCATATGCCATTGAAAAAAAAAAAAAGTTCCCCACAACAGTCACCTCAAAAAAATTCTTCCTTCAGAAAAAAAAAATTCGTAAAAAAATTCTTCCTATGTTAAAAAAAATCTTCCTCTCAAAATACAGGTCATGTAACTTTAGTTCCAAATGGTTTTCAAGAGTCTTTCATGGCTTGCCAAGCAGAACTCAGCATGCTAAACTAGTTATATATAGTATTTGCATTGAAATCTTAAGTCAATTTTATCATCAGCTTTCAGTGAAATTTTATTGCTTCTTTCTGCAGCTCTCACTGAAATAAGGCTAATTTTCAACTTTGTTCAAATGTGCTGTAACTTTTGTTCCAAATGGGTTTCAAGAGTCTTTCATGGCTTGCCAAGCAGAACTCAGCATGCTAAACTAGTTATATATAGTATTTGCATTGAAATCTTAAGTCAATTTTATCATCAGCTTTCAATGAAATTTTATTGCTTCTTTCTGCAGCTCTCACTGAAATAAGCCTAATTTTCAACTTTGTTCAAATGTGCTGTAACTTTTGTTCCAAATGGTTTTCAAGAGTCTTTCATGGCTTGCCAAGCAGAACTCAGCATGCTAAACTAGTTATATATAGTATTTGCATTGAAATCTTAAGTCAATTTTATCATCAGCTTTCAGTGAAATTTTATTGCTTCTTTCTGCAGCTCTCACTGAAATAAGGCTAATTTTCAACTTTGTTCAAATGTGCTGTAACTTTTGTTCCAAATGGTTTTCAAGAGTCTTTCATGGCTTGCCAAGCAGAACTCAGCATGCTAAACTAGTTATATATAGTATTTGCATTGAAATATTAAGTCAATTTTATCATCAGCTTTCAGTGAAATTTTATTGCTTCTTTTTGCAGCTCTCACTGAAATAAGGCTAATTTTCAACTTTGTTCAAATGTGCTGTAACTTTTGTTCCAAATGGTTTTCAAGAGTCTTTCATGGCTTGCCAAGCAGAACTCAGCATGCTAAACTAGTTATATATAATATTTGCATTGAAATATTAAGTCAATTTTATCATCAGCTTTCAGTGAAATTTTATTGCTTCTTTCTGCAGCTCTCACTGAAATAAGGCTAATTTTCAACTTTGTTCAAATGTGCTGTAACTTTTGTTCCAAATGGTTTTCAAGAGTCTTTCATGGCTTGCCAAGCAGAACTCAGCATGCTAAACTAGTTATATATAGTATTTGCATTGAAATCTTAAGTCAATTTTATCATCAGCTTTCAGTGAAATTTTATTGCTTCTTTCTGCAGCTCTCACTGAAATAAATGGTAAATGGTAAATGGACTTGACTTATATAGCGCATTTCTAGCCGATTTTCTCAGCCCCAAAGCGCTTTACATATCTTACCACATTCACCCATTCATACACACACTCATACACCGATGGCAGTAGCTGCCATGCAAGGCGCTTTCTGAACCATCGGGAGCAATTTGGGGTTCAGTGTCTTGCCCAGGGACACTTCGACATGTGACGGGTAGGCAGGGAATCGAACCTCCGACCCTGCACTCCAGAGGCAATCTTCCTACCCACTTCGCCACTGCCGCCTAATTTTCAACTTTGTTCAAATGTGCTGTAACTTTTGTTCCAAATGGTTTTCAAGAGTCTTTCATGGCTTGCTAAGCAGAACTCAGCATGCTAAACTAGTTATATATAGTATTTGCATTGAAATATTAAGTCAATTTTATCATCAGCTTTCAGTGAAATTTTATTGCTTCTTTCTGCAGCTCTCACTGAAATAAGGCTAATTTTCAACTTTGTTCAAATGTACTGTAACTTTTGTTCCAAATGGTTTTCAAGAGTCTTTCATGGCTTGCCAAGCAGAACTCAGCATGCTAAACTAGTTATATATAGTATTTGCATTGAAATCTTAAGTCAATTTTATCATCAGCTTTCAGTGAAATTGAAACACTTGTACACTTGTACATAGTGTTTGTATTGAAATATTAAGAACTTTTTGGAAGCATTTTTATTTGCCTTTGAAAAAAAAAAGTTCCCCACAACATTCATCTCAAAAAAATTCTTCCTTCAGAAAAAAAAAATTCGTAAAAAAATTCTTCCTATGTTAAAAAATATCTTCCTCTCAAAATGTAATCTTCCATCAAAGAGAAACATTTTGCCCAAACTTTTTTTCCAAATGGTTTTCAAGAGTCTTTCACAGATTGCCAAGCTGAACTCAGGATGCCAAACAAGTTGTACATAGTGTTTGTATTGAAATATTAAGAACACATATGCCATTGAAAAGAAAAAAGTTCCCCACAACAGTCACCTCAAAAAAATTCATCCTTGAGAAAAAAAAAAATTCGTAAAAAAAATTCTTCCTTTGTTAAAAAAAATCTTCCTCTCAAAATATAATCTTCCACCAAAAAGAAAAATTTTGCTCAAACTTTTTTTCCAAATGGTTTTCAAGAGTCTTTCACAGCTTTCCAAGCTGAACTCAGGATGCCAAACAAGTTGTACATAGTGTTTGTATTGAAATATTAAGAACATTTTGGAAGCAGTTTTCATTTGCCTTTGAAAAAAAAAAAAGTTCCCTACAACAGTCTCATCAAAAAAATTCTTCCTTCAGAAAAAAAAAATCGTAAAAAAATTCTTCCTATGTTAAAAAAATTTTCCTCTCAAAATATAGTATTCCACCAAAAAGAAAAATTTCCTCTAACTTTTTTTCCAAATGGTTTTCAAGTCTTTCACAGATTGCCAAGCTGAACTCAGGATGCCAAACAAGTTGTACATAGTGTTTGTATTGAAATATTAAGAAAACATATGCCATTGAAAAGAAAAAAGTTCCCCACAACAGTCACCTCAAAAAAATTCTTCCTTCAGAAAAAAAAAAATTCGTAAAAAAATTCTTCCTATGTTAAAAAAAATCTTCATCTCAAAATATAATCTTCCACCAAAAAGAAAAATTTTGCTCAAATTTTTTTTCCAAATGGTTTTCTAGAGTCTTTCACAGCTTGCCAAGCTGAACTCAGGATGCCAAACATTGCAAAAAAAGAAGAACATTTCGGTAGCAGTTTTCATATGCCATTGAAAAAAAAAAAAAGTTCCCCACAACAGTCACCTCAAAAAAATTCTTCCTTCAGAAAAAAAAAATTCGTAAAAAAATTCTTCCTATGTTAAAAAAAATCTTCCTCTCAAAATACAATCTTCCACCAAAAAGAAAAATGTTGCTAAAACTTTTTTTCCAAATGGTTTTCAAGAGTGTTTCACAGCTTGCCAAGCTGAACTCAGGATGCCAAACATTGCAATAAGAAGAACATTTCGGTAGCAGTTTTCATATGCCATTGAAAAAAAAAAAGTTCACCACAAAAGTCACCTCAAAAAAATTCTTCCTTCAGAAAAAAAAAATCGTAAAAAAATTCTTCCTATGTAAAAAAAAATGTTCCTCTCAAAATATAATCTCCCACCAAAAAGGAAAATTTTGCCCAAACTTTTTTTCCAAATGGTTTTCAAGAGTGTTTCACAGCTTGCCAAGCTGAACTCAGGATGCCAAACATTGCAATAAGAAGAACGTTTCGATAGCAGTTTTCATATGCCATTGAAAAAAAAAAGTTCCCCACAACAGTCACCTCAAAAAAATTCTTCCTTCAGAAAAAAAAAATTCTTAAAAAAAATTCTTCCTATGTTAAAAAAAATCTTCGTCTCAAAATATAGTCTTCCACCAAAAAGAAAAATTTTGCTCAAACTTTTTTTCCAAATGGTTTTCAAGAGTATTTCACAGCTTGCCAAGCTGAACTCAGGATTCCAAACAAGTTGTACTTTCAATTATTTGCATTGAAATATAAAGCAGATTTCAGAAGCAGTTTTCATCTGCCTTCAAAAAAAGAATTCCCACTGTCAACCGAAAAAAAATTCTTCCTCCAAAAAAACCCAATGTCGATAAAAAAAATCTTCCTGTGATAAAAGAAATCTTCCTCTCAAAATATAATCTTCCACCAAAAAGAAACATTTTGCTCAAACTTTTTTTCAGCTTTCAGTGAAATTTTATTGCTTCTTTCTGCAGCTCTCACTGAAATAAGGCTAATTTTCAACTTTGTTCAAATGTGCTGTAACTTTTGTTCCAAATGGTTTTCAAGAGTCTTTCATGGCTTGCCAAGCAGAACTCAGCATGCTAAACTAGTTATATATAGTATTTGCATTGAAATCTTAAGTCAATTTTATTATCAGCTTTCAGTGAAATGTTATTGCTTCTTTTTGCAGCTCTCACTGAAATAAGGCTAATTTTCAACTTTGTTCAAATGTGCTGTAACTTTTGTTCCAAATGGTTTTCAAGAGTCTTTCATGGCTTGCCAAGCAGAACTCAGCATGCTAAACTAGTTATATATAGTATTTGCATTGAAATCTTAAGTCAATTTTATCATCAGCTTTCAGTGAAATTTTATTGCTTCTTTCTGCAGCTCTCACTGAAATAAGGCTAATTTTCAACTTTGTTCAAATGTGCTGTAACTTTTGTTCCAAATGGTTTTCAAGAGTCTTTCATGGCTTGCCAAGCAGAACTCAGCATGCTAAACTAGTTATATATAGTATTTGCATTGAAATCTTAAGTCAATTTTATCATCAGCTTTCAGTGAAATTTTATTGCTTCTTTCTGCAGCTCTCACTGAAATAAGCCTAATTTTCAACTTTGTTCAAATGTGCTGTAACTTTTGTTCCAAATGGTTTTCAAGAGTCTTTCATGGCTTGCCAAGCAGAACTCAGCATGCTAAACTTGTTATATATAGTATTTGCATTGAAATCTTAAGTCAATTTTATTATCAGCTTTCAGTGAAATGTTATTGCTTCTTTTTGCAGCTCTCACTGAAATAAGGCTAATTTTCAACTTTGTTCAAATGTGCTGTAACTTTTGTTCCAAATGGTTTTCAAGAGTCTTTCATGGCTTGCCAAGCAGAACTCAGCATGCTAAACTAGTTATATATAGTATTTGCATTGAAATCTTAAGTCAATTTTATCATCAGCTTTCAGTGAAATTTTATTGCTTCTTTCTGCAGCTCTCACTGAAATAAGCCTAATTTTCAACTTTGTTCAAATGTGCTGTAACTTTTGTTCCAAATGGTTTTCAAGAGTCTTTCATGGCTTGCCAAGCAGAACTCAGCATGCTAAACTAGTTATATATAGTATTTGCATTGAAATCTTAAGTCAATTTTATCATCAGCTTTCAGTGAAATTTTATTGCTTCTTTCTGCAGCTCTCACTGAAATAAGCCTAATTTTCAACTTTGTTCAAATGTACTGTAACTTTTGTTCCAAATGGTTTTCAAGATTCTTTCATGGCTTGCCAAGCAGAACTCAGCATGCTAAACTAGTTATATATAGTATTTGCATTGAAATCTTAAGTCAATTTTATCATCAGCTTTCAGTGAAATTTTATTGCTTCTTTCTGCAGCTCTCACTGAAATAAGGCTAATTTTCAACTTTGTTCAAATGTGCTGTAACTTTTGTTCCAAATGGTTTTCAAGAGACTTTCATGGCTTGCCAAGCAGAACTCAGCATGCTAAACTAGTTATATATAGTATTTGCATTGAAATATTAAGTCAATTTTATCATCAGCTTTCAGTGAAATTTTATTGCTTCTTTTTGCAGCTCTCACTGAAATAAGGCTAATTTTCAACTTTGTTCAAATGTGCTGTAACTTTTGTTCCAAATGGTTTTCAAGAGTCTTTCATGGCTTGCCAAGCAGAACTCAGCATGCTAAACTAGTTATATATAGTATTTGCATTGAAATCTTAAGTCAATTTTATCATCAGCTTTCAGTGAAATTTTATTGCTTCTTTCTGCAGCTCTCACTGAAATAAGCCTAATTTTCAACTTTGTTCAAATGTGCTGTAACTTTTGTTCCAAATGGTTTTCAAGAGTCTTCCATGGCTTGCCAAGCAGAACTCAGCATGCTAAACTAGTTATATATAGTATTTGCATGGAAATCTTAAGTCAATTTTATCATCAGCTTTCAGTGAAATTTTATTGCTTCTTTCTGCAGCTCTCACTGAAATAAGACTAATTTTCAACTTTGTTCAAATGTGCTGTAACTTTTGTTTCAAATGGTTTTCAAGAGTCTTTCATGGCTTGCCAAGCAGAACTCAGCATGCTAAACTAGTTATATATAGTATTTGCATTGAAATATTAAGTCAATTTTATCATCAGCTTTCAGTGAAATTTTATTGCTTCTTTTTGCAGCTCTCACTGAAATAAGGCTAATTTTCAACTTTGTTCAAATGTGCTGTAACTTTTGTTCCAAATGGTTTTCAAGAGTCTTTCATGGCTTGCCAAGCAGAACTCAGCATGCTAAACTAGTTATATATAGTATTTGCATTGAAATCTTAAGTCAATTTTATCATCAGCTTTCAGTGAAATTTTATTGCTTCTTTCTGCAGCTCTCACTGAAATAAGCCTAATTTTCAACTTTGTTCAAATGTGCTGTAACTTTTGTTCCAAATGGTTTTCAAGAGTCTTTCATGGCTTGCCAAGCAGAACTCAGCATGCTAAACTAGTTATATATAGTATTTGCATTGAAATCTTAAGTCAATTTTATCATCAGCTTTCAGTGAAATTTTATTGCTTCTTTCTGCAGCTCTCACTGAAATAAGGCTAATTTTCAACTTTGTTCAAATGTGCTGTAACTTTTGTTTCAAATGGTTTTCAAGAGTCTTTCATGGCTTGCCAAGCAGAACTCAGCATGCTAAACTAGTTATATATAGTATTTGCATTGAAATATTAAGTCAATTTTATCATCAGCTTTCAGTGAAATTTTATTGCTTCTTTCTGCAGTTCTCACTGAAATAAGGCTAATTTTCAACTTTGTTCAAATGTGCTGTAACTTTTGTTCCAAATGGTTTTCAAGAGTCTTTCATGACTTGCCAAGCAGAACTCAGCATGCTAAACTAGTTATATATAGTATTTGCATTGAAATCTTAAGTCAATTTTATCATCAGCTTTCAGTGAAATTTTAATGCTTCTTTCTGCAGCTCTCACTGAAATAAGGCTAATTTTCAACTTTGTTCAAATGTGCTGTAACTTTTGTTCCAAATGGTTTTCAAGAGTCTTTCATGGCTTGCCAAGCAGAACTCAGCATGCTAAACTAGTTATATATAGTATTTGCATTGAAATCTTAAGTCAATTTTATCATCAGCTTTCAGTGAAATTTTATTGCTTCTTTCTGCAGCTCTCACTGAAATAAGGCTAATTTTCAACTTTGTTCAAATGTGCTGTAACTTTTGTTCCAAATGGTTTTCAAGAGTCTTTCATGGCTTGCCAAGCAGAACTCAGCATGCTAAACTAGTTATATATAGTATTTGCATTGAAATCTTAAGTCAATTTTATCATCAGCTTTCAGTGAAATTTTATTGCTTCTTTCTGCAGCTCTCACTGAAATAAGGCTAATTTTCAACTTTGTTCAAATGTGCTGTAACTTTTGTTCCAAATGGTTTTCAAGAGTCTTTCATGGCTTGCCAAGCAGAACTCAGCATGCTAAACTAGTTATATATAGTATTTGCATTGAAATATTAAGTCAATTTTATCATCAGCTTTCAGTGAAATTTTATTGCTTCTTTCTGCAGCTCTCACTGAAATAAGGCTAATTTTCAACTTTGTTCAAATGTGCTGTAACTTTTGTTCCAAATGGTTTTCAAGAGTCTTTCATGGCTTGCCAAGCAGAACTCAGCATGCTAAACTAGTTATATATAGTATTTGCATTGAAATCTTAAGTCAATTTTATCATCAGCTTTCAGTGAAATTTTATTGCTTCTTTCTGCAGCTCTCACTGAAATAAGGCTAATTTTCAACTTTGTTCAAATGTGCTGTAACTTTTGTTCCAAATGGTTTTCAAGAGTGTTTCATGGCTTGCCAAGCAGAACTCAGCATGCTAAACTAGTTATATATAGTATTTGCATTGAAATATTAAGTCAATTTTATCATCAGCTTTCAGTGAAATTTTATTGCTTCTTTCTGCAGCTCTCATTGAAATAAGGCTAATTTTCAACTTTGTTCAAATGTGCTGTAACTTTTGTTCCAAATGGTTTTCAAGAGTCTTTCATGGCTTGCCAAGCAGAACTCAGCATGCTAAACTAGTTATAAATAGTATTTGCATTGAAATCTTAAGTCAATTTTATCATCAGCTTTCAGTGAAATTGAAACACTTGTACACTTGTACATAGTGTTTGTATTGAAATATTAAGAACTTTTTGGAAGCATTTTTCATTTGCCTTTGAAAAAAAAAAGTTCCCCACAACATTCATCTCAAAAAAATTCTTCCTTCAGAAAAAAAAAATTCGTAAAAAAATTCGTAAAAAAATTCTTCCTCTCAAAATGTAATCTTCCACCAAAAAGAAACATTTTGCCCAAACTTTTTTTCCAAATGGTTTTCAAGAGTCTTTCACAGATTGCCAAGCTGAACTCAGGATGCCAAACAAGTTGTTCATAGTGTTTGTATTGAAATATTAAGAACACATATGCCATTGAAAAGAAAAAAGTTCCCCACAACAGTCACCTCAGAAAAATTCATCCTTGAGAAAAAAAAAAATTCGTAAAAAAAATTCTTCCTTTGTTAAAAAAAATCTTCCTCTCAAAATATAATCTTCCACCAAAAAGAAAAATTTTGCTCAAACTTTTTTTCCAAATGGTTTTCAAGAGTCTTTCACAGCTTTCCAAGCTGAACTCAGGATGCCAAACAAGTTGTACATAGTGTTTGTATTGAAATATTAAGAACATTTTGGAAGCAGTTTTCATTTGCCTTTGAAAAAAAAAAAAGTTCCCTACATCAGTCACCTCAAAAAAATTCTTCCTTCAGAAAAAAAAAATCGTAAAAAAATTCTTCCTATGTTAAAAAAAATGTTCCTCTCAAAATATAATCTTCCACCAAAAAGGAAAATTTTGCCCAAACTTTTTTTCCAAATGGTTTTCAAGAGTGTTTCAAAGCTTGCCAAGCTGAACTCAGGATGCCAAACATTGCAATAAGAAGAACATTTCGGTAGCAGTTTTCATATGCCATTGAAAAAAAAAAAAGTTCACCACAAAAGTCACCTCAAAAAAATTCTTCCTTCAGAAAAAAAAAATCGTAAAAAAATTCTTCCTATGTTAAAAAAAATGTTCCTCTCAAAATATAATCTTCCACCAAAAAGGAAAATTTTGCCCAAACTTTTTTTCCAAATGGTTTTCAAGAGTGTTTCACAGCTTGCCAAGCTGAACTCAGGATGCCAAACATTGCAATAAGAAGAACATTTCGGTAGCAGTTTTCATATGCCATTGAAAAAAAAAAGTTCCCCACAACAGTCACCTCAAAAAAATTCTTCCTTCAGAAAAAAAAAAATTCGTAAAAAAAATTCTTCCTATGTTAAAAAAAATCTTAGTCTCAAAATATAGTCTTCCACCAAAAAGAAAAATTTTGCTCAGACTTTTTTTCCAAATGGTTTTCAAGAGTATTTCACAGCTTGCCAAGCTGAACTCAGGATTCCAAACATTGCAATAAGAAGAACGTTTCGGTAGCAGTTTTCATATGCCATTGAAAAAAAAAAGTTCCCCACAACAGTCACCTCAAAAAATTCTTCTTTCAGAAATAAAAAATTCGTAAAAAAATTCTTCCTATGTTAAAAAAAATCTTCCTCTCAAAATATAATCTTCCACCAAAAAGGAAAATTTTGCCCAAACTTTTTTTCCAAATGGTTTTCAAGATTGTTTCACAGCTTGCCAAGCTGAACTCAGGATGCCAAACATTGCAATAAGAAGAATGTTTCGATAGCAGTTTTCATATGCCATTGAAAAAAAAAAGTTCCCCACAACAGTCACCTCAAAAAAATTCTTCCTTCAGAAAAAAAAAATTCGTAAAAAAAATTCTTCCTATGTTAAAAAAAATTTTCGTCTCAAAATATAGTCTTCCACCAAAAAGAAAAAATTTTCTCAAACTTTTTTTCCAAATGGTTTTCAAGAGTATTTCACAGCTTGCCAAGCTGAACTCAGGATTCCAAACATTGCAATAAGAAGAACATTTCGGTAGCAGTTTTCATATGCCATTGAAAAAAAAAAGAAGTTCACAACAACAGTCACCTCAAAAAAATTCTTCCTTCAGAAAAAAAAAATCGTAAAAAAATTCTTCCTATGTTAAAAAAAATGTTCCTCTCAAAATATAATCTTCCACCAAAAAGGAAAATTTTGCCCAAACTTTTTTTCCAAATGGTTTTCAAGAGTGTTTCACAGCTTGCCAAGCTGAACTCAGGATGCCAAACATTGCAATAAGAACGTTTCGATAGCAGTTTTCATATGCCATTGAAAAAAAAAAGTTCCCCACAACAGTCACCTCAAAAAAATTCTTCCTTCAGAAAAAAAAAAAATTCGTAAAAAAAATTCTTCCTATGTTAAAAAAAATCTTCGTCTCAAAATATAGTCTTCCACTTAAAAGAAAAATTTTGCTCAAACTTTTTTTCCAAATGGTTTTCAAGAGTATTTCACAGCTTGCCAAGCTGAACTCAGGATTCCAAACAGGATTTGCATTGAAATATTAAGTTAATTTTATCATCAGCTCTCAGTGAAATTTTATTGCTTCTTTCTGCAGCTCTCACTGAAATAAGGCTAATTTTCAACTTTGTTCAAATGTGCTGTAACTTTTGTTCCAAATGGTTTTCAAGAGTCTTTCATGGCTTGCCAAGCAGAACTCAGCATGCTAAACTAGTTATATATAGTATTTGCATTGAAATCTTAAGTCAATTTTATCATCAGCTTTCAGTGAAATTTTATTGCTTCTTTCTGCAGCTCTCACTGAAATAAGGCTAATTTTCAACTTTGTTCAAATGTGCTGTAACTTTTGTTCCAAATGGTTTTCAAGAGTCTTTCATGGCTTGCCAAGCAGAACTCAGCATGCTAAACTAGTTATATATAGTATTTGCATTGAAATCTTAAGTCAATTTTATCATCAGCTTTCAGTGAAATTTTATTGCTTCTTTCTGCAGCTCTCACTGAAATAAGGCTAATTTTCAACTTTGTTCAAATGTGCTGTAACTTTTGTTCCAAATGGTTTTCAAGAGTCTTTCATGGCTTGCCAAGCAGAACTCAGCATGCTAAACTAGTTATATATAGTATTTGCATTGAAATATTAAGTCAATTTTATCATCAGCTTTCAGTGAAATTTTATTGCTTCTTTCTGCAGCTCTCACTGAAATAAGGCTAATTTTCAACTTTGTTCAAATGTGCTGTAACTTTTGTTCCAAATGGTTTTCAAGAGTCTTTCATGGCTTGCCAAGCAGAACTCAGCATGCTAAACTAGTTATATATAGTATTTGCATTGAAATCTTAAGTCAATTTTATCATCAGCTTTCAGTGAAAT
The DNA here is from genome assembly GCF_949987685.1 of Ammodytes marinus. Lineage (NCBI taxonomy): Eukaryota > Metazoa > Chordata > Actinopteri > Uranoscopiformes > Ammodytidae > Ammodytes > Ammodytes marinus. Next base: position 79,587 of record NC_137227.1, read on the forward strand.
TGAAACACTTGTACACTTGTACATAGTGTTTGTATTGAAATATTAAGAACTTTTTGGAAGCATTTTTCATTTGCCTTTGAAAAAAAAAAGTTCCCCACAACATTCATCTCAGAAAAATTCTTCCTTCAGAAAAAAAAAATTCGTAAAAAAATTCTTCCTTTGTTAAAAAAAATCTTCCTCTCAAAATGTAATCTTCCACCAAAAAGAAAAATTTTGCCCAAACTTTTTTTCCAAATGGTTTTAAAGAGTCTTTCACAGATTGCCAAGCTGAACTCAGGATGCCAAACAAGTTGTACATAGTGTTTGTATTGAAATATTAAGAACACATATGCCATTGAAAAGAAAAAAGTTCCCCACAACAGTCACCTCAAAAAAATTCATCCTTGAGAAAAAAAGAAAATTCGTAAAAAAAATTCTTCCTTTGTTAAAAAAAATCTTCCTCTCAAAATATAATCTTCCACCAAAAAGAAAAATTTTGCTCAAACTTTTTTTCCAAATGGTTTTCAAGAGTCTTTCACAGCTTTCCAAGCTGAACTCAGGATGCCAAACAAGTTGTACATAGTGTTTGTATTGAAATATTAAGAACATTTTGGATGCAGTTTTCATTTGCCTTTGAAAAAAAAAAAAGTTCCCTACAACAGTCACATCAAAAAAATTCTTCCTTCAGAAAAAAAAAATCGTAAAAAAATTCTTCCTATGTTAAAAAAATTTTCCTCTCAAAATATAGTATTCGACCAAAAAGAAAAATTTCCTCTAGCTTTTTTTCCAAATGGTTTTCAAGAGTCTTTCACAGCTTGCCAAGCTGAACTCTGGATGCCAAACAAGTTGTACATAGTGTTTGTATTGAAATATTAAGAACAAATATGCCATTGAAAAAAAAAAGTTCCCCACAACAGTCACTTCAAAAAAATTCTTCCTTCAGAAAAAAAAAATCGTAAAAAAATTCTTCCTATGTTAAAAAAAATCTTCCTCTCAAAATGTAATCTTCCACCAAAAAGAAAAATTTTGCCCAAACTTTTTTTCCAAATGGTTTTCAAGTCTTTCACAGATTGCCAAGCTGAACTCAGGATGCCAAACAAGTTGTACATAGTGTTTGTATTGAAATATAAGAAAACATATGCCATTGAAAAAAAAAAGTTCCCCACAAGTCACCTCAAAAAAATTCTTCCTTCAGAAAAAAAAAAATTCGTAAAAAAATTCTTCCTATGTTAAAAAAAATCTTCATCTCAAAATATAATCTTCCACCAAAAAGAAAAATTTTGCTCAAATTTTTTTTCCAAATGGTTTTCTAGAGTCTTTCACAGCTTGCCAAGCTGAACTCAGGATGCCAAACATTGCAAAAAAAGAACATTTCGATAGCAGTTTTCATATGCCATTGAAAAAAAAAAAAAGTTCACCACAACAGTCACCTCAAAAAAATTCTTCCTTCAGAAAAAAAAAAATCGTAAAAAAATTCTTCCTATGTTAAAAAAAATCTTCCTCTCAAAATATAATCTTCCACCAAAAAGAAAAATGTTGCTAAAACTTTTTTTCCTAAATGGTTTTCAAGAGTATTTCACAGCTTGCCAAGCTGAACTCAGGATTCCAAACATTGCAATAAGAAGAACGTTTCGATAGCAGTTTTCATATGCCATTGAAAAAAAAAAAAGTTCACCACAAAAGTCACCTCAAAAAAATTCTTCCTTCAGAAAAAAAAAATCGTAAAAAAATTCTTCCTATGTTAAAAAAAATGTTCCTCTCAAAATATAATCTTCCACCAAAAAGGAAAATTTTGCCCAAACTTTTTTTCCAAATGGTTTTCAAGAGTGTTTCACAGCTTGCCAAGCTGAACTCAGGATGCCAAACATTGCAATAAGAAGAACATTTCGGTAGCAGTTTTCATATGCCATTGAAAAAAAAAAAAGTTCACCACAACAGTCACCTCAAAAAAATTCTTCCTTCAGAAAAAAAAAATCGTAAAAAAATTCTTCCTATGTTAAAAAAAATGTTCCTCTCAAAATATAATCTTCCACCAAAAAGGAAAATTTTGCCCAAACTTTTTTTCCAAATGGTTTTCAAGAGTGTTTTACAGCTTGCCAAGCTGAACTCAGGATGCCAAGCATTGCAATAAGAAGAACGTTTCGATAGCAGTTTTCATATGCCATTGAAAAAAAAAAGTTCCCCACAACAGTCACCTCAAAAAAATTCTTCCTTCAGAAAAAAAAAAATTCGTAAAAAAAATTCTTCCTATGTTAAAAAAAATCTTCGTCTCAAAATATAGTCTTCCACCAAAAAGAAAAATTTTGCTCAAACTTTTTTTCCAAATGGTTTTCAAGAGTATTTCACAGCTTGCCAAGCTGAACTCAGGATTCCAAACATTGCAATAAGAAGAACATTTCGGTAGCAGTTTTCATATGCCATTGAAAAAAAAAAGTTCCCCACAACAGTCAACTCAAAAAAATTCTTCTTTCAGAAAAAAAAAATTCGTAAAAAAATTCTTCCTATGTTAAAAAAAATGTTCCTCTCAAAATATAATCTTCCACCAAAAAGGAAAATTTTGCCCAAACTTTTTCTCCAAATGGTTTTCAAGAGTGTTTCACAGCTTGCCAAGCTGAACTCAGGATGCCAAACATTGCAATAAGAAGAACATTTCGGTAGCAGTTTTCATATGCCATTGAAAAAAAAAAAAGTTCACAACAGTCACCTCAAAAAAATTCTTCCTTCAGAAAAAAAGAATTGTAAAAAAATTCTTCCTATGTTAAAAAAAATCTTCGTCTCAAAATATAGTCTTCCACCAAAAAAAAAAATTTTGCTCAAACTTTTTTTCCAAATGGTTTTCAAGAGTCTTTCACAGCTTGCCAAGCTGAACTCAGGATTCCAAACAAGTTGTACTTTCAATTATTTGCATTGAAATATAAAGCAGATTTCAGAAGCAGTTTTCATTTGCCTTCAAAAAAAGAATTCCCACTGTCAACCGAAAAAAAATTCTTCCTCCAAAAAAAACCAATGTCGATAAAAAAAATCTTCCTGTGATAAAAGAAATCTTCCTCTCAAAATATAATTTTCCACCAAAAAGAAAAATTTTGCTCAAACTTTTTTTCAGCTTTCAGTGAAGTTTTATTGCTTCTTTCTGCAGCTCTCACTGAAATAAGGCTAATTTTCAACTTTGTTCAAATGTGCTGTAACTTTTGTTCCAAATGGTTTTCAAGAGTCTTTCATGGCTTGCCAAGCAGAACTCAGCATGTTAAACTAGTTATATATAGTATTTGCATTGAAATCTTAAGTCAATTTTATCATCAGCTTTCAGTGAAATTTTATTGCTTCTTTCTGCAGCTCTCACTGAAATAAGGCTAATTTTCAACTTTGTTCAAATGTGCTGTAACTTTTGTTCCAAATGGTTTTCAAGAGTCTTTCATGGCTTGCCAAGCAGAACTCAGCATGCTAAACTAGTTATATATAGTATTTGCATTGAAATCTTAAGTCAATTTTATCATCAGCTTTCAGTGAAATTTTATTGCTTCTTTCTGCAGCTCTCACTGAAATAAGGCTAATTTTCAACTTTGTTCAAATGTGCTGTAACTTTTGTTCCAAATGGTTTTCAAGAGTCTTTCATGGCTTGCCAAGCAGAACTCAGCATGTTAAACTAGTTATATATAGTATTTGCATTGAAATCTTAAGTCAATTTTATCATCAGCTTTCAGTGAAATTTTATTGCTTCTTTCTGCAGCTCTCACTGAAATAAGGCTAATTTTCAACTTTGTTCAAATGTGCTGTAACTTTTGTTCCAAATGGTTTTCAAGAGTCTTTCATGGCTTGCCAAGCAGAACTCAGCATGCTAAACTAGTTATATATAGTATTTGCATTGAAATCTTAAGTCAATTTTATCATCAGCTTTCAGTGAAATTTTATTGCTTCTTTCTGCAGCTCTCACTGAAATAAGGCTAATTTTCAACTTTGTTCAAATGTGCTGTAACTTTTGTTCCAAATGGTTTTCAAGAGTCTTTCATGGCTTGCCAAGCAGAACTCAGCATGTTAAACTAGTTATATATAATATTTGCATTGAAATCTTAAGTCAATTTTATCATCAGCTTTCAGTGAAATTTTATTGCTTCTTTCTGCAGCTCTCACTGAAATAAGGCTAATTTTCAACTTTGTTCAAATGTGCTGTAACTTTTGTTCCAAATGGTTTTCAAGAGTCTTTCATGGCTTGCCAAGCAGAACTCAGCATGTTAAACTAGTTATATATAGTATTTGCATTGAAATCTTAAGTCAATTTTATCATCAGCTTTCAGTGAAATTTTATTGCTTCTTTCTGCAGCTCTCACTGAAATAAGGCTAATTTTCAACTTTGTTCAAATGTGCTGTAACTTTTGTTCCAAATGGTTTTCAAGAGTCTTTCATGGCTTGCCATGCAGAACTCAGCATGCTAAACTAGTTATATATAGTATTTGCATTGAAATCTTAAGTCAATTTTATCATCAGCTTTCAGTGAAATTTTATTGCTTCTTTCTGCAGCTCTCACTGAAATAAGGCTAATTTTCAACTTTGTTCAAATGTGCTGTAACTTTTGTTCCAAATGGTTTTCAAGAGTCTTTCATGGCTTGCCAAGCAGAACTCAGCATGCTAAACTAGTTATATATAGTATTTGCATTGAAATCTTAAGTCAATTTTATCATCAGCTTTCAGTGAAATTTTATTGCTTCTTTCTGCAGCTCTCACTGAAATAAGGCTAATTTTCAACTTTGTTCAAATGTGCTGTAACTTTTGTTCCAAATGGTTTTCAAGAGTCTTTCATGGCTTGCCAAGCAGAACTCAGCATGCTAAACTAGTTATGTGTAGTATTTGCATTGAAATCTTAAGTCAATTTTATCATCAGCTTTCAGTGAAATTTTATTGCTTCTTTCTGCAGCTCTCACTGAAATAAGGCTAATTTTCAACTTTGTTCAAATGTGCTGTAACTTTTGTTCCAAATGGTTTTCAAGAGTCTTTCATGGCTTACCAAGCAGAACTCAGCATGTTAAACTAGTTATATATAATATTTGCATTGAAATCTTAAGTCAATTTTATCATCAGCTTTCAGTGAAATTTTATTGCTTCTTTCTGCAGCTCTCACTGAAATAAGGCTAATTTTCAACTTTGTTCAAATGTGCTGTAACTTTTGTTCCAAATGGTTTTCAAGAGTCTTTCATGGCTTGCCAAGCAGAACTCAGCATGCTAAACTAGTTATATATAGTATTTGCATTGAAATCTTAAGTCAATTTTATCATCAGCTTTCAGTGAAATTTTATTGCTTCTTTCTGCAGCTCTCACTGAAATAAGGCTAATTTTCAACTTTGTTCAAATGTGCTGTAACTTTTGTTCCAAATGGTTTTCAAGAGTCTTTCATGGCTTGCCAAGCAGAACTCAGCATGCTAAACTAGTTATGTATAGTATTTGCATTGAAATCTTAAGTCAATTTTATCATCAGCTTTCAGTGAAATTTTATTGCTTCTTTCTGCAGCTCTCACTGAAATAAGGCTAATTTTCAACTTTGTTCAAATGTGCTGTAACTTTTGTTCCAAATGGTTTTCAAGAGTCTTTCATGGCTTGCCAAGCAGAACTCAGCATGTTAAACTAGTTATATATAGTATTTGCATTGAAATCTTAAGTCAATTTTATCATCAGCTTTCAGTGAAATTTTATTGCTTCTTTCTGCAGCTCTCACTGAAATAAGGCTAATTTTCAACTTTGTTCAAATGTGCTGTAACTTTTGTTCCAAATGGTTTTCAAGAGTCTTTCATGGCTTGCCAAGCAGAACTCAGCATGCTAAACTAGTTATATATAGTATTTGCATTGAAATCTTAAGTCAATTTTATCATCAGCTTTCAGTGAAATTTTATTGCTTCTTTCTGCAGCTCTCACTGAAATAAGGCTAATTTTCAACTTTGTTCAAATGTGCTGTAACTTTTGTTCCAAATGGTTTTCAAGAGTCTTTCATGGCTTGCCAAGCAGAACTCAGCATGTTAAACTAGTTATATATAATATTTGCATTGAAATCTTAAGTCAATTTTATCATCAGCTTTCAGTGAAATTTTATTGCTTCTTTCTGCAGCTCTCACTGAAATAAGGCTAATTTTCAACTTTGTTCAAATGTGCTGTAACTTTTGTTCCAAATGGTTTTCAAGAGTCTTTCATGGCTTGCCAAGCAGAACTCAGCATGTTAAACTAGTTATATATAGTATTTGCATTGAAATCTTAAGTCAATTTTATCATCAGCTTTCAGTGAAATTTTATTGCTTCTTTCTGCAGCTCTCACTGAAATAAGGCTAATTTTCAACTTTGTTCAAATGTGCTGTAACTTTTGTTCCAAATGGTTTTCAAGAGTCTTTCATGGCTTGCCATGCAGAACTCAGCATGCTAAACTAGTTATATATAGTATTTGCATTGAAATCTTAAGTCAATTTTATCATCAGCTTTCAGTGAAATTTTATTGCTTCTTTCTGCAGCTCTCACTGAAATAAGGCTAATTTTCAACTTTGTTCAAATGTGCTGTAACTTTTGTTCCAAATGGTTTTCAAGAGTCTTTCATGGCTTGCCAAGCAGAACTCAGCATGCTAAACTAGTTATATATAGTATTTGCATTGAAATCTTAAGTCAATTTTATCATCAGCTTTCAGTGAAATTTTATTGCTTCTTTCTGCAGCTCTCACTGAAATAAGGCTAATTTTCAACTTTGTTCAAATGTGCTGTAACTTTTGTTCCAAATGGTTTTCAAGAGTCTTTCATGGCTTGCCAAGCAGAACTCAGCATGCTAAACTAGTTATGTGTAGTATTTGCATTGAAATCTTAAGTCAATTTTATCATCAGCTTTCAGTGAAATTTTATTGCTTCTTTCTGCAGCTCTCACTGAAATAAGGCTAATTTTCAACTTTGTTCAAATGTGCTGTAACTTTTGTTCCAAATGGTTTTCAAGAGTCTTTCATGGCTTACCAAGCAGAACTCAGCATGTTAAACTAGTTATATATAATATTTGCATTGAAATCTTAAGTCAATTTTATCATCAGCTTTCAGTGAAATTTTATTGCTTCTTTCTGCAGCTCTCACTGAAATAAGGCTAATTTTCAACTTTGTTCAAATGTGCTGTAACTTTTGTTCCAAATGGTTTTCAAGAGTCTTTCATGGCTTGCCAAGCAGAACTCAGCATGCTAAACTAGTTATATATAGTATTTGCATTGAAATCTTAAGTCAATTTTATCATCAGCTTTCAGTGAAATTTTATTGCTTCTTTCTGCAGCTCTCACTGAAATAAGGCTAATTTTCAACTTTGTTCAAATGTGCTGTAACTTTTGTTCCAAATGGTTTTCAAGAGTCTTTCATGGCTTGCCAAGCAGAACTCAGCATGCTAAACTAGTTATGTATAGTATTTGCATTGAAATCTTAAGTCAATTTTATCATCAGCTTTCAGTGAAATTTTATTGCTTCTTTCTGCAGCTCTCACTGAAATAAGGCTAATTTTCAACTTTGTTCAAATGTGCTGTAACTTTTGTTCCAAATGGTTTTCAAGAGTCTTTCATGGCTTGCCAAGCAGAACTCAGCATGTTAAACTAGTTATATATAGTATTTGCATTGAAATCTTAAGTCAATTTTATCATCAGCTTTCAGTGAAATTTTATTGCTTCTTTCTGCAGCTCTCACTGAAATAAGGCTAATTTTCAACTTTGTTCAAATGTGCTGTAACTTTTGTTCCAAATGGTTTTCAAGAGTCTTTCATGGCTTGCCAAGCAGAACTCAGCATGCTAAACTAGTTATATATAGTATTTGCATTGAAATCTTAAGTCAATTTTATCATCAGCTTTCAGTGAAATTTTATTGCTTCTTTCTGCAGCTCTCACTGAAATAAGGCTAATTTTCAACTTTGTTTAAATGTGCTGTAACTTTTGTTCCAAATGGTTTTCAAGAGTCTTTCATGGCTTGCCAAGCAGAACTCAGCATGCTAAACTAGTTATATATAGTATTTGCATTGAAATATTAAGTCAATTTTATCATCAGCTTTCAGTGAAATTTTATTGCTTCTTTCTGCAGCTCTCACTGAAATAAGGCTAATTTTCAACTTTGTTCAAATGTGCTGTAACTTTTGTTCCAAATGGTTTTCAAGAGTCTTTCATGGCTTGCCAAGCAGAACTCAGCATGCTAAACTAGTTATATATAGTATTTGCATTGAAATCTTAAGTCAATTTTATCATCAGCTTTCAGTGAAATTTTATTGCTTCTTTCTGCAGCTCTCACTGAAATAAGGCTAATTTTCAACTTTGTTCAAATGTGCTGTAACTTTTGTTCCAAATGGTTTTCAAGAGTCTTTCATGGCTTGCCAAGCAGAACTCAGCATGCTAAACTAGTTATATATAGTATTTGCATTGAAATCTTAAGTCAATTTTATCATCAGCTTTCAGTGAAATTTTATTGCTTCTTTCTGCAGCTCTCACTGAAATAAGGCTAATTTTCAACTTTGTTCAAATGTGCTGTAACTTTTGTTCCAAATGGTTTTCAAGAGTCTTTCATGGCTTGCCAAGCAGAACTCAGCATGCTAAACTAGTTATATATAGTATTTGCATTGAAATCTTAAGTCAATTTTATCATCAGCTTTCAGTGAAATTTTATTGCTTCTTTCTGCAGCTCTCACTGAAATAAGGCTAATTTTCAACTTTGTTCAAATGTGCTGTAACTTTTGTTCCAAATGGTTTTCAAGAGTCTTTCATGGCTTGCCAAGCAGAACTCAGCATGCTAAACTAGTTATATATAGTATTTGCATTGAAATCTTAAGTCAATTTTATCATCAGCTTTCAGTGAAATTTTATTGCTTCTTTCTGCAGCTCTCACTGAAATAAGGCTAATTTTCAACTTTGTTCAAATGTGCTGTAACTTTTGTTCCAAATGGTTTTCAAGAGTGTTTCATGGCTTGCCAAGCAGAACTCAGCATGCTAAACTAGTTATATATAGTATTTGCATTGAAATCTTAAGTCAATTTTATCATCAGCTTTCAGTGAAATTTTATTGCTTCTTTCTGCAGCTCTCACTGAAATAAAGCTAATTTTCAACTTTGTTCAAATGTGCTGTAACTTTTGTTCCAAATGGTTTTCAAGAGTCTTTCATGGCTTGCCAAGCAGAACTCAGCATGCTAAACTAGTTATATATAGTATTTGCATTGAAATATTAAGTCAATTTTATCATCAGCTTTCAGTGAAATTTTATTGCTTCTTTCTGCAGCTCTCACTGAAATAAGGCTAATTTTCAACTTTGTTCAAATGTGCTGTAACTTTTGTTCCAAATGGTTTTCAAGAGTCTTTCATGGCTTGCCAAGCAGAACTCAGCATGCTAAACTAGTTATATATAGTATTTGCATTGAAATATTAACCAAATTTTATCATCAGCTTTCAGTGAAATTTTATTGCTTCTTTCTGCAGCTCTCACTGAAATAAGGCTAATTTTCAACTTTGTTCAAATGTGCTGTAACTTTTGTTCCAAATGGTTTTCAAGTGTCTTTCATGGCTTGCCAAGCAGAACTCAGCATGCTAAACTAGTTATATATAGTATTTGCATTGAAATCTTAAGTCAATTTTATCATCAGCTTTCAGTGAAATTTTATTGCTTCTTTCTGCAGCTCTCACTGAAATAAGGCTAATTTTCAACTTTGTTCAAATGTGCTGTAACTTTTGTTCCAAATGGTTTTCAAGAGTCTTTCATGGCTTGCCAAGCAGAACTCAGCATGCTAAACTAGTTATATATAGTATTTGCATTGAAATCTTAAGTCAATTTTATCATCAGCTTTCAGTGAAATTTTATTGCTTCTTTCTGCAGCTCTCACTGAAATAAGGCTAATTTTCAACTTTGTTCAAATGTGCTGTAACTTTTGTTCCAAATGGTTTTCAAGAGTCTTTCATGGCTTGCCAAGCAGAACTCAGCATGCTAAACTAGTTATATATAGTATTTGCATTGAAATCTTAAGTCAATTTTATCATCAGCTTTCAGTGAAATTTTATTGCTTCTTTCTGCAGCTCTCACTGAAATAAGGCTAATTTTCAACTTTGTTCAAATGTGCTGTAACTTTTGTTCCAAATGGTTTTCAAGAGTCTTTCATGGCTTGCCAAGCAGAACTCAGCATGCTAAACTAGTTATATATAGTATTTGCATTGAAATATTAAGTCAATTTTATCATCAGCTTTCAGTGAAATTTTATTGCTTCTTTCTGCAGCTCTCACTGAAATAAGGCTAATTTTCAACTTTGTTCAAATGTGCTGTAACTTTTGTTCCAAATGGTTTTCAAGAGTCTTTCATGGCTTGCCAAGCAGAACTCAGCATGCTAAACTAGTTATATATAGTATTTGCATTGAAATCTTAAGTCAATTTTATCATCAGCTTTCAGTGAAATTTTATTGCTTCTTTCTGCAGCTCTCACTGAAATAAGGCTAATTTTCAACTTTGTTCAAATGTGCTGTAACTTTTGTTCCAAATGGTTTTCAAGAGTCTTTCATGGCTTGCCAAGCAGAACTCAGCATGCTAAACTAGTTATATATAGTATTTGCATTGAAATCTTAAGTCAATTTTATCATCAGCTTTCAGTGAAATTGAAACACTTGTACACTTGTACATAGTGTTTGTATTGAAATATTAAGAACTTTTTGGAAGCATTTTTCATTTGCCTTTGAAAAAAAAAAGTTCCCCACAACATTCATCTCAAAAAAATTCTTCCTTCAGAAAAAAAAAATTCGTAAAAAAATTCTTCCTATGTTAAAAAAAATCTTCCTCTCAAAATGTTATCTTCCACCAAAAAGAAAAATTTTGCCCAAACTTTTTTTCCAAATGATTTTCAAGAGTCTTTCACAGATTGCCAAGCTGAACTCAGGATGCCAAACAAGTTGTACATAGTGTTTGTATTGAAATATTAAGAACATTTTGGAAGCAGTTTTCATTTGCCTTTGAAAAAAAAAAAAGTTCCCTACAACAGTCACATCAAAAAAATTCTTCCTTCAGAAAAAAAAAATCGTAAAAAAATTCTTCCTATGTTAAAAAAATGTTCCTCTCAAAATATAGTATTCCACCAAAAAGAAAAATTTCCTCTAACTTTTTTTCCAAATGGTTTTCAAGAGTCTTTCACAGCTTGCCAAGCTGAACTCTGGATGCCAAACAAGTTGTACATAGTGTTTGTATTGAAATATTAAGAACAAATATGCCATTGAAAAAAAAAAGTTCCCCACAACAGTCACTTCAAAAAAATTCTTCCTTCAGAAAAAAAAAATCGTAAAAAAATTCTTCCTATGTTAAAAAAAATCTTCCTCTCAAAATGTTATCTTCCACCAAAAAGGAAAATTTTGCCCAAACTTTTTTTCCAAATGGTTTTCAAGAGTGTTTCACAGCTTGCCAAGCTGAACTCAGGATGCCAAACATTGCAATAAGAAGAACGTTTCGATAGCAGTTTTCATATGCCATTGAAAAAAAAAAGTTCCCCACAACAGTCACCTCAAAAAAATTCTTCCTTCAGAAAAAAAAAATTCGTAAAAAAAATTCTTCCTATGTTAAAAAAAATCTTCGTCTCAAAATATAGTCTTCCACCAAAAAGAAAAATTTTGCTCAAACTTTTTTTCCAAATGGTTTTCAAGAGTATTTCACAGCTTGCCAAGCTGAACTCAGGATTCCAAACATTGCAATAAGAAGAACGTTTCGGTAGCAGTTTTCATATGCCATTGAAAAAAAAAAGTTCCCCACAACAGTCACCTCAAAAAAATTCTTCTTTCAGAAAAAAAAAATTCGTAAAAAAATTCTTCCTATGTTAAAAAAAATCTTCCTCTCAAAATATAATCTTCCACCAAAAAGGAAAATTTTGCCCAAACTTTTTTTCCAAATGGTTTTCAAGAGTGTTTCACAGCTTGCCAAGCTGAACTCAGGATGCCAAACATTGCAATAAGAAGAACATTTCGGTAGCAGTTTTCATATGCCATTGAAAAAAAAAAAAGTTCACAACAACAGTCACCTCAAAAAAATTCTTCCTTCAGAAAAAAAGAAATCGTAAAAAAATTCTTCCTTTGTTAAAAAAAAATGTTCCTCTCAAAATATAATCTTCCACCAAAAAGGAAAATTTTGCCCAAACTTTTTTTCCAAATGGTTTTCAAGAGTGTTTCACAGCTTGCCAAGCTGAACTCAGGATGCCAAACATTGCAATAAGAAGAACGTTTCGATAGCAGTTTTCATATGCCATTGAAAAAAAAAAGTTCCCCACAACAGTCACCTCAAAAAAATTCTACTTTCAGAAAAAAAAAATTCGTAAAAAAATTCTTCCTATGTTAAAAAAAATCTTCCTCTCAAAATATAATCTTCCACCAAAAAGGAAAATTTTGCCCAAACTTTTTTTCCAAATGGTTTTCAAGAGTGTTTCACAGCTTACCAAGCTGAACTCAGGATGCCAAACATTGCAATAAGAAGAACATTTCGGTAGCAGTTTTCATATGCCATTGAAAAAAAAAAAAGTTCACAACAACAGTCACCTCAAAAAAATTCTTCCATCAGAAAAAAAAAATCGTAAAAAAATTCTTCCTATGTTAAAAAAAATGTTCCTCTCAAAATATAATCTTCCACCAAAAAGGAAAATTTTGCCCAAACTTTTTTTCCAAATGGTTTTCAAGAGTGTTTCACAGCTTGCCAAGCTGAACTCAGGATGCCAAACATTGCAATAAGAAGAACGTTTCGATAGCAGTTTTCATATGCCATTGAAAAAAAAAGTTCCCCACAACAGTCACCTCAAAAAAATTCTTCCTTCAGGAAAAAAAAAAATCGTAAAAAAAATTCTTCCTATGTTAAAAAAAATCTTCGTCTCAAAATATAGTCTTCCACCAAAAAGAAAAATTTTGCTCAAACTTTTTTTCCGAATGGTTTTCAAGAGTATTTCACAGCTTGCCAAGCTGAACTCAGGATTCCAAACAAGTTGTACTTTCAATTATTTGCATTGAAATATAAAGCAGATTTCAGAAGCAGTTTTCATTTGCCTTCAAAAAAAGAATTACCACTGTCAACCGAAAAAAAATTATTCCTCCAAAAAAAACCAATGTCGATAAAAAAAATCTTCCTGTGATAAAAGAAATCTTCCTCTCAAAATATAATCTTCCACCAAAAAGAAAGATTTTGCTCAAACTTTTTTTCAGCTTTCAGTGAAATGTTATTGCTTCTTTCTGCAGCTCTCACTGAAATAAGGCTAATTTTCAACTTTGTTCAAATGTGCTTTAACTTTTGTTCCAAATGGTTTTCAAGAGTCTTTCATGGCTTGCCAAGCAGAACTCAGCATGCTAAACTAGTTATATATAGTATTTGCATTGAAATCTTAAGTCAATTTTATCATCAGCTTTCAGTGAAATTTTATTGCTTCTTTCTGCAGCTCTCACTGAAATAAGGCTAATTTTTAACTTTGTTCAAATGTGCTGTAACTTTTGTTCCAAATGGTTTTCAAGAGTCTTTCATGGCTTGCCAAGCAGAACTCAGCATGCTAAACTAGTTATATATAGTATTTGCATTGAAATCTTAAGTCAATTTTATCATCAGCTTTCAGTGAAATTGAAACACTTGTACACTTGTACATAGTGTTTGTATTGAAATATTAAGAACTTTTTGGAAGCATTTTTCATTTGCCTTTGAAAAAAAAAAGTTCCCCACAACATTCATCTCAAAAAAATTCTTCCTTCAGAAAAAAAAAATTCTTAAAAAAATTCTTCCTATGTTAAAAAAAATCTTCCTCTCAAAATGTAATCTTCCACCAAAAAGAAAAATTTTGCCCAAACTTTTTTTCCAAATGGTTTTCAAGAGTCTTTCACAGATTGCCAAGCTGAACTCAGGATGCCAAACAAGTTGTACATAGTGTTTGTATTGAAATATTAAAAACACATATGCCATTGAAAAGAAAAAAGTTCCCCACAACAGTCACCTCAAAAAAATTCATCCTTGAGAAAAAAAAAATTCGTAAAAAAAATTCTTCCTTTGTTAAAAAAAATCTTCCTCTCAAAATATAACCTTCCACCAAAAAGAAAAATTTTGTTCAAACTTTTTTTCCAAATGGTTTTCAAGAGTCTTTCACAGCTTTCCAAGCTGAACTCAGGATGCCAAACAAGTTGTACATAGTGTTTGTATTGAAATATTAAGAACATTTTGGAAGCAGTTTTCATTTGCCTTTGAAAAAAAAAAAGTTCCCTACAACAGTCACATCAAAAAAATTCTTCCTTCAGAAAAAAAAAATTGTAAAAAAATTCTTCCTTTGTTAAAAAAAAATGTTCCTCTCAAAATATAATCTTCCACCAAAAAGAAAAATTTTGCCCAAACTTTTTTTCCAAATGGTTTTCAAGAGTATTTCACAGCTTGCCAAGCTGAACTCAGGATGCCAAACATTGCAATAAGAAGAACGTTTCGATAGCAGTTTTCATATGCCATTGAAAAAAAAAAGTTCCCCACAACAGTCACCTCAAAAAAATTCTACTTTCAGAAAAAAAAAATTCGTAAAAAAATTCTTCCTATGTTAAAAAAAATCTTCCTCTCAAAATATAATCTTCCACCAAAAAGGAAAATTTTGCCCAAACTTTTTTTCCAAATGGTTTTCAAGAGTGTTTCACAGCTTGCCAAGCTGAACTCAGGATGCCAAACATTGCAATAAGAAGAACATTTCGGTAGCAGTTTTCATATGCCATTGAAAAAAAAAAAAGTTCACAACAACAGTCACCTCAAAAAAATTCTTCCATCAGAAAAAAAAAAATCGTAAAAAAGATTCTTCCTATGTTAAAAAAAATCTTCGTCTCAAAATATAGTCTTCCACCAAAAAGAAAAATTTTGCTCAAACTTTTTTTCCGAATGGTTTTCAAGAGTATTTCACAGCTTGCCAAGCTGAACTCAGGATTCCAAACAAGTTGTACTTTCAATTATTTGCATTGAAATATAAAGCAGATTTCAGAAGCAGTTTTCATTTGCCTTCAAAAAAAGAATTACCACTGTCAACCGAAAAAAAATTATTCCTCCAAAAAAAACCAATGTCGATAAAAAAAATCTTCCTGTGATAAAAGAAATCTTCCTCTCAAAATATAATCTTCCACCAAAAAGAAAGATTTTGCTCAAACTTTTTTTCAGCTTTCAGTGAAATGTTATTGCTTCTTTCTGCAGCTCTCACTGAAATAAGGCTAATTTTCAACTTTGTTCAAATGTGCTTTAACTTTTGTTCCAAATGGTTTTCAAGAGTCTTTCATGGCTTGCCAAGCAGAACTCAGCATGCTAAACTAGTTATATATAGTATTTGCATTGAAATCTTAAGTCAATTTTATCATCAGCTTTCAGTGAAATTTTATTGCTTCTTTCTGCAGCTCTCACTGAAATAAGGCTAATTTTTAACTTTGTTCAAATGTGCTGTAACTTTTGTTCCAAATGGTTTTCAAGAGTCTTTCATGGCTTGCCAAGCAGAACTCAGCATGCTAAACTAGTTATATATAGTATTTGCATTGAAATCTTAAGTCAATTTTATCATCAGCTTTCAGTGAAATTGAAACACTTGTACACTTGTACATAGTGTTTGTATTGAAATATTAAGAACTTTTTGGATGCATTTTTCATTTGCCTTTGAAAAAAAAAAGTTCCCCACAACATTCATCTCAAAAAAATTCTTCCTTCAGAAAAAAAAAATTCTTAAAAAAATTCTTCCTATGTTAAAAAAAATCTTCCTCTCAAAATGTAATCTTCCACCAAAAAGAAAAATTTTGCCCAAACTTTTTTTCCAAATGGTTTTCAAGAGTCTTTCACAGATTGCCAAGCTGAACTCAGGATGCCAAACAAGTTGTACATAGTGTTTGTATTGAAATATTAAAAACACATATGCCATTGAAAAGAAAAAAGTTCCCCACAACAGTCACCTCAAAAAAATTCATCCTTGAGAAAAAAAAAATTCGTAAAAAAAATTCTTCCTTTGTTAAAAAAAATCTTCCTCTCAAAATATAACCTTCCACCAAAAAGAAAAATTTTGTTCAAACTTTTTTTCCAAATGGTTTTCAAGAGTCTTTCACAGCTTTCCAAGCTGAACTCAGGATGCCAAACAAGTTGTACATAGTGTTTGTATTGAAATATTAAGAACATTTTGGAAGCAGTTTTCATTTGCCTTTGAAAAAAAAAAAGTTCCCTACAACAGTCACATCAAAAAAATTCTTCCTTCAGAAAAAAAAAATTGTAAAAAAATTCTTCCTATGTTAAAAAAATGTTCCTCTCAAAATATAGTATTCCACCAAAAAGAAAAATTTCCTCTAACTTTTTTTCCAAATGGTTTTCAAGAGTCTTTCACAGCTTGCCAAGCTGAACTCTGGATGCCAAACAAGTTGTACATAGTGTTTGTATTGAAATATTAAGAACAAATATGCCATTGAAAAAAAAAAGTTCCCCAAAACAGTCAAATGGTTTTCAAGAGTGTTTCACAGCTTGCCAAGCTGAACTCAGGATGCCAAACATTGCAATAAGAAGAACGTTTCGGTAGCAGTTTTCATATGCCATTGAAAAAAAAAAGTTCCCCACAACAGTCACCTCAAAAAAATTCTTCTTTCAGAAAAAAAAAATTCGTAAAAAAATTCTTCCTATGTTAAAAAAAATCTTCCTCTCAAAATATAATCTTCCACCAAAAAGGAAAATTTTGCCCAAACTTTTTTTCCAAATAGTTTTCAAGAGTGTTTCACAGCTTGCCAAGCTGAACTCAGGATGCCAAACATTGAAATAAGAAGAACATTTCGGTAGCAGTTTTCATATGCCATTGAAAAAAAAAAAAGTTCACAACAGTCACCTCAAAAAAATTCTTCCTTCAGAAAAAAAAAATCGTAAAAAAATTCTTCCTATGTTAAAAAAAATGTTCCTCTCAAAATATAATCTTCCACCAAAAAGGAAAATTTTGCCCAAACTTTTTTTCCAAATGGTTTTCAAGAGTGTTTCACAGCTTGCCAAGCTGAACTCAGGATGCCAAACATTGCAATAAGAAGAACGTTTCGATAGCAGTTTTCATATGCCATTGAAAAAAAAAAGTTCCCCACAACAGTCACCTCAAAAAAATTCTTCCTTCAGAAAAAAAAAAATTCGTAAAAAAAATTCTTCCTATGTTAAAAAAAATCTTCGTCTCAAAATATAGTCTTCCACCAAAAAGAAAAATTTTGCTCAAACTTTTTTTCCAAATGGTTTTCAAGAGTATTTCACAGCTTGCCAAGCTGAACTCAGGATTCCAAACAAGTTGTACTTTCAATTATTTGCATTGAAATATAAAGCAGATTTCAGAAGCAGTTTTCATTTGCCTTCAAAAAAAGAATTCCCACTGTCAACCGAAAAAAAATTCTTCCTCCAAAAAAAACCAATTGTCGATAAAAAAAATCTTCCTGTGATAAAAGAAATCTTCCTCTCAAAATATCATCTTCCACCAAAAAGAAAAATTTTGCTCAAACTTTTTTTCAGCTTTCAGTGAAATTTTATTGCTTCTTTCTGCAGCTCTCACTGAAATAAGGCTAATTTTCAACTTTGTTCAAATGTGCTGTAACTTTTGTTCCAAATGGTTTTCAAGAGTCTTTCATGGCTTGCCAAGCAGAACTCAGCATGCTAAACTAGTTATATATAGTATTTGCATTGAAATCTTAAGTCAATTTTATCATCAGCTTTCAGTGAAATTGAAACACTTGTACACTTGTACATAGTGTTTGTATTGAAATATTAAGAACTTTTTGGATGCATTTTTCATTTGCCTTTGAAAAAAAAAAGTTCCCCACAACATTCATCTCAAAAAAATTCTTCCTTCAGAAAAAAAAAATTCTTAAAAAAATTCTTCCTATGTTAAAAAAAATCTTCCTCTCAAAATGTAATCTTCCACCAAAAAGAAAAATTTTGCCCAAACTTTTTTTCCAAATGGTTTTCAAGAGTCTTTCACAGATTGCCAAGCTGAACTCAGGATGCCAAACAAGTTGTACATAGTGTTTGTATTGAAATATTAAAAACACATATGCCATTGAAAAGAAAAAAGTTCCCCACAACAGTCACCTCAAAAAAATTCATCCTTGAGAAAAAAAAAATTCGTAAAAAAAATTCTTCCTTTGTTAAAAAAAATCTTCCTCTCAAAATATAACCTTCCACCAAAAAGAAAAATTTTGTTCAAACTTTTTTTCCAAATGGTTTTCAAGAGTCTTTCACAGCTTTCCAAGCTGAACTCAGGATGCCAAACAAGTTGTACATAGTGTTTGTATTGAAATATTAAGAACATTTTGGAAGCAGTTTTCATTTGCCTTTGAAAAAAAAAAAGTTCCCTACAACAGTCACATCAAAAAAATTCTTCCTTCAGAAAAAAAAAATTGTAAAAAAATTCTTCCTATGTTAAAAAAATGTTCCTCTCAAAATATAGTATTCCACCAAAAAGAAAAATTTCCTCTAACTTTTTTTCCAAATGGTTTTCAAGAGTCTTTCACAGCTTGCCAAGCTGAACTCTGGATGCCAAACAAGTTGTACATAGTGTTTGTATTGAAATATTAAGAACAAATATGCCATTGAAAAAAAAAAGTTCCCCAAAACAGTCAAATGGTTTTCAAGAGTGTTTCACAGCTTGCCAAGCTGAACTCAGGATGCCAAACATTGCAATAAGAAGAACGTTTCGGTAGCAGTTTTCATATGCCATTGAAAAAAAAAAGTTCCCCACAACAGTCACCTCAAAAAAATTCTTCTTTCAGAAAAAAAAAATTCGTAAAAAAATTCTTCCTATGTTAAAAAAAATCTTCCTCTCAAAATATAATCTTCCACCAAAAAGGAAAATTTTGCCCAAACTTTTTTTCCAAATAGTTTTCAAGAGTGTTTCACAGCTTGCCAAGCTGAACTCAGGATGCCAAACATTGAAATAAGAAGAACATTTCGGTAGCAGTTTTCATATGCCATTGAAAAAAAAAAAAGTTCACAACAGTCACCTCAAAAAAATTCTTCCTTCAGAAAAAAAAAATCGTAAAAAAATTCTTCCTATGTTAAAAAAAATGTTCCTCTCAAAATATAATCTTCCACCAAAAAGGAAAATTTTGCCCAAACTTTTTTTCCAAATGGTTTTCAAGAGTGTTTCACAGCTTGCCAAGCTGAACTCAGGATGCCAAACATTGCAATAAGAAGAACGTTTCGATAGCAGTTTTCATATGCCATTGAAAAAAAAAAGTTCCCCACAACAGTCACCTCAAAAAAATTCTTCCTTCAGAAAAAAAAAAATTCGTAAAAAAAATTCTTCCTATGTTAAAAAAAATCTTCGTCTCAAAATATAGTCTTCCACCAAAAAGAAAAATTTTGCTCAAACTTTTTTTCCAAATGGTTTTCAAGAGTATTTCACAGCTTGCCAAGCTGAACTCAGGATTCCAAACAAGTTGTACTTTCAATTATTTGCATTGAAATATAAAGCAGATTTCAGAAGCAGTTTTCATTTGCCTTCAAAAAAAGAATTCCCACTGTCAACCGAAAAAAAATTCTTCCTCCAAAAAAAACCAATTGTCGATAAAAAAAATCTTCCTGTGATAAAAGAAATCTTCCTCTCAAAATATCATCTTCCACCAAAAAGAAAAATTTTGCTCAAACTTTTTTTCAGCTTTCAGTGAAATTTTATTGCTTCTTTCTGCAGCTCTCACTGAAATAAGGCTAATTTTCAACTTTGTTCAAATGTGCTGTAACTTTTGTTCCAAATGGTTTTCAAGAGTCTTTCATGGCTTGCCAAGCAGAACTCAGCATGCTAAACTAGTTATATATAGTATTTGCATTGAAATCTTAAGTCAATTTTATCATCAGCTTTCAGTGAAATTGAAACACTTGTACACTTGTACATAGTGTTTGTATTGAAATATTAAGAACTTTTTGGATGCATTTTTCATTTGCCTTTGAAAAAAAAAAGTTCCCCACAACATTCATCTCAAAAAAATTCTTCCTTCAGAAAAAAAAAATTCTTAAAAAAATTCTTCCTATGTTAAAAAAAATCTTCCTCTCAAAATGTAATCTTCCACCAAAAAGAAAAATTTTGCCCAAACTTTTTTTCCAAATGGTTTTCAAGAGTCTTTCACAGATTGCCAAGCTGAACTCAGGATGCCAAACAAGTTGTACATAGTGTTTGTATTGAAATATTAAAAACACATATGCCATTGAAAAGAAAAAAGTTCCCCACAACAGTCACCTCAAAAAAATTCATCCTTGAGAAAAAAAAAATTCGTAAAAAAAATTCTTCCTTTGTTAAAAAAAATCTTCCTCTCAAAATATAACCTTCCACCAAAAAGAAAAATTTTGTTCAAACTTTTTTTCCAAATGGTTTTCAAGAGTCTTTCACAGCTTTCCAAGCTGAACTCAGGATGCCAAACAAGTTGTACATAGTGTTTGTATTGAAATATTAAGAACATTTTGGAAGCAGTTTTCATTTGCCTTTGAAAAAAAAAAAGTTCCCTACAACAGTCACATCAAAAAAATTCTTCCTTCAGAAAAAAAAAATTGTAAAAAAATTCTTCCTATGTTAAAAAAATGTTCCTCTCAAAATATAGTATTCCACCAAAAAGAAAAATTTCCTCTAACTTTTTTTCCAAATGGTTTTCAAGAGTCTTTCACAGCTTGCCAAGCTGAACTCTGGATGCCAAACAAGTTGTACATAGTGTTTGTATTGAAATATTAAGAACAAATATGCCATTGAAAAAAAAAAGTTCCCCAAAACAGTCAAATGGTTTTCAAGAGTGTTTCACAGCTTGCCAAGCTGAACTCAGGATGCCAAACATTGCAATAAGAAGAACGTTTCGGTAGCAGTTTTCATATGCCATTGAAAAAAAAAAGTTCCCCACAACAGTCACCTCAAAAAAATTCTTCTTTCAGAAAAAAAAAATTCGTAAAAAAATTCTTCCTATGTTAAAAAAAATCTTCCTCTCAAAATATAATCTTCCACCAAAAAGGAAAATTTTGCCCAAACTTTTTTTCCAAATAGTTTTCAAGAGTGTTTCACAGCTTGCCAAGCTGAACTCAGGATGCCAAACATTGAAATAAGAAGAACATTTCGGTAGCAGTTTTCATATGCCATTGAAAAAAAAAAAAGTTCACAACAGTCACCTCAAAAAAATTCTTCCTTCAGAAAAAAAAAATCGTAAAAAAATTCTTCCTATGTTAAAAAAAATGTTCCTCTCAAAATATAATCTTCCACCAAAAAGGAAAATTTTGCCCAAACTTTTTTTCCAAATGGTTTTCAAGAGTGTTTCACAGCTTGCCAAGCTGAACTCAGGATGCCAAACATTGCAATAAGAAGAACGTTTCGATAGCAGTTTTCATATGCCATTGAAAAAAAAAAGTTCCCCACAACAGTCACCTCAAAAAAATTCTTCCTTCAGAAAAAAAAAAATTCGTAAAAAAAATTCTTCCTATGTTAAAAAAAATCTTCGTCTCAAAATATAGTCTTCCACCAAAAAGAAAAATTTTGCTCAAACTTTTTTTCCAAATGGTTTTCAAGAGTATTTCACAGCTTGCCAAGCTGAACTCAGGATTCCAAACAAGTTGTACTTTCAATTATTTGCATTGAAATATAAAGCAGATTTCAGAAGCAGTTTTCATTTGCCTTCAAAAAAAGAATTCCCACTGTCAACCGAAAAAAAATTCTTCCTCCAAAAAAAACCAATTGTCGATAAAAAAAATCTTCCTGTGATAAAAGAAATCTTCCTCTCAAAATATCATCTTCCACCAAAAAGAAAAATTTTGCTCAAACTTTTTTTCAGCTTTCAGTGAAATTTTATTGCTTCTTTCTGCAGCTCTCACTGAAATAAGGCTAATTTTCAACTTTGTTCAAATGTGCTGTAACTTTTGTTCCAAATGGTTTTCAAGAGTCTTTCATGGCTTGCCAAGCAGAACTCAGCATGCTAAACTAGTTATATATAGTATTTGCATTGAAATCTTAAGTCAATTTTATCATCAGCTTTCAGTGAAATTTTATTGCTTCTTTCTGCAGCTCTCACTGAAATAAGGCTAATTTTCAACTTTGTTCAAATGTGCTGTAACTTTTGTTCCAAATGGTTTTCAAGAGTCTTTCATGGCTTGCCAAGCAGAACTCAGCATGCTAAACTAGTTATATATAGTATTTGCATTGAAATCTTAAGTCAATTTTATCATCAGCTTTCAGTGAAATTTTATTGCTTCTTTCTGCAGCTCTCACTGAAATAAGGCTAATTTTCAACTTTGTTCAAATGTGCTGTAACTTTTGTTCCAAATGGTTTTCAAGAGTCTTTCATGGCTTGCCAAGCAGAACTCAGCATGCTAAACTAGTTATATATAGTATTTGCATTGAAATCTTAAGTCAATTTTATCATCAGCTTTCAGTGAAATTTTATTGCTTCTTTCTGCAGCTCTCACTGAAATAAGGCTAATTTTCAACTTTCTTCAAATGTGCTGTAACTTTTGTTCCAAATGGTTTTCAAGAGTCTTTCATGGCTTGCCAAGCAGAACTCAGCATGCTAAACTAGTTATATATAGTATTTGCATTGAAATATTAAGTCAATTTTATCATCAGCTTTCAGTGAAATTTTATTGCTTCTTTCTGCAGCTCTCACTGAAATAAGGCTAATTTTCAACTTTGTTCAAATGTGCTGTAACTTTTGTTCCAAATGGTTTTCAAGAGTCTTTCATGGCTTGCCAAGCAGAACTCAGCATGCTAAACTAGTTATATATAGTATTTGCATTGAAATCTTAAGTCAATTTTATCATCAGCTTTCAGTGAAATTTTATTGCTTCTTTCTGCAGCTCTCACTGAAATAAGGCTAATTTTCAACTTTGTTCAAATGTCATGTAACTTTAGTTCCAAATGGTTTTCAAGAGTCTTTCATGGCTTGCCAAGCAGAACTCAGCATGCTAAACTAGTTATATATAGTATTTGCATTGAAATCTTAAGTCAATTTTATCATCAGCTTTCAGTGAAATTTTATTGCTTCTTTCTGCAGCTCTCACTGAAATAAGGCTAATTTTCAACTTTGTTCAAATGTGCTGTAACTTTTGTTCCAAATGGTTTTCAAGAGTCTTTCATGGCTTTCCAAGCAGAACTCAGCATGCTAAACTAGTTATATATAGTATTTGCATTGAAATCTTAAGTCAATTTTATCATCAGCTTTCAGTGAAATTTTATTGCTTCTTTCTGCAGCTCTCACTGAAATAAGGCTAATTTTCAACTTTGTTCAAATGTGCTGTAACTTTTGTTCCAAATGGTTTTCAAGAGTCTTTCATGGCTTGCCAAGCAGAACTCAGCATGCTAAACTAGTTATATATAGTATTTGCATTGAAATCTTAAGTCAATTTTATCATCAGCTTTCAATGAAATTTTATTGCTTCTTTCTGCAGCTCTCACTGAAATAAGGCTAATTTTCAACTTTGTTCAAATGTGCTGTAACTTTTGTTCCAAATGGTTTTCAAGAGTCTTTCATGGCTTGCCAAGCAGAACTCAGCATGCTAAACTAGTTATATATAGTATTTGCATTGAAATATTAAGTCAATTTTATCATCAGCTTTCAGTGAAATTTTATTGCTTCTTTCTGCAGCTCTCACTGAAATAAGGCTAATTTTCAACTTTGTTCAAATGTGCTGTAACTTTTGTTCCAAATGGTTTTCAAGAGTCTTTCATGGCTTGCCAAGCAGAACTCAGCATGCTAAACTAGTTATATATAGTATTTGCATTGAAATCTTAAGTCAATTTTATCATCAGCTTTCAGTGAAATTTTATTGCTTCTTTCTGCAGCTCTCACTGAAATAAGCCTAATTTTCAACTTTGTTCAAATGTGCTGTAACTTTTGTTCCAAATGGTTTTCAAGAGTCTTTCATGGCTTGCCAAGCAGAACTCAGCATGCTAAACTAGTTATATATAGTATTTGCATTGAAATCTTAAGTCAATTTTATCATCAGCTTTCAGTGAAATTTTATTGCTTCTTTTTGCAGCTCTCACTGAAATAAGGCTAATTTTCAACTTTGTTCAAATGTGCTGTAACTTTTGTTCCAAATGGTTTTCAAGAGTCTTTCATGGCTTGCCAAGCAGAACTCAGCATGCTAAACTAGTTATATATAGTATTTGCATTGAAATATTAAGTCAATTTTATCATCAGCTTTCAGTGAAATTTTATTGCTTCTTTCTGCAGCTCTCACTGAAATAAGGCTAATTTTCAACTTTGTTCAAATGTGCTGTAACTTTTGTTCCAAATGGTTTTCAAGAGTCTTTCATGGCTTGCCAAGCAGAACTCAGCATGCTAAACTAGTTATATATAGTATTTGCATTGAAATCTTAAGTCAATTTTATCATCAGCTTTCAATGAAATTTTATTGCTTCTTTCTGCAGCTCTCACTGAAATAAGGCTAATTTTCAACTTTCTTCAAATGTGCTGTAACTTTTGTTCCAAATGGTTTTCAAGAGTCTTTCATGGCTTGCCAAGCAGAACTCAGCATGCTAAACTAGTTATATATAGTATTTGCATTGAAATCTTAAGTCAATTTTATCATCAGCTTTCAGTGAAATTGAAACACTTGTACACTTGTACATAGTTTTTGTATTGAAATATTAAGAACTCTTTGGAAGCATTTTTCATTTGCCTTTGAAAAAAAAAAGTTCCCCACAACATTCATCTCAAAAAAATTCTTCCTTCAGAAAAAAAAAATTCGTAAAAAAAATTCTTCCATTGTTAAAAAAAATCTTCCTCTCAAAATATAATCTTCCACCAAAAAGAAAAATTTTGCCCAAACTTTTTTTCCAAATGGTTTTCAAGAGTCTTTCACAGTTTGCCAAGCTGAACTCAGGATGCCAAACAAGTTGTACATAGTGTTTGTATTGAAATATTAAGAACACATATGCCATTGAAAAGAAAAAAGTTCCCCACAACAGTCACCTCAAAAAAATTCATCCTTGAGAAAAAAAAAAATTCGTAAAAAAAATTCTTCCTATGTTAAAAAAATTTTCCTCTCAAAATATAGTATTCCACCAAAAAGAAAAATTTCCTCTAACTTTTTTTCCAAATGGTTTTCAAGAGTCTTTCACAGCTTGCCAAGCTGAACTCTGGATGCCAAACAAGTTGTACATAGTGTTTGTATTGAAATATTAAGAACACATATGCCATTGAAAAGAAAAAAGTTCCCCACAACAGTCACCTCAAAAAAATTCATCCTTGAGAAAAAAAAAAATTCGTAAAAAAAATTCTTCCTTTGTTAAAAAAAATCTTCGTCTCAAAATATAGTCTTCCACCAAAAAGAAAAATTTTGCTCAAACTTTTTTTCCAAATGGTTTTCAAGAGTATTTCACAGCTTGCCAAACTGAACTCAGGATTCCAAACAAGTTGTACTTTCAATTATTTGCATTGAAATATAAAGCAGATTTCAGAAGCAGTTTTCATTTGCCTTCAAAAAAAGAATTCCCACTGTCAACCGAAAAAAAATTCTTCCTCCAAAAAAAACCAATGTCGATAAAAAAAATCTTCCTGTGATAAAAGAAATCTTCCTCTCAAAATATAATCTTCCACCAAAAAGAAACATTTTGCTCAAACTTTTTTTCAGCTTTCAGTGAAATTTTATTGCTTCTTTCTGCAGCTCTCACTGAAATAAGGCTAATTTTCAACTTTGTTCAAATGTGCTGTAACTTTTGTTCCAAATGGTTTTCAAGAGTCTTTCATGGCTTGCCAAGCAGAACTCAGCATGCTAAACTAGTTATATATAGTATTTGCATTGAAATCTTAAGTCAATTTTATCATCAGCTTTCAGTGAAATTTTATTGCTTCTTTCTGCAGCTCTCACTGAAATAAGGCTAATTTTCAACTTTGTTCAAATGTGCTGTAACTTTTGTTCCAAATGGTTTTCAAGAGTCTTTCATGGCTTGCCAAGCAGAACTCAGCATGCTAAACTAGTTATATATAGTATTTGCATTGAAATATTAAGTCAATTTTATCATCAGCTTTCAGTGAAATTTTATTGCTTCTTTCTGCAGCTCTCACTGAAATAAGGCTAATTTTCAACTTTGTTCAAATGTGCTGTAACTTTTGTTCCAAATGGTTTTCAAGAGTCTTTCATGGCTTGCCAAGCAGAACTCAGCATGCTAAACTAGTTATATATAGTATTTGCATTGAAATCTTAAGTCAATTTTATCATCAGCTTTCAGTGAAATTTTATTGCTTCTTTCTGCAGCTCTCACTGAAATAAGGCTAATTTTCAACTTTCTTCAAATGTGCTGTAACTTTTGTTCCAAATGGTTTTCAAGAGTCTTTCATGGCTTGCCAAGCAGAACTCAGCATGCTAAACTAGTTATATATAGTATTTGCATTGAAATATTAAGTCAATTTTATCATCAGCTTTCAGTGAAATTTTATTGCTTCTTTCTGCAGCTCTCACTGAAATAAGGCTAATTTTCAACTTTGTTCAAATGTGCTGTAACTTTTGTTCCAAATGGTTTTCAAGAGTCTTTCATGGCTTGCCAAGCAGAACTCAGCATGCTAAACTAGTTATATATAGTATTTGCATTGAAATCTTAAGTCAATTTTATCATCAGCTTTCAGTGAAATTTTATTGCTTCTTTCTGCAGCTCTCACTGAAATAAGGCTAATTTTCAACTTTGTTCAAATGTCATGTAACTTTAGTTCCAAATGGTTTTCAAGAGTCTTTCATGGCTTGCCAAGCAGAACTCAGCATGCTAAACTAGTTATATATAGTATTTGCATTGAAATCTTAAGTCAATTTTATCATCAGCTTTCAGTGAAATTTTATTGCTTCTTTCTGCAGCTCTCACTGAAATAAGGCTAATTTTCAACTTTGTTCAAATGTGCTGTAACTTTTGTTCCAAATGGTTTTCAAGAGTCTTTCATGGCTTTCCAAGCAGAACTCAGCATGCTAAACTAGTTATATATAGTATTTGCATTGAAATCTTAAGTCAATTTTATCATCAGCTTTCAGTGAAATTTTATTGCTTCTTTCTGCAGCTCTCACTGAAATAAGGCTAATTTTCAACTTTGTTCAAATGTGCTGTAACTTTTGTTCCAAATGGTTTTCAAGAGTCTTTCATGGCTTGCCAAGCAGAACTCAGCATGCTAAACTAGTTATATATAGTATTTGCATTGAAATCTTAAGTCAATTTTATCATCAGCTTTCAATGAAATTTTATTGCTTCTTTCTGCAGCTCTCACTGAAATAAGGCTAATTTTCAACTTTGTTCAAATGTGCTGTAACTTTTGTTCCAAATGGTTTTCAAGAGTCTTTCATGGCTTGCCAAGCAGAACTCAGCATGCTAAACTAGTTATATATAGTATTTGCATTGAAATATTAAGTCAATTTTATCATCAGCTTTCAGTGAAATTTTATTGCTTCTTTCTGCAGCTCTCACTGAAATAAGGCTAATTTTCAACTTTGTTCAAATGTGCTGTAACTTTTGTTCCAAATGGTTTTCAAGAGTCTTTCATGGCTTGCCAAGCAGAACTCAGCATGCTAAACTAGTTATATATAGTATTTGCATTGAAATCTTAAGTCAATTTTATCATCAGCTTTCAGTGAAATTTTATTGCTTCTTTCTGCAGCTCTCACTGAAATAAGCCTAATTTTCAACTTTGTTCAAATGTGCTGTAACTTTTGTTCCAAATGGTTTTCAAGAGTCTTTCATGGCTTGCCAAGCAGAACTCAGCATGCTAAACTAGTTATATATAGTATTTGCATTGAAATCTTAAGTCAATTTTATCATCAGCTTTCAGTGAAATTTTATTGCTTCTTTCTGCAGCTCTCACTGAAATAAGGCTAATTTTCAACTTTGTTCAAATGTGCTGTAACTTTTGTTCCAAATGGTTTTCAAGAGTCTTTCATGGCTTGCCAAGCAGAACTCAGCATGCTAAACTAGTTATATATAGTATTTGCATTGAAATCTTAAGTCAATTTTATCATCAGCTTTCAATGAAATTTTATTGCTTCTTTCTGCAGCTCTCACTGAAATAAGGCTAATTTTCAACTTTGTTCAAATGTGCTGTAACTTTTGTTCCAAATGGTTTTCAAGAGTCTTTCATGGCTTGCCAAGCAGAACTCAGCATGCTAAACTAGTTATATATAGTATTTGCATTGAAATATTAAGTCAATTTTATCATCAGCTTTCAGTGAAATTTTATTGCTTCTTTCTGCAGCTCTCACTGAAATAAGGCTAATTTTCAACTTTGTTCAAATGTGCTGTAACTTTTGTTCCAAATGGTTTTCAAGAGTCTTTCATGGCTTGCCAAGCAGAACTCAGCATGCTAAACTAGTTATATATAGTATTTGCATTGAAATCTTAAGTCAATTTTATCATCAGCTTTCAGTGAAATTTTATTGCTTCTTTCTGCAGCTCTCACTGAAATAAGCCTAATTTTCAACTTTGTTCAAATGTGCTGTAACTTTTGTTCCAAATGGTTTTCAAGAGTCTTTCATGGCTTGCCAAGCAGAACTCAGCATGCTAAACTAGTTATATATAGTATTTGCATTGAAATCTTAAGTCAATTTTATCATCAGCTTTCAGTGAAATTTTATTGCTTCTTTCTGCAGCTCTCACTGAAATAAGGCTAATTTTCAACTTTGTTCAAATGTGCTGTAACTTTTGTTCCAAATGGTTTTCAAGAGTCTTTCATGGCTTGCCAAGCAGAACTCAGCATGCTAAACTAGTTATATATAGTATTTGCATTGAAATCTTAAGTCAATTTTATCATCAGCTTTCAGTGAAATTTTATTGCTTCTTTCTGCAGCTCTCACTGAAATAAGGCTAATTTTCAACTTTCTTCAAATGTGCTGTAACTTTTGTTCCAAATGGTTTTCAAGAGTCTTTCATGGCTTGCCAAGCAGAACTCAGCATGCTAAACTAGTTATATATAGTATTTGCATTGAAATCTTAAGTCAATTTTATCATCAGCTTTCAGTGAAATTGAAACACTTGTACACTTGTACATAGTTTTTGTATTGAAATATTAAGAACTCTTTGGAAGCATTTTTCATTTGCCTTTGAAAAAAAAAAGTTCCCCACAACATTCATCTCAAAAAAATTCTTCCTTCAGAAAAAAAAAATTCGTAAAAAAAATTCTTCCATTGTTAAAAAAAATCTTCCTCTCAAAATATAATCTTCCACCAAAAAGAAAAATTTTGCCCAAACTTTTTTTCCAAATGGTTTTCAAGAGTCTTTCACAGTTTGCAAAGCTGAACTCAGGATGCCAAACAAGTTGTACATAGTGTTTGTATTGAAATATTAAGAACACATATGCCATTGAAAAGAAAAAAGTTCCCCACAACAGTCACCTCAAAAAAATTCATCCTTGAGAAAAAAAAAAATTCGTAAAAAAAATTCTTCCTATGTTAAAAAAATTTTCCTCTCAAAATATAGTATTCCACCAAAAAGAAAAATTTCCTCTAACTTTTTTTCCAAATGGTTTTCAAGAGTCTTTCACAGCTTGCCAAGCTGAACTCTGGATGCCAAACAAGTTGTACATAGTGTTTGTATTGAAATATTAAGAACAAATATGCCATTGAAAAAAAAAAGTTCCCCACAACAGTCACTTCAAAAAAATTCTTCCTTCAGAAAAAAAAAATCGTAAAAAAATTCTTCCTATGTTAAAAAAAATCTTCCTCTCAAAATGTAATCTTCCACCAAAAAGAAAAATTTTGCCCAAACTTTTTTTCCAAATGGTTTTCAAGTCTTTCACAGATTGCCAAGCTGAACTCAGGATGCCAAACAAGTTGTACATAGTGTTTGTATTGAAATATTAAGAAAACATATGCCATTGAAAAGAAAAAAGTTCCCCACAAAAGTCACCTCAAAAAAATTCTACCTTCAGAAAAAAAAAAATTCGTAAAAAAAATCTTCCTATGTTAAAAAAAATCTTCATCTCAAAATATAATCTTCCACCAAAAAGAAAAATTTTGCTCAAATTTTTTTTCCAAATGGTTTTCTAGAGTCTTTCACAGCTTGCCAAGCTGAACTCAGGATGCCAAACATTGCAAAAAAAGAAGAACATTTCGGTAGCAGTTTTCATATGCCATTGAAAAAAAAAAAAAGTTCACCACAACAGTCACCTCAAAAAAATTCTTCCTTCAGAAAAAAAAAAAATCGTAAAAAAATTCTTCCTATGTTAAAAAAAATCTTCCTCTCAAAATATAATCTTCCACCAAAAAGAAAAATGTTGCTAAAACTTTTTTTCCAAATGGTTTTCAAGAGTGTTTCACAGCTTGCCAAGCTGAACTCAGGATTCCAAACATTGCAATAAGAAGAACGTTTCGATAGCAGTTTTCATATGCCATTGAAAAAAAAAAGTTCCCCACAACAGTCACCTTAAAAAAATTCTTCCTTCAGAAAAAAAAAATTCGTAAAAAAATTTTTCCTATGTTAAAAAAAATCTTCATCTCAAAATATAATCTTCCACCAAAAAGGAAAATTTTGCACAAACTTTTTTTCCAAATGGTTTTCAAGAGTGTTTCACAGCTTGCCAAGCTGAACTCAGGATGCCAAACATTGCAATAAGAAGAACATTTCGGTAGCAGTTTTCATATGCCATTGAAAAAAAAAAAGTTCACCACAACAGTCACCTCAAAAAAATTCTTCCTTCAGAAAAAAAAAATCGTAAAAAAATTCTTCCTATGTTAAAAAAAATGTTCCTCTCAAAATATAATCTTCCACCAAAAAGGAAAATTTTGCCCAAACTTTTTTTCCAAATGGTTTTCAAGAGTGTTTCACAGCTTGCCAAGCTGAACTCAGGATGCCAAACATTGCAATAAGAAGAACGTTTCGGTAGCAGTTTTCATATGCCATTGAAAAAAAAAGAAGTTCACCACAACAATCACCTCAAAAAAATTCTTCCTTCAGAAAAAAAAATCGTAAAAAAATTCTTCCTATGTTAAAAAAAATCTTCGTCTCAAAATATAGTCTTCCACCAAAAAGAAAAATTTTGCTCAAACTTTTTTTCCAAATGGTTTTCAAGAGTATTTCACAGCTTGCCAAACTGAACTCAGGATTCCAAACAAGTTGTACTTTCAATTATTTGCATTGAAATATAAAGCAGATTTCAGAAGCAGTTTTCATTTGCCTTCAAAAAAAGAATTCCCACTGTCAACCGAAAAAAAATTCTTCCTCCAAAAAAAACCAATGTCGATAAAAAAAATCTTCCTGTGATAAAAGAAATCTTCCTCTCAAAATATAATCTTCCACCAAAAAGAAAAATTTTGCTCAAACTTTTTTTCAGCTTTCAGTGAAATTTTATTGCTTCTTTCTGCAGCTCTCACTGAAATAAGGCTAATTTTCAACTTTGTTCAAATGTGCTGTAACTTTTGTTCCAAATGGTTTTCAAGAGTCTTTCATGGCTTGCCAAGCAGAACTCAGCATGCTAAACTAGTTATATATAGTATTTGCATTGAAATCTTAAGTCAATTTTATCATCAGCTTTCAGTGAAATTTTATTGCTTCTTTCTGCAGCTCTCACTGAAATAAGCCTAATTTTCAACTTTGTTCAAATGTGCTGTAACTTTTGTTCCAAATGGTTTTCAAGAGTCTTTCATGGCTTGCCAAGCAGAACTCAGCATGCTAAACTAGTTATATATAGTATTTGCATTGAAATCTTAAGTCAATTTTATCATCAGCTTTCAGTGAAATTTTATTGCTTCTTTCTGCAGCTCTCACTGAAATAAGGCTAATTTTCAACTTTCTTCAAATGTGCTGTAACTTTTGTTCCAAATGGTTTTCAAGAGTCTTTCATGGCTTGCCAAGCAGAACTCAGCATGCTAAACTAGTTATATATAGTATTTGCATTGAAATCTTAAGTCAATTTTATCATCAGCTTTCAGTGAAATTGAAACACTTGTACACTTGTAAATAGTTTTTGTATTGAAATATTAAGAACTCTTTGGAAGCATTTTTCATTTGCCTTTGAAAAAAAAAAGTTCCCCACAACATTCATCTCAAAAAAATTCTTCCTTCAGAAAAAAAAAATTCGTAAAAAAAATTCTTCCATTGTTAAAAAAAATCTTCCTCTCAAAATATAATCTTCCACCAAAAAGAAAAATTTTGCCCAAACTTTTTTTCCAAATGGTTTTCAAGAGTCTTTCACAGTTTGCCAAGCTGAACTCAGGATGCCAAACAAGTTGTACATAGTGTTTGTATTGAAATATTAAGAACACATATGCCATTGAAAAGAAAAAAGTTCCCCACAACAGTCACCTCAAAAAAATTCATCCTTGAGAAAAAAAAAAATTCGTAAAAAAAATTCTTCCTATGTTAAAAAAATTTTCCTCTCAAAATATAGTATTCCACCAAAAAGAAAAATTTCCTCTAACTTTTTTTCCAAATGGTTTTCAAGAGTCTTTCACAGCTTGCCAAGCTGAACTCTGGATGCCAAACAAGTTGTACATAGTGTTTGTATTGAAATATTAAGAACAAATATGCCATTGAAAAAAAAAAGTTCCCCACAACAGTCACTTCAAAAAAATTCTTCCTTCAGAAAAAAAAAATCGTAAAAAAATTCTTCCTATGTTAAAAAAAATCTTCCTCTCAAAATGTAATCTTCCACCAAAAAGAAAAATTTTGCCCAAACTTTTTTTCCAAATGGTTTTCAAGTCTTTCACAGATTGCCAAGCTGAACTCAGGATGCCAAACAAGTTGTACATAGTGTTTGTATTGAAATATTAAGAAAACATATGCCATTGAAAAGAAAAAAGTTCCCCACAAAAGTCACCTCAAAAAAATTCTTCCTTCAGAAAAAAAAAAATTCGTAAAAAAAATCTTCCTATGTTAAAAAAAATCTTCATCTCAAAATATAATCTTCCACCAAAAAGAAAAATTTTGCTCAAATTTTTTTTCCAAATGGTTTTCTAGAGTCTTTCACAGCTTGCCAAGCTGAACTCAGGATGCCAAACATTGCAAAAAAAGAAGAACATTTCGGTAGCAGTTTTCATATGCCATTGAAAAAAAAAAAAAGTTCACCACAACAGTCACCTCAAAAAAATTCTTCCTTCAGAAAAAAAAAAAATCGTAAAAAAATTCTTCCTATGTTAAAAAAAATTTTCCTCTCAAAATATAATCTTCCACCAAAAAGAAAAATGTTGCTAAAACTTTTTTTCCAAATGGTTTTCAAGAGTGTTTCACAGCTTGCCAAGCTGAACTCAGGATTCCAAACATTGCAATAAGAAGAACGTTTCGATAGCAGTTTTCATATGCCATTGAAAAAAAAAAGTTCCCCACAACAGTCACCTTAAAAAAATTCTTCCTTCAGAAAAAAAAAATTCGTAAAAAAATTCTTCCTATGTTAAAAAAAATCTTCATCTCAAAATATAATCTTCCACCAAAAAGGAAAATTTTGCACAAACTTTTTTTCCAAATGGTTTTCAAGAGTGTTTCACAGCTTGCCAAGCTGAACTCAGGATGCCAAACATTGCAATAAGAAGAACATTTCGGTAGCAGTTTTCATATGCCATTGAAAAAAAAAAAGTTCACCACAACAGTCACCTCAAAAAAATTCTTCCTTCAGAAAAAAAAAATCGTAAAAAAATTCTTCCTATGTTAAAAAAAATGTTCCTCTCAAAATATAATCTTCCACCAAAAAGGAAAATTTTGCCCAAACTTTTTTTCCAAATGGTTTTCAAGAGTGTTTCACAGCTTGCCAAGCTGAACTCAGGATGCCAAACATTGCAATAAGAAGAACGTTTCGGTAGCAGTTTTCATATGCCATTGAAAAAAAAAGAAGTTCACCACAACAATCACCTCAAAAAAATTCTTCCTTCAGAAAAAAAAATCGTAAAAAAATTCTTCCTATGTTAAAAAAAATCTTCGTCTCAAAATATAGTCTTCCACCAAAAAGAAAAATTTTGCTCAAACTTTTTTTCCAAATGGTTTTCAAGAGTATTTCACAGCTTGCCAAACTGAACTCAGGATTCCAAACAAGTTGTACTTTCAATTATTTGCATTGAAATATAAAGCAGATTTCAGAAGCAGTTTTCATTTGCCTTCAAAAAAAGAATTCCCACTGTCAACCGAAAAAAAATTCTTCCTCCAAAAAAAACCAATGTCGATAAAAAAAATCTTCCTGTGATAAAAGAAATCTTCCTCTCAAAATATAATCTTCCACCAAAAAGAAACATTTTGCTCAAACTTTTTTTCAGCTTTCAGTGAAATTTTATTGCTTCTTTCTGCAGCTCTCACTGAAATAAGGCTAATTTTCAACTTTGTTCAAATGTGCTGTAACTTTTGTTCCAAATGGTTTTCAAGAGTCTTTCATGGCTTGCCAAGCAGAACTCAGCATGCTAAACTAGTTATATATAGTATTTGCATTGAAATCTTAAGTCAATTTTATCATCAGCTTTCAGTGAAATTTTATTGCTTCTTTCTGCAGCTCTCACTGAAATAAGGCTAATTTTCAACTTTCTTCAAATGTGCTGTAACTTTTGTTCCAAATGGTTTTCAAGAGTCTTTCATGGCTTGCCAAGCAGAACTCAGCATGCTAAACTAGTTATATATAGTATTTGCATTGAAATCTTAAGTCAATTTTATCATCAGCTTTCAGTGAAATTTTATTGCTTCTTTCTGCAGCTCTCACTGAAATAAGGCTAATTTTCAACTTTGTTCAAATGTGCTGTAACTTTTGTTCCAAATGGTTTTCAAGAGTCTTTCATGGCTTGCCAAGCAGAACTCAGCATGCTAAACTAGTTATATATAGTATTTGCATTGAAATCTTAAGTCAATTTTATCATCAGCTTTCAGTGAAATTTTATTGCTTCTTTCTGCAGCTCTCACTGAAATAAGGCTAATTTTCAACTTTGTTCAAATGTCATGTAACTTTAGTTCCAAATGGTTTTCAAGAGTCTTTCATGGCTTGCCAAGCAGAACTCAGCATGCTAAACTAGTTATATATAGTATTTGCATTGAAATCTTAAGTCAATTTTATCATCAGCTTTCAGTGAAATTTTATTGCTTCTTTCTGCAGCTCTCACTGAAATAAGGCTAATTTTCAACTTTGTTCAAATGTGCTGTAACTTTTGTTCCAAATGGTTTTCAAGAGTCTTTCATGGCTTGCCAAGCAGAACTCAGCATGCTAAACTAGTTATATATAGTATTTGCATTGAAATCTTATGTCAATTTTATCATCAGCTTTCAGTGAAATTTTATTGCTTCTTTCTGCAGCTCTCACTGAAATAAGGCTAATTTTCAACTTTGTTCAAATGTCATGTAACTTTAGTTCCAAATGGTTTTCAAGAGTCTTTCATGGCTTGCCAAGCAGAACTCAGCATGCTAAACTAGTTATATATAGTATTTGCATTGAAATCTTAAGTCAATTTTATCATCAGCTTTCAGTGAAATTTTATTGCTTCTTTCTGCAGCTCTCACTGAAATAAGGCTAATTTTCAACTTTGTTCAAATGTGCTGTAACTTTTGTTCCAAATGGGTTTCAAGAGTCTTTCATGGCTTGCCAAGCAGAACTCAGCATGCTAAACTAGTTATATATAGTATTTGCATTGAAATCTTAAGTCAATTTTATCATCAGCTTTCAATGAAATTTTATTGCTTCTTTCTGCAGCTCTCACTGAAATAAGCCTAATTTTCAACTTTGTTCAAATGTGCTGTAACTTTTGTTCCAAATGGTTTTCAAGAGTCTTTCATGGCTTGCCAAGCAGAACTCAGCATGCTAAACTAGTTATATATAGTATTTGCATTGAAATCTTAAGTCAATTTTATCATCAGCTTTCAGTGAAATTTTATTGCTTCTTTCTGCAGCTCTCACTGAAATAAGGCTAATTTTCAACTTTGTTCAAATGTGCTGTAACTTTTGTTCCAAATGGTTTTCAAGAGTCTTTCATGGCTTGCCAAGCAGAACTCAGCATGCTAAACTAGTTATATATAGTATTTGCATTGAAATATTAAGTCAATTTTATCATCAGCTTTCAGTGAAATTTTATTGCTTCTTTTTGCAGCTCTCACTGAAATAAGGCTAATTTTCAACTTTGTTCAAATGTGCTGTAACTTTTGTTCCAAATGGTTTTCAAGAGTCTTTCATGGCTTGCCAAGCAGAACTCAGCATGCTAAACTAGTTATATATAGTATTTGCATTGAAATATTAAGTCAATTTTATCATCAGCTTTCAGTGAAATTTTATTGCTTCTTTCTGCAGCTCTCACTGAAATAAGGCTAATTTTCAACTTTGTTCAAATGTGCTGTAACTTTTGTTCCAAATGGTTTTCAAGAGTCTTTCATGGCTTGCCAAGCAGAACTCAGCATGCTAAACTAGTTATATATAGTATTTGCATTGAAATCTTAAGTCAATTTAATCATCAGCTTTCAGTGAAATTGAAACACTTGTACACTTGTACATAGTGTTTGTATTGAAATATTAAGAACTTTTTGGAAGCATTTTTCATGTGCCTTTGAAAAAAAAAAGTTCCCCACAACATTCATCTCAAAAAAATTCTTCCTTCAGAAAAAAAAAATTCGTAAAAAAATTCTTCCTATGTTAAAAAAAATCTTCCTCTCAAAATGTAATCTTCCACCAAAAAGAAACATTTTGCCCAAACTTTTTTTCCAAATGGTTTTCAAGAGTCTTTCACAGATTGCCAAGCTGAACTCAGGATGCCAAACAAGTTGTACATAATGTTTGTATTGAAATATTAAGAACACATATGCCATTGAAAAGAAAAAAGTTCCCCACAAGTCACCTCAAAAAAATTCTTCCTTCAGAAAAAAAAAATTCGTAAAAAAATTCTTCCTGTTAAAAAAAATCTTCATCTCAAAATATAATCTTCCACCAAAAAGGAAAATTTTGCCCAAACTTTTTTTCCAAATGGTTTTCAAGAGTGTTTCACAGCTTGCCAAGCTGAACTCAGGATACCAAACATTGCAATAAGAATAACATTTCGGTAGCAGTTTTCATTTGCTATTGAAAAAAAAAAAAGTTCACCACAACAGTCACCTCAAAAAAATTCTTCCTTCAGAAAAAAAAAATCGTAAAAAAATTCTTCCTATGTTAAAAGAAATGTTCCTCTCAAAATATAATCTTCCACCAAAAAGGAAAATTTTGCCCAAACTTTTTTTCCAAATGGTTTTCAAGAGTGTTTCACAGCTTGCCAAGCTGAACTCAGGATTCCAAACATTGCAATAAGAAGAACATTTCGGTAGCAGTTTTCATATGCCATTGAAAAAAAAAGTTCCCCACAACAGTCACCTCAAAAAAATTCTTCTTTCAGAAAAAAAAAATTCGTAAAAAAATTCTTCCTATGTTAAAAAAAATCTTCCTCTCAAAATACAATCTTCCACCAAAAATGAAAATTTTGCCCAAACTTTTTTCCCAAATGGTTTTCAAGAGTGTTTCACAGCTTGCCAAATTGAACTCAGGATGCCAAACATTGCAATAAGAAGAACATTTCGGTAGCAGTTTTCATATGCCATTGAAAAAAAAAAAAGTTCACAACAACAGTCACCTCAAAAAAATTCTTCCTTCAGAAAAAAAAAATCGTAAAAAAATTCTTCCTATGTTAAAAAAAATGTTCCTCTCAAAATATAATCTTCCACCAAAAAGGAAAATTTTGCCCAAACTTTTTTTCCAAATGGTTTTCAAGAGTGTTTCACAGCTTGCCAAGCTGAACTCAGGATGCCAAACATTGCAATAAGAAGAACGTTTCGATAGCAGTTTTCATATGCCATTGAAAAAAAAAAGTTCCCCACAACAGTCACCTCAAAAAAATTCTTCCTTCAGAAAAAAAAAAATTCGTAAAAAAAATTCTTCCTATGTTAAAAAAAATCTTCGTCTCAAAATATAGTCTTCCACCAAAAAGAAAAATTTTGCTCAAACTTTTTTTCCAAATGGTTTTCAAGAGTATTTCACAGCTTGCCAAGCTGAACTCAGGATTCCAAACAAGTTGTACTTTCAATTATTTGCATTGAAATATAAAGCAGATTTCAGAAGCAGTTTTCATTTGCCTTCAAAAAAAGAATTCCCACTGTCAACCGAAAAAAAATTCTTCCTCCAAAAAAAACCAATGTCGATAAAAAAAATCTTCCTGTGATAAAAGAAATCTTCCTCTCAAAATATAATCTTCCACCAAAAAGAAAAATTTTGCTCAAACTTTTTTTCAGCTTTCAGTGAAATTTTATTGCTTCTTTCTGCAGCTCTCACTGAAATAAGGCTAATTTTCAACTTTGTTCAAATGTGCTGTAACTTTTGTTCCAAATGGGTTTCAAGAGTCTTTCATGGCTTGCCAAGCAGAACTCAGCATGCTAAACTAGTTATATATAGTATTTGCATTGAAATCTTAAGTCAATTTTATCATCAGCTTTCAATGAAATTTTATTGCTTCTTTCTGCAGCTCTCACTGAAATAAGCCTAATTTTCAACTTTGTTCAAATGTGCTGTAACTTTTGTTCCAAATGGTTTTCAAGAGTCTTTCATGGCTTGCCAAGCAGAACTCAGCATGCTAAACTAGTTATATATAGTATTTGCATTGAAATCTTAAGTCAATTTTATCATCAGCTTTCAGTGAAATTTTATTGCTTCTTTCTGCAGCTCTCACTGAAATAAGGCTAATTTTCAACTTTGTTCAAATGTGCTGTAACTTTTGTTCCAAATGGTTTTCAAGAGTCTTTCATGGCTTGCCAAGCAGAACTCAGCATGCTAAACTAGTTATATATAGTATTTGCATTGAAATATTAAGTCAATTTTATCATCAGCTTTCAGTGAAATTTTATTGCTTCTTTTTGCAGCTCTCACTGAAATAAGGCTAATTTTCAACTTTGTTCAAATGTGCTGTAACTTTTGTTCCAAATGGTTTTCAAGAGTCTTTCATGGCTTGCCAAGCAGAACTCAGCATGCTAAACTAGTTATATATAGTATTTGCATTGAAATATTAAGTCAATTTTATCATCAGCTTTCAGTGAAATTGTATTGCTTCTTTCTGCAGCTCTCACTGAAATAAGGCTAATTTTCAACTTTGTTCAAATGTGCTGTAACTTTTGTTCCAAATGGTTTTCAAGAGTCTTTCATGGCTTGCCAAGCAGAACTCAGCATGCTAAACTAGTTATATATAGTATTTGCATTGAAATCTTAAGTCAATTTAATCACCAGCTTTCAGTGAAATTGAAACACTTGTACACTTGTACATAGTGTTTGTCTTGAAATATTAAGAACTTTTTGGAAGCATTTTTCATGTGCCTTTGAAAAAAAAAAGTTCCCCACAACATTCATCTCAAAAAAATTCTTCCTTCAGAAAAAAAAAATTCGTAAAAAAATTCTTCCTATGTTAAAAAAAATCTTCCTCTCAAAATGTAATCTTCCACCAAAAAGAAACATTTTGCCCAAACTTTTTTTCCAAATGGTTTTCAAGAGTCTTTCACAGATTGCCAAGCTGAACTCAGGATGCCAAACAAGTTGTACATAGTGTTTGTATTGAAATATTAAGAACACATATGCCATTGAAAAGAAAAAAGTTCCCCACAAGTCACCTCAAAAAAATTCTTCCTTCAGAAAAAAAAAATTCGTAAAAAAATTCTTCCTGTTAAAAAAAATCTTCATCTCAAAATATAATCTTCCACCAAAAAGGAAAATTTTGCCCAAACTTTTTTTCCAAATGGTTTTCAAGAGTGTTTCACAGCTTGCCAAGCTGAACTCAGGATGCCAAACATTGCAATAAGAATAACATTTCGGTAGCAGTTTTCATTTGCTATTGAAAAAAAAAAAAGTTCACCACAACAGTCACCTCAAAAAAATTCTTCCTTCAGAAAAAAAAAATCGTAAAAAAATTCTTCCTGTTAAAAAAAATGTTCCTCTCAAAATATAATCTTCCACCAAAAAGGAAAATTTTGCCCAAACTTTTTTTCCAAATGGTTTTCAAGAGTGTTTCACAGCTTGCCAAGCTGAACTCAGGATGCCAAACATTGCAATAAGAAGAACATTTCGGTAGCAGTTTTCATATGCCATTGAAAAAAAAAAAGTTCACCACAACAGTCACCTCAAAAAAATTCTTCCTTCAGAAAAAAAAAATCGTAAAAAAATTCTTCCTATGTTAAAAAAAATGTTCCTCTCAAAATATAATCTTCCACCAAAAAGGAAAATTTTGCCCAAACTTTTTTTCCAAATGGTTTTCAAGAGTGTTTCACAGCTTGCCAAGCTGAACTCAGGATTCCAAACATTGCAATAAGAAGAACATTTCGGTAGCAGTTTTCATATGCCATTGAAAAAAAAAGTTCCCCACAACAGTCACCTCAAAAAAATTCTTCTTTCAGAAAAAAAAAATTCGTAAAAAAATTCTTCCTATGTTAAAAAAAATCTTCCTCTCAAAATACAATCTTCCACCAAAAATGAAAATTTTGCCCAAACTTTTTTCCCAAATGGTTTTCAAGAGTGTTTCACAGCTTGCCAAATTGAACTCAGGATGCCAAACATTGCAATAAGAAGAACATTTCGGTAGCAGTTTTCATATGCCATTGAAAAAAAAAAAAGTTCACAACAACAGTCACCTCAAAAAAATTCTTCCTTCAGAAAAAAAAAATCGTAAAAAAATTCTTCCTATGTTAAAAAAAATGTTCCTCTCAAAATATAATCTTCCACCAAAAAGGAAAATTTTGCCCAAACTTTTTTTCCAAATGGTTTTCAAGAGTGTTTCACAGCTTGCCAAGCTGAACTCAGGATGCCAAACATTGCAATAAGAAGAACGTTTCGATAGCAGTTTTCATATGCCATTGAAAAAAAAAAGTTCCCCACAACAGTCACCTCAAAAAAATTCTTCCTTCAGAAAAAAAAAAATTCGTAAAAAAAATTCTTCCTATGTTAAAAAAAATCTTCATCTCAAAATATAGTCTTCCACCAAAAAGAAAAATTTTGCTCAAACTTTTTTTCCAAATGGTTTTCAAGAGTATTTCACAGCTTGCCAAGCTGAACTCAGGATTCCAAACAAGTTGTACTTTCAATTATTTGCATTGAAATATAAAGCAGATTTCAGAAGCAGTTTTCATTTGCCTTCAAAAAAAGAATTCCCACTGTCAACCGAAAAAAAATTCTTCCTCCAAAAAAAACCAATGTCGATAAAAAAAATCTTCCTGTGATAAAAGAAATCTTCCTCTCAAAATATAATCTTCCACCAAAAAGAAAAATTTTGCTCAAACTTTTTTTCAGCTTTCAGTGAAATTTTATTGCTTCTTTCTGCAGCTCTCACTGAAATAAGGCTAATTTTCAACTTTGTTCAAATGTGCTGTAACTTTTGTTCCAAAAGGTTTTCAAGAGTCTTTCATGGCTTGCCAAGCAGAACTCAGCATGCTAAACTAGTTATATATAGTATTTGCATTGAAATCTTAAGTCAATTTTATCATCAGCTTTCAGTGAAATTTTATTGCTTCTTTCTGCAGCTCTCACTGAAATAAGGCTAATTTTCAACTTTGTTCAAATGTGCTGTAACTTTTGTTCCAAATGGTTTTCAAGAGTCTTTCATGGCTTGCCAAGCAGAACTCAGCATGCTAAACTAGTTATATATAGTATTTGCATTGAAATATTAAGTCAATTTTATCATCAGCTTTCAGTGAAATTTTATTGCTTCTTTCTGCAGCTCTCACTGAAATAAGGCTAATTTTCAACTTTGTTCAAATGTGCTGTAACTTTTGTTCCAAATGGTTTTCAAGAGTCTTTCATGGCTTGCCAAGCAGAACTCAGCATGCTAAACTAGTTATATATAGTATTTGCATTGAAATCTTAAGTCAATTTTATCATCAGCTTTCAGTGAAATTTTATTGCTTCTTTCTGCAGCTCTCACTGAAATAAGGCTAATTTTCAACTTTGTTCAAATGTGCTGTAACTTTTGTTCCAAATGGTTTTCAAGAGTCTTTCATGGCTTGCCAAGCAGAACTCAGCATGCTAAACTAGTTATATATAGTATTTGCATTGAAATCTTAAGTCAATTTTATCATCAGCTTTCAGTGAAATTTTATTGCTTCTTTCTGCAGCTCTCACTGAAATAAGGCTAATTTTCAACTTTCTTCAAATGTGCTGTAACTTTTGTTCCAAATGGTTTTCAAGAGTCTTTCATGGCTTGCCAAGCAGAACTCAGCATGCTAAACTAGTTATATATAGTATTTGCATTGAAATCTTAAGTCAATTTTATCATCAGCTTTCAGTGAAATTTTATTGCTTCTTTCTGCAGCTCTCACTGAAATAAGGCTAATTTTCAACTTTCTTCAAATGTGCTGTAACTTTTGTTCCAAATGGTTTTCAAGAGTCTTTCATGGCTTGCCAAGCAGAACTCAGCATGCTAAACTAGTTATATATAGTATTTGCATTGAAATCTTAAGTCAATTTTATCATCAGCTTTCAGTGAAATTGAAACACTTGTACACTTGTACATAGTTTTTGTATTGAAATATTAAGAACTCTTTGGAAGCATTTTTCATTTGCCTTTGAAAAAAAAAAGTTCCCCACAACATTCATCTCAAAAAAATTCTTCCTTCAGAAAAAAAAAATTCGTAAAAAAAATTCTTCCATTGTTAAAAAAAATCTTCCTCTCAAAATATAATCTTCCACCAAAAAGAAAAATTTTGCCCAAACTTTTTTTCCAAATGGTTTTCAAGAGTCTTTCACAGTTTGCCAAGCTGAACTCAGGATGCCAAACAAGTTGTACATAGTGTTTGTATTGAAATATTAAGAACACATATGCCATTGAAAAGAAAAAAGTTCCCCACAACAGTCACCTCAAAAAAATTCATCCTTGAGAAAAAAAAAAATTCGTAAAAAAAATTCTTCCTTTGTTAAAAAAAATCTTCCTCTCAAAATATAATCTTCCACCAAAAAGAAAAATTTTGCTCAAACTTTTTTTCC
Source organism: Ammodytes marinus (assembly GCF_949987685.1). Taxonomy (NCBI): domain Eukaryota; kingdom Metazoa; phylum Chordata; class Actinopteri; order Uranoscopiformes; family Ammodytidae; genus Ammodytes; species Ammodytes marinus. The sequence continues at coordinate 122,375 of NC_137227.1, forward strand.
AAATGGTTTTCAAGAGTCTTTCACAGCTTTCCAAGCTGAACTCAGGATGCCAAACAAGTTGTACATAGTGTTTGTATTGAAATATTAAGAACATTTTGGAAGCAGTTTTCATTTGCCTTTGAAAAAAAAAAAAGTTCCCTACAACAGTCTCATCAAAAAAATTCTTCCTTCAGAAAAAAAAAATCGTAAAAAAATTCTTCCTATGTTAAAAAAATTTTCCTTTCAAAATATAGTATTCCACCAAAAAGAAAAATTTCCTCTAACTTTTTTTCCAAATGGTTTTCAAGAGTCTTTCACAGCTTGCCAAGCTGAACTCTGGATGCCAAACAAGTTGTACATAGTGTTTGTATTGAAATATTAAGAACAAATATGCCATTGAAAAAAAAAAGTTCCCCACAACAGTCACTTCAAAAAAATTCTTCCTTCAGAAAAAAAAAATCGTAAAAAAATTCTTCCTATGTTAAAAAAAATCTTCCTCTCAAAATGTAATCTTCCACCAAAAAGAAAAATTTTGCCCAAACTTTTTTTCCAAATGGTTTTCAAGTCTTTCACAGATTGCCAAGCTGAACTCAGGATGCCAAACAAGTTGTACATAGTGTTTGTATTGAAATATTAAGAAAACATATGCCATTGAAAAGAAAAAAGTTCCCCACAAAAGTCACCTCAAAAAAATTCTTCCTTCAGAAAAAAAAAAATTCGTAAAAAAAATCTTCCTATGTTAAAAAAAATCTTCATCTCAAAATATAATCTTCCACCAAAAAGAAAAATTTTGCTCAAATTTTTTTTCCAAATGGTTTTCTAGAGTCTTTCACAGCTTGCCAAGCTGAACTCAGGATGCCAAACATTGCAAAAAAAGAAGAACATTTCGGTAGCAGTTTTCATATGCCATTGAAAAAAAAAAAAAGTTCACCACAACAGTCACCTCAAAAAAATTCTTCCTTCAGAAAAAAAAAAAATCGTAAAAAAATTCTTCCTATGTTAAAAAAAATCTTCCTCTCAAAATATAATCTTCCACCAAAAAGAAAAATGTTGCTAAAACTTTTTTTCCAAATGGTTTTCAAGAGTGTTTCACAGCTTGCCAAGCTGAACTCAGGATTCCAAACATTGCAATAAGAAGAACGTTTCGATAGCAGTTTTCATATGCCATTGAAAAAAAAAAGTTCCCCACAACAGTCACCTCAAAAAAATTCTTCCTTCAGAAAAAAAAAATTCGTAAAAAAATTCTTCCTGTGTTAAAAAAAATCTTCATCTCAAAATATAATCTTCCACCAAAAAGGAAAATTTTGCACAAACTTTTTTTCCAAATGGTTTTCAAGAGTGTTTCACAGCTTGCCAAGCTGAACTCAGGATGCCAAACATTGCAATAAGAAGAACATTTCGGTAGCAGTTTTCATATGCCATTGAAAAAAAAAAAGTTCACCACAACAGTCACCTCAAAAAAATTCTTCCTTCAGAAAAAAAAAATCGTAAAAAAATTCTTCCTATGTTAAAAAAAATGTTCCTCTCAAAATATAATCTTCCACCAAAAAGGAAGATTTTGCCCAAACTTTTTTTCCAAATGGTTTTCAAGAGTGTTTCACAGCTTGCCAAGCTGAAATCAGGATGCCAAACATTGCAATAAGAAGAACGTTTCGGTAGCAGTTTTCATATGCCATTGAAAAAAAAAAGTTCCCCACAACAGTCACCTCAAAAAAATTCTTCCTTCAGAAAAAAAAAATTCGTAAAAAAATTCTTCCTGTGTTAAAAAAAATCTTCATCTCAAAATATAATCTTCCACCAAAAAGGAAAATTTTGCACAAACTTTTTTTCCAAATGGTTTTCAAGAGTGTTTCACAGCTTGCCAAGCTGAACTCAGGATGCCAAACATTGCAATAAGAAGAACATTTCGGTAGCAGTTTTCATATGCCATTGAAAAAAAAAAAGTTCACCACAACAGTCACCTCAAAAAAATTCTTCCTTCAGAAAAAAAAAAAATCGTAAAAAAATTCTTCCTATGTTAAAAAAAATCTTCCTCTCAAAATATAATCTTCCACCAAAAAGAAAAATGTTGCTAAAACTTTTTTTCCAAATGGTTTTCAAGAGTGTTTCACAGCTTGCCAAGCTGAACTCAGGATTCCAAACATTGCAATAAGAAGAACGTTTCGATAGCAGTTTTCATATGCCATTGAAAAAAAAAAGTTCCCCACAACAGTCACCTCAAAAAAATTCTTCCTTCAGAAAAAAAAAATCGTAAAAAAATTCTTCCTATGTTAAAAAAAATGTTCCTCTCAAAATATAATCTTCCACCAAAAAGGAAAATTTTGCCCAAACTTTTTTTCCAAATGGTTTTCAAGAGTGTTTCACAGCTTGCCAAGCTGAACTCAGGATGCCAAACATTGCAATAAGAAGAACGTTTCGGTAGCAGTTTTCATATGCCATTGAAAAAAAAAGAAGTTCACCACAACAATCACCTCAAAAAAATTCTTCCTTCAGAAAAAAAAATCGTAAAAAAATTCTTCCTATGTTAAAAAAAATCTTCGTCTCAAAATATAGTCTTCCACCAAAAAGAAAAATTTTGCTCAAACTTTTTTTCCAAATGGTTTTCAAGAGTATTTCACAGCTTGCCAAACTGAACTCAGGATTCCAAACAAGTTGTACTTTCAATTATTTGCATTGAAATATAAAGCAGATTTCAGAAGCAGTTTTCATTTGCCTTCAAAAAAAGAATTCCCACTGTCAACCGAAAAAAAATTCTTCCTCCAAAAAAAACCAATGTCGATAAAAAAAATCTTCCTGTGATAAAAGAAATCTTCCTCTCAAAATATAATCTTCCACCAAAAAGGAAAATTTTGCACAAACTTTTTTTCCAAATGGTTTTCAAGAGTGTTTCACAGCTTGCCAAGCTGAACTCAGGATGCCAAACATTGCAATAAGAAGAACGTTTCGGTAGCAGTTTTAATATGCCATTGAAAAAAAAAGAAGTTCACCACAACAATCACCTCAAAAAAATTCTTCCTTCAGAAAAAAAAATCGTAAAAAAATTCTTCCTATGTTAAAAAAAATCTTCGTCTCAAAATATAGTCTTCCACCAAAAAGAAAAATTTTGCTCAAACTTTTTTTCCAAATGGTTTTCAAGAGTATTTCACAGCTTGCCAAACTGAACTCAGGATTCCAAACAAGTTGTACTTTCAATTATTTGCATTGAAATATAAAGCAGATTTCAGAAGCAGTTTTCATTTGCCTTCAAAAAAAGAATTCCCACTGTCAACCGAAAAAAAATTCTTCCTCCAAAAAAAACCAATGTCGATAAAAAAAATCTTCCTGTGATAAAAGAAATCTTCCTCTCAAAATATAATCTTCCACCAAAAAGAAACATTTTGCTCAAACTTTTTTTCAGCTTTCAGTGAAATTTTATTGCTTCTTTCTGCAGCTCTCACTGAAATAAGGCTAATTTTCAACTTTGTTCAAATGTGCTGTAACTTTTGTTCCAAATGGTTTTCAAGAGTCTTTCATGGCTTGCCAAGCAGAACTCAGCATGCTAAACTAGTTATATATAGTATTTGCATTGAAATCTTAAGTCAATTTTATCATCAGCTTTCAGTGAAATTTTATTGCTTCTTTCTGCAGCTCTCACTGAAATAAGGCTAATTTTCAACTTTGTTCAAATGTGCTGTAACTTTTGTTCCAAATGGTTTTCAAGAGTCTTTCATGGCTTGCCAAGCAGAACTCAGCATGCTAAACTAGTTATATATAGTATTTGCATTGAAATCTTAAGTCAATTTTATCATCAGCTTTCAGTGAAATTTTATTGCTTCTTTCTGCAGCTCTCACTGAAATAAGGCTAATTTTCAACTTTGTTCAAATGTGCTGTAACTTTTTTTCCAAATGGTTTTCAAGAGTCTTTCATGGCTTGCCAAGCAGAACTCAGCATGCTAAACTAGTTATATATAGTATTTGCATTGAAATCTTAAGTCAATTTTATCATCAGCTTTCAGTGAAATTTTATTGCTTCTTTCTGCAGCTCTCACTGAAATAAGGCTAATTTTCAACTTTGTTCAAATGTGCTGTAACTTTTGTTCCAAATGGTTTTCAAGAGTCTTTCATGGCTTGCCAAGCAGAACTCAGCATGCTAAACTAGTTATATATAGTATTTGCATTGAAATCTTAAGTCAATTTTATCATCAGCTTTCAGTGAAATTTTATTGCTTCTTTCTGCAGCTCTCACTGAAATAAGGCTAATTTTCAACTTTGTTCAAATGTCATGTAACTTTAGTTCCAAATGGTTTTCAAGAGTCTTTCATGGCTTGCCAAGCAGAACTCAGCATGCTAAACTAGTTATATATAGTATTTGCATTGAAATCTTAAGTCAATTTTATCATCAGCTTTCAGTGAAATTTTATTGCTTCTTTCTGCAGCTCTCACTGAAATAAGGCTAATTTTCAACTTTCTTCAAATGTGCTGTAACTTTTGTTCCAAATGGGTTTCAAGAGTCTTTCATGGCTTGCCAAGCAGAACTCAGCATGCTAAACTAGTTATATATAGTATTTGCATTGAAATCTTAAGTCAATTTTATCATCAGCTTTCAATGAAATTTTATTGCTTCTTTCTGCAGCTCTCACTGAAATAAGCCTAATTTTCAACTTTGTTCAAATGTGCTGTAACTTTTGTTCCAAATGGTTTTCAAGAGTCTTTCATGGCTTGCCAAGCAGAACTCAGCATGCTAAACTAGTTTTATATAGTATTTGCATTGAAATCTTAAGTCAATTTTATCATCAGCTTTCAGTGAAATTTTATTGCTTCTTTCTGCAGCTCTCACTGAAATAAGGCTAATTTTCAACTTTGTTCAAATGTGCTGTAACTTTTGTTCCAAATGGTTTTCAAGAGTCTTTCATGGCTTGCCAAGCAGAACTCAGCATGCTAAACTAGTTATATATAGTATTTGCATTGAAATATTAAGTCAATTTTATCATCAGCTTTCAGTGAAATTTTATTGCTTCTTTTTGCAGCTCTCACTGAAATAAGGCTAATTTTCAACTTTGTTCAAATGTGCTGTAACTTTTGTTCCAAATGGTTTTCAAGAGTCTTTCATGGCTTGCCAAGCAGAACTCAGCATGCTAAACTAGTTATATATAGTATTTGCATTGAAATATTAAGTCAATTTTATCATCAGCTTTCAGTGAAATTTTATTGCTTCTTTCTGCAGCTCTCACTGAAATAAGGCTAATTTTCAACTTTGTTCAAATGTGCTGTAACTTTTGTTCCAAATGGTTTTCAAGAGTCTTTCATGGCTTGCCAAGCAGAACTCAGCATGCTAAACTAGTTATATATAGTATTTGCATTGAAATCTTAAGTCAATTTAATCATCAGCTTTCAGTGAAATTGAAACACTTGTACACTTGTACATAGTGTTTGTATTGAAATATTAAGAACTTTTTGGAAGCATTTTTCATGTGCCTTTGAAAAAAAAAAGTTCCCCACAACATTCATCTCAAAAAAATTCTTCCTTCAGAAAAAAAAAATTCGTAAAAAAATTCTTCCTATGTTAAAAAAAATCTTCCTCTCAAAATGTAATCTTCCACCAAAAAGAAACATTTTGCCAAAACTTTTTTTCCAAATGGTTTTCAAGAGTCTTTCACAGATTGCCAAGCTGAACTCAGGATGCCAAACAAGTTGTACATAGTGTTTGTATTGAAATATTAAGAACATATATGCCATTGAAAAGAAAAAAGTTCCCCACAAGTCACCTCAAAAAATTTTTCCTTCAGAAAAAAAAAATTCGTAAAAAAATTCTTCCTGTTAAAAAAAATCTTCATCTCAAAATATAATCTTCCACCAAAAAGGAAAATTTTGCCCAAACTTTTTTTCCAAATGGTTTTCAAGAGTGTTTCACAGCTTGCCAAGCTGAACTCAGGATGCCAAACATTGCAATAAGAATAACATTTCGGTAGCAGTTTTCATTTGCTATTGAAAAAAAAAAAAGTTCACCACAACAGTCACCTCAAAAAAATTCTTCCTTCAGAAAAAAAAAATCGTAAAAAAGTTCTTCCTGTTAAAAAAAATGTTCCTCTCAAAATATAATCTTCCACCAAAAAGGAAAATTTTGCCCAAACTTTTTTTCCAAATGGTTTTCAAGAGTGTTTCACAGCTTGCCAAGCTGAACTCAGGATGCCAAACATTGCAATAAGAAGAACATTTCGGTAGCAGTTTTCATATGCCATTGAAAAAAAAAAAGTTCACCACAACAGTCACCTCAAAAAAATTCTTCCTTCAGAAAAAAAAAATCGTAAAAAAATTCTTCCTATGTTAAAAAAAATGTTCCTCTCAAAATATAATCTTCCACCAAAAAGGAAAATTTTGCCCAAACTTTTTTTCCAAATGGTTTTCAAGAGTGTTTCACAGCTTGCCAAGCTGAACTCAGGATTCCAAACATTGCAATAAGAAGAACATTTCGGTAGCAGTTTTCATATGCCATTGAAAAAAAAAGTTCCCCACAACAGTCACCTCAAAAAAATTCTTCTTTCAGAAAAAAAAAATTCGTAAAAAAATTCTTCCTATGTTAAAAAAAATCTTCCTCTCAAAATACAATCTTCCACCAAAAATGAAAATTTTGCCCAAACTTTTTTCCCAAATGGTTTTCAAGAGTGTTTCACAGCTTGCCAAATTGAACTCAGGATGCCAAACATTGCAATAAGAAGAACATTTCGGTAGCAGTTTTCATATGCCATTGAAAAAAAAAAAAGTTCACAACAGTCACCTCAAAAAAATTCTTCCTTCAGAAAAAAAAAATCGTAAAAAAATTCTTCCTATGTTAAAAAAAATGTTCCTCTCAAAATATAATCTTCCACCAAAAAGGAAAATTTTGCCCAAACTTTTTTTCCAAATGGTTTTCAAGAGTGTTTCACAGCTTGCCAAGCTGAACTCAGGATGCCAAACATTGCAATAAGAAGAACGTTTCGATAGCAGTTTTCATATGCCATTGAAAAAAAAAAGTTCCCCACAACAGTCACCTCAAAAAAATTCTTCCTTCAGAAAAAAAAAAATTCGTAAAAAAAATTCTTTCTATGTTAAAAAAAATCTTCGTCTCAAAATATAGTCTTCCACCAAAAAGAAAAATTTTGCTCAAACTTTTTTTCCAAATGGTTTTCAAGAGTATTTCACAGCTTGCCAAGCTGAACTCAGGATTCCAAACAAGTTGTACTTTCAATTATTTGCATTGAAATATAAAGCAGATTTCAGAAGCAGTTTTCATTTGCCTTCAAAAAAAGAATTCCCACTGTCAACCGAAAAAAAATTCTTCCTCCAAAAAAAACCAATGTCGATAAAAAAAATCTTCCTGTGATAAAAGAAATCTTCCTCTCAAAATATAATCTTCCACCAAAAAGAAAAATTTTGCTCAAACTTTTTTTCAGCTTTCAGTGAAATTTTATTGCTTCTTTCTGCAGCTCTCACTGAAATAAGGCTAATTTTCAACTTTGTTCAAATGTGCTGTAACTTTTGTTCCAAATGGTTTTCAAGAGTCTTTCATGGCTTGCCAAGCAGAACTCAGCATGCTAAACTAGTTATATATAGTATTTGCATTGAAATCTTAAGTCAATTTTATCATCAGCTTTCAGTGAAATTTTATTGCTTCTTTCTGCAGCTCTCACTGAAATAAGGCTAATTTTCAACTTTCTTCAAATGTGCTGTAACTTTTGTTCCAAATGGTTTTCAAGAGTCTTTCATGGCTTGCCAAGCAGAACTCAGCATGCTAAACTAGTTATATATAGTATTTGCATTGAAATATTAAGTCAATTTTATCATCAGCTTTCAGTGAAATTTTATTGCTTCTTTCTGCAGCTCTCACTGAAATAAGGCTAATTTTCAACTTTGTTCAAATGTGCTGTAACTTTTGTTCCAAATGGTTTTCAAGAGTCTTTCATGGCTTGCCAAGCAGAACTCAGCATGCTAAACTAGTTATATATAGTATTTGCATTGAAATCTTAAGTCAATTTTATCATCAGCTTTCAGTGAAATTTTATTGCTTCTTTCTGCAGCTCTCACTGAAATAAGGCTAATTTTCAACTTTGTTCAAATGTCATGTAACTTTAGTTCCAAATGGTTTTCAAGAGTCTTTCATGGCTTGCCAAGCAGAACTCAGCATGCTAAACTAGTTATATATAGTATTTGCATTGAAATCTTAAGTCAATTTTATCATCAGCTTTCAGTGAAATTTTATTGCTTCTTTCTGCAGCTCTCACTGAAATAAGGCTAATTTTCAACTTTGTTCAAATGTGCTGTAACTTTTGTTCCAAATGGTTTTCAAGAGTCTTTCATGGCTTTCCAAGCAGAACTCAGCATGCTAAACTAGTTATATATAGTATTTGCATTGAAATCTTAAGTCAATTTTATCATCAGCTTTCAGTGAAATTTTATTGCTTCTTTCTGCAGGTCTCACTGAAATAAGGCTAATTTTCAACTTTGTTCAAATGTGCTGTAACTTTTGTTCCAAATGGTTTTCAAGAGTCTTTCATGGCTTGCCAAGCAGAACTCAGCATGCTAAACTAGTTATATATAGTATTTGCATTGAAATCTTAAGTCAATTTTATCATCAGCTTTCAGTGAAATTTTATTGCTTCTTTCTGCAGCTCTCACTGAAATAAGGCTAATTTTCAACTTTGTTCAAATGTGCTGTAACTTTTGTTCCAAATGGTTTTCAAGAGTCTTTCATGGCTTGCCAAGCAGAACTCAGCATGCTAAACTAGTTATATATAGTATTTGCATTGAAATCTTAAGTCAATTTTATCATCAGCTTTCAGTGAAATTTTATTGCTTCTTTCTGCAGCTCTCACTGAAATAAGCCTAATTTTCAACTTTGTTCAAATGTGCTGTAACTTTTGTTCCAAATGGTTTTCAAGAGTCTTTCATGGCTTGCCAAGCAGAACTCAGCATGCTAAACTAGTTATATATAGTATTTGCATTGAAATCTTAAGTCAATTTTATCATCAGCTTTCAGTGAAATTTTATTGCTTCTTTCTGCAGCTCTCACTGAAATAAGGCTAATTTTCAACTTTGTTCAAATGTGCCGTAACTTTTGTTCCAAATGGTTTTCAAGAGTCTTTCATGGCTTGCCAAGCAGAACTCAGCATGCTAAACTAGTTATATATAGTATTTGCATTGAAATCTTAAGTCAATTTTATCATCAGCTTTCAGTGAAATTTTATTGCTTCTTTCTGCAGCTCTCACTGAAATAAGGCTAATTTTCAACTTTGTTCAAATGTGCTGTAACTTTTGTTCCAAATGGTTTTCAAGAGTCTTTCATGGCTTGCCAAGCAGAACTCAGCATGCTAAACTAGTTATATATAGTATTTGCATTGAAATCTTAAGTCAATTTTATCATCAGCTTTCAGTGAAATTTTATTGCTTCTTTCTGCAGCTCTCACTGAAATAAGGCTAATTTTCAACTTTGTTCAAATGTGCTGTAACTTTTGTTCCAAATGGTTTTCAAGAGTCTTTCATGGCTTGCCAAGCAGAACTCAGCATGCTAAACTAGTTATATATAGTATTTGCATTGAAATATTAAGTCAATTTTATCATCAGCTTTCAGTGAAATTTTATTGCTTCTTTCTGCAGCTCTCACTGAAATAAGGCTAATTTTCAACTTTGTTCAAATGTGCTGTAACTTTTGTTCCAAATGGTTTTCAAGAGTCTTTCATGGCTTGCCAAGCAGAACTCAGCATGCTAAACTAGTTATATATAGTATTTGCATTGAAATCTTAAGTCAATTTTATCATCAGCTTTCAGTGAAATTGAAACACTTGTACACTTGTACATAGTTTTTGTATTGAAATATTAAGAACTCTTTGGAAGCATTTTTCATTTGCCTTTGAAAAAAAAAAGTTCCCCACAACATTCATCTCAAAAAAATTCTTCCTTCAGAAAAAAAAAATTCGTAAAAAAAATTCTTCCATTGTTAAAAAAAATCTTCCTCTCAAAATATAATCTTCCACCAAAAAGAAAAATTTTGCCCAAACTTTTTTTCCAAATGGTTTTCAAGAGTCTTTCACAGTTTGCCAAGCTGAACTCAGGATGCCAAACAACATGTACATAGTGTTTGTATTGAAATATTAAGAAAACATATGCCATTGAAAAGAAAAAAGTTCCCCACAACAGTCACCTCAAAAAAATTCATCCTTGAGAAAAAAAAAAATCGTAAAAAAAATTCTTCCTTTGTTAAAAAAAATCTTCCTCTCAAAATATAATCTTCCACCAAAAAGAAAAATTTTGCTCAAACTTTTTTTCCAAATGGTTTTCAAGAGTCTTTCACAGCTTTCCAAGCTGAACTCAGGATGCCAAACAAGTTGTACATAGTGTTTGTATTGAAATATTAAGAACATTTTGGAAGCAGTTTTCATTTGCCTTTGAAAAAAAAAAAAGTTCCCTACAACAGTCTCATCAAAAAAATTCTTCCTTCAGAAAAAAAAAATCGTAAAAAAATTCTTCCTATGTTAAAAAAATTTTCCTCTCAAAATATAGTATTCCACCAAAAAGAAAAATTTCCTCTAACTTTTTTTCCAAATGGTTTTCAAGAGTCTTTCACAGCTTGCCAAGCTGAACTCTGGATGCCAAACAAGTTGTACATAGTGTTTGTATTGAAATATTAAGAACAAATATGCCATTTAAAAAAAAAAGTTCCCCACAACAGTCACTTCAAAAAAATTCTTCCTTCAGAAAAAAAAAATCGTAAAAAAATTCTTCCTATGTTAAAAAAAATCTTCCTCTCAAAATGTAATCTTCCACCAAAAAGAAAAATTTTGCCCAAACTTTTTTTCCAAATGGTTTTCAAGTCTTTCACAGATTGCCAAGCTGAACTCAGGATGCCAAACAAGTTGTACATAGTGTTTGTATTGAAATATTAAGAAAACATATGCCATTGAAAAGAAAAAAGTTCCCCACAAAAGTCACCTCAAAAAAATTCTTCCTTCAGAAAAAAAAAAATTCGTAAAAAAAATCTTCCTATGTTAAAAAAAATCTTCATCTCAAAATATAATCTTCCACCAAAAAGAAAAATTTTGCTCAAATTTTTTTTCCAAATGGTTTTCTAGAGTCTTTCACAGCTTGCCAAGCTGAACTCAGGATGCCAAACATTGCAAAAAAAGAAGAACATTTCGGTAGCAGTTTTCATATGCCATTGAAAAAAAAAAAAAGTTCACCACAACAGTCACCTCAAAAAAATTCTTCCTTCAGAAAAAAAAAAAATCGTAAAAAAATTCTTCCTATGTTAAAAAAAATCTTCCTCTCAAAATATAATCTTCCACCAAAAAGAAAAATGTTGCTAAAACTTTTTTTCCAAATGGTTTTCAAGAGTGTTTCACAGCTTGCCAAGCTGAACTCAGGATTCCAAACATTGCAATAAGAAGAACGTTTCGATAGCAGTTTTCATATGCCATTGAAAAAAAAAAGTTCCCCACAACAGTCACCTCAAAAAAATTCTTCCTTCAGAAAAAAAAAATTCGTAAAAAAATTCTTCCTATGTTAAAAAAAATCTTCATCTCAAAATATAATCTTCCACCAAAAAGGAAAATTTTGCACAAACTTTTTTTCCAAATGGTTTTCAAGAGTGTTTCACAGCTTGCCAAGCTGAACTCAGGATGCCAAACATTGCAATAAGAAGAACATTTCGGTAGCAGTTTTCATAAGCCATTGAAAAAAAAAAAGTTCACCACAACAGTCACCTCAAAAAAATTCTTCCTTCAGAAAAAAAAAATCGTAAAAAAATTCTTCCTATGTTAAAAAAAATGTTCCTCTCAAAATATAATCTTCCACCAAAAAGGAAAATTTTGCCCAAACTTTTTTTCCAAATGGTTTTCAAGAGTGTTTCACAGCTTGCCAAGCTGAACTCAGGATGCCAAACATTGCAATAAGAAGAACGTTTCGGTAGCAGTTTTCATATGCCATTGAAAAAAAAAGAAGTTCACCACAACAATCACCTCAAAAAAATTCTTCCTTCAGAAAAAAAAATCGTAAAAAAATTCTTCCTATGTTAAAAAAAATCTTCGTCTCAAAATATAGTCTTCCACCAAAAAGAAAAATTTTGCTCAAACTTTTTTTCCAAATGGTTTTCAAGAGTATTTCACAGCTTGCCAAACTGAACTCAGGATTCCAAACAAGTTGTACTTTCAATTATTTGCATTGAAATATAAAGCAGATTTCAGAAGCAGTTTTCATTTGCCTTCAAAAAAAGAATTCCCACTGTCAACCGAAAAAAAATTCTTCCTCCAAAAAAAACCAATGTCGATAAAAAAAATCTTCCTGTGATAAAAGAAATCTTCCTCTCAAAATATAATCTTCCACCAAAAAGAAACATTTTGCTCAAACTTTTTTTCAGCTTTCAGTGAAATTTTATTGCTTCTTTCTGCAGCTCTCACTGAAATAAGGCTAATTTTCAACTTTGTTCAAATGTGCTGTAACTTTTGTTCCAAATGGTTTTCAAGAGTCTTTCATGGCTTGCCAAGCAGAACTCAGCATGCTAAACTAGTTATATATAGTATTTGCATTGAAATCTTAAGTCAATTTTATCATCAGCTTTCAGTGAAATTTTATTGCTTCTTTCTGCAGCTCTCACTGAAATAAGGCTAATTTTCAACTTTGTTCAAATGTGCTGTAACTTTTGTTCCAAATGGTTTTCAAGAGTCTTTCATGGCTTGCCAAGCAGAACTCAGCATGCTAAACTAGTTATATATAGTATTTGCATTGAAATCTTAAGTCAATTTTATCATCAGCTTTCAGTGAAATTTTATTGCTTCTTTCTGCAGCTCTCACTGAAATAAGGCTAATTTTCAACTTTGTTCAAATGTCATGTAACTTTAGTTCCAAATGGTTTTCAAGAGTCTTTCATGGCTTGCCAAGCAGAACTCAGCATGCTAAACTAGTTATATATAGTATTTGCATTGAAATCTTAAGTCAATTTTATCATCAGCTTTCAGTGAAATTTTATTGCTTCTTTCTGCAGCTCTCACTGAAATAAGGCTAATTTTCAACTTTGTTCAAATGTGCTGTAACTTTTGTTCCAAATGGTTTTCAAGAGTCTTTCATGGCTTGCCAAGCAGAACTCAGCATGCTAAACTAGTTATATATAGTATTTGCATTGAAATCTTAAGTCAATTTTATCATCAGCTTTCAGTGAAATTTTATTGCTTCTTTCTGCAGCTCTCACTGAAATAAGGCTAATTTTCAACTTTGTTCAAATGTGCTGTAACTTTTGTTCCAAATGGTTTTCAAGAGTCTTTCATGGCTTGCCAAGCAGAACTCAGCATGCTAAACTAGTTATATATAGTATTTGCATTGAAATCTTAAGTCAATTTTATCATCAGCTTTCAGTGAAATTTTATTGCTTCTTTCTGCAGCTCTCACTGAAATAAGCCTAATTTTCAACTTTGTTCAAATGTGCTGTAACTTTTGTTCCAAATGGTTTTCAAGAGTCTTTCATGGCTTGCCAAGCAGAACTCAGCATGCTAAACTAGTTATATATAGTATTTGCATTGAAATCTTAAGTCAATTTTATCATCAGCTTTCAGTGAAATTTTATTGCTTCTTTCTGCAGCTCTCACTGAAATAAGTGTGATAAAAGAAATCTTCCTCTCAAAATATAATCTTCCACCAAAAAGAAACATTTTGCTCAAACTTTTTTTCAGCTTTCAGTGAAATTTTATTGCTTCTTTCTGCAGCTCTCACTGAAATAAGGCTAATTTTCAACTTTGTTCAAATGTGCTGTAACTTTTGTTCCAAATGGTTTTCAAGAGTCTTTCATAGCTTGCCAAGCTGAACTCTGGATGCCAAACAAGTTGTACATAGTGTTTGTATTGAAATATTAAGAACACATATGCCATTGAAAAGAAAAAAGTTCCCCACAACAGTCACCTCAAAAAAATTCATCCTTGAGAAAAAAAAAAATTCGTAAAAAAAATTCTTCCTTTGTTAAAAAAAATCTTCCTCTCAAAATATAATCTTCCACCAAAAAGAAAAATTTTGCTCAAACTTTTTTTCCAAATGGTTTTCAAGAGTCTTTCACAGCTTTCCAAGCTGAACTCAGGATGCCAAACAAGTTGTACATAGTGTTTGTATTGAAATATTAAGAACATTTTGGAAGCAGTTTTCATTTGCCTTTGAAAAAAAAAAAAGTTCCCTACAACAGTCTCATCAAAAAAATTCTTCCTTCAGAAAAAAAAAATCGTAAAAAAATTCTTCCTATGTTAAAAAAATTTTCCTCTCAAAATATAGTATTCCACCAAAAAGAAAAATTTCCTCTAACTTTTTTTCCAAATGGTTTTCAAGAGTCTTTCACAGCTTGCCAAGCTGAACTCTGGATGCCAAACAAGTTGTACATAGTGTTTGTATTGAAATATTAAGAACAAATATGCCATTGAAAAAAAAAAGTTCCCCACAACAGTCACTTCAAAAAAATTCTTCCTTCAGAAAAAAAAAATCGTAAAAAAATTCTTCCTATGTTAAAAAAAATCTTCCTCTCAAAATATAATCTTCCACCAAAAAGAAAAATGTTGCTAAAACTTTTTTTCCAAATGGTTTTCAAGAGTGTTTCACAGCTTGCCAAGCTGAACTCAGGATTCCAAACATTGCAATAAGAAGAACGTTTCGATAGCAGTTTTCATATGCCATTGAAAAAAAAAAGTTCCCCACAACAGTCACCTCAAAAAAATTCTTCCTTCAGAAAAAAAAAATTCGTAAAAAAATTCTTCCTATGTTAAAAAAAATCTTCATCTCAAAATATAATCTTCCACCAAAAAGGAAAATTTTGCACAAACTTTTTTTCCAAATGGTTTTCAAGAGTGTTTCACAGCTTGCCAAGCTGAACTCAGGATGCCAAACATTGCAATAAGAAGAACATTTCGGTAGCAGTTTTCATAAGCCATTGAAAAAAAAAAAGTTCACCACAACAGTCACCTCAAAAAAATTCTTCCTTCAGAAAAAAAAAATCGTAAAAAAATTCTTCCTATGTTAAAAAAAATGTTCCTCTCAAAATATAATCTTCCACCAAAAAGGAAAATTTTGCCCAAACTTTTTTTCCAAATGGTTTTCAAGAGTGTTTCACAGCTTGCCAAGCTGAACTCAGGATGCCAAACATTGCAATAAGAAGAACGTTTCGGTAGCAGTTTTCATATGCCATTGAAAAAAAAAGAAGTTCACCACAACAATCACCTCAAAAAAATTCTTCCTTCAGAAAAAAAAATCGTAAAAAAATTCTTCCTATGTTAAAAAAAATCTTCGTCTCAAAATATAGTCTTCCACCAAAAAGAAAAATTTTGCTCAAACTTTTTTTCCAAATGGTTTTCAAGAGTATTTCACAGCTTGCCAAACTGAACTCAGGATTCCAAACAAGTTGTACTTTCAATTATTTGCATTGAAATATAAAGCAGATTTCAGAAGCAGTTTTCATTTGCCTTCAAAAAAAGAATTCCCACTGTCAACCGAAAAAAAATTCTTCCTCCAAAAAAAACCAATGTCGATAAAAAAAATCTTCCTGTGATAAAAGAAATCTTCCTCTCAAAATATAATCTTCCACCAAAAAGAAACATTTTGCTCAAACTTTTTTTCAGCTTTCAGTGAAATTTTATTGCTTCTTTCTGCAGCTCTCACTGAAATAAGGCTAATTTTCAACTTTGTTCAAATGTGCTGTAACTTTTGTTCCAAATGGTTTTCAAGAGTCTTTCATGGCTTGCCAAGCAGAACTCAGCATGCTAAACTAGTTATATATAGTATTTGCATTGAAATCTTAAGTCAATTTTATCATCAGCTTTCAGTGAAATTTTATTGCTTCTTTCTGCAGCTCTCACTGAAATAAGGCTAATTTTCAACTTTGTTCAAATGTGCTGTAACTTTTGTTCCAAATGGTTTTCAAGAGTCTTTCATGGCTTGCCAAGCAGAACTCAGCATGCTAAACTAGTTATATATAGTATTTGCATTGAAATCTTAAGTCAATTTTATCATCAGCTTTCAGTGAAATTTTATTGCTTCTTTCTGCAGCTCTCACTGAAATAAGGCTAATTTTCAACTTTGTTCAAATGTGCTGTAACTTTTGTTCCAAATGGTTTTCAAGAGTCTTTCATGGCTTGCCAAGCAGAACTCAGCATGCTAAACTAGTTATATATAGTATTTGCATTGAAATCTTAAGTCAATTTTATCATCAGCTTTCAGTGAAATTTTATTGCTTCTTTCTGCAGCTCTCACTGAAATAAGGCTAATTTTCAACTTTGTTCAAATGTGCTGTAACTTTTGTTCCAAATGGTTTTCAAGAGTCTTTCATGGCTTGCCAAGCAGAACTCAGCATGCTAAACTAGTTATATATAGTATTTGCATTGAAATCTTAAGTCAATTTTATCATCAGCTTTCAGTGAAATTTTATTGCTTCTTTCTGCAGCTCTCACTGAAATAAGGCTAATTTTCAACTTTGTTCAAATGTCATGTAACTTTAGTTCCAAATGGTTTTCAAGAGTCTTTCATGGCTTGCCAAGCAGAACTCAGCATGCTAAACTAGTTATATATAGTATTTGCATTGAAATCTTAAGTCAATTTTATCATCAGCTTTCAGTGAAATTTTATTGCTTCTTTCTGCAGCTCTCACTGAAATAAGGCTAATTTTCAACTTTGTTCAAATGTGCTGTAACTTTTGTTCCAAATGGTTTTCAAGAGTCTTTCATGGCTTGCCAAGCAGAACTCAGCATGCTAAACTAGTTATATATAGTATTTGCATTGAAATCTTAAGTCAATTTTATCATCAGCTTTCAGTGAAATTTTATTGCTTCTTTCTGCAGCTCTCACTGAAATAAGGCTAATTTTCAACTTTGTTCAAATGTGCTGTAACTTTTGTTCCAAATGGTTTTCAAGAGTCTTTCATGGCTTGCCAAGCAGAACTCAGCATGCTAAACTAGTTATATATAGTATTTGCATTGAAATCTTAAGTCAATTTTATCATCAGCTTTCAGTGAAATTTTATTGCTTCTTTCTGCAGCTCTCACTGAAATAAGCCTAATTTTCAACTTTGTTCAAATGTGCTGTAACTTTTGTTCCAAATGGTTTTCAAGAGTCTTTCATGGCTTGCCAAGCAGAACTCAGCATGCTAAACTAGTTATATATAGTATTTGCATTGAAATCTTAAGTCAATTTTATCATCAGCTTTCAGTGAAATTTTATTGCTTCTTTCTGCAGCTCTCACTGAAATAAGGCTAATTTTCAACTTTGTTCAAATGTGCTGTAACTTTTGTTCCAAATGGTTTTCAAGAGTCTTTCATGGCTTGCCAAGCAGAACTCAGCATGCTAAACTAGTTATATATAGTATTTGCATTGAAATCTTAAGTCAATTTTATCATCAGCTTTCAGTGAAATTTTATTGCTTGTTTCTGCAGCTCTCACTGAAATAAGGCTAATTTTCAACTTTGTTCAAATGTCATGTAACTTTAGTTCCAAATGGTTTTCAAGAGTCTTTCATGGCTTGCCAAGCAGAACTCAGCATGCTAAACTAGTTATATATAGTATTTGCATTGAAATCTTAAGTCAATTTTATCATCAGCTTTCAGTGAAATTTTATTGCTTCTTTCTGCAGCTCTCACTGAAATAAGGCTAATTTTCAACTTTGTTCAAATGTGCTGTAACTTTTGTTCCAAATGGGTTTCAAGAGTCTTTCATGGCTTGCCAAGCAGAACTCAGCATGCTAAACTAGTTATATATAGTATTTGCATTGAAATCTTAAGTCAATTTTATCATCAGCTTTCAGTGAAATTTTATTGCTTCTTTCTGCAGCTCTCACTGAAATAAGCCTAATTTTCAACTTTGTTCAAATGTGCTGTAACTTTTGTTCCAAATGGTTTTCAAGAGTCTTTCATGGCTTGCCAAGCAGAACTCAGCATGCTAAACTAGTTATATATAGTATTTGCATTGAAATCTTAAGTCAATTTTATCATCAGCTTTCAGTGAAATTGAAACACTTGTACACTTGTACATAGTTTTTGTATTGAAATATTAAGAACTCTTTGGAAGCATTTTTCATTTGCCTTTGAAAAAAAAAAGTTCCCCACAACATTCATCTCAAAAAAATTCTTCCTTCAGAAAAAAAAAATTCGTAAAAAAAATTCTTCCATTGTTAAAAAAAATCTTCCTCTCAAAATATAATCTTCCACCAAAAAGAAAAATTTTGCCCAAACTTTTTTTCCAAATGGTTTTCAAGAGTCTTTCACAGTTTGCCAAGCTGAACTCAGGATGCCAAACAAGTTGTACATAGTGTTTGTATTGAAATATTAAGAACACATATGCCATTGAAAAGAAAAAAGTTCCCCACAACAGTCACCTCAAAAAAATTCATCCTTGAGAAAAAAAAAAATTCGTAAAAAAAATTCTTCCTTTGTTAAAAAAAATCTTCCTCTCAAAATATAATCTTCCACCAAAAAGAAAAATTTTGCTCAAACTTTTTTTCCAAATGGTTTTCAAGAGTCTTTCACAGCTTTCCAAGCTGAACTCAGGATGCCAAACAAGTTGTACATAGTGTTTGTATTGAAATATTAAGAACATTTTGGAAGCAGTTTTCATTTGCCTTTGAAAAAAAAAAAAGTTCCCTACAACAGTCTCATCAAAAAAATTCTTCCTTCAGAAAAAAAAAATCGTAAAAAAATTCTTCCTATGTTAAAAAAATTTTCCTCTCAAAATATAGTATTCCACCAAAAAGAAAAATTTCCTCTAACTTTTTTTCCAAATGGTTTTCAAGAGTCTTTCACAGCTTGCCAAGCTGAACTCTGGATGCCAAACAAGTTGTACATAGTGTTTGTATTGAAATATTAAGAACAAATATGCCATTGAAAAAAAAAAGTTCCCCACAACAGTCACTTCAAAAAAATTCTTCCTTCAGAAAAAAAAAATCGTAAAAAAATTCTTCCTATGTTAAAAAAAATCTTCCTCTCAAAATGTAATCTTCCACCAAAAAGAAAAATTTTGCCCAAACTTTTTTTCCAAATGGTTTTCAAGTCTTTCACAGATTGCCAAGCTGAACTCAGGATGCCAAACAAGTTGTACATAGTGTTTGTATTGAAATATTAAGAAAACATATGCCATTGAAAAGAAAAAAGTTCCCCACAAAAGTCACCTCAAAAAAATTCTTCCTTCAGAAAAAAAAAAATTCGTAAAAAAAATCTTCCTATGTTAAAAAAAATCTTCATCTCAAAATATAATCTTCCACCAAAAAGAAAAATTTTGCTCAAATTTTTTTTCCAAATGGTTTTCTAGAGTCTTTCACAGCTTGCCAAGCTGAACTCAGGATGCCAAACATTGCAAAAAAAGAAGAACATTTCGGTAGCAGTTTTCATATGCCATTGAAAAAAAAAAAAAGTTCACCACAACAGTCACCTCAAAAAAATTCTTCCTTCAGAAAAAAAAAAAATCGTAAAAAAATTCTTCCTATGTTAAAAAAAATCTTCCTCTCAAAATATAATCTTCCACCAAAAAGAAAAATGTTGCTAAAACTTTTTTTCCAAATGGTTTTCAAGAGTGTTTCACAGCTTGCCAAGCTGAACTCAGGATTCCAAACATTGCAATAAGAAGAACGTTTCGATAGCAGTTTTCATATGCCATTGAAAAAAAAAAGTTCCCCACAACAGTCACCTCAAAAAAATTCTTCCTTCAGAAAAAAAAAATTCGTAAAAAAATTCTTCCTATGTTAAAAAAAATCTTCCTCTCAAAATATAATCTTCCACCAAAAAGGAAAATTTTGCCCAAACTTTTTTTCCAAATGGTTTTCAAGAGTGTTTCACAGCTTGCCAAGCTGAACTCAGGATGCCAAACATTGCAATAAGAAGAACGTTTCGGTAGCAGTTTTCATATGCCATTGAAAAAAAAAGAAGTTCACCACAACAATCACCTCAAAAAAATTCTTCCTTCAGAAAAAAAAATCGTAAAAAAATTCTTCCTATGTTAAAAAAAATCTTCGTCTCAAAATATAGTCTTCCACCAAAAAGAAAAATTTTGCTCAAACTTTTTTTCCAAATGGTTTTCAAGAGTATTTCACAGCTTGCCAAACTGAACTCAGGATTCCAAACAAGTTGTACTTTCAATTATTTGCATTGAAATATAAAGCAGATTTCAGAAGCAGTTTTCATTTGCCTTCAAAAAAAGAATTCCCACTGTCAACCGAAAAAAAATTCTTCCTCCAAAAAAAACCAATGTCGATAAAAAAAATCTTCCTGTGATAAAAGAAATCTTCCTCTCAAAATATAATCTTCCACCAAAAAGAAACATTTTGCTCAAACTTTTTTTCAGCTTTCAGTGAAATTTTATTGCTTCTTTCTGCAGCTCTCACTGAAATAAGGCTAATTTTCAACTTTGTTCAAATGTGCTGTAACTTTTGTTCCAAATGGTTTTCAAGAGTCTTTCATGGCTTGCCAAGCAGAACTCAGCATGCTAAACTAGTTATATATAGTATTTGCATTGAAATCTTAAGTCAATTTTATCATCAGCTTTCAGTGAAATTTTATTGCTTCTTTCTGCAGCTCTCACTGAAATAAGGCTAATTTTCAACTTTGTTCAAATGTGCTGTAACTTTTGTTCCAAATGGTTTTCAAGAGTCTTTCATGGCTTGCCAAGCAGAACTCAGCATGCTAAACTAGTTATATATAGTATTTGCATTGAAATCTTAAGTCAATTTTATCATCAGCTTTCAGTGAAATTTTATTGCTTCTTTCTGCAGCTCTCACTGAAATAAGGCTAATTTTCAACTTTGTTCAAATGTGCTGTAACTTTTGTTCCAAATGGTTTTCAAGAGTCTTTCATGGCTTGCCAAGCAGAACTCAGCATGCTAAACTAGTTATATATAGTATTTGCATTGAAATCTTAAGTCAATTTTATCATCAGCTTTCAGTGAAATTTTATTGCTTCTTTCTGCAGCTCTCACTGAAATAAGGCTAATTTTCAACTTTGTTCAAATGTCATGTAACTTTAGTTCCAAATGGTTTTCAAGAGTCTTTCATGGCTTGCCAAGCAGAACTCAGCATGCTAAACTAGTTATATATAGTATTTGCATTGAAATCTTAAGTCAATTTTATCATCAGCTTTCAGTGAAATTTTATTGCTTCTTTCTGCAGCTCTCACTGAAATAAGGCTAATTTTCAACTTTGTTCAAATGTGCTGTAACTTTTGTTCCAAATGGTTTTCAAGAGTCTTTCATGGCTTGCCAAGCAGAACTCAGCATGCTAAACTAGTTATATATAGTATTTGCATTGAAATCTTAAGTCAATTTTATCATCAGCTTTCAGTGAAATTTTATTGCTTCTTTCTGCAGCTCTCACTGAAATAAGGCTAATTTTCAACTTTGTTCAAATGTGCTGTAACTTTTGTTCCAAATGGTTTTCAAGAGTCTTTCATGGCTTGCCAAGCAGAACTCAGCATGCTAAACTAGTTATATATAGTATTTGCATTGAAATCTTAAGTCAATTTTATCATCAGCTTTCAGTGAAATTTTATTGCTTCTTTCTGCAGCTCTCACTGAAATAAGCCTAATTTTCAACTTTGTTCAAATGTGCTGTAACTTTTGTTCCAAATGGTTTTCAAGAGTCTTTCATGGCTTGCCAAGCAGAACTCAGCATGCTAAACTAGTTATATATAGTATTTGCATTGAAATCTTAAGTCAATTTTATCATCAGCTTTCAGTGAAATTTTATTGCTTCTTTCTGCAGCTCTCACTGAAATAAGGCTAATTTTCAACTTTGTTCAAATGTGCTGTAACTTTTGTTCCAAATGGTTTTCAAGAGTCTTTCATGGCTTGCCAAGCAGAACTCAGCATGCTAAACTAGTTATATATAGTATTTGCATTGAAATCTTAAGTCAATTTTATCATCAGCTTTCAGTGAAATTTTATTGCTTGTTTCTGCAGCTCTCACTGAAATAAGGCTAATTTTCAACTTTGTTCAAATGTCATGTAACTTTAGTTCCAAATGGTTTTCAAGAGTCTTTCATGGCTTGCCAAGCAGAACTCAGCATGCTAAACTAGTTATATATAGTATTTGCATTGAAATCTTAAGTCAATTTTATCATCAGCTTTCAGTGAAATTTTATTGCTTCTTTCTGCAGCTCTCACTGAAATAAGGCTAATTTTCAACTTTGTTCAAATGTGCTGTAACTTTTGTTCCAAATGGGTTTCAAGAGTCTTTCATGGCTTGCCAAGCAGAACTCAGCATGCTAAACTAGTTATATATAGTATTTGCATTGAAATCTTAAGTCAATTTTATCATCAGCTTTCAGTGAAATTTTATTGCTTCTTTCTGCAGCTCTCACTGAAATAAGGCTAATTTTCAACTTTCTTCAAATGTGCTGTAACTTTTGTTCCAAATGGTTTTCAAGAGTCTTTCATGGCTTGCCAAGCAGAACTCAGCATGCTAAACTAGTTATATATAGTATTTGCATTGAAATCTTAAGTCAATTTTATCATCAGCTTTCAGTGAAATTGAAACACTTGTACACTTGTACATAGTTTTTGTATTGAAATATTAAGAACTCTTTGGAAGCATTTTTCATTTGCCTTTGAAAAAAAAAAGTTCCCCACAACATTCATCTCAAAAAAATTCTTCCTTCAGAAAAAAAAAATTCGTAAAAAAAATTCTTCCATTGTTAAAAAAAATCTTCCTCTCAAAATATAATCTTCCACCAAAAAGAAAAATTTTGCCCAAACTTTTTTTCCAAATGGTTTTCAAGAGTCTTTCACAGTTTGCCAAGCTGAACTCAGGATGCCAAACAAGTTGTACATAGTGTTTGTATTGAAATATTAAGAACACATATGCCATTGAAAAGAAAAAAGTTCCCCACAACAGTCACCTCAAAAAAATTCATCCTTGAGAAAAAAAAAAATTCGTAAAAAAAATTCTTCCTTTGTTAAAAAAAATCTTCCTCTCAAAATATAATCTTCCACCAAAAAGAAAAATTTTGCTCAAACTTTTTTTCCAAATGGTTTTCAAGAGTCTTTCACAGCTTTCCAAGCTGAACTCAGGATGCCAAACAAGTTGTACATAGTGTTTGTATTGAAATATTAAGAACATTTTGGAAGCAGTTTTCATTTGCCTTTGAAAAAAAAAAAAGTTCCCTACAACAGTCTCATCAAAAAAATTCTTCCTTCAGAAAAAAAAAATCGTAAAAAAATTCTTCCTATGTTAAAAAAATTTTCCTCTCAAAATATAGTATTCCACCAAAAAGAAAAATTTCCTCTAACTTTTTTTCCAAATGGTTTTCAAGAGTCTTTCACAGCTTGCCAAGCTGAACTCTGGATGCCAAACAAGTTGTACATAGTGTTTGTATTGAAATATTAAGAACAAATATGCCATTGAAAAAAAAAAGTTCCCCACAACAGTCACTTCAAAAAAATTCTTCCTTCTGAAAAAAAAAATCGTAAAAAAATTCTTCCTATGTTAAAAAAAATCTTCCTCTCAAAATGTAATCTTCCACCAAAAAGAAAAATTTTGCCCAAACTTTTTTTCCAAATGGTTTTCAAGTCTTTCACATATTGCCAAGCTGAACTCAGGATGCCAAACAAGTTGTACATAGTGTTTGTATTGAAATATTAAGAAAACATATGCCATTGAAAAGAAAAAGGTTCCCCACAAAAGTCACCTCAAAAAAATTCTTCCTTCAGAAAAAAAAAAATTCGTAAAAAAAATCTTCCTATGTTAAAAAAAATCTTCATCTCAAAATATAATCTTCCACCAAAAAGAAAAATTTTGCTCAAATTTTTTTTCCAAATGGTTTTCTAGAGTCTTTCACAGCTTGCCAAGCTGAACTCAGGATGCCAAACATTGCAAAAAAAGAAGAACATTTCGGTAGCAGTTTTCATATGCCATTGAAAAAAAAAAAAAGTTCACCACAACAGTCACCTCAAAAAAATTCTTCCTTCAGAAAAAAAAAAAATCGTAAAAAAATTCTTCCTATGTTAAAAAAAATCTTCCTCTCAAAATATAATCTTCCACCAAAAAGAAAAATGTTGCTAAAACTTTTTTTCCAAATGGTTTTCAAGAGTGTTTCACAGCTTGCCAAGCTGAACTCAGGATTCCAAACATTGCAATAAGAAGAACGTTTCGATAGCAGTTTTCATATGCCATTGAAAAAAAAAAGTTCCCCACAACAGTCACCTCAAAAAAATTCTTCCTTCAGAAAAAAAAATTCGTAAAAAAATTCTTCCTATGTTAAAAAAAATCTTCATCTCAAAATATAATCTTCCACCAAAAAGGAAAATTTTGCACAAACTTTTTTTCCAAATGGTTTTCAAGAGTGTTTCACAGCTTGCCAAGCTGAACTCAGGATGCCAAACATTGCAATAAGAAGAACATTTCGGTAGCAGTTTTCATAAGCCATTGAAAAAAAAAAAGTTCACCACAACAGTCACCTCAAAAAAATTCTTCCTTCAGAAAAAAAAAATCGTAAAAAAATTCTTCCTATGTTAAAAAAAATGTTCCTCTCAAAATATAATCTTCCACCAAAAAGGAAAATTTTGCCCAAACTTTTTTTCCAAATGGTTTTCAAGAGTGTTTCACAGCTTGCCAAGCTGAACTCAGGATGCCAAACATTGCAATAAGAAGAACGTTTCGGTAGCAGTTTTCATATGCCATTGAAAAAAAAAGAAGTTCACCACAACAATCACCTCAAAAAAATTCTTCCTTCAGAAAAAAAAATCGTAAAAAAATTCTTCCTATGTTAAAAAAAATCTTCGTCTCAAAATATAGTCTTCCACCAAAAAGAAAAATTTTGCTCAATTTTTTTTCCAAATGGTTTTCAAGAGTATTTCACAGCTTGCCAAACTGAACTCAGGATTCCAAACAAGTTGTACTTTCAATTATTTGCATTGAAATATAAAGCAGATTTCAGAAGCAGTTTTCATTTGCCTTCAAAAAAAGAATTCCCACTCTCAACCGAAAAAAAATTCTTCCTCCAAAAAAAACCAATGTCGATAAAAAAAATCTTCCTGTGATAAAAGAAATCTTCCTCTCAAAATATAATCTTCCACCAAAAAGAAACATTTTGCTCAAACTTTTTTTCAGCTTTCAGTGAAATTTTATTGCTTCTTTCTGCAGCTCTCACTGAAATAAGGCTAATTTTCAACTTTGTTCAAATGTGCTGTAACTTTTGTTCCAAATGGTTTTCAAGAGTCTTTCATGGCTTGCCAAGCAGAACTCAGCATGCTAAACTATTTATATATAGTATTTGCATTGAAATCTTAAGTCAATTTTATCATCAGCTTTCAGTGAAATTTTATTGCTTCTTTCTGCAGCTCTCACTGAAATAAGGCTAATTTTCAACTTTGTTCAAATGTGCTGTAACTTTTGTTCCAAATGGTTTTCAAGAGTCTTTCATGGCTTGCCAAGCAGAACTCAGCATGCTAAACTAGTTATATATAGTATTTGCATTGAAATCTTAAGTCAATTTTATCATCAGCTTTCAGTGAAATTTTATTGCTTCTTTCTGCAGCTCTCACTGAAATAAGGCTAATTTTCAACTTTGTTCAAATGTGCTGTAACTTTTGTTCCAAATGGTTTTCAAGAGTCTTTCATGGCTTGCCAAGCAGAACTCAGCATGCTAAACTAGTTATATATAGTATTTGCATTGAAATCTTAAGTCAATTTTATCATCAGCTTTCAGTGAAATTTTATTGCTTCTTTCTGCAGCTCTCACTGAAATAAGGCTAATTTTCAACTTTGTTCAAATGTCATGTAACTTTAGTTCCAAATGGTTTTCAAGAGTCTTTCATGGCTTGCCAAGCAGAACTCAGCATGCTAAACTAGTTATATATAGTATTTGCATTGAAATCTTAAGTCAATTTTATCATCAGCTTTCAGTGAAATTTTATTGCTTCTTTCTGCAGCTCTCACTGAAATAAGGCTAATTTTCAACTTTGTTCAAATGTGCTGTAACTTTTGTTCCAAATGGTTTTCAAGAGTCTTTCATGGCTTGCCAAGCAGAACTCAGCATGCTAAACTAGTTATATATAGTATTTGCATTGAAATCTTAAGTCAATTTTATCATCAGCTTTCAGTGAAATTTTATTGCTTGTTTCTGCAGCTCTCACTGAAATAAGGCTAATTTTCAACTTTGTTCAAATGTCATGTAACTTTAGTTCCAAATGGTTTTCAAGAGTCTTTCATGGCTTGCCAAGCAGAACTCAGCATGCTAAACTAGTTATATATAGTATTTGCATTGAAATCTTAAGTCAATTTTATCATCAGCTTTCAGTGAAATTTTATTGCTTCTTTCTGCAGCTCTCACTGAAATAAGGCTAATTTTCAACTTTGTTCAAATGTGCTGTAACTTTTGTTCCAAATGGGTTTCAAGAGTCTTTCATGGCTTGCCAAGCAGAACTCAGCATGCTAAACTAGTTATATATAGTATTTGCATTGAAATCTTAAGTCAATTTTATCATCAGCTTTCAGTGAAATTTTATTGCTTCTTTCTGCAGCTCTCACTGAAATAAGGCTAATTTTCAACTTTCTTCAAATGTGCTGTAACTTTTGTTCCAAATGGTTTTCAAGAGTCTTTCATGGCTTGCCAAGCAGAACTCAGCATGCTAAACTAGTTATATATAGTATTTGCATTGAAATCTTAAGTCAATTTTATCATCAGCTTTCAGTGAAATTGAAACACTTGTACACTTGTACATAGTTTTTGTATTGAAATATTAAGAACTCTTTGGAAGCATTTTTCATTTGCCTTTGAAAAAAAAAAGTTCCCCACAACATTCATCTCAAAAAAATTCTTCCTTCAGAAAAAAAAAATTCGTAAAAAAAATTCTTCCATTGTTAAAAAAAATCTTCCTCTCAAAATATAATCTTCCACCAAAAAGAAAAATTTTGCCCAAACTTTTTTTCCAAATGGTTTTCAAGAGTCTTTCACAGTTTGCCAAGCTGAACTCAGGATGCCAAACAAGTTGTACATAGTGTTTGTATTGAAATATTAAGAACACATATGCCATTGAAAAGAAAAAAGTTCCCCACAACAGTCACCTCAAAAAAATTCATCCTTGAGAAAAAAAAAAATTCGTAAAAAAAATTCTTCCTTTGTTAAAAAAAATCTTCCTCTCAAAATATAATCTTCCACCAAAAAGAAAAATTTTGCTCAAACTTTTTTTCCAAATGGTTTTCAAGAGTCTTTCACAGCTTTCCAAGCTGAACTCAGGATGCCAAACAAGTTGTACATAGTGTTTGTATTGAAATATTAAGAACATTTTGGAAGCAGTTTTCATTTGCCTTTGAAAAAAAAAAAAGTTCCCTACAACAGTCTCATCAAAAAAATTCTTCCTTCAGAAAAAAAAAATCGTAAAAAAATTCTTCCTATGTTAAAAAAATTTTCCTCTCAAAATATAGTATTCCACCAAAAAGAAAAATTTCCTCTAACTTTTTTTCCAAATGGTTTTCAAGAGTCTTTCACAGCTTGCCAAGCTGAACTCTGGATGCCAAACAAGTTGTACATAGTGTTTGTATTGAAATATTAAGAACAAATATGCCATTGAAAAAAAAAAGTTCCCCACAACAGTCACTTCAAAAAAATTCTTCCTTCTGAAAAAAAAAATCGTAAAAAAATTCTTCCTATGTTAAAAAAAATCTTCCTCTCAAAATGTAATCTTCCACCAAAAAGAAAAATTTTGCCCAAACTTTTTTTCCAAATGGTTTTCAAGTCTTTCACATATTGCCAAGCTGAACTCAGGATGCCAAACAAGTTGTACATAGTGTTTGTATTGAAATATTAAGAAAACATATGCCATTGAAAAGAAAAAGGTTCCCCACAAAAGTCACCTCAAAAAAATTCTTCCTTCAGAAAAAAAAAAATTCGTAAAAAAAATCTTCCTATGTTAAAAAAAATCTTCATCTCAAAATATAATCTTCCACCAAAAAGAAAAATTTTGCTCAAATTTTTTTTCCAAATGGTTTTCTAGAGTCTTTCACAGCTTGCCAAGCTGAACTCAGGATGCCAAACATTGCAAAAAAAGAAGAACATTTCGGTAGCAGTTTTCATATGCCATTGAAAAAAAAAAAAAGTTCACCACAACAGTCACCTCAAAAAAATTCTTCCTTCAGAAAAAAAAAAAATCGTAAAAAAATTCTTCCTATGTTAAAAAAAATCTTCCTCTCAAAATATAATCTTCCACCAAAAAGAAAAATGTTGCTAAAACTTTTTTTCCAAATGGTTTTCAAGAGTGTTTCACAGCTTGCCAAGCTGAACTCAGGATTCCAAACATTGCAATAAGAAGAACGTTTCGATAGCAGTTTTCATATGCCATTGAAAAAAAAAAGTTCCCCACAACAGTCACCTCAAAAAAATTCTTCCTTCAGAAAAAAAAATTCGTAAAAAAATTCTTCCTATGTTAAAAAAAATCTTCATCTCAAAATATAATCTTCCACCAAAAAGGAAAATTTTGCACAAACTTTTTTTCCAAATGGTTTTCAAGAGTGTTTCACAGCTTGCCAAGCTGAACTCAGGATGCCAAACATTGCAATAAGAAGAACATTTCGGTAGCAGTTTTCATAAGCCATTGAAAAAAAAAAAGTTCACCACAACAGTCACCTCAAAAAAATTCTTCCTTCAGAAAAAAAAAATCGTAAAAAAATTCTTCCTATGTTAAAAAAAATGTTCCTCTCAAAATATAATCTTCCACCAAAAAGGAAAATTTTGCCCAAACTTTTTTTCCAAATGGTTTTCAAGAGTGTTTCACAGCTTGCCAAGCTGAACTCAGGATGCCAAACATTGCAATAAGAAGAACGTTTCGGTAGCAGTTTTCATATGCCATTGAAAAAAAAAGAAGTTCACCACAACAATCACCTCAAAAAAATTCTTCCTTCAGAAAAAAAAATCGTAAAAAAATTCTTCCTATGTTAAAAAAAATCTTCGTCTCAAAATATAGTCTTCCACCAAAAAGAAAAATTTTGCTCAATTTTTTTTCCAAATGGTTTTCAAGAGTATTTCACAGCTTGCCAAACTGAACTCAGGATTCCAAACAAGTTGTACTTTCAATTATTTGCATTGAAATATAAAGCAGATTTCAGAAGCAGTTTTCATTTGCCTTCAAAAAAAGAATTCCCACTCTCAACCGAAAAAAAATTCTTCCTCCAAAAAAAACCAATGTCGATAAAAAAAATCTTCCTGTGATAAAAGAAATCTTCCTCTCAAAATATAATCTTCCACCAAAAAGAAACATTTTGCTCAAACTTTTTTTCAGCTTTCAGTGAAATTTTATTGCTTCTTTCTGCAGCTCTCACTGAAATAAGGCTAATTTTCAACTTTGTTCAAATGTGCTGTAACTTTTGTTCCAAATGGTTTTCAAGAGTCTTTCATGGCTTGCCAAGCAGAACTCAGCATGCTAAACTATTTATATATAGTATTTGCATTGAAATCTTAAGTCAATTTTATCATCAGCTTTCAGTGAAATTTTATTGCTTCTTTCTGCAGCTCTCACTGAAATAAGGCTAATTTTCAACTTTGTTCAAATGTGCTGTAACTTTTGTTCCAAATGGTTTTCAAGAGTCTTTCATGGCTTGCCAAGCAGAACTCAGCATGCTAAACTAGTTATATATAGTATTTGCATTGAAATCTTAAGTCAATTTTATCATCAGCTTTCAGTGAAATTTTATTGCTTCTTTCTGCAGCTCTCACTGAAATAAGGCTAATTTTCAACTTTGTTCAAATGTGCTGTAACTTTTGTTCCAAATGGTTTTCAAGAGTCTTTCATGGCTTGCCAAGCAGAACTCAGCATGCTAAACTAGTTATATATAGTATTTGCATTGAAATCTTAAGTCAATTTTATCATCAGCTTTCAGTGAAATTTTATTGCTTCTTTCTGCAGCTCTCACTGAAATAAGGCTAATTTTCAACTTTGTTCAAATGTCATGTAACTTTAGTTCCAAATGGTTTTCAAGAGTCTTTCATGGCTTGCCAAGCAGAACTCAGCATGCTAAACTAGTTATATATAGTATTTGCATTGAAATCTTAAGTCAATTTTATCATCAGCTTTCAGTGAAATTTTATTGCTTCTTTCTGCAGCTCTCACTGAAATAAGGCTAATTTTCAACTTTGTTCAAATGTGCTGTAACTTTTGTTCCAAATGGTTTTCAAGAGTCTTTCATGGCTTGCCAAGCAGAACTCAGCATGCTAAACTAGTTATATATAGTATTTGCATTGAAATCTTAAGTCAATTTTATCATCAGCTTTCAGTGAAATTTTATTGCTTCTTTCTGCAGCTCTCACTGAAATAAGGCTAATTTTCAACTTTGTTCAAATGTCATGTAACTTTAGTTCCAAATGGTTTTCAAGAGTCTTTCATGGCTTGCCGAGCAGAACTCAGCATGCTAAACTAGTTATATATAGTATTTGCATTGAAATCTTAAGTCAATTTTATCATCAGCTTTCAGTGAAATTTTATTGCTTCTTTCTGCAGCTCTCACTGAAATAAGGCTAATTTTCAACTTTGTTCAAATGTGCTGTAACTTTTGTTCCAAATGGTTTTCAAGAGTCTTTCATGGCTTGCCAAGCAGAACTCAGCATGCTAAACTAGTTATATATAGTATTTGCATTGAAATCTTAAGTCAATTTTATCATCAGCTTTCAGTGAAATTTTATTGCTTCTTTCTGCAGCTCTCACTGAAATAAGGCTAATTTTCAACTTTGTTCAAATGTGCTGTAACTTTTGTTCCAAATGGTTTTCAAGAGTCTTTCATGGCTTGCCAAGCAGAACTCAGCATGCTAAACTAGTTATATATAGTATTTGCATTGAAATCTTAAGTCAATTTTATCATCAGCTTTCAGTGAAATTTTATTGCTTCTTTCTGCAGCTCTCACTGAAATAAGCCTAATTTTCAACTTTGTTCAAATGTGCTGTAACTTTTGTTCCAAATGGTTTTCAAGAGTCTTTCATGGCTTGCCAAGCAGAACTCAGCATGCTAAACTAGTTATATATAGTATTTGCATTGAAATCTTAAGTCAATTTTATCATCAGCTTTCAGTGAAATTTTATTGCTTCTTTCTGCAGCTCTCACTGAAATAAGGCTAATTTTCAACTTTGTTCAAATGTGCTGTAACTTTTGTTCCAAATGGTTTTCAAGAGTCTTTCATGGCTTGCCAAGCAGAACTCAGCATGCTAAACTAGTTATATATAGTATTTGCATTGAAATCTTAAGTCAATTTTATCATCAGCTTTCAGTGAAATTTTATTGCTTGTTTCTGCAGCTCTCACTGAAATAAGGCTAATTTTCAACTTTGTTCAAATGTGCTGTAACTTTTGTTCCAAATGGGTTTCAAGAGTCTTTCATGGCTTGCCAAGCAGAACTCAGCATGCTAAACTAGTTATATATAGTATTTGCATTGAAATCTTAAGTCAATTTTATCATCAGCTTTCAATGAAATTTTATTGCTTCTTTCTGCAGCTCTCACTGAAATAAGCCTAATTTTCAACTTTGTTCAAATGTGCTGTAACTTTTGTTCCAAATGGTTTTCAAGAGTCTTTCATGGCTTGCCAAGCAGAACTCAGCATGCTAAACTAGTTATATATAGTATTTGCATTGAAATCTTAAGTCAATTTTATCATCAGCTTTCAGTGAAATTTTATTGCTTCTTTCTGCAGCTCTCACTGAAATAAGGCTAATTTTCAACTTTGTTCAAATGTGCTGTAACTTTTGTTCCAAATGGTTTTCAAGAGTCTTTCATGGCTTGCCAAGCAGAACTCAGCATGCTAAACTAGTTATATATAGTATTTGCATTGAAATCTTAAGTCAATTTTATCATCAGCTTTCAGTGAAATTTTATTGCTTGTTTCTGCAGCTCTCACTGAAATAAGGCTAATTTTCAACTTTGTTCAAATGTCATGTAACTTTAGTTCCAAATGGTTTTCAAGAGTCTTTCATGGCTTGCCAAGCAGAACTCAGCATGCTAAACTAGTTATATATAGTATTTGCATTGAAATCTTAAGTCAATTTTATCATCAGCTTTCAGTGAAATTTTATTGCTTCTTTCTGCAGCTCTCACTGAAATAAGGCTAATTTTCAACTTTGTTCAAATGTGCTGTAACTTTTGTTCCAAATGGGTTTCAAGAGTCTTTCATGGCTTGCCAAGCAGAACTCAGCATGCTAAACTAGTTATATATAGTATTTGCATTGAAATCTTAAGTCAATTTTATCATCAGCTTTCAATGAAATTTTATTGCTTCTTTCTGCAGCTCTCACTGAAATAAGCCTAATTTTCAACTTTGTTCAAATGTGCTGTAACTTTTGTTCCAAATGGTTTTCAAGAGTCTTTCATGGCTTGCCAAGCAGAACTCAGCATGCTAAACTAGTTATATATAGTATTTGCATTGAAATCTTAAGTCAATTTTATCATCAGCTTTCAGTGAAATTTTATTGCTTCTTTCTGCAGCTCTCACTGAAATAAGGCTAATTTTCAACTTTGTTCAAATGTGCTGTAACTTTTGTTCCAAATGGTTTTCAAGAGTCTTTCATGGCTTGCCAAGCAGAACTCAGCATGCTAAACTAGTTATATATAGTATTTGCATTGAAATATTAAGTCAATTTTATCATCAGCTTTCAGTGAAATTTTATTGCTTCTTTTTGCAGCTCTCACTGAAATAAGGCTAATTTTCAACTTTGTTCAAATGTGCTGTAACTTTTGTTCCAAATGGTTTTCAAGAGTCTTTCATGGCTTGCCAAGCAGAACTCAGCATGCTAAACTAGTTATATATAGTATTTGCATTGAAATATTAAGTCAATTTTATCATCAGCTTTCAGTGAAATTTTATTGCTTCTTTCTGCAGCTCTCACTGAAATAAGCCTAATTTTCAACTTTGTTCAAATGTGCTGTAACTTTTGTTCCAAATGGTTTTCAAGAGTCTTTCATGGCTTGCCAAGCAGAACTCAGCATGCTAAACTAGTTATATATAGTATTTGCATTGAAATCTTAAGTCAATTTTATCATCAGCTTTCAGTGAAATTTTATTGCTTCTTTCTGCAGCTCTCACTGAAATAAGGCTAATTTTCAACTTTGTTCAAATGTGCTGTAACTTTTGTTCCAAATGGTTTTCAAGAGTCTTTCATGGCTTGCCAAGCAGAACTCAGCATGCTAAACTAGTTATATATAGTATTTGCATTGAAATCTTAAGTCAATTTTATCATCAGCTTTCAGTGAAATTGAAACACTTGTACACTTGTACATGGTGTTTGTATTGAAATATTAAGAACTTTTTGGAAGCATTTTTCATGTGCCTTTGAAAAAAAAAAGTTCCCCACAACATTCATCTCAAAAAAATTCTTCCTTCAGAAAAAAAAAATTCGTAAAAAAATTCTTCCTATGTTAAAAAAAATCTTCCTCTCAAAATGTAATCTTCCACCAAAAAGAAACATTTTGCCCAAACTTTTTTTCCAAATGGTTTTCAAGAGTCTTTCACAGATTGCCAAGCTGAACTCAGGATGCCAAACAAGTTGTACATAGTGTTTGTATTGAAATATTAAGAACACATATGCCATTGAAAAGAAAAAAGTTCCCCACAAGTCACCTCAAAAAAATTCTTCCTTCAGAAAAAAAAAATTCGTAAAAAAATTCTTCCTGTTAAAAAAAATCTTCATCTCAAAATATAATCTTCCACCAAAAAGGAAAATTTTGCCCAAACTTTTTTTCCAAATGGTTTTCAAGAGTGTTTCACAGCTTGCCAAGCTGAACTCAGGATGCCAAACATTGCAATAAGAATAACATTTCGGTAGCAGTTTTCATTTGCTATTGAAAAAAAAAAAAGTTCACCACAACAGTCACCTCAAAAAAATTCTTCCTTCAGAAAAAAAAAATCGTAAAAAAATTCTTCCTGTTAAAAAAAATGTTCCTCTCAAAATATAATCTTCCACCAAAAAGGAAAATTTTGCCCAAACTTTTTTTCCAAATGGTTTTCAAGAGTGTTTCACAGCTTGCCAAGCTGAACTCAGGATGCCAAACATTGCAATAAGAAGAACATTTCGGTAGCAGTTTTCATATGCCATTGAAAAAAAAAAAGTTCACCACAACAGTCACCTCAAAAAAATTCTTCCTTCAGAAAAAAAAAATCGTAAAAAAATTCTTCCTATGTTAAAAAAAATGTTCCTCTCAAAATATAATCTTCCACCAAAAAGGAAAATTTTGCCCAAACTTTTTTTCCAAATGGTTTTCAAGAGTGTTTCACAGCTTGCCAAGCTGAACTCAGGATTCCAAACATTGCAATAAGAAGAACATTTCGGTAGCAGTTTTCATATGCCATTGAAAAAAAAAGTTCCCCACAACAGTCACCTCAAAAAAATTCTTCTTTCAGAAAAAAAAAATTCGTAAAAAAATTCTTCCTATGTTAAAAAAAATCTTCCTCTCAAAATACAATCTTCCACCAAAAATGAAAATTTTGCCCAAACTTTTTTCCCAAATGGTTTTCAAGAGTGTTTCACAGCTTGCCAAATTGAACTCAGGATGCCAAACATTGCAATAAGAAGAACATTTCGGTAGCAGTTTTCATATGCCATTGAAAAAAAAAAAAGTTCACAACAACAGTCACCTCAAAAAAATTCTTCCTTCAGAAAAAAAAAATCGTAAAAAAATTCTTCCTATGTTAAAAAAAATGTTCCTCTCAAAATATAATCTTCCACCAAAAAGGAAAATTTTGCCCAAACTTTTTTTCCAAATGGTTTTCAAGAGTGTTTCACAGCTTGCCAAGCTGAACTCAGGATGCCAAACATTGCAATAAGAAGAACGTTTCGATAGCAGTTTTCATATGCCATTGAAAAAAAAAAGTTCCCCACAACAGTCACCTCAAAAAAATTCTTCCTTCAGAAAAAAAAAAATTCGTAAAAAAAATTCTTCCTATGTTAAAAAAAATCTTCGTCTCAAAATATAGTCTTCCACCAAAAAGAAAAATTTTGCTCAAACTTTTTTTCCAAATGGTTTTCAAGAGTATTTCACAGCTTGCCAAGCTGAACTCAGGATTCCAAACAAGTTGTACTTTCAATTATTTGCATTGAAATATAAAGCAGATTTCAGAAGCAGTTTTCATTTGCCTTCAAAAAAAGAATTCCCACTGTCAACCGAAAAAAAATTCTTCCTCCAAAAAAAACCAATGTCGATAAAAAAAATCTTCCTGTGATAAAAGAAATCTTCCTCTCAAAATATAATCTTCCACCAAAAAGAAAAATTTTGCTCAAACTTTTTTTCAGCTTTCAGTGAAATTTTATTGCTTCTTTCTGCAGCTCTCACTGAAATAAGGCTAATTTTCAACTTTGTTCAAATGTGCTGTAACTTTTGTTCCAAATGGTTTTCAAGAGTCTTTCATGGCTTGCCAAGCAGAACTCAGCATGCTAAACTAGTTATATATAGTATTTGCATTGAAATCTTAAGTCAATTTTATCATCAGCTTTCAGTGAAATTTTATTGCTTCTTTCTGCAGCTCTCACTGAAATAAGGCTAATTTTCAACTTTGTTCAAATGTGCTGTAACTTTTGTTCCAAATGGTTTTCAAGAGTCTTTCATGGCTTGCCAAGCAGAACTCAGCATGCTAAACTAGTTATATATAGTATTTGCATTGAAATCTTAAGTCAATTTTATCATCAGCTTTCAGTGAAATTTTATTGCTTCTTTCTGCAGCTCTCACTGAAATAAGGCTAATTTTCAACTTTCTTCAAATGTGCTGTAACTTTTGTTCCAAATGGTTTTCAAGAGTCTTTCATGGCTTGCCAAGCAGAACTCAGCATGCTAAACTAGTTATATATAGTATTTGCATTGAAATATTAAGTCAATTTTATCATCAGCTTTCAGTGAAATTTTATTGCTTCTTTCTGCAGCTCTCACTGAAATAAGGCTAATTTTCAACTTTGTTCAAATGTGCTGTAACTTTTGTTCCAAATGGTTTTCAAGAGTCTTTCATGGCTTGCCAAGCAGAACTCAGCATGCTAAACTAGTTATATATAGTATTTGCATTGAAATATTAACCAAATTTTATCATCAGCTTTCAGTGAAATTTTATTGCTTCTTTCTGCAGCTCTCACTGAAATAAGGCTAATTTTCAACTTTGTTCAAATGTGCTGTAACTTTTGTTCCAAATGGTTTTCAAGTGTCTTTCATGGCTTGCCAAGCAGAACTCAGCATGCTAAACTAGTTATATATAGTATTTGCATTGAAATCTTAAGTCAATTTTATCATCAGCTTTCAGTGTAATTTTATTGCTTCTTTCTGCAGCTCTCACTGAAATAAGGCTAATTTTCAACTTTGTTCAAATGTGCTGTAACTTTTGTTCCAAATGGTTTTCAAGAGTCTTTCATGGCTTGCCAAGCAGAACTCAGCATGCTAAACTAGTTATATATAGTATTTGCATTGAAATCTTAAGTCAATTTTATCATCAGCTTTCAGTGAAATTTTATTGCTTCTTTCTGCAGCTCTCACTGAAATAAGGCTAATTTTCAACTTTGTTCAAATGTGCTGTAACTTTTGTTCCAAATGGTTTTCAAGAGTCTTTCATGGCTTGCCAAGCAGAACTCAGCATGCTAAACTAGTTATATATAGTATTTGCATTGAAATCTTAAGTCAATTTTATCATCAGCTTTCAGTGAAATTTTATTGCTTCTTTCTGCAGCTCTCACTGAAATAAGCCTAATTTTCAACTTTGTTCAAATGTGCTGTAACTTTTGTTCCAAATGGTTTTCAAGAGTCTTTCATGGCTTGCCAAGCAGAACTCAGCATGCTAAACTAGTTATATATAGTATTTGCATTGAAATCTTAAGTCAATTTTATCATCAGCTTTCAGTGAAATTTTATTGCTTCTTTCTGCAGCTCTCACTGAAATAAGGCTAATTTTCAACTTTGTTCAAATGTGCTGTAACTTTTGTTCCAAATGGTTTTCAAGAGTCTTTCATGGCTTGCCAAGCAGAACTCAGCATGCTAAACTAGTTATATATAGTATTTGCATTGAAATCTTAAGTCAATTTTACCATCAGCTTTCAGTGAAATTTTATTGCTTCTTTTTGCAGCTCTCACTGAAATAAGGCTAATTTTCAACTTTGTTCAAATGTGCTGTAACTTTTGTTCCAAATGGTTTTCAAGAGTCTTTCATGGCTTGCCAAGCAGAACTCAGCATGCTAAACTAGTTATATATAGTATTTGCATTGAAATCTTAAGTCAATTTTACCATCAGCTTTCAGTGAAATTTTATTGCTTCTTTTTGCAGCTCTCACTGAAATAAGGCTAATTTTCAACTTTGTTCAAATGTGCTGTAACTTTTGTTCCAAATGGTTTTCAAGAGTCTTTCATGGCTTGCCAAGCAGAACTCAGCATGCTAAACTAGTTATATTATTTGCATTGAAATATTAACCAAATTTTATCATCAGCTTTCAGTGAAATTGAAACACTTGTACACTTGTACATAGTGTTTGTATTGAAATATTAAGAACTCTTTGGAAGCATTTTTCATTTGCCTTTGAAAAAAAAAAGTTCCCCACAACATTCATCTCAAAAAAATTCTTCCTTCAGAAAAAAAAAATTCGTAAAAAAAATTCTTCCTTTGTTAAAAAAAATCTTCCTCTCAAAATATAATCTTCCACCAAAAAGAAAAATTTTGCCCAAACTTTTTTTCCAAATGGTTTTCAAGAGTCTTTCACAGTTTGCCAAGCTGAACTCAGGATGCCAAACAAGTTGTACATAGTGTTTGTATTGAAATATTAAGAACACATATGCCATTGAAAAGAAAAAAGTTCCCCACAACAGTCACCTCAAAAAAATTCATCCTTGAGAAAAAAAAAAATTCGTAAAAAAAATTCTTCCTTTGTTAAAAAAAATCTTCCTCTCAAAATATAATCTTCCACCAAAAAGAAAAATTTTGCTCAAACTTTTTTTCCAAATGGTTTTCAAGAGTCTTTCACAGCTTTCCAAGCTGAACATAGTGTTTGTATTGAAATATTAAGAACATTTTGGAAGCAGTTTTCATTTGCCTTTGAAAAAAAAAAAGTTCCCTACAAAAGTCTCATCAAAAAAATTCTTCCTTCAGAAAAAAAAAATCGTAAAAAAATTCTTCCTATGTTAAAAAAATTTTCCTCTCAAAATATAGTATTCCACCAAAAAGAAAAATTTTGCCCAAACTTTTTTTCCAAATGGTTTTCAAGAGTCTTTCACAGCTTGCCAAGCTGAACTCTGGATGCCAAACAAGTTGTACATAGTGTTTGTATTGAAATATTAAGAACAAATATGCCATTGAAAAGAAAAAAGTTCCCCACAAAAGTCACCTCAAAAAAATTCTTCCTTCAGAAAAAAAAAAATTCGTAAAAAAATTCTTCCTATGTTAAAAAAAATCTTCATCTCAAAATATAATCTTCCACCAAAAAGAAAAATTTTGCTCAAATTTTTTTTCCAAATGGTTTTCTAGAGTCTTTCACAGCTTGCCAAGCTGAACTCAGGATGCCAAACATTGCAAAAAAAGAAGAACATTTCGGTAGCAGTTTTCATATGCCATTGAAAAAAAAAAAAAGTTCACCACAAAAGTCACCTCAAAAAAATTCTTCC
Organism: Ammodytes marinus; assembly: GCF_949987685.1. NCBI lineage: Eukaryota > Metazoa > Chordata > Actinopteri > Uranoscopiformes > Ammodytidae > Ammodytes > Ammodytes marinus. The sequence continues at coordinate 160,886 of NC_137227.1, forward strand.
TTCAGAAAAAAAAAAATCGTAAAAAAATTCTTCCTATGTTAAAAAAAATCTTCCTCTCAAAATATAATCTTCCACCAAGAAGAAAAATGTTGCTAAAACTTTTTTTCCAAATGGTTTTCAAGAGTATTTCACAGCTTGCCAAGCTGAACTCAGGATTCCAAACATTGCAATAAGAATAACATTTCGGTAGCAGTTTTCATTTGCTATTGAAAAAAAAAAAAGTTCACCACAACAGTCACCTCAAAAAAATTCTTCCTTCAGAAAAAAAAAATCGTAAAAAAATTCTTCCTGTTAAAAAAAATGTTCCTCTCAAAATATAATCTTCCACCAAAAAGGAAAATTTTGCCCAAACTTTTTTTCCAAATGGTTTTCAAGAGTGTTTCACAGCTTGCCAAGCTGAACTCAGGATGCCAAACATTGCAATAAGAAGAACATTTCGGTAGCAGTTTTCATATGCCATTGAAAAAAAAAAAGTTCACCACAACAGTCACCTCAAAAAAATTCTTCCTTCAGAAAAAAAAAATCGTAAAAAAATTCTTCCTATGTTAAAAAAAATGTTCCTCTCAAAATATAATCTTCCACCAAAAAGGAAAATTTTGCCCAAACTTTTTTTCCAAATGGTTTTCAAGAGTGTTTCACAGCTTGCCAAGCTGAACTCAGGATTCCAAACATTGCAATAAGAAGAACATTTCGGTAGCAGTTTTCATATGCCATTGAAAAAAAAAGTTCCCCACAACAGTCACCTCAAAAAAATTCTTCTTTCAGAAAAAAAAAATTCGTAAAAAAATTCTTCCTATGTTAAAAAAAATCTTCCTCTCAAAATACAATCTTCCACCAAAAATGAAAATTTTGCCCAAACTTTTTTCCCAAATGGTTTTCAAGAGTGTTTCACAGCTTGCCAAATTGAACTCAGGATGCCAAACATTGCAATAAGAAGAACATTTCGGTAGCAGTTTTCATATGCCATTGAAAAAAAAAAAAGTTCACAACAACAGTCACCTCAAAAAAATTCTTCCTTCAGAAAAAAAAAATCGTAAAAAAATTCTTCCTATGTTAAAAAAAATGTTCCTCTCAAAATATAATCTTCCACCAAAAAGGAAAATTTTGCCCAAACTTTTTTTCCAAATGGTTTTCAAGAGTGTTTCACAGCTTGCCAAGCTGAACTCAGGATGCCAAACATTGCAATAAGAAGAACGTTTCGATAGCAGTTTTCATATGCCATTGAAAAAAAAAAGTTCCCCACAACAGTCACCTCAAAAAAATTCTTCCTTCAGAAAAAAAAAAATTCGTAAAAAAAATTCTTCCTATGTTAAAAAAAATCTTCGTCTCAAAATATAGTCTTCCACCAAAAAGAAAAATTTTGCTCAAACTTTTTTTCCAAATGGTTTTCAAGAGTATTTCACAGCTTGCCAAGCTGAACTCAGGATTCCAAACAAGTTGTACTTTCAATTATTTGCATTGAAATATAAAGCAGATTTCAGAAGCAGTTTTCATTTGCCTTCAAAAAAAGAATTCCCACTGTCAACCGAAAAAAAATTCTTCCTCCAAAAAAAACCAATGTCGATAAAAAAAATCTTCCTGTGATAAAAGAAATCTTCCTCTCAAAATATAATCTTCCACCAAAAAGAAAAATTTTGCTCAAACTTTTTTTCAGCTTTCAGTGAAATTTTATTGCTTCTTTCTGCAGCTCTCACTGAAATAAGGCTAATTTTCAACTTTGTTCAAATGTGCTGTAACTTTTGTTCCAAATGGTTTTCAAGAGTCTTTCATGGCTTGCCAAGCAGAACTCAGCATGCTAAACTAGTTATATATAGTATTTGCATTGAAATCTTAAGTCAATTTTATCATCAGCTTTCAGTGAAATTTTATTGCTTCTTTCTGCAGCTCTCACTGAAATAAGGCTAATTTTCAACTTTGTTCAAATGTGCTGTAACTTTTGTTCCAAATGGTTTTCAAGAGTCTTTCATGGCTTGCCAAGCAGAACTCAGCATGCTAAACTAGTTATATATAGTATTTGCATTGAAATCTTAAGTCAATTTTATCATCAGCTTTCAGTGAAATTTTATTGCTTCTTTCTGCAGCTCTCACTGAAATAAGGCTAATTTTCAACTTTCTTCAAATGTGCTGTAACTTTTGTTCCAAATGGTTTTCAAGAGTCTTTCATGGCTTGCCAAGCAGAACTCAGCATGCTAAACTAGTTATATATAGTATTTGCATTGAAATATTAAGTCAATTTTATCATCAGCTTTCAGTGAAATTTTATTGCTTCTTTCTGCAGCTCTCACTGAAATAAGGCTAATTTTCAACTTTGTTCAAATGTGCTGTAACTTTTGTTCCAAATGGTTTTCAAGAGTCTTTCATGGCTTGCCAAGCAGAACTCAGCATGCTAAACTAGTTATATATAGTATTTGCATTGAAATATTAACCAAATTTTATCATCAGCTTTCAGTGAAATTTTATTGCTTCTTTCTGCAGCTCTCACTGAAATAAGGCTAATTTTCAACTTTGTTCAAATGTGCTGTAACTTTTGTTCCAAATGGTTTTCAAGTGTCTTTCATGGCTTGCCAAGCAGAACTCAGCATGCTAAACTAGTTATATATAGTATTTGCATTGAAATCTTAAGTCAATTTTATCATCAGCTTTCAGTGTAATTTTATTGCTTCTTTCTGCAGCTCTCACTGAAATAAGGCTAATTTTCAACTTTGTTCAAATGTGCTGTAACTTTTGTTCCAAATGGTTTTCAAGAGTCTTTCATGGCTTGCCAAGCAGAACTCAGCATGCTAAACTAGTTATATATAGTATTTGCATTGAAATCTTAAGTCAATTTTATCATCAGCTTTCAGTGAAATTTTATTGCTTCTTTCTGCAGCTCTCACTGAAATAAGGCTAATTTTCAACTTTGTTCAAATGTGCTGTAACTTTTGTTCCAAATGGTTTTCAAGAGTCTTTCATGGCTTGCCAAGCAGAACTCAGCATGCTAAACTAGTTATATATAGTATTTGCATTGAAATCTTAAGTCAATTTTATCATCAGCTTTCAGTGAAATTTTATTGCTTCTTTCTGCAGCTCTCACTGAAATAAGCCTAATTTTCAACTTTGTTCAAATGTGCTGTAACTTTTGTTCCAAATGGTTTTCAAGAGTCTTTCATGGCTTGCCAAGCAGAACTCAGCATGCTAAACTAGTTATATATAGTATTTGCATTGAAATCTTAAGTCAATTTTATCATCAGCTTTCAGTGAAATTTTATTGCTTCTTTCTGCAGCTCTCACTGAAATAAGGCTAATTTTCAACTTTGTTCAAATGTGCTGTAACTTTTGTTCCAAATGGTTTTCAAGAGTCTTTCATGGCTTGCCAAGCAGAACTCAGCATGCTAAACTAGTTATATATAGTATTTGCATTGAAATCTTAAGTCAATTTTACCATCAGCTTTCAGTGAAATTTTATTGCTTCTTTTTGCAGCTCTCACTGAAATAAGGCTAATTTTCAACTTTGTTCAAATGTGCTGTAACTTTTGTTCCAAATGGTTTTCAAGAGTCTTTCATGGCTTGCCAAGCAGAACTCAGCATGCTAAACTAGTTATATATAGTATTTGCATTGAAATCTTAAGTCAATTTTACCATCAGCTTTCAGTGAAATTTTATTGCTTCTTTTTGCAGCTCTCACTGAAATAAGGCTAATTTTCAACTTTGTTCAAATGTGCTGTAACTTTTGTTCCAAATGGTTTTCAAGAGTCTTTCATGGCTTGCCAAGCAGAACTCAGCATGCTAAACTAGTTATATTATTTGCATTGAAATATTAACCAAATTTTATCATCAGCTTTCAGTGAAATTGAAACACTTGTACACTTGTACATAGTGTTTGTATTGAAATATTAAGAACTCTTTGGAAGCATTTTTCATTTGCCTTTGAAAAAAAAAAGTTCCCCACAACATTCATCTCAAAAAAATTCTTCCTTCAGAAAAAAAAAATTCGTAAAAAAAATTCTTCCTTTGTTAAAAAAAATCTTCCTCTCAAAATATAATCTTCCACCAAAAAGAAAAATTTTGCCCAAACTTTTTTTCCAAATGGTTTTCAAGAGTCTTTCACAGTTTGCCAAGCTGAACTCAGGATGCCAAACAAGTTGTACATAGTGTTTGTATTGAAATATTAAGAACACATATGCCATTGAAAAGAAAAAAGTTCCCCACAACAGTCACCTCAAAAAAATTCATCCTTGAGAAAAAAAAAAATTCGTAAAAAAAATTCTTCCTTTGTTAAAAAAAATCTTCCTCTCAAAATATAATCTTCCACCAAAAAGAAAAATTTTGCTCAAACTTTTTTTCCAAATGGTTTTCAAGAGTCTTTCACAGCTTTCCAAGCTGAACATAGTGTTTGTATTGAAATATTAAGAACATTTTGGAAGCAGTTTTCATTTGCCTTTGAAAAAAAAAAAGTTCCCTACAAAAGTCTCATCAAAAAAATTCTTCCTTCAGAAAAAAAAAATCGTAAAAAAATTCTTCCTATGTTAAAAAAATTTTCCTCTCAAAATATAGTATTCCACCAAAAAGAAAAATTTCCTCTAACTTTTTTTCCAAATGGTTTTCAAGAGTCTTTCACAGCTTGCCAAGCTGAACTCTGGATGCCAAACAAGTTGTACATAGTGTTTGTATTGAAATATTAAGAACAAATATGCCATTGAAAAAAAAAAGTTCCCCACAACAGTCACTTCAAAAAAATTCTTCCTTCAGAAAAAAAAAATCGTAAAAAAATTCTTCCTATGTTAAAAAAAATCTTCCTCTCAAAATGTAATCTTCCACCAAAAAGAAAAATTTTGCCCAAACTTTTTTTCCAAATGGTTTTCAAGTCTTTCACAGATTGCCAAGCTGAACTCAGGATGCCAAACAAGTTGTACAGTGTTTGTATTGAAATATTAAGAAAACATATGCCTTTGAAAAGAAAAAAGTTCCCCACAAAAGTCACCTCAAAAAAATTCTTCCTTCAGAAAAAAAAAAATTCGTAAAAAAATTCTTCCTATGTTAAAAAAAATCTTCATCTCAAAATATAATCTTCCACCAAAAAGAAAAATTTTGCTCAAATTTTTTTTCCAAATGGTTTTCTAGAGTCTTTCACAGCTTGCCAAGCTGAACTCAGGATGCCAAACATTGCAAAAAAAGAAGAACATTTCGGTAGCAGTTTTCATATGCCATTGAAAAAAAAAAAAAGTTCACCACAAAAGTCACCTCAAAAAAATTCTTCCTTCAGAAAAAAAAAAATCGTAAAAAAATTCTTCCTATGTTAAAAAAAATCTTCCTCTCAAAATATAATCTTCCACCAAGAAGAAAAATGTTGCTAAAACTTTTTTTCCAAATGGTTTTCAAGAGTATTTCACAGCTTGCCAAGCTGAACTCAGGATTCCAAACATTGCAATAAGAAGAAGGTTTCGATAGCAGTTTTCATATGCCATTGAAAAAAAAAAGTTCCCCACAACAGTCACCTCAAAAAAATTCTTCCTTCAGAAAAAAAAAATTCGTAAAAAAATTCTTCCTATGTTAAAAAAAATCTTCATCTCAAAATATAATCTTCCACCAAAAAGGAAAATTTTGCCCAAACTTTTTTTCCAAATGGTTTTCAAGAGTGTTTCACAGCTTGCCAAGCTGAACTCAGGATGCCAAACATTGCAATAAGAATAACATTTCGGTAGCAGTTTTCATTTGCCATTGAAAAAAAAAAAAGTTCACCACAACAGTCACCTCAAAAAAATTCTTCCTTCAGAAAAAAAAAATCGTAAAAAAATTCTTCCTGTTAAAAAAAATGTTCCTCTCAAAATATAATCTTCCACCAAAAAGGAAAATTTTGCCCAAACTTTTTTTCCAAATGGTTTTCAAGAGTGTTTCACAGCTTGCCAAGCTGAACTCAGGATGCCAAACATTGCAATAAGAAGAACATTTCGGTAGCAGTTTTCATATGCCATTGAAAAAAAAAAAGTTCACCACAAAAGTCACCTCAAAAAAATTCTTCCTTCAGAAAAAAAAAATCGTAAAAAAATTCTTCCTATGTTAAAAAAAATGTTCCTCTCAAAATATAATCTTCCACCAAAAAGGAAAATTTTGCCCAAACTTTTTTTCCAAATGGTTTTCAAGAGTGTTTCACAGCTTGCCAAGCTGAACTCAGGATTCCAAACATTGCAATAAGAAGAACATTTCGGTAGCAGTTTTCATATGCCATTGAAAAAAAAAGTTCCCCACAACAGTCACCTCAAAAAAATTCTTCTTTCAGAAAAAAAAAATTCGTAAAAAAATTCTTCCTATGTTAAAAAAAATCTTCCTCTCAAAATACAATCTTCCACCAAAAATGAAAATTTTGCCCAAACTTTTTTCCCAAATGGTTTTCAAGAGTGTTTCACAGCTTGCCAAATTGAACTCAGGATGCCAAACATTGCAATAAGAAGAACATTTCGGTAGCAGTTTTCATATGCCATTGAAAAAAAAAAGTTCACAACAACAGTCACCTCAAAAAAATTCTTCCTTCAGAAAAAAAAAATCGTAAAAAAATTCTTCCTATGTTAAAAAAAATGTTCCTCTCAAAATATAATCTTCCACCAAAAAGGAAAATTTTGCCCAAACTTTTTTTCCAAATGGTTTTCAAGAGTGTTTCACAGCTTGCCAAGCTGAACTCAGGATGCCAAACAAGTTGTACATAGTGTTTGTATTGAAATATTAAGAACACATATGCCATTGAAAAGAAAAAAGTTCCCCACAACAGTCACCTCAAAAAAATTCATCCTTGAGAAAAAAAAAAATTCGTAAAAAAAATTCTTCCTTTGTTAAAAAAAATCTTCCTCTCAAAATATAATCTTCCACCAAAAAGAAAAATTTTGCTCAAACTTTTTTTCCAAATGGTTTTCAAGAGTCTTTCACAGCTTTCCAAGCTGAACATAGTGTTTGTATTGAAATATTAAGAACATTTTGGAAGCAGTTTTCATTTGCCTTTGAAAAAAAAAAAGTTCCCTACAAAAGTCTCATCAAAAAAATTCTTCCTTCAGAAAAAAAAAATCGTAAAAAAATTCTTCCTATGTTAAAAAAATTTTCCTCTCAAAATATAGTATTCCACCAAAAAGAAAAATTTCCTCTAACTTTTTTTCCAAATGGTTTTCAAGAGTCTTTCACAGCTTGCCAAGCTGAACTCTGGATGCCAAACAAGTTGTACATAGTGTTTGTATTGAAATATTAAGAACAAATATGCCATTGAAAAAAAAAAGTTCCCCACAACAGTCACTTCAAAAAAATTCTTCCTTCAGAAAAAAAAAATCGTAAAAAAATTCTTCCTATGTTAAAAAAAATCTTCCTCTCAAAATGTAATCTTCCACCAAAAAGAAAAATTTTGCCCAAACTTTTTTTCCAAATGGTTTTCAAGTCTTTCACAGATTGCCAAGCTGAACTCAGGATGCCAAACAAGTTGTACAGTGTTTGTATTGAAATATTAAGAAAACATATGCCTTTGAAAAGAAAAAAGTTCCCCACAAAAGTCACCTCAAAAAAATTCTTCCTTCAGAAAAAAAAAAATTCGTAAAAAAATTCTTCCTATGTTAAAAAAAATCTTCATCTCAAAATATAATCTTCCACCAAAAAGAAAAATTTTGCTCAAATTTTTTTTCCAAATGGTTTTCTAGAGTCTTTCACAGCTTGCCAAGCTGAACTCAGGATGCCAAACATTGCAAAAAAAGAAGAACATTTCGGTAGCAGTTTTCATATGCCATTGAAAAAAAAAAAAAGTTCACCACAAAAGTCACCTCAAAAAAATTCTTCCTTCAGAAAAAAAAAAATCGTAAAAAAATTCTTCCTATGTTAAAAAAAATCTTCCTCTCAAAATATAATCTTCCACCAAGAAGAAAAATGTTGCTAAAACTTTTTTTCCAAATGGTTTTCAAGAGTATTTCACAGCTTGCCAAGCTGAACTCAGGATTCCAAACATTGCAATAAGAAGAAGGTTTCGATAGCAGTTTTCATATGCCATTGAAAAAAAAAAGTTCCCCACAACAGTCACCTCAAAAAAATTCTTCCTTCAGAAAAAAAAAATTCGTAAAAAAATTCTTCCTATGTTAAAAAAAATCTTCATCTCAAAATATAATCTTCCACCAAAAAGGAAAATTTTGCCCAAACTTTTTTTCCAAATGGTTTTCAAGAGTGTTTCACAGCTTGCCAAGCTGAACTCAGGATGCCAAACATTGCAATAAGAATAACATTTCGGTAGCAGTTTTCATTTGCCATTGAAAAAAAAAAAAGTTCACCACAACAGTCACCTCAAAAAAATTCTTCCTTCAGAAAAAAAAAATCGTAAAAAAATTCTTCCTGTTAAAAAAAATGTTCCTCTCAAAATATAATCTTCCACCAAAAAGGAAAATTTTGCCCAAACTTTTTTTCCAAATGGTTTTCAAGAGTGTTTCACAGCTTGCCAAGCTGAACTCAGGATGCCAAACATTGCAATAAGAAGAACATTTCGGTAGCAGTTTTCATATGCCATTGAAAAAAAAAAAGTTCACCACAAAAGTCACCTCAAAAAAATTCTTCCTTCAGAAAAAAAAAATCGTAAAAAAATTCTTCCTATGTTAAAAAAAATGTTCCTCTCAAAATATAATCTTCCACCAAAAAGGAAAATTTTGCCCAAACTTTTTTTCCAAATGGTTTTCAAGAGTGTTTCACAGCTTGCCAAGCTGAACTCAGGATTCCAAACATTGCAATAAGAAGAACATTTCGGTAGCAGTTTTCATATGCCATTGAAAAAAAAAGTTCCCCACAACAGTCACCTCAAAAAAATTCTTCTTTCAGAAAAAAAAAATTCGTAAAAAAATTCTTCCTATGTTAAAAAAAATCTTCCTCTCAAAATACAATCTTCCACCAAAAATGAAAATTTTGCCCAAACTTTTTTCCCAAATGGTTTTCAAGAGTGTTTCACAGCTTGCCAAATTGAACTCAGGATGCCAAACATTGCAATAAGAAGAACATTTCGGTAGCAGTTTTCATATGCCATTGAAAAAAAAAAGTTCACAACAACAGTCACCTCAAAAAAATTCTTCCTTCAGAAAAAAAAAATCGTAAAAAAATTCTTCCTATGTTAAAAAAAATGTTCCTCTCAAAATATAATCTTCCACCAAAAAGGAAAATTTTGCCCAAACTTTTTTTCCAAATGGTTTTCAAGAGTGTTTCACAGCTTGCCAAGCTGAACTCAGGATGCCAAACATTGCAATAAGAAGAACGTTTCGATAGCAGTTTTCATATGCCATTGAAAAAAAAAAGTTCCCCACAACAGTCACCTCAAAAAAATTCTTCCTTCAGAAAAAAAAAAATTCGTAAAAAAAATTCTTCCTATGTTAAAAAAAATCTTCGTCTCAAAATATAGTCTTCCACCAAAAAGAAAAATTTTGCTCAAACTTTTTTTCCAAATGGTTTTCAAGAGTATTTCACAGCTTGCCAAGCTGAACTCAGGATTCCAAACAAGTTGTACTTTCAATTATTTGCATTGAAATATAAAGCAGATTTCAGAAGCAGTTTTCATTTGCCTTCAAAAAAAGAATTCCCACTGTCAACCAAAAAAAAATTCTTCCTCCAAAAAAAACCAATGTCGATAAAAAAAATCTTCCTGTGATAAAAGAAATCTTCCTCTCAAAATATAATCTTCCACCAAAAAGGAAAATTTTGCTCAAACTTTTTTTCAGCTTTCAGTGAAATTTTATTGCTTCTTTCTGCAGCTCTCACTGAAATAAGGCTAATTTTCAACTTTGTTCAAATGTGCTGTAACTTTTGTTCCAAATGGTTTTCAAGAGTCTTTCATGGCTTGCCAAGCAGAACTCAGCATGCTAAACTAGTTATATATAGTATTTGCATTGAAATCTTAAGTCAATTTTATCATCAGCTTTCAATGAAATTTTATTGCTTCTTTCTGCAGCTCTCACTGAAATAAGCCTAATTTTCAACTTTGTTCAAATGTGCTGTAACTTTTGTTCCAAATGGTTTTCAAGAGTCTTTCATGGCTTGCCAAGCAGAACTCAGCATGCTAAACTAGTTATATATAGTATTTGCATTGAAATCTTAAGTCAATTTTATCATCAGCTTTCAGTGAAATTTTATTGCTTCTTTCTGCAGCTCTCACTGAAATAAGGCTAATTTTCAACTTTGTTCAAATGTGCTGTAACTTTTGTTCCAAATGGTTTTCAAGAGTCTTTCATGGCTTGCCAAGCAGAACTCAGCATGCTAAACTAGTTATATATAGTATTTGCATTGAAATATTAAGTCAATTTTATCATCAGCTTTCAGTGAAATTTTATTGCTTCTTTTTGCAGCTCTCACTGAAATAAGGCTAATTTTCAACTTTGTTCAAATGTGCTGTAACTTTTGTTCCAAATGGTTTTCAAGAGTCTTTCATGGCTTGCCAAGCAGAACTCAGCATGCTAAACTAGTTATATATAGTATTTGCATTGAAATATTAAGTCAATTTTATCATCAGCTTTCAGTGAAATTTTATTGCTTCTTTCTGCAGCTCTCACTGAAATAAGCCTAATTTTCAACTTTGTTCAAATGTGCTGTAACTTTTGTTCCAAATGGTTTTCAAGAGTCTTTCATGGCTTGCCAAGCAGAACTCAGCATGCTAAACTAGTTATATATAGTATTTGCATTGAAATCTTAAGTCAATTTTATCATCAGCTTTCAGTGAAATTTTATTGCTTCTTTCTGCAGCTCTCACTGAAATAAGGCTAATTTTCAACTTTGTTCAAATGTGCTGTAACTTTTGTTCCAAATGGTTTTCAAGAGTCTTTCATGGCTTGCCAAGCAGAACTCAGCATGCTAAACTAGTTATATATAGTATTTGCATTGAAATCTTAAGTCAATTTTATCATCAGCTTTCAGTGAAATTGAAACACTTGTACACTTGTACATAGTGTTTGTATTGAAATATTAAGAACTTTTTGGAAGCATTTTTCATGTGCCTTTGAAAAAAAAAAGTTCCCCACAACATTCATCTCAAAAAAATTCTTCCTTCAGAAAAAAAAAATTCGTAAAAAAATTCTTCCTATGTTAAAAAAAATCTTCCTCTCAAAATGTAATCTTCCACCAAAAAGAAACATTTTGCCCAAACTTTTTTTCCAAATGGTTTTCAAGAGTCTTTCACAGATTGCCAAGCTGAACTCAGGATGCCAAACAAGTTGTACATAGTGTTTGTATTGAAATATTAAGAACACATATGCCATTGAAAAGAAAAAAGTTCCCCACAAGTCACCTCAAAAAAATTCTTCCTTCAGAAAAAAAAAATTCGTAAAAAAATTCTTCCTGTTAAAAAAAATCTTCATCTCAAAATATAATCTTCCACCAAAAAGGAAAATTTTGCCCAAACTTTTTTTCCAAATGGTTTTCAAGAGTGTTTCACAGCTTGCCAAGCTGAACTCAGGATGCCAAACATTGCAATAAGAATAACATTTCGGTAGCAGTTTTCATATGCCATTGAAAAAAAAAAAGTTCACCACAACAGTCACCTCAAAAAAATTCTTCCTTCAGAAAAAAAAAATCGTAAAAAAATTCTTCCTATGTTAAAAAAAATGTTCCTCTCAAAATATAATCTTCCACCAAAAAGGAAAATTTTGCCCAAACTTTTTTTCCAAATGGTTTTCAAGAGTGTTTCACAGCTTGCCAAGCTGAACTCAGGATGCCAAACATTGCAATAAGAAGAACGTTTCGATAGCAGTTTTCATATGCCATTGAAAAAAAAAAGTTCCCCACAACAGTCACCTCAAAAAAATTCTTCCTTCAGAAAAAAAAAAATTCGTAAAAAAAATTCTTCCTATGTTAAAAAAAATCTTCGTCTCAAAATATAGTCTTCCACCAAAAAGAAAAATTTTGCTCAAACTTTTTTTCCAAATGGTTTTCAAGAGTATTTCACAGCTTGCCAAGCTGAACTCAGGATTCCAAACAAGTTGTACTTTCAATTATTTGCATTGAAATATAAAGCAGATTTCAGAAGCAGTTTTCATTTGCCTTCAAAAAAAGAATTCCCACTGTCAACCGAAAAATAATTCTTCCTCCAAAAAAAACCAATGTCGATAAAAAAAATCTTCCTGTGATAAAAGAAATCTTCCTCTCAAAATATAATCTTCCACCAAAAAGGAAAATTTTGCTCAAACTTTTTTTCAGCTTTCAGTGAAATTTTATTGCTTCTTTCTGCAGCTCTCACTGAAATAAGGCTAATTTTCAACTTTGTTCAAATGTGCTGTAACTTTTGTTCCAAATGGTTTTCAAGAGTCTTTCATGGCTTGCCAAGCAGAACTCAGCATGCTAAACTAGTTATATATAGTATTTGCATTGAAATCTTAAGTCAATTTTATCATCAGCTTTCAATGAAATTTTATTGCTTCTTTCTGCAGCTCTCACTGAAATAAGCCTAATTTTCAACTTTGTTCAAATGTGCTGTAACTTTTGTTCCAAATGGTTTTCAAGAGTCTTTCATGGCTTGCCAAGCAGAACTCAGCATGCTAAACTAGTTATATATAGTATTTGCATTGAAATCTTAAGTCAATTTTATCATCAGCTTTCAGTGAAATTTTATTGCTTCTTTCTGCAGCTCTCACTGAAATAAGGCTAATTTTCAACTTTGTTCAAATGTGCTGTAACTTTTGTTCCAAATGGTTTTCAAGAGTCTTTCATGGCTTGCCAAGCAGAACTCAGCATGCTAAACTAGTTATATATAGTATTTGCATTGAAATATTAAGTCAATTTTATCATCAGCTTTCAGTGAAATTTTATTGCTTCTTTTTGCAGCTCTCACTGAAATAAGGCTAATTTTCAACTTTGTTCAAATGTGCTGTAACTTTTGTTCCAAATGGTTTTCAAGAGTCTTTCATGGCTTGCCAAGCAGAACTCAGCATGCTAAACTAGTTATATATAGTATTTGCATTGAAATATTAAGTCAATTTTATCATCAGCTTTCAGTGAAATTTTATTGCTTCTTTCTGCAGCTCTCACTGAAATAAGCCTAATTTTCAACTTTGTTCAAATGTGCTGTAACTTTTGTTCCAAATGGTTTTCAAGAGTCTTTCATGGCTTGCCAAGCAGAACTCAGCATGCTAAACTAGTTATATATAGTATTTGCATTGAAATCTTAAGTCAATTTTATCATCAGCTTTCAGTGAAATTGAAACACTTGTACACTTGTACATAGTGTTTGTATTGAAATATTAAGAACTTTTTGGAAGCATTTTTCATGTGCCTTTGAAAAAAAAAAGTTCCCCACAACATTCATCTCAAAAAAATTCTTCCTTCAGAAAAAAAAAATTCGTAAAAAAATTCTTCCTATGTTAAAAAAAATCTTCCTCTCAAAATGTAATCTTCCACCAAAAAGAAACATTTTGCCCAAACTTTTTTTCCAAATGGTTTTCAAGAGTCTTTCACAGATTGCCAAGCTGAACTCAGGATGCCAAACAAGTTGTACATAGTGTTTGTATTGAAATATTAAGAACACATATGCCATTGAAAAGAAAAAAGTTCCCCACAAGTCACCTCAAAAAAATTCTTCCTTCAGAAAAAAAAAATTCGTAAAAAAATTCTTCCTGTTAAAAAAAATCTTCATCTCAAAATATAATCTTCCACCAAAAAGGAAAATTTTGCCCAAACTTTTTTTCCAAATGGTTTTCAAGAGTGTTTCACAGCTTGCCAAGCTGAACTCAGGATGCCAAACATTGCAATAAGAATAACATTTCGGTAGCAGTTTTCATTTGCTATTGAAAAAAAAAAAAGTTCACCACAACAGTCACCTCAAAAAAATTCTTCCTTCAGAAAAAAAAAATCGTAAAAAAATTCTTCCTGTTAAAAAAAATGTTCCTCTCAAAATATAATCTTCCACCAAAAAGGAAAATTTTGCCCAAACTTTTTTTCCAAATGGTTTTCAAGAGTGTTTCACAGCTTGCCAAGCTGAACTCAGGATGCCAAACATTGCAATAAGAAGAACATTTCGGTAGCAGTTTTCATATGCCATTGAAAAAAAAAAAGTTCACCACAACAGTCACCTCAAAAAAATTCTTCCTTCAGAAAAAAAAAATCGTAAAAAAATTCTTCCTATGTTAAAAAAAATGTTCCTCTCAAAATATAATCTTCCACCAAAAAGGAAAATTTTGCCCAAACTTTTTTTCCAAATGGTTTTCAAGAGTGTTTCACAGCTTGCCAAGCTGAACTCAGGATTCCAAACATTGCAATAAGAAGAACATTTCGGTAGCAGTTTTCATATGCCATTGAAAAAAAAAGTTCCCCACAACAGTCACCTCAAAAAAATTCTTCTTTCAGAAAAAAAAATTCGTAAAAAAATTCTTCCTATGTTAAAAAAAATCTTCCTCTCAAAATACAATCTTCCACCAAAAATGAAAATTTTGCCCAAACTTTTTTCCCAAATGGTTTTCAAGAGTGTTTCACAGCTTGCCAAATTGAACTCAGGATGCCAAACATTGCAATAAGAAGAACATTTCGGTAGCAGTTTTCATATGCCATTGAAAAAAAAAAAAGTTCACAACAACAGTCACCTCAAAAAAATTCTTCCTTCAGAAAAAAAAAATCGTAAAAAAATTCTTCCTATGTTAAAAAAAATGTTCCTCTCAAAATATAATCTTCCACCAAAAAGGAAAATTTTGCCCAAACTTTTTTTCCAAATGGTTTTCAAGAGTGTTTCACAGCTTGCCAAGCTGAACTCAGGATGCCAAACATTGCAATAAGAAGAACGTTTCGATAGCAGTTTTCATATGCCATTGAAAAAAAAAAGTTCCCCACAACAGTCACCTCAAAAAAATTCTTCCTTCAGAAAAAAAAAAATTCGTAAAAAAAATTCTTCCTATGTTAAAAAAAATCTTCGTCTCAAAATATAGTCTTCCACCAAAAAGAAAAATTTTGCTCAAACTTTTTTTCCAAATGGTTTTCAAGAGTATTTCACAGCTTGCCAAGCTGAACTCAGGATTCCAAACAAGTTGTACTTTCAATTATTTGCATTGAAATATAAAGCAGATTTCAGAAGCAGTTTTCATTTGCCTTCAAAAAAAGAATTCCCACTGTCAACCGAAAAAAAATTCTTCCTCCAAAAAAAACCAATGTCGATAAAAAAAATCTTCCTGTGATAAAAGAAATCTTCCTCTCAAAATATAATCTTCCACCAAAAAGAAAAATTTTGCTCAAACTTTTTTTCAGCTTTCAGTGAAATTTTATTGCTTCTTTCTGCAGCTCTCACTGAAATAAGCCTAATTTTCAACTTTGTTCAAATGTGCTGTAACTTTTGTTCCAAATGGTTTTCAAGAGTCTTTCATGGCTTGCCAAGCAGAACTCAGCATGCTAAACTAGTTATATATAGTATTTGCATTGAAATCTTAAGTCAATTTTATCATCAGCTTTCAGTGAAATTTTATTGCTTCTTTCTGCAGCTCTCACTGAAATAAGGCTAATTTTCAACTTTGTTCAAATGTGCTGTAACTTTTGTTCCAAATGGTTTTCAAGAGTCTTTCATGGCTTGCCAAGCAGAACTCAGCATGCTAAACTAGTTATATATAGTATTTGCATTGAAATCTTAAGTCAATTTTATCATCAGCTTTCAGTGAAATTTTATTGCTTCTTTCTGCAGCTCTCACTGAAATAAGGCTAATTTTCAACTTTCTTCAAATGTGCTGTAACTTTTGTTCCAAATGGTTTTCAAGAGTCTTTCATGGCTTGCCAAGCAGAACTCAGCATGCTAAACTAGTTATATATAGTATTTGCATTGAAATATTAAGTCAATTTTATCATCAGCTTTCAGTGAAATTTTATTGCTTCTTTCTGCAGCTCTCACTGAAATAAGGCTAATTTTCAACTTTGTTCAAATGTGCTGTAACTTTTGTTCCAAATGGTTTTCAAGAGTCTTTCATGGCTTGCCAAGCAGAACTCAGCATGCTAAACTAGTTATATATAGTATTTGCATTGAAATATTAACCAAATTTTATCATCAGCTTTCAGTGAAATTTTATTGCTTCTTTCTGCAGCTCTCACTGAAATAAGGCTAATTTTCAACTTTGTTCAAATGTGCTGTAACTTTTGTTCCAAATGGTTTTCAAGTGTCTTTCATGGCTTGCCAAGCAGAACTCAGCATGCTAAACTAGTTATATATAGTATTTGCATTGAAATCTTAAGTCAATTTTATCATCAGCTTTCAGTGTAATTTTATTGCTTCTTTCTGCAGCTCTCACTGAAATAAGGCTAATTTTCAACTTTGTTCAAATGTGCTGTAACTTTTGTTCCAAATGGTTTTCAAGAGTCTTTCATGGCTTGCCAAGCAGAACTCAGCATGCTAAACTAGTTATATATAGTATTTGCATTGAAATCTTAAGTCAATTTTATCATCAGCTTTCAGTGAAATTTTATTGCTTCTTTCTGCAGCTCTCACTGAAATAAGCCTAATTTTCAACTTTGTTCAAATGTGCTGTAACTTTTGTTCCAAATGGTTTTCAAGAGTCTTTCATGGCTTGCCAAGCAGAACTCAGCATGCTAAACTAGTTATATATAGTATTTGCATTGAAATCTTAAGTCAATTTTATCATCAGCTTTCAGTGAAATTTTATTGCTTCTTTCTGCAGCTCTCACTGAAATAAGGCTAATTTTCAACTTTGTTCAAATGTGCTGTAACTTTTGTTCCAAATGGTTTTCAAGAGTCTTTCATGGCTTGCCAAGCAGAACTCAGCATGCTAAACTAGTTATATATAGTATTTGCATTGAAATCTTAAGTCAATTTTATCATCAGCTTTCAGTGAAATTGAAACACTTGTACACTTGTACATAGTGTTTGTATTGAAATATTAAGAACTTTTTGGAAGCATTTTTCATTTGCCTTTGAAAAAAAAAAGTTCCCCACAACATTCATCTCAAAGAAATTCTTCCTTCAGAAAAAAAAAATTCGTAAAAAAATTCGTAAAAAAATTCTTCCTCTCAAAATGTAATCTTCCACCAAAAAGAAACATTTTGCCCAAACTTTTTTTCCAAATGGTTTTCAAGAGTCTTTCACAGATTGCCAAGCTGAACTCAGGATGCCAAACAAGTTGTACATAGTGTTTGTATTGAAATATTAAGAACACATATGCCATTGAAAAGAAAAAAGTTCCCCACAACAGTCACCTCAAAAAAATTCATCCTTGAGAAAAAAAAAAATTCGTAAAAAAAATTCTTCCTTTGTTAAAAAAAATCTTCCTCTCAAAATATAATCTTCCACCAAAAAGAAAAATTTTGCTCAAACTTTTTTTCCAAATGGTTTTCAAGAGTCTTTCACAGCTTTCCAAGCTGAACTCAGGATGCCAAACAAGTTGTACATAGTGTTTGTATTGAAATATTAAGAACATTTTGGAAGCAGTTTTCATTTGCCTTTGAAAAAAAAAAAAGTTCCCTATATCAGTCACATCAAAAAAATTCTTCCTTCAGAAAAAAAAAATCGTAAAAAAATTCTTCCTATGTTAAAAAAATGTTCCTCTCAAAATGTAATCTTCCACCAAAAAGAAAAATTTGGCCCAAACTTTTTTTCCAAATGGTTTTCAAGTCTTTCACAGATTGCCAAGCTGAACTCAGGATGCCAAACAAGTTGTACATAGTGTTTGTATTGGAATATTAAGAAAACATATGCCATTGAAAAAAAAAGTTCCCCACAACAGTCACCTCAAAAAAATTCTTCCTTCAGAAAAAAAAAATCGTAAAAAAATTCTTCCTATGTTAAAAAAAATCTTCCTCTCAAAATATAATCTTCCACCAAAAAGGAAAATTTTGCCCAAACTTTTTTTCCAAATGGTTTTCAAGAGTGTTTCACAGCTTGCCAAGCTGAACTCAGGATGCCAAACATTGCAATAAGAAGAACATTTCGGTAGCAGTTTTCATATGCCATTGAAAAAAAAAAAAGTTCACCACAAAAGTCACCTCAAAAAAATTCTTCCTTCAGAAAAAAAAAATCGTAAAAAAATTCTTCCTATGTTAAAAAAAATGTTCCTCTCAAAATATAATCTTCCACCAAAAAGGAAAATTTTGCCCAAACTTTTTTTCCAAATGGTTTTCAAGAGTGTTTCACAGCTTGCCAAGCTGAACTCAGGATGCCAAACATTGCAATAAGAAGAACATTTCGGTAGCAGTTTTCATATGCCATTGAAAAAAAAAAGTTCCCCACAACAGTCACCTCAAAAAAATTCTTCCTTCAGAAAAAAAAAAATTCGTAAAAAAAATTCTTCCTATGTTAAAAAAAATCTTAGTCTCAAAATATAGTCTTCCACCAAAAAGAAAAATTTTGCTCAGACTTTTTTTCCAAATGGTTTTCAAGAGTATTTCACAGCTTGCCAAGCTGAACTCAGGATTCCAAACATTGCAATAAGAAGAACGTTTCGGTAGCAGTTTTCATATGCCATTGAAAAAAAAAAGTTCCCCACAACAGTCACCTCAAAAAATTCTTCTTTCAGAAAAAAGAAATTCGTAAAAAAATTCTTCCTATGTTAAAAAAAATCTTCCTCTCAAAATATAATCTTCCACCAAAAAGGAAAATTTTGCCCAAACTTTTTTTCCAAATGGTTTTCAAGAGTGTTTCACAGCTTGCCAAGCTGAACTCAGGATGCCAAACATTGCAATAAGAAGAATGTTTCGATAGCAGTTTTCATATGCCATTGAAAAAAAAAAGTTCCCCACAACAGTCACCTCAAAAAAATTCTTCCTTCAGAAAAAAAAAAATTCGTAAAAAAAATTCTTCCTATGTTAAAAAAAATTTTCGTCTCAAAATATAGTCTTCCACCAAAAAGAAAAAATTTTCTCAAACTTTTTTTCCAAATGGTTTTCAAGAGTATTTCACAGCTTGCCAAGCTGAACTCAGGATTCCAAACATTGCAATAAGAAGAACATTTCGGTAGCAGTTTTCATATGCCATTGAAAAAAAAAAGAAGTTCACAACAGTCACCTCAAAAAAATTCTTCCTTCAGAAAAAAAAAATCGTAAAAAAATTCTTCCTATGTTAAAAAAAATGTTCCTCTCAAAATATAATCTTCCACCAAAAAGGAAAATTTTGCCCAAACTTTTTTTCCAAATGGTTTTCAAGAGTGTTTCACAGCTTGCCAAGCTGAACTCAGGATGCCAAACATTGCAATAAGAACGTTTCGATAGCAGTTTTCATATGCCATTGAAAAAAAAAAGTTCCCCACAACAGTCACCTCAAAAAAATTCTTCCTTCAGAAAAAAAAAATTCGTAAAAAAAATTCTTCCTATGTTAAAAAAAATCTTCGTCTCAAAATATAGTCTTCCACCAAAAAGAAAAATTTTGCTCAAACTTTTTTTCCAAATGGTTTTCAAGAGTATTTCACAGCTTGCCAAGCTGAACTCAGGATTCCAAACAAGTTGTACTTTCAATTATTTGCATTGAAATATAAAGCAGATTTCAGAAGCAGTTTTCATTTGCCTTCAAAAAAAGAATTCCCACTGTCAACCGAAAAAAAATTCTTCCTCCAAAAAAAACCAATGTCGATAAAAAAAATCTTCCTGTGATAAAAGAAATCATCCTCTCAAAATATAATCTTCCACCAAAAAGAAAAATTTTGCTCAAACTTTTTTTCAGCTTTCAGTGAAATTTTATTGCTTCTTTCTGCAGCTCTCACTGAAATAAGGCTAATTTTCAACTTTGTTCAAATGTGCTGTAACTTTTGTTCCAAATGGTTTTCAAGAGTCTTTCATGGCTTGCCAAGCAGAACTCAGCATGCTAAACTAGTTATATATAGTATTTGCATTGAAATCTTAAGTCAATTTTATCATCAGCTTTCAGTGAAATTTTATTGCTTCTTTCTGCAGCTCTCACTGAAATAAGGCTAATTTTCAACTTTGTTCAAATGTGCTGTAACTTTTGTTCCAAATGGTTTTCAAGAGTCTTTCATGGCTTGCCAAGCAGAACTCAGCATGCTAAACTAGTTATATATAGTATTTGCATTGAAATCTTAAGTCAATTTTATCATCAGCTTTCAGTGAAATTTTATTGCTTCTTTCTGCAGCTCTCACTGAAATAAGGCTAATTTTCAACTTTGTTCAAATGTGCTGTAACTTTTGTTCCAAATGGTTTTCAAGAGTCTTTCATGGCTTGCCAAGCAGAACTCAGCATGCTAAACTAGTTATATATAGTATTTGCATTGAAATCTTAATTCAATTTTATCATCAGCTTTCAGTGAAATTTTATTGCTTCTTTCTGCAGCTCTCACTGAAATAAGGCTAATTTTCAACTTTGTTCAAATGTGCTGTAACTTTTGTTCCAAATGGTTTTCAAGAGTCTTTCATGGCTTGCCAAGCAGAACTCAGCATGCTAAACTAGTTATATATAGTATTTGCATTGAAATATTAAGTCAATTTTATCATCAGCTTTCAGTGAAATTTTATTGCTTCTTTTTGCAGCTCTCACTGAAATAAGGCTAATTTTCAACTTTGTTCAAATGTGCTGTAACTTTTGTTCCAAATGGTTTTCAAGAGTCTTTCATGGCTTGCCAAGCAGAACTCAGCATGCTAAACTAGTTATATATAGTATTTGCATTGAAATCTTAAGTCAATTTTATCATCAGCTTTCAGTGAAATTTTATTGCTTCTTTCTGCAGCTCTCACTGAAATAAGCCTAATTTTCAACTTTGTTCAAATGTGCTGTAACTTTTGTTCCAAATGGTTTTCAAGAGTCTTTCATGGCTTGCCAAGCAGAACTCAGCATGCTAAACTAGTTATATATAGTATTTGCATTGAAATCTTAAGTCAATTTTATCATCAGCTTTCAGTGAAATTTTATTGCTTCTTTCTGCAGCTCTCACTGAAATAAGGCTAATTTTCAACTTTGTTCAAATGTGCTGTAACTTTTGTTTCAAATGGTTTTCAAGAGTCTTTCATGGCTTGCCAAGCAGAACTCAGCATGCTAAACTAGTTATATATAGTATTTGCATTGAAATATTAAGTCAATTTTATCATCAGCTTTCAGTGAAATTTTATTGCTTCTTTCTGCAGCTCTCACTGAAATAAGGCTAATTTTCAACTTTGTTCAAATGTGCTGTAACTTTTGTTCCAAATGGTTTTCAAGAGTCTTTCATGGCTTGCCAAGCAGAACTCAGCATGCTAAACTAGTTATATATAGTATTTGCATTGAAATCTTAAGTCAATTTTATCATCAGCTTTCAGTGAAATTTTATTGCTTCTTTCTGCAGCTCTCACTGAAATAAGGCTAATTTTCAACTTTGTTCAAATGTGCTGTAACTTTTGTTTCAAATGGTTTTCAAGAGTCTTTCATGGCTTGCCAAGCAGAACTCAGCATGCTAAACTAGTTATATATAGTATTTGCATTGAAATATTAAGTCAATTTTATCATCAGCTTTCAGTGAAATTTTATTGCTTCTTTCTGCAGCTCTCACTGAAATAAGGCTAATTTTCAACTTTGTTCAAATGTGCTGTAACTTTTGTTCCAAATGGTTTTCAAGAGTCTTTCATGGCTTGCCAAGCAGAACTCAGCATGCTAAACTAGTTATATATAGTATTTGCATTGAAATCTTAAGTCAATTTTATCATCAGCTTTCAGTGAAATTTTATTGCTTCTTTCTGCAGCTCTCACTGAAATAAGGCTAATTTTCAACTTTGTTCAAATGTGCTGTAACTTTTGTTCCAAATGGTTTTCAAGAGTCTTTCATGGCTTGCCAAGCAGAACTCAGCATGCTAAACTAGTTTTATATAGTATTTGCATTTAAATCTTAAGTCAATTTTATCATCAGCTTTCAGTGAAATTTTATTGCTTCTTTCTGCAGCTCTCACTGAAATAAGGCTAATTTTCAACTTTGTTCAAATGTGCTGTAACTTTTGTTCCAAATGGTTTTCAAGAGTCTTTCATGGCTTGCCAAGCAGAACTCAGCATGCTAAACTAGTTATATATAGTATTTGCATTGAAATCTTAAGTCAATTTTATCATCAGCTTTCAGTGAAATTGAAACACTTGTACACTTGTACATAGTGTTTGTATTGAAATATTAAGAACTTTTTGGAAGCATTTTTCATTTGCCTTTGAAAAAAAAAAGTTCCCCACAACATTCATCTCAAAGAAATTCTTCCTTCAGAAAAAAAAAATTCGTAAAAAAATTCGTAAAAAAATTCTTCCTCTCAAAATGTAATCTTCCACCAAAAAGAAACATTTTGCCCAAACTTTTTTTCCAAATGGTTTTCAAGAGTCTTTCACAGATTGCCAAGCTGAACTCAGGATGCCAAACAAGTTGTACATAGTGTTTGTATTGAAATATTAAGAACACATATGCCATTGAAAAGAAAAAAGTTCCCCACAACAGTCACCTCAAAAAAATTCATCCTTGAGAAAAAAAAAAATTCGTAAAAAAAATTCTTCCTTTGTTAAAAAAAATCTTCCTCTCAAAATATAATCTTCCACCAAAAAGAAAAATTTTGCTCAAACTTTTTTTCAAAATGGTTTTCAAGAGTCTTTCACAGCTTTCCAAGCTGAACTCAGGATGCCAAACAAGTTGTACATAGTGTTTGTATTGAAATATTAAGAACATTTTGGAAGCAGTTTTCATTTGCCTTTGAAAAAAAAAAAAGTTCCCTATATCAGTCACATCAAAAAAATTCTTCCTTCAGAAAAAAAAAATCGTAAAAAAATTCTTCCTATGTTAAAAAAATGTTCCTCTCAAAATGTAATCTTCCACCAAAAAGAAAAATTTGGCCCAAACTTTTTTTCCAAATGGTTTTCAAGTCTTTCACAGATTGCCAAGCTGAACTCAGGATGCCAAACAAGTTGTACATAGTGTTTGTATTGGAATATTAAGAAAACATATGCCATTGAAAAAAAAAGTTCCCCACAACAGTCACCTCAAAAAAATTCTTCCTTCAGAAAAAAAAAATCGTAAAAAAATTCTTCCTATGTTAAAAAAAATGTTCCTCTCAAAATATAATCTTCCACCAAAAAGGAAAATTTTGCCCAAACTTTTTTTCCAAATGGTTTTCAAGAGTGTTTCACAGCTTGCCAAGCTGAACTCAGGATGCCAAACATTGCAATAAGAAGAACATTTCGGTAGCAGTTTTCATATGCCATTGAAAAAAAAAAAAGTTCACCACAAAACTCACCTCAAAAAAATTCTTCCTTCAGAAAAAAAAAATCGTAAAAAAATTCTTCCTATGTTAAAAAAAATGTTCCTCTCAAAATATAATCTTCCACCAAAAAGGAAAATTTTGCCCAAACTTTTTTTCCAAATGGTTTTCAAGAGTGTTTCACAGCTTGCCAAGCTGAACTCAGGATGCCAAACATTGCAATAAGAAGAACGTTTCGGTAGCAGTTTTCATATGCCATTGAAAAAAAAAAGTTCCCCACAACAGTCACCTCAAAAAATTCTTCTTTCAGAAAAAAGAAATTCGTAAAAAAATTCTTCCTATGTTAAAAAAAATCTTCCTCTCAAAATATAATCTTCCACCAAAAAGGAAAATTTTGCCCAAACTTTTTTTCCAAATGGTTTTCAAGAGTGTTTCACAGCTTGCCAAGCTGAACTCAGGATGCCAAACATTGCAATAAGAAGAATGTTTCGATAGCAGTTTTCATATGCCATTGAAAAAAAAAAGTTCCCCACAACAGTCACCTCAAAAAAATTCTTCCTTCAGAAAAAAAAAAATTCGTAAAAAAAATTCTTCCTATGTTAAAAAAAATTTTCGTCTCAAAATATAGTCTTCCACCAAAAAGAAAAAATTTTCTCAAACTTTTTTTCCAAATGGTTTTCAAGAGTATTTCACAGCTTGCCAAGCTGAACTCAGGATTCCAAACATTGCAATAAGAAGAACATTTCGGTAGCAGTTTTCATATGCCATTGAAAAAAAAAAGAAGTTCACAACAGTCACCTCAAAAAAATTCTTCCTTCAGAAAAAAAAAATCGTAAAAAAATTCTTCCTATGTTAAAAAAAATGTTCCTCTCAAAATATAATCTTCCACCAAAAAGGAAAATTTTGCCCAAACTTTTTTTCCAAATGGTTTTCAAGAGTGTTTCACAGCTTGCCAAGCTGAACTCAGGATGCCAAACATTGCAATAAGAACGTTTCGATAGCAGTTTTCATATGCCATTGAAAAAAAAAAGTTCCCCACAACAGTCACCTCAAAAAAATTCTTCCTTCAGAAAAAAAAAAATTCGTAAAAAAAATTCTTCCTATGTTAAAAAAAATCTTCGTCTCAAAATATAGTCTTCCACCAAAAAGAAAAATTTTGCTCAAACTTTTTTTCCAAATGGTTTTCAAGAGTATTTCACAGCTTGCCAAGCTGAACTCAGGATTCCAAACAAGTTGTACTTTCAATTATTTGCATTGAAATATAAAGCAGATTTCAGAAGCAGTTTTCATTTGCCTTCAAAAAAAGAATTCCCACTGTCAACCGAAAAAAAATTCTTCCTCCAAAAAAAACCAATGTCGATAAAAAAAATCTTCCTGTGATAAAAGAAATCTTCCTCTCAAAATATAATCTTCCACCAAAAAGAAAAATTTTGCTCAAACTTTTTTTCAGCTTTCAGTGAAATTTTATTGCTTCTTTCTGCAGCTCTCACTGAAATAAGGCTAATTTTCAACTTTGTTCAAATGTGCTGTAACTTTTGTTCCAAATGGTTTTCAAGAGTCTTTCATGGCTTGCCAAGCAGAACTCAGCATGCTAAACTAGTTTTATATAGTATTTGCATTTAAATCTTAAGTCAATTTTATCATCAGCTTTCAGTGAAATTTTATTGCTTCTTTCTGCAGCTCTCACTGAAATAAGGCTAATTTTCAACTTTGTTCAAATGTGCTGTAACTTTTGTTCCAAATGGTTTTCAAGAGTCTTTCATGGCTTGCCAAGCAGAACTCAGCATGCTAAACTAGTTATATATAGTATTTGCATTGAAATCTTAAGTCAATTTTATCATCAGCTTTCAGTGAAATTGAAACACTTGTACACTTGTACATAGTGTTTGTATTGAAATATTAAGAACTTTTTGGAAGCATTTTTCATTTGCCTTTGAAAAAAAAAAGTTCCCCACAACATTCATCTCAAAGAAATTCTTCCTTCAGAAAAAAAAAATTCGTAAAAAAATTCGTAAAAAAATTCTTCCTCTCAAAATGTAATCTTCCACCAAAAAGAAACATTTTGCCCAAACTTTTTTTCCAAATGGTTTTCAAGAGTCTTTCACAGATTGCCAAGCTGAACTCAGGATGCCAAACAAGTTGTACATAGTGTTTGTATTGAAATATTAAGAACACATATGCCATTGAAAAGAAAAAAGTTCCCCACAACAGTCACCTCAAAAAAATTCATCCTTGAGAAAAAAAAAAATTCGTAAAAAAAATTCTTCCTTTGTTAAAAAAAATCTTCCTCTCAAAATATAATCTTCCACCAAAAAGAAAAATTTTGCTCAAACTTTTTTTCAAAATGGTTTTCAAGAGTCTTTCACAGCTTTCCAAGCTGAACTCAGGATGCCAAACAAGTTGTACATAGTGTTTGTATTGAAATATTAAGAACATTTTGGAAGCAGTTTTCATTTGCCTTTGAAAAAAAAAAAAGTTCCCTATATCAGTCACATCAAAAAAATTCTTCCTTCAGAAAAAAAAAATCGTAAAAAAATTCTTCCTATGTTAAAAAAATGTTCCTCTCAAAATGTAATCTTCCACCAAAAAGAAAAATTTGGCCCAAACTTTTTTTCCAAATGGTTTTCAAGTCTTTCACAGATTGCCAAGCTGAACTCAGGATGCCAAACAAGTTGTACATAGTGTTTGTATTGGAATATTAAGAAAACATATGCCATTGAAAAAAAAAGTTCCCCACAACAGTCACCTCAAAAAAATTCTTCCTTCAGAAAAAAAAAATCGTAAAAAAATTCTTCCTATGTTAAAAAAAATGTTCCTCTCAAAATATAATCTTCCACCAAAAAGGAAAATTTTGCCCAAACTTTTTTTCCAAATGGTTTTCAAGAGTGTTTCACAGCTTGCCAAGCTGAACTCAGGATGCCAAACATTGCAATAAGAAGAACATTTCGGTAGCAGTTTTCATATGCCATTGAAAAAAAAAAAAGTTCACCACAAAAGTCACCTCAAAAAAATTCTTCCTTCAGAAAAAAAAAATCGTAAAAAAATTCTTCCTATGTTAAAAAAAATGTTCCTCTCAAAATATAATCTTCCACCAAAAAGGAAAATTTTGCCCAAACTTTTTTTCCAAATGGTTTTCAAGAGTGTTTCACAGCTTGCCAAGCTGAACTCAGGATGCCAAACATTGCAATAAGAAGAACATTTCGGTAGCAGTTTTCATATGCCATTGAAAAAAAAAAGTTCCCCACAACAGTCACCTCAAAAAAATTCTTCCTTCAGAAAAAAAAAAATTCGTAAAAAAAATTCTTCCTATGTTAAAAAAAATCTTAGTCTCAAAATATAGTCTTCCACCAAAAAGAAAAATTTTGCTCAGACTTTTTTTCCAAATGGTTTTCAAGAGTATTTCACAGCTTGCCAAGCTGAACTCAGGATTCCAAACATTGCAATAAGAAGAACGTTTCGGTAGCAGTTTTCATATGCCATTGAAAAAAAAAAGTTCCCCACAACAGTCACCTCAAAAAATTCTTCTTTCAGAAAAAAGAAATTCGTAAAAAAATTCTTCCTATGTTAAAAAAAATCTTCCTCTCAAAATATAATCTTCCACCAAAAAGGAAAATTTTGCCCAAACTTTTTTTCCAAATGGTTTTCAAGAGTGTTTCACAGCTTGCCAAGCTGAACTCAGGATGCCAAACATTGCAATAAGAAGAATGTTTCGATAGCAGTTTTCATATGCCATTGAAAAAAAAAAGTTCCCCACAACAGTCACCTCAAAAAAATTCTTCCTTCAGAAAAAAAAAAATTCGTAAAAAAAATTCTTCCTATGTTAAAAAAAATTTTCGTCTCAAAATATAGTCTTCCACCAAAAAGAAAAAATTTTCTCAAACTTTTTTTCCAAATGGTTTTCAAGAGTATTTCACAGCTTGCCAAGCTGAACTCAGGATTCCAAACATTGCAATAAGAAGAACATTTCGGTAGCAGTTTTCATATGCCATTGAAAAAAAAAAGAAGTTCACAACAGTCACCTCAAAAAAATTCTTCCTTCAGAAAAAAAAAATCGTAAAAAAATTCTTCCTATGTTAAAAAAAATGTTCCTCTCAAAATATAATCTTCCACCAAAAAGGAAAATTTTGCCCAAACTTTTTTTCCAAATGGTTTTCAAGAGTGTTTCACAGCTTGCCAAGCTGAACTCAGGATGCCAAACATTGCAATAAGAACGTTTCGATAGCAGTTTTCATATGCCATTGAAAAAAAAAAGTTCCCCACAACAGTCACCTCAAAAAAATTCTTCCTTCAGAAAAAAAAAAATTCGTAAAAAAAATTCTTCCTATGTTAAAAAAAATCTTCGTCTCAAAATATAGTCTTCCACCAAAAAGAAAAATTTTGCTCAAACTTTTTTTCCAAATGGTTTTCAAGAGTATTTCACAGCTTGCCAAGCTGAACTCAGGATTCCAAACAAGTTGTACTTTCAATTATTTGCATTGAAATATAAAGCAGATTTCAGAAGCAGTTTTCATTTGCCTTCAAAAAAAGAATTCCCACTGTCAACCGAAAAAAAATTCTTCCTCCAAAAAAAACCAATGTCGATAAAAAAAATCTTCCTGTGATAAAAGAAATCTTCCTCTCAAAATATAATCTTCCACCAAAAAGAAAAATTTTGCTCAAACTTTTTTTCAGCTTTCAGTGAAATTTTATTGCTTCTTTCTGCAGCTCTCACTGAAATAAGGCTAATTTTCAACTTTGTTCAAATGTGCTGTAACTTTTGTTCCAAATGGTTTTCAAGAGTCTTTCATGGCTTGCCAAGCAGAACTCAGCATGCTAAACTAGTTATATATAGTATTTGCATTGAAATCTTAAGTCAATTTTATCATCAGCTTTCAGTGAAATTTTATTGCTTCTTTCTGCAGCTCTCACTGAAATAAGGCTAATTTTCAACTTTCTTCAAATGTGCTGTAACTTTTGTTCCAAATGGTTTTCAAGAGTCTTTCATGGCTTGCCAAGCAGAACTCAGCATGCTAAACTAGTTATATATAGTATTTGCATTGAAATCTTAAGTCAATTTTATCATCAGCTTTCAGTGAAATTTTATTGCTTCTTTCTGCAGCTCTCACTGAAATAAGCCTAATTTTCAACTTTGTTCAAATGTGCTGTAACTTTTGTTCCAAATGGTTTTCAAGAGTCTTTCATGGCTTGCCAAGCAGAACTCAGCATGCTAAACTAGTTATATATAGTATTTGCATTGAAATCTTAAGTCAATTTTATCATCAGCTTTCAGTGAAATTTTATTGCTTCTTTCTGCAGCTCTCACTGAAATAAGGCTAATTTTCAACTTTGTTCAAATGTGCTGTAACTTTTGTTCCAAATGGTTTTCAAGAGTCTTTCATGGCTTGCCAAGCAGAACTCAGCATGCTAAACTAGTTATATATAGTATTTGCATTGAAATATTAAGTCAATTTTATCATCAGCTCTCAGTGAAATTTTATTGCTTCTTTCTGCAGCTCTCACTGAAATAAGGCTAATTTTCAACTTTGTTCAAATGTGCTGTAACTTTTGTTCCAAATGGTTTTCAAGAGTCTTTCATGGCTTGCCAAGCAGAACTCAGCATGCTAAACTAGTTATATATAGTATTTGCATTGAAATCTTAAGTCAATTTTATCATCAGCTTTCAGTGAAATTTTATTGCTTCTTTCTGCAGCTCTCACTGAAATAAGCCTAATTTTCAACTTTGTTCAAATGTGCTGTAACTTTTGTTCCAAATGGTTTTCAAGAGTCTTTCATGGCTTGCCAAGCAGAACTCAGCATGCTAAACTAGTTATATATAGTATTTGCATTGAAATCTTAAGTCAATTTTATCATCAGCTTTCAGTGAAATTTTATTGCTTCTTTCTGCAGCTCTCACTGAAATAAGGCTAATTTTCAACTTTGTTCAAATGTGCTGTAACTTTTGTTCCAAATGGTTTTCAAGAGTCTTTCATGGCTTGCCAAGCAGAACTCAGCATGCTAAACTAGTTATATATAGTATTTGCATTGAAATATTAAGTCAATTTTATAATCAGCTTTCAGTGAAATTTTATTGCTTCTTTCTGCAGCTCTCACTGAAATAAGGCTAATTTTCAACTTTGTTCAAATGTGCTGTAACTTTTGTTCCAAATGGTTTTCAAGAGTCTTTCATGGCTTGCCAAGCAGAACTCAGCATGCTAAACTAGTTATATATAGTATTTGCATTGAAATCTTAAGTCAATTTTATCATCAGCTTTCAGTGAAATTTTATTGCTTCTTTCTGCAGCTCTCACTGAAATAAGGCTAATTTTCAACTTTGTTCAAATGTGCTGTAACTTTTGTTCCAAATGGTTTTCAAGAGTCTTTCATGGCTTGCCAAGCAGAACTCAGCATGCTAAACTAGTTATATATAGTATTTGCATTGAAATATTAAGTCAATTTTATCATCAGCTTTCAGTGAAATTTTATTGCTTCTTTCTGCAGCTCTCACTGAAATAAGGCTAATTTTCAACTTTGTTCAAATGTGCTGTAACTTTTGTTCCAAATGGTTTTCAAGAGTCTTTCATGGCTTGCCAAGCAGAACTCAGCATGCTAAACTAGTTATACAGTATCTCACAAAAGTGAGTACACCCCTCACATTTCTTCACATTTTTCTTTATATCTTTCCATGGGACAACACTGAAGAAATGACACTTTGATACAATGTAAAGTAGTCAGTGTACAGCTTGTATAACAGTGTAAATTTACTGTTCCCTCAAAATAACTCGACACGCAGCCATTAATGTCTAAACTGCCGGCAACAAAAGTGAGTACACCCCTTAGAAAAAATTTACAAATTGGGCCCAAAGTGTAAATATTTTGTGTGGCCACCATTATTTTCCAGCACTGCCTTAACCCTCTTGGGCATGTAGTTCTCTAGAGCTTCACAGGTTGCAACTGGAACCCTCTTCCACCCATTTATGACAGCATCACAGAGCTGGTGGATATTAAAGACCTTGCGCTCCTCCACCTTCTGTTTGAGGATGCCCCAAAGATGCTCAATAGGGGTTAGGTCTGGAGACATGCTTGGCCAAGCCATAACCTTTACCCTCAGCTTTTTTAGCAAGCCACTGGTCGTCTTGGAGGTGTGTTTGGGGTCGTTATCATGTTGCAATACCACCCTGCGGCCCAGTTAACGAAGGTTGAGTGCACGTGGTCAGCGTCGTACACAGAGGTTGGCTTTGGAAAATAGACGTATGAGTGCTGCCAGCATTGCTGAAGGGCTTGAAGGGGTGGGGGGGTCAACCTGTCAGTGCTCAGACCATACGCCGCACTCTGCATCATACTGGTCTGCATGGCTGTCATCCCAGAAGGAAGCCTATTCTAAAGATGATGCACAAGAAACCCCACAAAAAGTTTGCTGAAGACAAACAGACTACGGACATGGATTACTGCAACCATGTCCTGTGGTCTGATGAGACCAAGATACATTTATTTGGTTCAGATGGTGTTAAGAGTGTGGAGCGGCAACCAGGTGAGGAGTACAAAGACAAGTGTGTCTTGCCTAGAGTCAAGCATGGTGGTTGGAGTGTCATGGTCTGGGGCTGCATGAGTGCTGCCAGCACTGGGGATCTACAGTTCATTGAATTCTAACATGTACTGTGACATACTGAAGCAGAGCATGATCCCCTCCCTTCATAAACTGGGCCGCAGGGCAGTACTGCAACATGATAACGACCCCAAACACACCTCCGAACAACCACTGGCTTGCTAAAGAAGCTGAGGGTAAAGGTTATGGACTGGCCAAGCATGTCACCAGTCTTAAACCCTATTGAGCATCTTTGGGGCATCCTCAAACGGGAGATGGAGGAGCGCAAGGACTCTAATATCCACCAGCTCCTTGATGTCGTCATGAATGGGTAGAAGAGGGTTCCAGTTGCAACCTGGGAAGCTCTACTGAACTACATGCCCAAGAGGGTTAAGGCAGCGCTAGAAAATAATGATGGCAAAACAAAAAATTTACACTTTGGGCCCAATTTGGACATTTTTTCTTAGGGGTGTACTCACTTTTGTTGCCAACAGTTTAGACATTAATGGCTGTGTGTCGAGTTATTTTGAGGGGACAGTAAATTTACACTGTTATACAAGCTGTACACTGACTACTTGACATTGTATCAAAGTGTCATTTATTCAGTGTTGTCGCATGGAAAGATATAATGAAATATTTGAAGAAATGTTAGGGGTGTACTCACTTTTGTGAGATACTGTATATAGTATTTGTATTGAAATCTTAAGTCAATTTTATCATCAGCTTTCAGTGAAATTGAAACACTTGTACACTTGTACATAGTGTTTGTATTGAAATATTAAGAACTTTTTGGAAGCATTTTTCATTTGCCTTTGAAAAAAAAAAGTTCCCCACAACATTCATCTCAGAAAAATTCTTCCTTCAGAAAAAAAAAATTCGTAAAAAAATTCTTCCTTTGTTAAAAAAAATCTTCCTCTCAAAATGTAATCTTCCACCAAAAAGAAAAATTTTGCCCAAACTTTTTTTCCAAATGGTTTTAAAGAGTCTTTCACAGATTGCCAAGCTGAACTCAGGATGCCAAACAAGTTGTACATAGTGTTTGTATTGAAATATTAAGAACACATATGCCATTGAAAAGAAAAAAGTTCCCCACAACAGTCACCTCAAAAAAATTCATCCTTGAGAAAAAAAGAAAATTCGTAAAAAAAATTCTTCCTTTGTTAAAAAAAATCTTCCTCTCAAAATATAATCTTCCACCAAAAAGAAAAATTTTGCTCAAACTTTTTTTCCAAATGGTTTTCAAGAGTCTTTCACAGCTTTCCAAGCTGAACTCAGGATGCCAAACAAGTTGTACATAGTGTTTGTATTGAAATATTAAGAACATTTTGGAAGCAGTTTTCATTTGCCTTTGAAAAAAAAAAAAGTTCCCTACAACAGTCACATCAAAAAAATTCTTCCTTCAGAAAAAAAAAATCGTAAAAAA
Organism: Ammodytes marinus; assembly: GCF_949987685.1. NCBI lineage: Eukaryota > Metazoa > Chordata > Actinopteri > Uranoscopiformes > Ammodytidae > Ammodytes > Ammodytes marinus. The sequence continues at coordinate 192,946 of NC_137227.1, forward strand.
ATTCTTCCTATGTTAAAAAAATTTTCCTCTCAAAATATAGTATTCGACCAAAAAGAAAAATTTCCTCTAGCTTTTTTTCCAAATGGTTTTCAAGAGTCTTTCACAGCTTGCCAAGCTGAACTCTGGATGCCAAACAAGTTGTACATAGTGTTTGTATTGAAATATTAAGAACAAATATGCCATTGAAAAAAAAAAGTTCCCCACAACAGTCACTTCAAAAAAATTCTTCCTTCAGAAAAAAAAAATCGTAAAAAAATTCTTCCTATGTTAAAAAAAATCTTCCTCTCAAAATGTAATCTTCCACCAAAAAGAAAAATTTTGCCCAAACTTTTTTTCCAAATGGTTTTCAAGTCTTTCACAGATTGCCAAGCTGAACTCAGGATGCCAAACAAGTTGTACATAGTGTTTGTATTGAAATATTAAGAAAACATATGCCATTGAAAAAAAAAAGTTCCCCACAAGTCACCTCAAAAAAATTCTTCCTTCAGAAAAAAAAAAATTCGTAAAAAAATTCTTCCTATGTTAAAAAAAATCTTCATCTCAAAATATAATCTTCCACCAAAAAGAAAAATTTTGCTCAAATTTTTTTTCCAAATGGTTTTCTAGAGTCTTTCACAGCTTGCCAAGCTGAACTCAGGATGCCAAACATTGCAAAAAAGAACGTTTCGATAGCAGTTTTCATATGCCATTGAAAAAAAAAAAAGTTCACCACAAAAGTCACCTCAAAAAAATTCTTCCTTCAGAAAAAAAAAATCGTAAAAAAATTCTTCCTATGTTAAAAAAAATGTTCCTCTCAAAATATAATCTTCCACCAAAAAGGAAAATTTTGCCCAAACTTTTTTTCCAAATGGTTTTCAAGAGTGTTTCACAGCTTGCCAAGCTGAACTCAGGATGCCAAACATTGCAATAAGAAGAACATTTCGGTAGCAGTTTTCATATGCCATTGAAAAAAAAAAAAGTTCACCACAACAGTCACCTCAAAAAAATTCTTCCTTCAGAAAAAAAAAATCGTAAAAAAATTCTTCCTATGTTAAAAAAAATGTTCCTCTCAAAATATAATCTTCCACCAAAAAGGAAAATTTTGCCCAAACTTTTTTTCCAAATGGTTTTCAAGAGTGTTTTACAGCTTGCCAAGCTGAACTCAGGATGCCAAGCATTGCAATAAGAAGAACGTTTCGATAGCAGTTTTCATATGCCATTGAAAAAAAAAAGTTCCCCACAACAGTCACCTCAAAAAAATTCTTCCTTCAGAAAAAAAAAAATTCGTAAAAAAAATTCTTCCTATGTTAAAAAAAATCTTCGTCTCAAAATATAGTCTTCCACCAAAAAGAAAAATTTTGCTCAAACTTTTTTTCCAAATGGTTTTCAAGAGTATTTCACAGCTTGCCAAGCTGAACTCAGGATTCCAAACATTGCAATAAGAAGAACATTTCGGTAGCAGTTTTCATATGCCATTGAAAAAAAAAAGTTCCCCACAACAGTCAACTCAAAAAAATTCTTCTTTCAGAAAAAAAAAATTCGTAAAAAAATTCTTCCTATGTTAAAAAAAATCTTCCTCTCAAAATATAATCTTCCACCAAAAAGGAAAATTTTGCCCAAACTTTTTCTCCAAATGGTTTTCAAGAGTGTTTCACAGCTTGCCAAGCTGAACTCAGGATGCCAAACATTGCAATAAGAAGAACATTTCGGTAGCAGTTTTCATATGCCATTGAAAAAAAAAAAGTTCACAACAGTCACCTCAAAAAAATTCTTCCTTCAGAAAAAAAGAATCGTAAAAAAATTCTTCCTATGTTAAAAAAAATCTTCGTCTCAAAATATAGTCTTCCACCAAAAAGAAAAATTTTGCTCAAACTTTTTTTCCAAATGGTTTTCAAGAGTATTTCACAGCTTGCCAAGCTGAACTCAGGATTCCAAACAAGTTGTACTTTCAATTATTTGCATTGAAATATAAAGCAGATTTCAGAAGCAGTTTTCATTTGCCTTCAAAAAAAGAATTCCCACTGTCAACCGAAAAAAAATTCTTCCTCCAAAAAAAACCAATGTCGATAAAAAAAATCTTCCTGTGATAAAAGAAATCTTCCTCTCAAAATATAATTTTCCACCAAAAAGAAAAATTTTGCTCAAACTTTTTTTCAGCTTTCAGTGAAATTTTATTGCTTCTTTCTGCAGCTCTCACTGAAATAAGGCTAATTTTCAACTTTGTTCAAATGTGCTGTAACTTTTGTTCCAAATGGTTTTCAAGAGTCTTTCATGGCTTGCCAAGCAGAACTCAGCATGTTAAACTAGTTATATATAGTATTTGCATTGAAATCTTAAGTCAATTTTATCATCAGCTTTCAGTGAAATTTTATTGCTTCTTTCTGCAGCTCTCACTGAAATAAGGCTAATTTTCAACTTTGTTCAAATGTGCTGTAACTTTTGTTCCAAATGGTTTTCAAGAGTCTTTCATGGCTTGCCAAGCAGAACTCAGCATGCTAAACTAGTTATATATAGTATTTGCATTGAAATCTTAAGTCAATTTTATCATCAGCTTTCAGTGAAATTTTATTGCTTCTTTCTGCAGCTCTCACTGAAATAAGGCTAATTTTCAACTTTGTTCAAATGTGCTGTAACTTTTGTTCCAAATGGTTTTCAAGAGTCTTTCATGGCTTGCCAAGCAGAACTCAGCATGCTAAACTAGTTATATATAGTATTTGCATTGAAATCTTAAGTCAATTTTATCATCAGCTTTCAGTGAAATTTTATTGCTTCTTTCTGCAGCTCTCACTGAAATAAGGCTAATTTTCAACTTTGTTCAAATGTGCTGTAACTTTTGTTCCAAATGGTTTTCAAGAGTCTTTCATGGCTTGCCAAGCAGAACTCAGCATGCTAAACTAGTTATATATAGTATTTGCATTGAAATCTTAAGTCAATTTTATCATCAGCTTTCAGTGAAATTTTATTGCTTCTTTCTGCAGCTCTCACTGAAATAAGGCTAATTTTCAACTTTGTTCAAATGTGCTGTAACTTTTGTTCCAAATGGTTTTCAAGAGTCTTTCATGGCTTGCCAAGCAGAACTCAGCATGCTAAACTAGTTATATATAGTATTTGCATTGAAATCTTAAGTCAATTTTATCATCAGCTTTCAGTGAAATTTTATTGCTTCTTTCTGCAGCTCTCACTGAAATAAGGCTAATTTTCAACTTTGTTCAAATGTGCTGTAACTTTTGTTCCAAATGGTTTTCAAGAGTCTTTCATGGCTTGCCAAGCAGAACTCAGCATGCTAAACTAGTTATATATAGTATTTGCATTGAAATCTTAAGTCAATTTTATCATCAGCTTTCAGTGAAATTTTATTGCTTCTTTCTGCAGCTCTCACTGAAATAAGGCTAATTTTCAACTTTGTTCAAATGTGCTGTAACTTTTGTTCCAAATGGTTTTCAAGAGTCTTTCATGGCTTGCCAAGCAGAACTCAGCATGCTAAACTAGTTATATATAGTATTTGCATTGAAATCTTAAGTCAATTTTATCATCAGCTTTCAGTGAAATTTTATTGCTTCTTTCTGCAGCTCTCACTGAAATAAGGCTAATTTTCAACTTTGTTCAAATGTGCTGTAACTTTTGTTCCAAATGGTTTTCAAGAGTCTTTCATGGCTTGCCAAGCAGAACTCAGCATGCTAAACTAGTTATATATAGTATTTGCATTGAAATCTTAAGTCAATTTTATCATCAGCTTTCAGTGAAATTGAAACACTTGTACACTTGTACATAGTGTTTGTATTGAAATATTAAGAACTTTTTGGAAGCATTTTTCATTTGCCTTTGAAAAAAAAAAGTTCCCCACAACATTCATCTCAGAAAAATTCTTCCTTCAGAAAAAAAAAATTCGTAAAAAAATTCTTCCTTTGTTAAAAAAAATCTTCCTCTCAAAATGTAATCTTCCACCAAAAAGAAAAATTTTGCCCAAACTTTTTTTCCAAATGGTTTTCAAGAGTCTTTCACAGATTGCCAAGCTGAACTCAGGATGCCAAACAAGTTGTACATAGTGTTTGTATTGAAATATTAAGAACACATATGCCATTGAAAAGAAAAAAGTTCCCCACAACAGTCACCTCAAAAAAATTCATCCTTGAGAAAAAAAGAAAATTCGTAAAAAAAATTCTTCTTTTGTTAAAAAAAATCTTCCTCTCAAAATATAATCTTCCACCAAAAAGAAAAATTTTGCTCAAACTTTTTTTCCAAATGGTTTTCAAGAGTCTTTCACAGCTTTCCAAGCTGAACTCAGGATGCCAAACAAGTTGTACATAGTGTTTGTATTGAAATATTAAGAACATTTTGGAAGCAGTTTTCATTTGCCTTTGAAAAAAAAAAAAGTTCCCTACAACAGTCACATCAAAAAAATTCTTCCTTCAGAAAAAAAAAATCGTTAAAAAATTCTTCCTATGTTAAAAAAATTTTCCTCTCAAAATATAGTATTCGACCAAAAAGAAAAATTTCCTCTAGCTTTTTTTCCAAATGGTTTTCAAGAGTCTTTCACAGCTTGCCAAGCTGAACTCTGGATGCCAAACAAGTTGTACATAGTGTTTGTATTGAAATATTAAGAACAAATATGCCATTGAAAAAAAAAAGTTCCCCACAACAGTCACTTCAAAAAAATTCTTCCTTCAGAAAAAAAAAATCGTAAAAAAATTCTTCCTATGTTAAAAAAAATCTTCCTCTCAAAATGTAATCTTCCACCAAAAAGAAAAATTTTGCCCAAACTTTTTTTCCAAATGGTTTTCAAGTCTTTCACAGATTGCCAAGCTGAACTCAGGATGCCAAACAAGTTGTACATAGTGTTTGTATTGAAATATTAAGAAAACATATGCCATTGAAAAAAAAAGGTTCCCCACAAGTCACCTCAAAAAAATTCTTCCTTCAGAAAAAAAAAAATTCGTAAAAAAATTCTTCCTATGTTAAAAAAAATCTTCATCTCAAAATATAATCTTCCACCAAAAAGAAAAATTTTGCTCAAATTTTTTTTCCAAATGGTTTTCTAGAGTCTTTCACAGCTTGCCAAGCTGAACTCAGGATGCCAAACATTGCAAAAAAAGAACATTTCGATAGCAGTTTTCATATGCCATTGAAAAAAAAAAAAAGTTCACCACAACAGTCACCTCAAAAAAATTCTTCCTTCAGAAAAAAAAAAATCGTAAAAAAATTCTTCCTATGTTAAAAAAAATCTTCCTCTCAAAATATAATCTTCCACCAAAAAGAAAAATGTTGCTAAAACTTTTTTTCCTAAATGGTTTTCAAGAGTATTTCACAGCTTGCCAAGCTGAACTCAGGATTCCAAACATTGCAATAAGAAGAACGTTTCGATAGCAGTTTTCATATGCCATTGAAAAAAAAAAAAGTTCACCACAAAAGTCACCTCAAAAAAATTCTTCCTTCAGAAAAAAAAAATCGTAAAAAAATTCTTCCTATGTTAAAAAAAATGTTCCTCTCAAAATATAATCTTCCACCAAAAAGGAAAATTTTGCCCAAACTTTTTTTCCAAATGGTTTTCAAGAGTGTTTCACAGCTTGCCAAGCTGAACTCAGGATGCCAAACATTGCAATAAGAAGAACATTTCGGTAGCAGTTTTCATATGCCATTGAAAAAAAAAAAAGTTCACCACAACAGTCACCTCAAAAAAATTCTTCCTTCAGAAAAAAAAATCGTAAAAAAATTCTTCCTATGTTAAAAAAAAAATGTTCCTCTCAAAATATAATCTTCCACCAAAAAGGAAAATTTTGCCCAAACTTTTTTTCCAAATGGTTTTCAAGAGTGTTTTACAGCTTGCCAAGCTGAACTCAGGATTCCAAACATTGCAATAAGAAGAACATTTCGGTAGCAGTTTTCATATGCCATTGAAAAAAAAAAGTTCCCCACAACAGTCAACTCAAAAAAATTCTTCTTTCAGAAAAAAAAAATTCGTAAAAAAATTCTTCCTATGTTAAAAAAAATCTTCCTCTCAAAATATAATCTTCCACCAAAAAGGAAAATTTTGCCCAAACTTTTTTTCCAAATGGTTTTCAAGAGTGTTTCACAGCTTGCCAAGCTGAACTCAGGATGCCAAACATTGCAATAAGAAGAACATTTCGGTAGCAGTTTTCATATGCCATTGAAAAAAAAAAAAGTTCACCACAACAGTCACCTCAAAAAAATTCTTCCTTCAGAAAAAAAAAATCGTAAAAAAATTCTTCCTATGTTAAAAAAAATCTTCGTCTCAAAATATAGTCTTCCACCAAAAAGAAAAATTTTGCTCAAACTTTTTTTCCAAATGGTTTTCAAGAGTATTTCACAGCTTGCCAAGCTGAACTCAGGATTCCAAACAAGTTGTACTTTCAATTATTTGCATTGAAATATAAAGCAGATTTCAGAAGCAGTTTTCATTTGCCTTCAAAAAAAGAATTCCCACTGTCAACCGAAAAAAAATTCTTCCTCCAAAAAAAACCAATGTCGATAAAAAAAATCTTCCTGTGATAAAAGAAATCTTCCTCTCAAAATATAATCTTCCACCAAAAAGAAAAATTTTGCTCAAACTTTTTTTCCGCTTTCAGTGAAATTTTATTGCTTCTTTCTGCAGCTCTCACTGAAATAAGGCTAATTTTCAACTTTGTTCAAATGTGCTGTAACTTTTGTTCCAAATGGTTTTCAAGAGTCTTTCATGGCTTGCCAAGCAGAACTCAGCATGCTAAACTAGTTATATATAGTATTTGCATTGAAATCTTAAGTCAATTTTATCATCAGCTTTCAGTGAAATTTTATTGCTTCTTTCTGCAGCTCTCACTGAAATAAGGCTAATTTTCAACTTTGTTCAAATGTGCTGTAACTTTTGTTCCAAATGGTTTTCAAGAGTGTTTCATGGCTTGCCAAGCAGAACTCAGCATGCTAAACTAGTTATATATAGTATTTGCATTGAAATATTAAGTCAATTTTATCATCAGCTTTCAGTGAAATTTTATTGCTTCTTTCTGCAGCTCTCACTGAAATAAGGCTAATTTTCAACTTTGTTCAAATGTGCTGTAACTTTTGTTCCAAATGGTTTTCAAGAGTCTTTCATGGCTTGCCAAGCAGAACTCAGCATGCTAAACTAGTTATATATAGTATTTGCATTGAAATCTTAAGTCAATTTTATCATCAGCTTTCAGTGAAATTTTATTGCTTCTTTCTGCAGCTCTCACTGAAATAAGGCTAATTTTCAACTTTGTTCAAATGTGCTGTAACTTTTGTTCCAAATGGTTTTCAAGAGTCTTTCATGGCTTGCCAAGCAGAACTCAGCATGCTAAACTAGTTATATATAGTATTTGCATTGAAATATTAAGTCAATTTTATCATCAGCTTTCAGTGAAATTTTATTGCTTCTTTCTGCAGCTCTCACTGAAATAAGGCTAATTTTCAACTTTGTTCAAATGTGCTGTAACTTTTGTTCCAAATGGTTTTCAAGAGTCTTTCATGGCTTGCCAAGCAGAACTCAGCATGCTAAACTAGTTATATATAGTATTTGCATTGAAATATTAAGTCAATTTTATCATCAGCTTTCAGTGAAATTTTATTGCTTCTTTCTGCAGCTCTCACTGAAATAAGGCTAATTTTCAACTTTGTTCAAATGTGCTGTAACTTTTGTTCCAAATGGTTTTCAAGAGTCTTTCATGGCTTGCCGAGCAGAACTCAGCATGCTAAACTAGTTATATATAGTATTTGCATTGAAATCTTAAGTCAATTTTATCATCAGCTTTCAGTGAAATTTTATTGCTTCTTTCTGCAGCTCTCACTGAAATAAGGCTAATTTTCAACTTTGTTCAAATGTGCTGTAACTTTTGTTCCAAATGGTTTTCAAGAGTCTTTCATGGCTTGCCAAGCAGAACTCAGCATGCTAAACTAGTTATATATAGTATTTGCATTGAAATCTTAAGTCAATTTTATCATCAGCTTTCAGTGAAATTTTATTGCTTCTTTCTGCAGCTCTCACTGAAATAAGGCTAATTTTCAACTTTGTTCAAATGTGCTGTAACTTTTGTTCCAAATGGTTTTCAAGAGTGTTTCATGGCTTGCCAAGCAGAACTCAGCATGCTAAACTAGTTATATATAGTATTTGCATTGAAATCTTAAGTCAATTTTATCATCAGCTTTCAGTGAAATTTTATTGCTTCTTTCTGCAGCTCTCACTGAAATAAGGCTAATTTTCAACTTTGTTCAAATGTGCTGTAACTTTTGTTCCAAATGGTTTTCAAGAGTCTTTCATGGCTTGCCAAGCAGAACTCAGCATGCTAAACTAGTTATATATAGTATTTGCATTGAAATCTTAAGTCAATTTTATCATCAGCTTTCAGTGAAATTTTATTGCTTCTTTCTGCAGCTCTCACTGAAATAAGGCTAATTTTCAACTTTGTTCAAATGTGCTGTAACTTTTGTTCCAAATGGTTTTCAAGAGTCTTTCATGGCTTGCCAAGCAGAACTCAGCATGCTAAACTAGTTATATATAGTATTTGCATTGAAATCTTAAGTCAATTTTATCATCAGCTTTCAGTGAAATTTTATTGCTTCTTTCTGCAGCTCTCACTGAAATAAGGCTAATTTTCAACTTTGTTCAAATGTGCTGTAACTTTTGTTCCAAATGGTTTTCAAGAGTCTTTCATGGCTTGCCAAGCAGAACTCAGCATGCTAAACTAGTTATATATAGTATTTGCATTGAAATATTAAGTCAATTTTATCATCAGCTTTCAGTGAAATTTTATTGCTTCTTTCTGCAGCTCTCACTGAAATAAGGCTAATTTTCAACTTTGTTCAAATGTGCTGTAACTTTTGTTCCAAATGGTTTTCAAGAGTCTTTCATGGCTTGCCAAGCAGAACTCAGCATGCTAAACTAGTTATATATAGTATTTGCATTGAAATCTTAAGTCAATTTTATCATCAGCTTTCAGTGAAATTGTATTGCTTCTTTCTGCAGCTCTCACTGAAATAAGGCTAATTTTCAACTTTGTTCAAATGTGCTGTAACTTTTGTTCCAAATGATTTTCAAGAGTCTTTCATGGCTTGCCAAGCAGAACTCAGCATGCTAAACTAGTTATATATAGTATTTGCATTGAAATCTTAAGTCAATTTTATCATCAGCTTTCAGTGAAATTGAAACACTTGTACACTTGTACATAGTGTTTGTATTGAAATATTAAGAACTTTTTGGAAGCATTTTTCATTTGCCTTTGAAAAAAAAAAGTTCCCCACAACATTAATCTCAGAAAAATTCTTCCTTCAGAAAAAAAAAATTCGTAAAAAAATTCTTCCTATGTTAAAAAAAATCTTCCTCTCAAAATGTAATCTTCCACCAAAAAGAAAAATTTTGCCCAAACTTTTTTTCCAAATGGTTTTCAAGAGTCTTTCACAGATTGCCAAGCTGAACTCAGGATTTCAAACAAGTTGTACATAGTGTTTGTATTGAAATATTAAGAACACATATGCCATTGAAAAGAAAAAAGTTCCTCACAACAGTCACCTCAAAAAAATTCATCCTTGAGAAAAAAAAAAATTCGTAAAAAAAATTCTTCCTTTGTTAAAAAAAATCTTCCTCTCAAAATATAATCTTCCACCAAAAAGAAAAATTTTGCTCAAACTTTTTTTCCAAATGGTTTTCAAGAGTCTTTCACAGCTTTCCAAGCTGAAGTCAGGATGCCAAACAAGTTGTACATAGTGTTTGTATTGAAATATTAAGAACATTTTGGAAACAGTTTTCATTTGCCTTTGAAAAAAAAAAAAGTTCCCTACAACAGTCACATCAAAAAAATTCTTCCTTCAGAAAAAAAAATTCGTAAAAAAATTCTTCCTATGTTAAAAAAATTTTCCTCTCAAAATATAGTATTCTACCAAAAAGAAAAATTTCCTCTAACTTTTTTTCCAAATGGTTTTCAAGAGTCTTTCACAGCTTGCCAAGCTGAACTCTGGATGCCAAACAAGTTGTACATAGTGTTTGTATTGAAATATTAAGAACAAATATGCCATTGAAAAAAAAAAGTTCCCAACAACAGTCACTTCAAAAAAATTCTTCCTTCAGAAAAAAAAAATCGTAAAAAAATTCTTCCTATGTTAAAAAAAATCTTCCTCTCAAAATGTAATCTTCCACCAAAAAGAAAAATTTTGCCCAAACTTTTTTTCCAAATGGTTTTCAAGTCTTTCACAGATTGCCAAGCTGAACTCAGGATGCCAAACATTGCAATAAGAAGAACATTTTGGTAGCAGTTTTCATATGCCATTGAAAAAAAAAAAAGTTCACCACAACAGTCACCTCAAAAAAATTCTTCCTTCAGAAAAAAAAAATCGTAAAAAAATTCTTCCTATGTTAAAAAAAATGTTCCTCTCAAAATATAATCTTCCACCAAAAAGGAAAATTTTGCCCAAACTTTTTTTCCAAATGGTTTTCAAGAGTGTTTCACAGCTTGCCAAGCTGAACTCAGGATGCCAAACATTGCAATAAGAAGAACATTTCGGTAGCAGTTTTCATATACCATTGAAAAAAAAAAAAGTTCCCCACAACAGTCACCTCAAAAAAATTCTTCCTTCAGAAAAAAAAAAATTCGTAAAAAAATTCTTCCTATGTTAAAAAAAATCTTCATCTCAAAATATAATCTTCCACCAAAAAGGAAAATTTTGCCCAAACTTTTTTTCCAAATGGTTTTCAAGAGTGTTTCACAGCTTGCCAAGCTGAACTCAGGATGCCAAACATTGCAATAAGAAGAACATTTTGGTAGCAGTTTTCATATGCCATTGAAAAAAAAAAAAGTTCACCACAACAGTCACCTCAAAAAAATTCTTCCTTCAGAAAAAAAAAATCGTAAAAAAATTCTTCCTATGTTAAAAAAAATGTTCCTCTCAAAATATAATCTTCCACCAAAAAGGAAAATTTTGCCCAAACTTTTTTTCCAAATGGTTTTCAAGAGTGTTTCACAGCTTGCCAAGCTGAACTCAGGATGCCAAACATTGCAATAAGAAGAACATTTCGGTAGCAGTTTTCATATACCATTGAAAAAAAAAAAGTTCACAACAGTCACCTCAAAAAAATTCTTCCTTCAGAAAAAAAAAATCGTAAAAAAATTCTTCCTATGTTAAAAAAAATCTTCGTCTCAAAATATAGTCTTCCACCTAAAAGAAAAATTTTGCTCAAACTTTTTTTCCAAATGGTTTTCAAGAGTATTTCACAGCTTGCCAAGCTGAACTCAGGGTTCCAAACAAGTTGTACTTTCAATTATTTGCATTGAAATATAAAGCAGATTTCAGAAGCAGTTTTCATTTGCCTTCAAAAAAAGAATTCCCACTGTCAACCGAAAAAAAATTCTTCCTCCAAAAAAAACCAATGTCGATAAAAAAAATCTTCCTGTGATAAAAGAAATCTTCCTCTCAAAATATAATCTTCCACTAAAAAGAAAAATTTTGCTCAAACTTTTTTTCAGCTTTCAGTAAAATTTTATTGCTTCTTTCTGCAGCTCTCACTGAAATAAGGCTAATTTTCAACTTTGTTCAAATGTGCTGTAACTTTTGTTCCAAATGGTTTTCAAGAGTCTTTCATGGCTTGCCAAGCAGAACTCAGCATGCTAAACTAGTTATATATAGTATTTGCATTGAAATCTTAAGTCAATTTTATCATCAGCTTTCAGTGAAATTTTATTGCTTCTTTCTGCAGCTCTCACTGAAATAAGGCTAATTTTCAACTTTGTTCAAATGTGCTGTAACTTTTGTTCCAAATGGTTTTCAAGAGTCTTTCATGGCTTGCCAAGCAGAACTCAGCATGCTAAACTAGTTATATATAGTATTTGCATTGAAATCTTAAGTCAATTTTATCATCAGCTTTCAGTGAAATTTTATTGCTTCTTTCTGCAGCTCTCACTGAAATAAGGCTAATTTTCAACTTTGTTCAAATGTGCTGTAACTCTTGTTCCAAATGGTTTTCAAGAGTCTTTCATGGCTTGCCAAGCAGAACTCAGCATGCTAAACTAGTTATATATAGTATTTGCATTGAAATCTTAAGTCAATTTTATCATCAGCTTTCAGTGAAATTTTATTGCTTCTTTCTGCAGCTCTCACTGAAATAAGGCTAATTTTCAACTTTGTTCAAATGTGCTGTAACTTTTGTTCCAAATGGTTTTCAAGAGTCTTTCATGCCTTGCCAAGCAGAACTCAGCATGCTAAACTAGTTATATATAGTATTTGCATTGAAATATTAAGTCAATTTTATCATCAGCTCTCAGTGAAATTTTATTGCTTCTTTCTGCAGCTCTCACTGAAATAAGGCTAATTTTCAACTTTGTTCAAATGTGCTGTAACTTTTGTTCCAAATGGTTTTCAAGAGTCTTTCATGGCTTGCCAAGCAGAACTCAGCATGCTAAACTAGTTATATATAGTATTTGCATTGAAATATTAAGTCAATTTTATCATCAGCTTTCAGTGAAATTTTATTGCTTCTTTCTGCAGCTCTCACTGAAATAAGGCTAATTTTCAACTTTGTTCAAATGTGCTGTAACTTTTGTTCCAAATGGTTTTCAAGAGTCTTTCATGGCTTGCCAAGCAGAACTCAGCATGCTAAACTAGTTATATATAGTATTTGCATTGAAATCTTAAGTCAATTTTATCATCAGCTTTCAGTGAAATTTTATTGCTTCTTTCTGCAGCTCTCACTGAAATAAGGCTAATTTTCAACTTTGTTCAAATGTGCTGTAACTTTTGTTCCAAATGGTTTTCAAGAGTCTTTCATGGCTTGCCAAGCAGAACTCAGCATGCTAAACTAGTTATATATAGTATTTGCATTGAAATATTAAGTCAATTTTATCATCAGCTTTCAGTGAAATTTTATTGCTTCTTTCTGCAGCTCTCACTGAAATAAGCCTAATTTTCAACTTTGTTCAAATGTGCTGTAACTTTTGTTCCAAATGGTTTTCAAGAGTCTTTCATGGCTTGCCAAGCAGAACTCAGCATGCTAAACTAGTTATATATAGTATTTGCATTGAAATATTAAGTCAATTTTATCATCAGCTTTCAGTGAAATTTTATTGCTTCTTTCTGCAGCTCTCACTGAAATAAGGCTAATTTTCAACTTTGTTCAAATGTGCTGTAACTTTTGTTCCAAATGGTTTTCAAGAGTCTTTCATGGCTTGCCAAGCAGAACTCAGCATGCTAAACTAGTTATATATAGTATTTGCATTGAAATCTTAAGTCAATTTTATCATCAGCTTTCAGTGAAATTTTATTGCTTCTTTCTGCAGCTCTCACTGAAATAAGGCTAATTTTCAACTTTGTTCAAATGTGCTTTAACTTTTGTTCCAAATGGTTTTCAAGAGTCTTTCATGGCTTGCCAAGCAGAACTCAGCATGCTAAACTAGTTATATATAGTATTTGCATTGAAATATTAAGTCAATTTTATCATCAGCTTTCAGTGAAATTTTATTGCTTCTTTCTGCAGCTCTCACTGAAATAAGGCTAATTTTCAACTTTGTTCAAATGTGCTGTAACTTTTGTTCCAAATGGTTTTCAAGAGTCTTTCATGGCTTGCCAAGCAGAACTCAGCATGCTAAACTAGTTATATATAGTATTTGCATTGAAATATTAAGTCAATTTTATCATCAGCTTTCAGTGAAATTTTATTGCTTCTTTCTGCAGCTCTCACTGAAATAAGGCTAATTTTCAACTTTGTTCAAATGTGCTGTAACTTTTGTTCCAAATGGTTTTCAAGAGTCTTTCATGGCTTGCCAAGCAGAACTCAGCATGCTAAACTAGTTATATATAGTATTTGCATTGAAATATTAAGTCAATTTTATCATCAGCTTTCAGTGAAATTTTATTGCTTCTTTCTGCAGCTCTCACTGAAATAAGGCTAATTTTCAACGTTGTTCAAATGTGCTGTAACTTTTGTTCCAAATGGTTTTCAAGAGTCTTTCATGGCTTGCCAAGCAGAACTCAGCATGCTAAACTAGTTATATATAGTATTTGCATTGAAATATTAAGTCAATTTTATCATCAGCTTTCAGTGAAATTTTATTGCTTCTTTTTGCAGCTCTCACTGAAATAAGGCTAATTTTCAACTTTGTTCAAATGTGCTGTAACTTTTGTTCCAAATGGTTTTCAAGAGTCTTTCATGGCTTGCCAAGCAGAACTCAGCATGCTAAACTAGTTATATATAGTATTTGCATTGAAATCTTAAGTCAATTTTATCATCAGCTTTCAGTGAAATTTTATTGCTTCTTTCTGCAGCTCTCACTGAAATAAGGCTAATTTTCAACTTTGTTCAAATGTGCTGTAACTTTTGTTCCAAATGGTTTTCAAGAGTCTTTCATGGCTTGCCAAGCAGAACTCAGTATGCTAAACTAGTTATATATAGTATTTGCATTGAAATCTTAAGTCAATTTTATCATCAGCTTTCAGTGAAATTTTATTGCTTCTTTCTGCAGCTCTCACTGAAATAAGGCTAATTTTCAACTTTGTTCAAATGTGCTGTAACTTTTGTTCCAAATGGTTTTCAAGAGTCTTTCATGGCTTGCCAAGCAGAACTCAGCATGCTAAACTAGTTATATATAGTATTTGCATTGAAATCTTAAGTCAATTTTATCATCAGCTTTCAGTGAAATTTTATTGCTTCTTTCTGCAGCTCTCACTGAAATAAGCCTAATTTTCAACTTTGTTCAAATGTGCTGTAACTTTTGTTCCAAATGGTTTTCAAGAGTCTTTCATGGCTTGCCAAGCAGAAATCAGCATGCTAAACTAGTTATATATAGTATTTGCATTGAAATCTTAAGTCAATTTTATCATCAGCTTTCAGTGAAATTTTATTGCTTCTTTCTGCAGCTCTCACTGAAATAAGGCTAATTTTCAACTTTGTTCAAATGTGCTGTAACTTTTGCTCCAAATGGTTTTCAAGAGTCTTTCATGGCTTGCCAAGCAGAACTCAGCATGCTAAACTAGTTATATATAGTATTTGCATTGAAATATTAAGGACATTTTATCATCAGCTTTCAGTGAAATTTTATTGCTTCTTTTTGCAGCTCTCACTGAAATAAGGCTAATTTTCAACTTTGTTCAAATGTGCTGTAACTTTTGTTCCAAATGGTTTTCAAGAGTCTTTCATGGCTTGCCAAGCAGAACTCAGCATGCTAAACTAGTTATATATAGTATTTGCATTGAAATATTAAGTCAATTTTATCATCAGCTTTCAGTGAAATTTTATTGCTTCTTTCTGCAGCTCTCACTGAAATAAGGCTAATTTTCAACTTTGTTCAAATGTGCTGTAACTTTTGTTCCAAATGGTTTTCAAGAGTCTTTCATGGCTTGCCAAGCAGAACTCAGCATGCTAAACTAGTTATATATAGTATTTGCATTGAAATATTAAGTCAATTTTATCATCAGCTTTCAGTGAAATTTTATTGCTTCTTTCTGCAGCTCTCACTGAAATAAGGCTAATTTTCAACTTTGTTCAAATGTGCTGTAACTTTTGTTCCAAATGGTTTTCAAGAGTCTTTCATGGCTTGCCAAGCAGAACTCAGCATGCTAAACTAGTTATATATAGTATTTGCATTGAAATATTAAGTCAATTTTATCATCAGCTTTCAGTGAAATTTTATTGCTTCTTTCTGCAGCTCTCACTGAAATAAGGCTAATTTTCAACTTTGTTCAAATGTGCTGTAACTTTTGTTCCAAATGGTTTTCAAGAGTCTTTCATGGCTTGCCAAGCAGAACTCAGCATGCTAAACTAGTTATATATAGTATTTGCATTGAAATCTTAAGTCAATTTTATCATCAGCTTCCAGTGAAATTGAAACCCTTGTACACTTGTACATAGTGTTTGTATTGAAATATTAAGAACATTTTGGAATTAGTTTTCATTTGCCTTTGAAAAAAAAAGTTCCCCACAACATTCATCTCAAAAAAATTCTTCCTTCAGAAAAAAAAAATTCGTAAAAAAATTCTTTCTATGTTAAAAAAAATCTTCCTCTCAAAATATAATCTTCCACCAAAAAGAAAAATGTTGCCCAAACTTTTTTTCCAAATGGTTTTCAAGAGTCTTTCACAGCTTGCCAAGCTGAATAGTGGATGCCAAACAAGTTGTACATAGTGTTTGTATTGAAATATTAAGAACACATATGCCATTGAAAAGAAAAAAGTTCCCCACAACAGTCACCTCAAAAAAATTCTTCCTTGAGAAAAAAAAAATTCGTAAAAAAAATTCTTCCTATGTTAAAAAAAATCTTCCTCTCAAAATATAATCTTCCACCAAAAAGAAAAATTTTGCTCAAACTTTTTCTCCAAATGGTTTTCAAGAGTCTTTCACAGCTTTCCAAGCTGAACTCAGGATGCCAGACAAGTTGTACATAGTGTTTGTATTGAAATATTAAGAACATTTTGGAAGCAGTTTTCATTCGCCTTTGAAAAAAAAAGTTCCCTTTAACAGTCACATCAAAAAAATTCTTCCTTCAGAAAAGAAAAATCGTAAAAAAATTCTTCCTATGTTAAAAAAATCTTCCTCTCAAAATATAGTATTCCACCAAAAAGAAAAATTTTGCTCTAACTTTTTTTCCAAATGGTTTTCAAGAGTCTTTCACAGCTTGCCAAGCTGAACAGTGGATGCCAAACAAGTTGTACATAGTGTTTGTATTGAAATATTAAGAACACATATGCCATTGAAAAGAAAAAAGTTCCCCACAACAGTCACCTCAAAAAAATTCTTCCTTGAGAAAAAAAAAATTCGTAAAAAAAATTCTTCCTATGTTAAAAAAAATGTTCCTCTCAAAATATAATCTTCCACCAAAAAGAAAAATTTTGCTCAAACTTTTTTTCCAAATGGTTTTCAAGAGTCTTTCACAGCTTTCCAAGCTGAACTTAGGATGCCAGACAAGTTGTACATAGTGTTTGTATTGAAATATTAAGAACATTTTGGAAGCAGTTTTCATTTGCCTTTGAAAAAAAAAAGTTCCCTTTAACAGTCACATCAAAAAAATTCTTCCTTCAGAAAAGAAAAATCGTAAAAAAATTCTTCCTATGTTAAAAAAATCTTCCTCTCAAAATATAGTATTCCACCAAAAAGAAAAATTTTGCTCTAACTTTTTTTCCAAATGGTTTTCAAGAGTCTTTCACAGCTTGCCAAGCTGAACAGTGGATGCCAAACAAGTTGTACATAGTGTTTGTATTGAAATATTAAGAACAAATATGCCATTGAAAAGAAAAAAGTTCCCCACAACAGTCACCTCAAAAAAATTCTTCCTTCAGAAAAAAAAAAATCCTTAAAAAAATTCTTCCTATGTTAAGAAAAATCTTCATCTCAAAATATAATCTTCCACCAAAAAGAAAAATTTTGCTCAAATTTTTTTTCAAATGGTTTTCTAGAGTCTTTGACAGCTTGCCAAGCTGAACTCAGGATGCCAAACATTGCAATAAGAAGAACATTTCGGTAGCAGTTTTCATATGCCATTGAAAAAAAAAGTTCCCCACAACAGTCACCTCAAAAAAATTCTTCTTTCAGAAAAAAAAAATTCGTAAAAAAATTCTTCGTATGTTAAAAAAAATCTTCCTCTCAAAATATAATCTTCCACCAAAAAGGAAAATTTTGCCCAAACTTTTTTTCCAAATTGTTTTCAAGAGTCTTTCACAGCTTGCCAAGCTGAACTCAGGATGCCAAACATTGCAATAAGAAGAACATTTCGGTAGCAGTTTTCATATGCCATTGAAAAAAAAAAAAAGTTCACCACAACAGTCACCTCAAGAAAATTCTTCCTTCAGAAAAAAAAAAATTGTAAAAAAATTCTTGCTATGTTAAAAAAAATCTTCCTCTCAAAATATAATCTTCCACCAAAAAGAAAAATTTTGCCCAAACTTTTTTTCCAAATGGTTTTCAAGAGTCTTTCACAGATTGCCAAGCTGAACTCAGGATGCCAAACAAGTTGTACATAGTGTTTGTATTGAAATATTAAGAACACATATGCCATTGAAAAGAAAAAAGTTCCCCACAACAGTCACCTCAAAAAAATTCTTCCTTCAGAAAAAAAAAAATTCGTAAAAAAATTCTTCCTATGTTAAAAAAAATCTTCCTCTCAAAATATAATCTTCCACCAAAAAGAAAAATTTTGCTCAAACTTTTTTTCCAAATGGTTTTCAAGAGTCTTTCACAGCTTTCCAAGCTGAACTTAGGATGCCAGACAAGTTGTACATAGTGTTTGTATTGAAATATTAAGAACATTTTGGAAGCAGTTTTCATTTGCCTTTGAAAAAAAAAAGTTTCCTTTAACAGTCACATCAAAAAAATTCTTCCTTCAGAAAAGAAAAATCGTAAAAAAATTCTTCATCTCAAAATATGATCTTCCACCAAAAAGAAAAATTTTGCTCAAACTTTTTTTCCAAATGGTTTTCAAGAGTCTTTCACAGCTTGCCAAGCTGAACTCAGGATGCCAAACATTGCAATAAGAAGAAAATTTCGGTAGCAGTTTTCATATGCCATTGAAAAAAAAAAAAAGTTCACCACAACAGTCACCTCAAAAAAATTCTTTCTTCAGAAAAAAAAAAATCGTAAAAAAATTCTTCCTATGTTAAAAAAAATCTTCCTCTCAAAATATAATCTTCCACCAAAAAGAAAAATGTTGCTAAAACTTTTTTTCGAAATGGTTTTCAAGAGTATTTCACAGCTTGCCAAGCTGAACTCAGGATTCCAAACAAGTTGTACTTTCAATTATTTGCATTGAAATATAAAGCAGATTTCAGAAGCAGTTTTCATTTGCCTTCAAAAAAAGAATTCCCACTGTCAACCGAAAAAAAATTCTTCCTCCAAAAAAAACCAATGTCGATAAAAAAAATCTTCCTGTGATAAAAGAAATCTTCCTCTCAAAATATAATCTTCCACCAAAAAGAAAAATTTTGCTCAAACTTTTTTTCAGCTTTCAGTGAAGTTTTATTGCTTCTTTCTGCAGCTCTCACTGAAATAAGGCTAATTTTCAACTTTGTTCAAATGTGCTGTAACTTTTGTTCCAAATGGTTTTCAAGAGTCTTTCATGGCTTGCCAAGCAGAACTCAGCATGCTAAACTAGTTATATATAGTATTTGCATTGAAATCTTAAGTCAATTTTATCATCAGCTTCCAGTGAAATTGAAACCCTTGTACACTTGTACATAGTGTTTGTATTGAAATATTAAGAACATTTTGGAAGCAGTTTTCATTTGCCTTTGAAAAAAAAAGTTCCCCACAACATTCATCTCAAAAAAATTCTTCCTTCAGAAAAAAAAAATTCGTAAAAAAATTCTTTCTATGTTAAAAAAAATCTTCCTCTCAAAATATAATCTTCCACCAAAAAGAAAAATGTTGCCCAAACTTTTTTTCCAAATGGTTTTCAAGAGTCTTTCACAGCTTGCCAAGCTGAATAGTGGATGCCAAACAAGTTGTACATAGTGTTTGTATTGAAATATTAAGAACACATATGCCATTGAAAAGAAAAAAGTTCCCCACAACAGTCACCTCAAAAAAATTCTTCCTTGAGAAAAAAAAAATTCGTAAAAAAAATTCTTCCTATGTTAAAAAAAATCTTCCTCTCAAAATATAATCTTCCACCAAAAAGAAAAATTTTGCTCAAACTTTTTTTCCAAATGGTTTTCAAGAGTCTTTCACAGCTTTCCAAGCTGAACTCAGGATGCCAGACAAGTTGTACATAGTGTTTGTATTGAAATATTAAGAACATTTTGGAAGCAGTTTTCATTCGCCTTTGAAAAAAAAAGTTCCCTTTAACAGTCACATCAAAAAAATTCTTCCTTCAGAAAAGAAAAATCGTAAAAAAATTCTTCCTATGTTAAAAAAATCTTCCTCTCAAAATATAGTATTCCACCAAAAAGAAAAATTTTGCTCTAACTTTTTTTCCAAATGGTTTTCAAGAGTCTTTCACAGCTTGCCAAGCTGAACAGTGGATGCCAAACAAGTTGTACATAGTGTTTGTATTGAAATATTAAGAACACATATGCCATTGAAAAGAAAAAAGTTCCCCACAACAGTCACCTCAAAAAAATTCTTCCTTGAGAAAAAAAAAATTCGTAAAAAAAATTCTTCCTATGTTAAAAAAAATGTTCCTCTCAAAATATAATCTTCCACCAAAAAGAAAAATTTTGCTCAAACTTTTTTTCCAAATGGTTTTCAAGAGTCTTTCACAGCTTTCCAAGCTGAACTTAGGATGCCAGACAAGTTGTACATAGTGTTTGTATTGAAATATTAAGAACATTTTGGAAGCAGTTTTCATTTGCCTTTGAAAAAAAAAAGTTCCCTTTAACAGTCACATCAAAAAAATTCTTCCTTCAGAAAAGAAAAATCGTAAAAAAATTCTTCCTATGTTAAAAAAATCTTCCTCTCAAAATATAGTATTCCACCAAAAAGAAAAATTTTGCTCTAACTTTTTTTCCAAATGGTTTTCAAGAGTCTTTCACAGCTTGCCAAGCTGAACAGTGGATGCCAAACAAGTTGTACATAGTGTTTGTATTGAAATATTAAGAACAAATATGCCATTGAAAAGAAAAAAGTTCCCCACAACAGTCACCTCAAAAAAATTCTTCCTTCAGAAAAAAAAAAATCCTTAAAAAAATTCTTCCTATGTTAAGAAAAATCTTCATCTCAAAATATAATCTTCCACCAAAAAGAAAAATTTTGCTCAAATTTTTTTTCAAATGGTTTTCTAGAGTCTTTGACAGCTTGCCAAGCTGAACTCAGGATGCCAAACATTGCAATAAGAAGAACATTTCGGTAGCAGTTTTCATATGCCATTGAAAAAAAAAGTTCCCCACAACAGTCACCTCAAAAAAATTCTTCTTTCAGAAAAAAAAAATTCGTAAAAAAATTCTTCGTATGTTAAAAAAAATCTTCCTCTCAAAATATAATCTTCCACCAAAAAGGAAAATTTTGCCCAAACTTTTTTTCCAAATTGTTTTCAAGAGTCTTTCACAGCTTGCCAAGCTGAACTCAGGATGCCAAACATTGCAATAAGAAGAACATTTCGGTAGCAGTTTTCATATGCCATTGAAAAAAAAAAAAAGTTCACCACAACAGTCACCTCAAGAAAATTCTTCCTTCAGAAAAAAAAAAATTGTAAAAAAATTCTTGCTATGTTAAAAAAAATCTTCCTCTCAAAATATAATCTTCCACCAAAAAGAAAAATTTTGCCCAAACTTTTTTTCCAAATGGTTTTCAAGAGTCTTTCACAGATTGCCAAGCTGAACTCAGGATGCCAAACAAGTTGTACATAGTGTTTGTATTGAAATATTAAGAACACATATGCCATTGAAAAGAAAAAAGTTCCCCACAACAGTCACCTCAAAAAAATTCTTCCTTCAGAAAAAAAAAAATTCGTAAAAAAATTCTTCCTATGTTAAAAAAAATCTTCCTCTCAAAATATAATCTTCCACCAAAAAGAAAAATTTTGCTCAAACTTTTTTTCCAAATGGTTTTCAAGAGTCTTTCACAGCTTTCCAAGCTGAACTTAGGATGCCAGACAAGTTGTACATAGTGTTTGTATTGAAATATTAAGAACATTTTGGAAGCAGTTTTCATTTGCCTTTGAAAAAAAAAAGTTCCCTTTAACAGTCACATCAAAAAAATTCTTCCTTCAGAAAAGAAAAATCGTAAAAAAATTCTTCATCTCAAAATATGATCTTCCACCAAAAAGAAAAATTTTGCTCAAACTTTTTTTCCAAATGGTTTTCAAGAGTCTTTCACAGCTTGCCAAGCTGAACTCAGGATGCCAAACATTGCAATAAGAAGAAAATTTCGGTAGCAGTTTTCATATGCCATTGAAAAAAAAAAAAAGTTCACAACAGTCACCTCAAAAAAATTCTTTCTTCAGAAAAAAAAAAATCGTAAAAAAATTCTTCCTATGTTAAAAAAAATCTTCCTCTCAAAATATAATCTTCCACCAAAAAGAAAAATGTTGCTAAAACTTTTTTTCGAAATGGTTTTCAAGAGTATTTCACAGCTTGCCAAGCTGAACTCAGGATTCCAAACAAGTTGTACTTTCAATTATTTGCATTGAAATATAAAGCAGATTTCAGAAGCAGTTTTTATTTGCCTTCAAAAAAAGAATTCCCACTGTCAACCGAAAAAAAATTCTTCCTCCAAAAAAAACCAATGTCGATAAAAAAAATCTTCCTGTGATAAAAGAAATCTTCCTCTCAAAATATAATCTTCCACCAAAAAGAAAAATTTTGCTCAAACTTTTTTTCAGCTCTCAGTGAAGTTTTATTGCTTCTTTCTGCAGCTCTCACTGAAATAAGGCTAATTTTCAACTTTGTTCAAATGTGCTGTAACTTTTGTTCCAAATGGTTTTCAAGAGTCTTTCATGGCTTGCCAAGCAGAACTCAGCATGCTAAACTAGTTATATATAGTATTCGCATTGAAATATTAAGTCAATTTTATCATCAGCTTTCAGTGAAATTTTATTGCTTCTTTCTGCAGCTCTCACTGAAATAAGGCTAATTTTCAACTTTGTTCAAATGTGCTGTAACTTTTGTTCCAAATGGTTTTCAAGAGTCTTTCATGCCTTGCCAAGCAGAACTCAGCATGCTAAACTAGTTATATATAGTATTTGCATTGAAATATTAAGTCAATTTTATCATCAGCTTTCAGTGAAATGTTATTGCTTCTTTCTGCAGCTCTCACTGAAATAAGGCTAATTTTCAACTTTGTTCAAATGTGCTGTAACTTTTGTTCCAAATGGTTTTCAAGAGTCTTTCATGGCTTGCCAAGCAGAACTCAGCATGCTAAACTAGTTATATATAGTATTTGCATTGAAATCTTAAGTCAATTTTATCATCAGCTTTCAGTGAAATTTTATTGCTTCTTTCTGCAGCTCTCACTGAAATAAGGCTAATTTTCAACTTTGTTCAAATGTGCTGTAACTTTTGTTCCAAATGGTTTTCAAGAGTCTTTCATGGCTTGCCAAGCAGAACTCAGCATGCTAAACTAGTTATATATAGTATTTGCATTGAAATCTTAAGTCAATTTTATCATCAGCTTTCAGTGAAATTTTATTGCTTCTTTTTGCAGCTCTCACTGAAATAAGGCTTATTTTCAACTTTGTTCAAATGTGCTGTAACTTTTGTTCCAAATGGTTTTCAAGAGTCTTTCATGCCTTGCCAAGCAGAACTCAGCATGCTAAACTAGTTATATATAGTATTTGCATTGAAATATTAAGTCAATTTTATCATCAGCTTTCAGTGAAATTTTATTGCTTCTTTCTGCAGCTCTCACTGAAATAAGGCTAATTTTCAACTTTGTTCAAATGTGCTGTAACTTTTGTTCCAAATGGTTTTCAAGAGTCTTTCATGGCTTGCCAAGCAGAACTCAGCATGCTAAACTAGTTATATATAGTATTTGCATTGAAATCTTAAGTCAATTTTATCATCAGCTTTCAGTGAAATTTTATTGCTTCTTTCTGCAGCTCTCACTGAAATAAGGCTAATTTTCAACTTTGTTCAAATGTGCTGTAACTTTTGTTCCAAATGGTTTTCAAGAGTCTTTCATGGCTTGCCAAGCAGAACTCAGCATGCTAAACTAGTTATATATAGTATTTGCATTGAAATATTAAGTCAATTTTATCATCAGCTTTCAGTGAAATTTTATTGCTTCTTTCTGCAGCTCTCACTGAAATAAGGCTAATTTTCAACTTTGTTCAAATGTGCTGTAACTTTTGTTCCAAATGGTTTTCAAGAGTCTTTCATGGCTTGCCAAGCAGAACTCAGCATGCTAAACTAGTTATATATAGTATTTGCATTGAAATATTAAGTCAATTTTATCATCAGCTTTCAGTGAAATTTTATTGCTTCTTTCTGCAGCTCTCACTGAAATAAGGCTAATTTTCAACTTTGTTCAAATGTGCTGTAACTTTTGTTCCAAATGGTTTTCAAGAGTCTTTCATGGCTTGCCAAGCAGAACTCAGCATGCTAAACTAGTTATATATAGTATTCGCATTGAAATATTAAGTCAATTTTATCATCAGCTTTCAGTGAAATTTTATTGCTTCTTTCTGCAGCTCTCACTGAAATAAGGCTAATTTTCAACTTTGTTCAAATGTGCTGTAACTTTTGTTCCAAATGGTTTTCAAGAGTCTTTCATGCCTTGCCAAGCAGAACTCAGCATGCTAAACTAGTTATATATAGTATTTGCATTGAAATATTAAGTCAATTTTATCATCAGCTTTCAGTGAAATTTTATTGCTTCTTTCTGCAGCTCTCACTGAAATAAGGCTAATTTTCAACTTTGTTCAAATGTGCTGTAACTTTTGTTCCAAATGGTTTTCAAGAGTCTTTCATGGCTTGCCAAGCAGAACTCAGCATGCTAAACTAGTTATATATAGTATTTGCATTGAAATCTTAAGTCAATTTTATCATCAGCTTTCAGTGAAATTTTATTGCTTCTTTCTGCAGCTCTCACTGAAATAAGGCTAATTTTCAACTTTGTTCAAATGTGCTGTAACTTTTGTTCCAAATGGTTTTCAAGAGTCTTTCATGGCTTGCCAAGCAGAACTCAGCATGCTAAACTAGTTATATATAGTATTTGCATTGAAATCTTAAGTCAATTTTATCATCAGCTTTCAGTGAAATTTTATTGCTTCTTTTTGCAGCTCTCACTGAAATAAGGCTTATTTTCAACTTTGTTCAAATGTGCTGTAACTTTTGTTCCAAATGGTTTTCAAGAGTCTTTCATGCCTTGCCAAGCAGAACTCAGCATGCTAAACTAGTTATATATAGTATTTGCATTGAAATATTAAGTCAATTTTATCATCAGCTTTCAGTGAAATTTTATTGCTTCTTTCTGCAGCTCTCACTGAAATAAGGCTAATTTTCAACTTTGTTCAAATGTGCTGTAACTTTTGTTCCAAATGGTTTTCAAGAGTCTTTCATGGCTTGCCAAGCAGAACTCAGCATGCTAAACTAGTTATATATAGTATTTGCATTGAAATCTTAAGTCAATTTTATCATCAGCTTTCAGTGAAATTTTATTGCTTCTTTCTGCAGCTCTCACTGAAATAAGGCTAATTTTCAACTTTGTTCAAATGTGCTGTAACTTTTGTTCCAAATGGTTTTCAAGAGTCTTTCATGGCTTGCCAAGCAGAACTCAGCATGCTAAACTAGTTATATATAGTATTTGCATTGAAATATTAAGTCAATTTTATCATCAGCTTTCAGTGAAATTTTATTGCTTCTTTCTGCAGCTCTCACTGAAATAAGGCTAATTTTCAACTTTGTTCAAATGTGCTGTAACTTTTGTTCCAAATGGTTTTCAAGAGTCTTTCATGGCTTGCCAAGCAGAACTCAGCATGCTAAACTAGTTATATATAGTATTTGCATTGAAATATTAAGTCAATTTTATCATCAGCTTTCAGTGAAATTTTATTGCTTCTTTCTGCAGCTCTCACTGAAATAAGGCTAATTTTCAACTTTGTTCAAATGTGCTGTAACTTTTGTTCCAAATGGTTTTCAAGAGTCTTTCATGGCTTGCCAAGCAGAACTCAGCATGCTAAACTAGTTATATATAGTATTTGCATTGAAATCTTAAGTCAATTTTATCATCAGCTTTCAGTGAAATTTTATTGCTTCTTTCTGCAGCTCTCACTGAAATAAGGCTAATTTTCAACTTTGTTCAAATGTGCTGTAACTTTTGTTCCAAATGGTTTTCAAGAGTCTTTCATGGCTTGCCAAGCAGAACTCAGCATGCTAAACTAGTTATATATAGTATTTGCATTGAAATCTTAAGTCAATTTTATCATCAGCTTTCAGTGAAATTGAAACCCTTGTACACTTGTACATAGTGTTTGTATTGAAATATTAAGAACATTTTGGAAGCAGTTTTCATTTGCCTTTGAAAAAAAAAGTTCCCCACAACATTCATCTCAAAAAAATTCTTCCTTCAGAAAAAAAAAATTCGTAAAAAAATTCTTTCTATGTTAAAAAAAATCTTCCTCTCAAAATATAATCTTCCACCAAAAAGAAAAATGTTGCCCAAACTTTTTTTCCAAATGGTTTTCAAGAGTCTTTCACAGCTTGCCAAGCTGAACAGTGGATGCCAAACAAGTTGTACATAGTGTTTGTATTGAAATATTAAGAACACATATGCCATTGAAAAGAAAAAAGTTCCCCACAACAGTCACCTCAAAAAAATTCTTCCTTGAGAAAAAAAAAATTCGTAAAAAAAATTCTTCCTATGTTAAAAAAAATCTTCCTCTCAAAATATAATCTTCCACCAAAAAGAAAAATTTTGCTCAAACTTTTTTTCCAAATGGTTTTCAAGAGTCTTTCACAGCTTTCCAAGCTGAACTTAGGATGCCAGACAAGTTGTACATAGTGTTTGTATTGAAATATTAAGAACATTTTGGAAGCAGTTTTCATTTGCCTTTGAAAAAAAAAAGTTCCCTTTAACAGTCACATCAAAAAAATTCTTCCTTCAGAAAAGAAAAATCGTAAAAAAATTCTTCCTATGTTAAAAAAATCTTCCTCTCAAAATATAGTATTCCACCAAAAAGAAAAATTTTGCTCTAACTTTTTTTCCAAATGGTTTTCAAGAGTCTTTCACAGCTTGCCAAGCTGAACAGTGGATGCCAAACAAGTTGTACATAGTGTTTGTATTGAAATATTAAGAACACATATGCCATTGAAAAGAAAAAAGTTCCCCACAACAGTCACCTCAAAAAAATTCTTCCTTGAGAAAAAAAAAAACGTAAAAAAAATTCTTCCTATGAAAAAAACAATCTTCCTCTCAAAATATAATCTTCCACCAAAAAGAAAAAATTTTGCTCAAACTTTTTTTCCAAATGGTTTTCAAGAGTCTTTCACAGCTTTCCAAGCTGAACTCAGGATGCCAAACAAGTTGTACATAGTGTTTGTTTTGAAATATTAAGAACATTTTGGAAGCAGTTTTCATTTGCCTTTGAAAAAAAAAAGTTCCCTTTAACAGTCACATCAAAAAAATTCTTCCTTCAGAAAAAAAAAATCGTAAAAAAATTCTTCCTATGTTAAAAAAATCTTCCTCTCAAAATATAGTATTCCACCAAAAAGAAAAATTTTGCTCTAACTTTTTTTCCAAATGGTTTTCAAGAGTCTTTCACAGCTTGCCAAGCTGAACAGTGGATGCCAAACAAGTTGTACATAGTGTTTGTATTGAAATATTAAGAACAAATATGCCATTGAAAAGAAAAAAGTTCCCCACAACAGTCACCTCAAAAAAATTGTTCCTTGAGAAAAAAAAAATTCGTAAAAAAAATTCTTCCTATGTTAAAAAAAATCTTCCTCTCAAAATATAATCTTCCACCAAAAAGAAAAATTTTGCTCAAACTTTTTTTCCAAATGGTTTTCAAGAGTCTTTCACAGCTTTCCAAGCTGAACTCAGGATGCCAGACAAGTTGTACATAGTGTTTGTATTGAAATATTAAGAACATTTTGGAAGCAGTTTTCATTTGCCTTTGAAAAAAAAAAGTTCCCTTTAACAGTCACATCAAAAAAATTCTTCCTTCAGAAAAGAAAAATCGTAAAAAAATTCTTCCTATGTTAAAAAAATCTTCCTCTCAAAATATAGTATTCCACCAAAAAGAAAAATTTTGCTCTAACTTTTTTTCCAAATGGTTTTCAAGAGTCTTTCACAGCTTGCCAAGCTGAACAGTGGATGCCAAACAAGTTGTACATAGTGTTTGTATTGAAATATTAAGAACACATATGCCATTGAAAAGAAAAAAGTTCCCCACAACAGTCACCTCAAAAAAATTCTTCCTTGAGAAAAAAAAAATCGTAAAAAAAATTCTTCCTATGAAAAAAAAAATCTTCCTCTCAAAATATAATCTTCCACCAAAAAGAAAAAATTTTGCTCAAAATTTTTTTCCAAATGGTTTTCAAGAGTCTTTCACAGCTTTCCAAGCTGAACTCAGGATGCCAAACAAGTTGTACATAGTGTTTGTATTGAAATATTAAGAACATTTTGGAAGCAGTTTTCATTTGCCTTTGAAAAAAAAAAGTTCCCTTTAACAGTCACATCAAAAAAATTCTTCCTTCAGAAAAAAAAATCGTAAAAAAATTCTTCCTATGTTAAAAAAATCTTCCTCTCAAAATATAGTATTCCACCAAAAAGAAAAATTTTGCTCTAACTTTTTTTCCAAATGGTTTTCAAGAGTCTTTCACAGCTTGCCAAGCTGAACAGTGGATGCCAAACAAGTTGTACATAGTGTTTGTATTGAAATATTCAGAACAAATATGCCATTGAAAAGAAAAAAGTTCCCCACAACAGTCACCTCAAAAAAATTCTTCCTTGAGAAAAAAAAAATTCGTAAAAAAAATTCTTCCTATGTTAAAAAAAATCTTCCTCTCAAAATATAATCTTCCACCAAAAAGAAAAATTTTGCTCAAACTTTTTTTCCAAATGGTTTTCAAGAGTCTTTCACAGCTTTCCAAGCTGAACTCAGGATGCCAGACAAGTTGTACATAGTGTTTGTATTGAAATATTAAGAACATTTTGGAAGCAGTTTTCATTCGCCTTTGAAAAAAAAAGTTCCCTTTAACAGTCACATCAAAAAAATTCTTCCTTCAGAAAAGAAAAATCGTAAAAAAATTCTTCCTATGTTAAAAAAATCTTCCTCTCAAAATATAGTATTCCACCAAAAAGAAAAATTTTGCTCTAACTTTTTTTCCAAATGGTTTTCAAGAGTCTTTCACAGCTTGCCAAGCTGAACAGTGGATGCCAAACAAGTTGTACATAGTGTTTGTATTGAAATATTAAGAACACATATGCCATTGAAAAGAAAAAAGTTCCCCACAACAGTCACCTCAAAAAAATTCTTCCTTGAGAAAAAAAAAATTCGTAAAAAAAATTCTTCCTATGTTAAAAAAAATGTTCCTCTCAAAATATAATCTTCCACCAAAAAGAAAAATTTTGCTCAAACTTTTTTTCCAAATGGTTTTCAAGAGTCTTTCACAGCTTTCCAAGCTGAACTTAGGATGCCAGACAAGTTGTACATAGTGTTTGTATTGAAATATTAAGAACATTTTGGAAGCAGTTTTCATTTGCCTTTGAAAAAAAAAAGTTCCCTTTAACAGTCACATCAAAAAAATTCTTCCTTCAGAAAAGAAAAATCGTAAAAAAATTCTTCCTATGTTAAAAAAATCTTCCTCTCAAAATATAGTATTCCACCAAAAAGAAAAATTTTGCTCTAACTTTTTTTCCAAATGGTTTTCAAGAGTCTTTCACAGCTTGCCAAGCTGAACAGTGGATGCCAAACAAGTTGTACATAGTGTTTGTATTGAAATATTAAGAACAAATATGCCATTGAAAAGAAAAAAGTTCCCCACAACAGTCACCTCAAAAAAATTCTTCCTTCAGAAAAAAAAAAATCCTTAAAAAAATTCTTCCTATGTTAAGAAAAATCTTCATCTCAAAATATAATCTTCCACCAAAAAGAAAAATTTTGCTCAAATTTTTTTTCAATTGGTTTTCTAGAGTCTTTGACAGCTTGCCAAGCTGAACTCAGGATGCCAAACATTGCAATAAGAAGAACATTTCGGTAGCAGTTTTCATATGCCATTGAAAAAAAAAGTTCCCCACAACAGTCACCTCAAAAAAATTCTTCTTTCAGAAAAAAAAAATTCGTAAAAAAATTCTTCGTATGTTAAAAAAAATCTTCCTCTCAAAATATAATCTTCCACCAAAAAGGAAAATTTTGCCCAAACTTTTTTTCCAAATTGTTTTCAAGAGTCTTTCACAGCTTGCCAAGCTGAACTCAGGATGCCAAACATTGCAATAAGAAGAACATTTCGGTAGCAGTTTTCATATGCCATTGAAAAAAAAAAAAAGTTCACCACAACAGTCACCTCAAGAAAATTCTTCCTTCAGAAAAAAAAAAATTGTAAAAAAATTCTTGCTATGTTAAAAAAAATCTTCCTCTCAAAATATAATCTTCCACCAAAAAGAAAAATTTTGCCCAAACTTTTTTTCCAAATGGTTTTCAAGAGTCTTTCACAGATTGCCAAGCTGAACTCAGGATGCCAAACAAGTTGTACATAGTGTTTGTATTGAAATATTAAGAACACATATGCCATTGAAAAGAAAAAAGTTCCCCACAACAGTCACCTCAAAAAAATTCTTCCTTCAGAAAAAAAAAAATTCGTAAAAAAATTCTTCCTATGTTAAAAAAAATCTTCATCTCAAAATATGATCTTCCACCAAAAAGAAAAATTTTGCTCAAACTTTTTTTCCAAATGGTTTTCAAGAGTCTTTCACAGCTTGCCAAGCTGAACTCAGGATGCCAAACATTGCAATAAGAAGAACATTTCGGTAGCAGTTTTCATATGCCATTGAAAAAAAAAAAAAGTTCACCACAACAGTCACCTCAAAAAAATTCTTTCTTCAGAAAAAAAAAAATCGTAAAAAAATTCTTCCTATGTTAAAAAAAATCTTCCTCTCAAAATATAATCTTCCACCAAAAAGAAAAATGTTGCTAAAACTTTTTTTCGAAATGGTTTTCAAGAGTATTTCACAGCTTGCCAAGCTGAACTCAGGATTCCAAACAAGTTGTACTTTCAATTATTTGCATTGAAATATAAAGCAGATTTCAGAAGCAGTTTTCATTTGCCTTCAAAAAAAGAATTCCCAGTCAACCGAAAAAAAATTCTTCCTCCAAAAAAAACCAATGTCGATAAAAAAAATCTTCCTGTGATAAAAGAAATCTTCCTAAAAAGAAAAATTTTGCTCAAACTTTTTTTCAGATTTCAGTGAAGTTTTATTGCTTCTTTCTGCAGCTCTCACTGAAATAAGGCTAATTTTCAACTTTGTTCAAATGTGCTCTAACTTTTGTTCCAAATGGTTTTCAAGAGTCTTTCATGGCTTGCCAAGCAGAACTCAGCATGCTAAACTAGTTATATATAGTATTTGCATTGAAATCTTCAGTCAATTTTATCATCAGCTTTCAGTGAAATTTTATTGCTTCTTTCTGCAGCTCTCACTGAAATAAGGCTAATTTTCAACTTTGTTCAAATGTGCTGTAACTTTTGTTCCAAATGGTTTTCAAGAGTCTTTCATGGCTTGCCAAGCAGAACTCAGCATGCTAAACTAGTTATATATAGTATTTGCATTGAAATATTAAGTCAATTTTATCATCAGCTTTCAGTGAAATTTTATTGCTTCTTTCTGCAGCTCTCACTGAAATAAGGCTAATTTTCAACTTTGTTCAAATGTGCTGTAACTTTTGTTCCAAATGGTTTTCAAAAGTCTTTCATGGCTTGCCAAGCAGAACTCAGCATGCTAAACTAGTTATATATAGTATTTGCATTGAAATCTTAAGTCAATTTTATCATCAGCTTTCAGTGAAATTTTATTGCTTCTTTCTGCAGCTCTCACTGAAATAAGGCTAATTTTCAACTTTGTTCAAATGTGCTGTAACTTTTGTTCCAAATGGTTTTCAAGAGTCTTTCATGGCTTGCCAAGCAGAACTCAGCATGCTAAACTAGTTATATATAGTATTTGCATTGAAATATTAAGTCAATTTTATCATCAGCTTTCAGTGAAATTGTATTGCTTCTTTCTGCAGCTCTCACTGAAATAAGGCTAATTTTCAACTTTGTTCAAATGTGCTGTAACTTTTGTTCCAAATGGTTTTCAAGAGTCTTTCATGGCTTGCCAAGCAGAACTCAGCATGCTAAACTAGTTATATATAGTATTTGCATTGAAATATTAAGTCAATTTTATCATCAGCTTTCAGTGAAATTTTATTGCTTCTTTCTGCAGCTCTCACTGAAATAAGGCTAATTTTCAACTTTGTTCAAATGTGCTGTAACTTTTGTTCCAAATGGTTTTCAAGAGTCTTTCATGGCTTGCCAAGCAGAACTCAGCATGCCAAACTAGTTATATATAGTATTTGCATTGAAATCTTAAGTCAATTTTATCATCAGCTTTCAGTGAAATTTTATTGCTTCTTTCTGCAGCTCTCACTGAAATAAGGCTAATTTTCAACTTTGTTCAAATGTGCTGTAACTTTTGTTCCAAATGGTTTTCAAGAGTCTTTCATGGCTTGCCAAGCAGAACTCAGCATGCTAAACTAGTTATATATAGTATTTGCATTGAAATCTTAAGTCAATTTTATCATCAGCTTTCAGTGAAATTTTATTGCTTCTTTCTGCAGCTCTCACTGAAATAAGGCTAATTTTCAACTTTGTTCAAATGTGCTGTAACTTTTGTTCCAAATGGTTTTCAAGAGTCTTTCATGGCTTGCCAAGCAGAACTCAGCATGCTAAACTAGTTATATATAGTATTTGCATTGAAATCTTAAGTCAATTTTATCATCAGCTTTCAGTGAAATTTTAATGCTTCTTTCTGCAGCTCTCACTGAAATAAGGCTAATTTTCAACTTTGTTCAAATGTGCTGTAACTTTTGTTCCAAATGGTTTTCAAGAGTCTTTCATGGCTTGCCAAGCAGAACTCAGCATGCTAAACTAGTTATATATAGTATTTGCATTGAAATCTTAAGTCAATTTTATCATCAGCTTTCAGTGAAATTGAAACACTTGTACACTTGTACA
The DNA here is from genome assembly GCF_949987685.1 of Ammodytes marinus. NCBI lineage: Eukaryota > Metazoa > Chordata > Actinopteri > Uranoscopiformes > Ammodytidae > Ammodytes > Ammodytes marinus. The sequence goes on from NC_137227.1 coordinate 225,487, forward strand.
TAGTGTTTGTATTGAAATATTAAGAACATTTTGGAAGCAGTTTTCATTTGCCTTTGAAAAAAAAAAGTTCCCCACAACATTCATCTCAAAAAAATTCTTCCTTCAGAAAAAAAAAATTCGTAAAAAAATTCTTTCTATGTTAAAAAAAATCTTCCTCTCAAAATATAATCTTCCACCAAAAAGAAAAATTTTGCCCAAACTTTTTTTCCAAATGGTTTTCAAGAGTCTTTCACAGCTTGCCAAGCTGAACTCAGGATGCCAAACAAGTTGTATATAGTGTTTGTATTGAAATATTAAGAACACATATGCCATTGAAAAGAAAAAAGTTCCCCACAACAATCACCTCAAAAAAATTCTTCCTTCAGAAAAAAAAAAATTTGTGAAAAAATTCTTCCTATGTTAAAAAAAATCTTCATCTCAAAATATAATCTTCCAGCAAAAAGAAAAATTTTGCTCAAACTTTTTTTCCAAATGGTTTTCAAGAGTCTTTCACAGCTTGCCAAGCTGAAATCAGGATGCCAAACAAGTTGTACATAGTGTTTTTATTGAAATATTAAGAACATTTTGGAAGCAGTTTTCATTTGCCTTTGAAAAAAAAAAAAAGTTCCCTAAAAAGTCACATCAAAAAAATTCTTCCTTCAGAAAAAAAAATCGTAAAAAAATTCTTCCTATGTTTAAAATATCTTCCTCTCAAAATATAATATTCCACCAAAAAGAAAAAATTTGCTCTAACTTTTTTTCCAAATGGTTTTCAAGAGTCTTTCACAGCCTGCCAAGCTGAACTCTGGATGCCAAACAAGTTGTACATAGTGTTTGTATTGAAATATTAAGAACACATATGCCATTGAAAAGAAAAAATTTGCCTTCAAAAAAAGAATTCCCACTATGTCACCCGAAAAAAAAAGTCTTCCTCCAAAAAAAACAATGTCGATAAAAAAATCTTTCTGTGATAAAAGAAATCTTCCACTCAAAATATAATCTTCCACCAAAAAGAAAAATTTTGCTCATGCTTTTTTTCCAAATGGTTTTCAAGAGTCTTTCACAGCTTGCCAAGCTGAACTCTGGATGCCAAACAAGTTGTACATAGTGTTTGTATTGAAATATTAAGAACATTTCGGGAGCAGTTTTCAAATGCCATTGAAAAAAAAAAGTTCCCCACCAGTCACCTCAAAAAAATTCTTCCTTCAGAAAAAAAAAATTTGTAAAAAAATTCTTCCTATGTTAAAAAAAATCTTACTCTCAAAATATAATCTTCCACCAAAAAGAAAAATTTTGCTAAAACTTTTTTTCCAAATGGTTTTCAAGAGTATTTCACAGCTTGCCAAGCTGAACTCAGGATTCCAAACAAGTTGTACTTTCAATTATTTGCATTGAAATATAGAGCAGATTTCAGAAGCAGTTTTCATTTGCCTTCAAAAAAAGAATTCCCACTGTCAACCGAAAAAAAATTCTTCCTCCAAAAAAACCAATGTCGATAAAAAAATCTTCCTGTGATAAAAGAAATCTTCCTCTCAAAATATAATCTTCCACCAAAAAGAAAAATTTTGCTCAAACTTTTTTTCAGCTTTCAGTGAAGTTTTATTGCTTCTTTCTACAGCTCTCACTGAAATAAGGCTAATTTTCAACTTTGTTCAAATGTGCTGTAACTTTTGTTCCAAATGGTTTTCAAGAGTCTCTCATGGCTTGTCAAGCAGAACTCAGCATGCTAAACTAGTTATATATAGTATTTGCATTGAAATATTAAGTCAATTTTATCATCAGCTTTCAGTGAAATTGTATTGCTTCTTTCTGCAGCTCTCACTGAAATAAGGCCAGTTGGGCCTTCACAAAGGAATGCTTTAATGGGTTGAAATGCTTATTTAAGTGTGTATAAACATATATGTCCATAACACTACTACTAAGCCTCATCAGGCAGTATGTGCAGACAATATTGTTAACATCTTACTTACCTTTCCCCATTATAATCATCCATTGGCAGGCTTGTCATGACCTCTTCTGTTGAGTTACTTACCCCTTATATTGCTCTATTTAAGCCTTTTTATATATGATGTGTTGAGACTTATCTAACAACCCCCTATACCTTCTCTAAACCTATCCGTGTACCTGTAGACCTGAACCTAAATACTCCATCTACCATAAGTCACTGGGATATGTTGGATTTTATGATTGATGCTCTGTCTGTGTACTCACCAGCCTACACTTAATACCTTGGACCCAAAGGCCTCAGTGAGGCAATCTTATACTTACTTACCTTTGCATATTATAAGGCCTTATGAGAGATACATACTTATGACATCATAAATCCTAGCGTGTGCACAAACCAGTAAACAGCCTAAGGCTGTTTACTACTTTTCTTAAACCTAACCCCAGCCAGTACTGCCTTTATGAGCTTGTAAATATTGATTTCTCTTTTTTAGCCACAATGCATGGGAATAAGAATGTTTTTCTTTTATCTGGACTTGTTGTTTATTGTGTTGTCATGCACTGGAAGAGACAGGAGATTGGCATTGCAATTACAGAGTAAAAAAACATTTATTTTGATATATTAATAGCACAATTTTGCATTGATATTTATTACACCTCCGAGCCACAAGAGGGCAGCATTGGATCATATATGTAAGGCTAAGGCCACCCACCTTTACGACTGCCGCAAAGCCTCTCCTCTCTCTTTTCAGACACGATGCCCGCCATGCCTACAAGCCTAGGCTCGTCTCACACAATTTTTGTAAGTGCTTTAAACCTTTGTAAGCCTGAAGAAGACCGAAATTGGTCGAAACGTCGCTGTTAAAGGTTTCGAAAATAAAGGACGTCTGCAGCAGCAGTTTGGTAAAGCCTCTTTTCTTTTCAAACAGTTTTTAAGCTAAATGCTAACATACCACCGCCATGTTGCTAATGCTAAGCTATCGCCGCTACAAGACCAAGTTTGGTATACCCAGGCGCCTGTTTGGGAGGGCCACAGGCACGTGCCTGCACCCCAGGGTCCATTCCTCTTCCACCATGGCAGATGACTGTGTTATCCAGATGAATCCATATACTTACTTTCAACAAAATACATCCAGAAAAACCCTTAAAGCCTCCACCTGCATGGGCCCCCCAGTCCTCTCCAGTCTGAGACCAATACAGACCCCAGATGAGGAGAAGAGTACCTCCACCAACCCTGCATGGTCTGCATTACCACCACAGAGGGACATCCTACTTGGAGATGACATCAGGCCTGCCAGCTGCTTCTCCATTGAAGGTCACCATCCCTCCTTTTCCTTGTGAGGTCCAAGATGAAGAATCCTTAGCACTATCATGTAACCCCACTTCCTTGGGGCTATGACTAAGATATATGTATTGTGTAGGCCTAACAGATTAAGGTGTGTTTAGTTGAAATGTGTATTTAAGTGTGTATATAGAGATTAACATATCTATACATTATGGCATCATCTAAGTAGTAAGAGGGAATAATTATGCTTTTACAGCTTTGAGCCCAGTTGGGCCTTCACAAAGGAATGCTTTAATGGGTTGAAATGCTTATTTAAGTGTGTATAAACATATATGTCCATAACACTACTACTAAGCCTCATCAGGCAGTATGTGCAGACAATATTGTTAACATCTTACTTACCTTTCCCCATTATAATCATCCATTGGCAGGCTTGTCATGACCTCTTCTGTTGAGTTACTTACCCCTTATATTGCTCTATTTAAGCCTTGTTATATATGATGTGTTGAGACTTATCTAACAACCCCCTATACCTTCTCTAAACCTAACCGTGTACCTGTAGACCTGAACCTAAATACTCCATCTACCATAAGTCACTGGGATATGTTGGATTTTATGATTGATGCTCTGTCTGTGTACTCACCAGCCTACACTTAATACCTTGGACCCAAAGGCCTCAGTGAGGCAATCTTATACTTACTTACCTTTGCATATTATAAGGCCTTATGAGAGATACATACTTATGACATCATAAATCCTAGCGTGTGCACAAACCAGTAAACAGCCTAAGGCTATTTACTACTTTTCTTAAACCTAACCCCAGCCAGTACTGCCTTTATGAGCTTGTAAATATTGATTTCTCTTTTTTAGCCACAATGCATGGGAATAAGAATGTTTTTCTTTTATCTGGACTTGTTGTTTATTGTGTTGTCATGCACTGGAAGAGACAGGAGATTGGCATTGCAATTACAGAGTAAAAAAACATTTATTTTGATATATTAATAGCACAATTTTGCATTGATATTTATTACACCTCCGAGCCACAAGAGGGCAGCATTGGATCATATATGTAAGGCTAAGGCCACCCACCTTTACGACTGCCGCAAAGCCTCTCCTCTCTCTTTTCAGACACGATGCCCGCCATGCCTACAAGCCTAGGCTCGTCTCACACAATTTTTGTAAGTGCTTTAAACCTTTGTAAGCCTGAAGAAGACCGAAATTGGTCGAAACGTCGCTGTTAAAGGTTTCGAAAATAAAGGACGTCTGCAGCAGCAGTTTGGTAAAGCCTCTTTTCTTTTCAAACAGTTTTTAAGCTAAATGCTAACATACCACCGCCATGTTGCTAATGCTAAGCTATCGCCGCTACAAGACCAAGTTTGGTATACCCAGGCGCCTGTTTGGGAGGGCCACAGGCACGTGCCTGCACCCCAAGGTCCATTCCTCTTCCACCATGGCAGATGACTGTGTTATCCAGATGAATCCATATACTTACTTTCAACAAAATACATCCAGAAAAACCCTTAAAGCCTCCACCTGCATGAGCCCCCCAGTCCTCTCCAGTCTGAGACCAATACAGACCCCAGATGAGGAGAAGAGTACCTCCACCAACCCTGCATGGTCTGCATTACCACCACAGAGGGACATCCTACTTGGAGATGACATCAGGCCTGCCAGCTGCTTCTCCATTGAAGGTCACCATCCCTCCTTTTCCTTGTGAGGTCCAAGATGAAGAATCCTTAGCACTATCATGTAACCCCACTTCCTTGGGGCTATGACTAAGATATATGTATTGTGTAGGCCTAACAGATTAAGGTGTGTTTAGTTGAAATGTGTATTTAAGTGTGTATATAGAGATTAACATATCTATACATTATGGCATCATCTAAGTAGTAAGAGGGAATAATTATGCTTTTACAGCTTTGAGCCCAGTTGGGCCTTCACAAAGGAATGCTTTAATGGGTTGAAATGCTTATTTAAGTGTGTATAAACATATATGTCCATAACACTACTACTAGGCCTCATCAGGCAGTATGTGCAGACAATATTGTTAACATCTTACTTACCTTTCCCCATTATAATCATCCATTGGCAGGCTTGTCATGACCTCTTCTGTTGAGTTACTTACCCCTTATATTGCTCTATTTAAGCCTTGTTATATATGATGTGTTGAGACTTATCTAACAACCCCCTATACCTTCTCTAAACCTAACCGTGTACCTGTAGACCTGAACCTAAATACTCCATCTACCATAAGTCACTGGGATATGTTGGATTTTATGATTGATGCTCTGTCTGTGTACTCACCAGCCTACACTTAATACCTTGGACCCAAAGGCCTCAGTGAGGCAATCTTATACTTACTTACCTTTGCATATTATAAGGCCTTATGAGAGATACATACTTATGACATCATAAATCCTAGCGTGTGCACAAACCAGTAAACAGCCTAAGGCTATTTACTACTTTTCTTAAACCTAACCCCAGCCAGTACTGCCTTTATGAGCTTGTAAATATTGATTTCTCTTTTTTAGCCACAATGCATGGGAATAAGAATGTTTTTCTTTTATCTGGACTTGTTGTTTATTGTGTTGTCATGCACTGGAAGAGACAGGAGATTGGCATTGCAATTACAGAGTAAAAAAACATTTATTTTGATATATTAATAGCACAATTTTGCATTGATATTTATTACACCTCCGAGCCACAAGAGGGCAGCATTGGATCATATATGTAAGGCTAAGGCCACCCACCTTTACGACTGCCGCAAAGCCTCTCCTCTCTCTTTTCAGACACGATGCCCGCCATGCCTACAAGCCTGGGCTCGTCTCACACAATTTTTGTAAGTGCTTTAAACCTTTGTAAGCCTGAAGAAGACCGAAATTGGTCGAAACGTCGCTGTTAAAGGTTTCGAAAATAAAGGACGTCTGCAGCAGCAGTTTGGTAAAGCCTCTTTTCTTTTCAAACAGTTTTTAAGCTAAATGCTAACATACCACCGCCATGTTGCTAATGCTAAGCTATCGCCGCTACAAGACCAAGTTTGGTATACCCAGGCGCCTGTTTGGGAGGGCCACAGGCACGTGCCTGCACCCCAGGGTCCATTCCTCTTCCACCATGGCAGATGACTGTGTTATCCAGATGAATCCATATACTTACTTTCAACAAAATACATCCAGAAAAACCCTTAAAGCCTCCACCTGCATGGGCCCCCCAGTCCTCTCCAGTCTGAGACCAATACAGACCCCAGATGAGGAGAAGAGTACCTCCACCAACCCTGCATGGTCTGCATTACCACCACAGAGGGACATCCTACTTGGAGATGACATCAGGCCTGCCAGCTGCTTCTCCATTGAAGGTCACCATCCCTCCTTTTCCTTGTGAGGTCCAAGATGAAGAATCCTTAGCACTATCATGTAACCCCACTTCCTTGGGGCTATGACTAAGATATATGTATTGTGTAGGCCTAACAGATTAAGGTGTGTTTAGTTGAAATGTGTATTTAAGTGTGTATATAGAGATTAACATATCTATACATTATGGCATCATCTAAGTAGTAAGAGGGAATAATTATGCTTTTACAGCTTTGAGCCCAGTTGGGCCTTCACAAAGGAATGCTTTAATGGGTTGAAATGCTTATTTAAGTGTGTATAAACATATATGTCCATAACACTACTACTAGGCCTCATCAGGCAGTATGTGCAGACAATATTGTTAACATCTTACTTACCTTTCCCCATTATAATCATCCATTGGCAGGCTTGTCATGACCTCTTCTGTTGAGTTACTTACCCCTTATATTGCTCTATTTAAGCCTTGTTATATATGATGTGTTGAGACTTATCTAACAACCCCCTATACCTTCTCTAAACCTAACCGTGTACCTGTAGACCTGAACCTAAATACTCCATCTACCATAAGTCACTGGGATATGTTGGATTTTATGATTGATGCTCTGTCTGTGTACTCACCAGCCTACACTTAATACCTTGGACCCAAAGGCCTCAGTGAGGCAATCTTATACTTACTTACCTTTGCATATTATAAGGCCTTATGAGAGATACATACTTATGACATCATAAATCCTAGCGTGTGCACAAACCAGTAAACAGCCTAAGGCTATTTACTACTTTTCTTAAACCTAACCCCAGCCAGTACTGCCTTTATGAGCTTGTAAATATTGATTTCTCTTTTTTAGCCACAATGCATGGGAATAAGAATGTTTTTCTTTTATCTGGACTTGTTGTTTATTGTGTTGTCATGCACTGGAAGAGACAGGAGATTGGCATTGCAATTACAGAGTAAAAAAACATTTATTTTGATATATTAATAGCACAATTTTGCATTGATATTTATTACACCTCCGAGCCACAAGAGGGCAGCATTGGATCATATATGTAAGGCTAAGGCCACCCACCTTTACGACTGCCGCAAAGCCTCTCCTCTCTCTTTTCAGACACGATGCCCGCCATGCCTACAAGCCTGGGCTCGTCTCACACAATTTTTGTAAGTGCTTTAAACCTTTGTAAGCCTGAAGAAGACCGAAATTGGTCGAAACGTCGCTGTTAAAGGTTTCGAAAATAAAGGACGTCTGCAGCAGCAGTTTGGTAAAGCCTCTTTTCTTTTCAAACAGTTTTTAAGCTAAATGCTAACATACCACCGCCATGTTGCTAATGCTAAGCTATCGCCGCTACAAGACCAAGTTTGGTATACCCAGGCGCCTGTTTGGGAGGGCCACAGGCACGTGCCTGCACCCCAGGGTCCATTCCTCTTCCACCATGGCAGATGACTGTGTTATCCAGATGAATCCATATACTTACTTTCAACAAAATACATCCAGAAAAACCCTTAAAGCCTCCACCTGCATGGGCCCCCCAGTCCTCTCCAGTCTGAGACCAATACAGACCCCAGATGAGGAGAAGAGTACCTCCACCAACCCTGCATGGTCTGCATTACCACCACAGAGGGACATCCTACTTGGAGATGACATCAGGCCTGCCAGCTGCTTCTCCATTGAAGGTCACCATCCCTCCTTTTCCTTGTGAGGTCCAAGATGAAGAATCCTTAGCACTATCATGTAACCCCACTTCCTTGGGGCTATGACTAAGATATATGTATTGTGTAGGCCTAACAGATTAAGGTGTGTTTAGTTGAAATGTGTATTTAAGTGTGTATATAGAGATTAACATATCTATACATTATGGCATCATCTAAGTAGTAAGAGGGAATAATTATGCTTTTACAGCTTTGAGCCCAGTTGGGCCTTCACAAAGGAATGCTTTAATGGGTTGAAATGCTTATTTAAGTGTGTATAAACATATATGTCCATAACACTACTACTAGGCCTCATCAGGCAGTATGTGCAGACAATATTGTTAACATCTTACTTACCTTTCCCCATTATAATCATCCATTGGCAGGCTTGTCATGACCTCTTCTGTTGAGTTACTTACCCCTTATATTGCTCTATTTAAGCCTTGTTATATATGATGTGTTGAGACTTATCTAACAACCCCCTATACCTTCTCTAAACCTAACCGTGTACCTGTAGACCTGAACCTAAATACTCCATCTACCATAAGTCACTGGGATATGTTGGATTTTATGATTGATGCTCTGTCTGTGTACTCACCAGCCTACACTTAATACCTTGGACCCAAAGGCCTCAGTGAGGCAATCTTATACTTACTTACCTTTGCATATTATAAGGCCTTATGAGAGATACATACTTATGACATCATAAATCCTAGCGTGTGCACAAACCAGTAAACAGCCTAAGGCTATTTACTACTTTTCTTAAACCTAACCCCAGCCAGTACTGCCTTTATGAGCTTGTAAATATTGATTTCTCTTTTTTAGCCACAATGCATGGGAATAAGAATGTTTTTCTTTTATCTGGACTTGTTGTTTATTGTGTTGTCATGCACTGGAAGAGACAGGAGATTGGCATTGCAATTACAGAGTAAAAAAACATTTATTTTGATATATTAATAGCACAATTTTGCATTGATATTTATTACACCTCCGAGCCACAAGAGGGCAGCATTGGATCATATATGTAAGGCTAAGGCCACCCACCTTTACGACTGCCGCAAAGCCTCTCCTCTCTCTTTTCAGACACGATGCCCGCCATGCCTACAAGCCTGGGCTCGTCTCACACAATTTTTGTAAGTGCTTTAAACCTTTGTAAGCCTGAAGAAGACCGAAATTGGTCGAAACGTCGCTGTTAAAGGTTTCGAAAATAAAGGACGTCTGCAGCAGCAGTTTGGTAAAGCCTCTTTTCTTTTCAAACAGTTTTTAAGCTAAATGCTAACATACCACCGCCATGTTGCTAATGCTAAGCTATCGCCGCTACAAGACCAAGTTTGGTATACCCAGGCGCCTGTTTGGGAGGGCCACAGGCACGTGCCTGCACCCCAGGGTCCATTCCTCTTCCACCATGGCAGATGACTGTGTTATCCAGATGAATCCATATACTTACTTTCAACAAAATACATCCAGAAAAACCCTTAAAGCCTCCACCTGCATGGGCCCCCCAGTCCTCTCCAGTCTGAGACCAATACAGACCCCAGATGAGGAGAAGAGTACCTCCACCAACCCTGCATGGTCTGCATTACCACCACAGAGGGACATCCTACTTGGAGATGACATCAGGCCTGCCAGCTGCTTCTCCATTGAAGGTCACCATCCCTCCTTTTCCTTGTGAGGTCCAAGATGAAGAATCCTTAGCACTATCATGTAACCCCACTTCCTTGGGGCTATGACTAAGATATATGTATTGTGTAGGCCTAACAGATTAAGGTGTGTTTAGTTGAAATGTGTATTTAAGTGTGTATATAGAGATTAACATATCTATACATTATGGCATCATCTAAGTAGTAAGAGGGAATAATTATGCTTTTACAGCTTTGAGCCCAGTTGGGCCTTCACAAAGGAATGCTTTAATGGGTTGAAATGCTTATTTAAGTGTGTATAAACATATATGTCCATAACACTACTACTAGGCCTCATCAGGCAGTATGTGCAGACAATATTGTTAACATCTTACTTACCTTTCCCCATTATAATCATCCATTGGCAGGCTTGTCATGACCTCTTCTGTTGAGTTACTTACCCCTTATATTGCTCTATTTAAGCCTTGTTATATATGATGTGTTGAGACTTATCTAACAACCCCCTATACCTTCTCTAAACCTAACCGTGTACCTGTAGACCTGAACCTAAATACTCCATCTACCATAAGTCACTGGGATATGTTGGATTTTATGATTGATGCTCTGTCTGTGTACTCACCAGCCTACACTTAATACCTTGGACCCAAAGGCCTCAGTGAGGCAATCTTATACTTACTTACCTTTGCATATTATAAGGCCTTATGAGAGATACATACTTATGACATCATAAATCCTAGCGTGTGCACAAACCAGTAAACAGCCTAAGGCTATTTACTACTTTTCTTAAACCTAACCCCAGCCAGTACTGCCTTTATGAGCTTGTAAATATTGATTTCTCTTTTTTAGCCACAATGCATGGGAATAAGAATGTTTTTCTTTTATCTGGACTTGTTGTTTATTGTGTTGTCATGCACTGGAAGAGACAGGAGATTGGCATTGCAATTACAGAGTAAAAAAACATTTATTTTGATATATTAATAGCACAATTTTGCATTGATATTTATTACACCTCCGAGCCACAAGAGGGCAGCATTGGATCATATATGTAAGGCTAAGGCCACCCACCTTTACGACTGCCGCAAAGCCTCTCCTCTCTCTTTTCAGACACGATGCCCGCCATGCCTACAAGCCTGGGCTCGTCTCACACAATTTTTGTAAGTGCTTTAAACCTTTGTAAGCCTGAAGAAGACCGAAATTGGTCGAAACGTCGCTGTTAAAGGTTTCGAAAATAAAGGACGTCTGCAGCAGCAGTTTGGTAAAGCCTCTTTTCTTTTCAAACAGTTTTTAAGCTAAATGCTAACATACCACCGCCATGTTGCTAATGCTAAGCTATCGCCGCTACAAGACCAAGTTTGGTATACCCAGGCGCCTGTTTGGGAGGGCCACAGGCACGTGCCTGCACCCCAGGGTCCATTCCTCTTCCACCATGGCAGATGACTGTGTTATCCAGATGAATCCATATACTTACTTTCAACAAAATACATCCAGAAAAACCCTTAAAGCCTCCACCTGCATGGGCCCCCCAGTCCTCTCCAGTCTGAGACCAATACAGACCCCAGATGAGGAGAAGAGTACCTCCACCAACCCTGCATGGTCTGCATTACCACCACAGAGGGACATCCTACTTGGAGATGACATCAGGCCTGCCAGCTGCTTCTCCATTGAAGGTCACCATCCCTCCTTTTCCTTGTGAGGTCCAAGATGAAGAATCCTTAGCACTATCATGTAACCCCACTTCCTTGGGGCTATGACTAAGATATATGTATTGTGTAGGCCTAACAGATTAAGGTGTGTTTAGTTGAAATGTGTATTTAAGTGTGTATATAGAGATTAACATATCTATACATTATGGCATCATCTAAGTAGTAAGAGGGAATAATTATGCTTTTACAGCTTTGAGCCCAGTTGGGCCTTCACAAAGGAATGCTTTAATGGGTTGAAATGCTTATTTAAGTGTGTATAAACATATATGTCCATAACACTACTACTAGGCCTCATCAGGCAGTATGTGCAGACAATATTGTTAACATCTTACTTACCTTTCCCCATTATAATCATCCATTGGCAGGCTTGTCATGACCTCTTCTGTTGAGTTACTTACCCCTTATATTGCTCTATTTAAGCCTTGTTATATATGATGTGTTGAGACTTATCTAACAACCCCCTATACCTTCTCTAAACCTAACCGTGTACCTGTAGACCTGAACCTAAATACTCCATCTACCATAAGTCACTGGGATATGTTGGATTTTATGATTGATGCTCTGTCTGTGTACTCACCAGCCTACACTTAATACCTTGGACCCAAAGGCCTCAGTGAGGCAATCTTATACTTACTTACCTTTGCATATTATAAGGCCTTATGAGAGATACATACTTATGACATCATAAATCCTAGCGTGTGCACAAACCAGTAAACAGCCTAAGGCTATTTACTACTTTTCTTAAACCTAACCCCAGCCAGTACTGCCTTTATGAGCTTGTAAATATTGATTTCTCTTTTTTAGCCACAATGCATGGGAATAAGAATGTTTTTCTTTTATCTGGACTTGTTGTTTATTGTGTTGTCATGCACTGGAAGAGACAGGAGATTGGCATTGCAATTACAGAGTAAAAAAACATTTATTTTGATATATTAATAGCACAATTTTGCATTGATATTTATTACACCTCCGAGCCACAAGAGGGCAGCATTGGATCATATATGTAAGGCTAAGGCCACCCACCTTTACGACTGCCGCAAAGCCTCTCCTCTCTCTTTTCAGACACGATGCCCGCCATGCCTACAAGCCTGGGCTCGTCTCACACAATTTTTGTAAGTGCTTTAAACCTTTGTAAGCCTGAAGAAGACCGAAATTGGTCGAAACGTCGCTGTTAAAGGTTTCGAAAATAAAGGACGTCTGCAGCAGCAGTTTGGTAAAGCCTCTTTTCTTTTCAAACAGTTTTTAAGCTAAATGCTAACATACCACCGCCATGTTGCTAATGCTAAGCTATCGCCGCTACAAGACCAAGTTTGGTATACCCAGGCGCCTGTTTGGGAGGGCCACAGGCACGTGCCTGCACCCCAGGGTCCATTCCTCTTCCACCATGGCAGATGACTGTGTTATCCAGATGAATCCATATACTTACTTTCAACAAAATACATCCAGAAAAACCCTTAAAGCCTCCACCTGCATGGGCCCCCCAGTCCTCTCCAGTCTGAGACCAATACAGACCCCAGATGAGGAGAAGAGTACCTCCACCAACCCTGCATGGTCTGCATTACCACCACAGAGGGACATCCTACTTGGAGATGACATCAGGCCTGCCAGCTGCTTCTCCATTGAAGGTCACCATCCCTCCTTTTCCTTGTGAGGTCCAAGATGAAGAATCCTTAGCACTATCATGTAACCCCACTTCCTTGGGGCTATGACTAAGATATATGTATTGTGTAGGCCTAACAGATTAAGGTGTGTTTAGTTGAAATGTGTATTTAAGTGTGTATATAGAGATTAACATATCTATACATTATGGCATCATCTAAGTAGTAAGAGGGAATAATTATGCTTTTACAGCTTTGAGCCCAGTTGGGCCTTCACAAAGGAATGCTTTAATGGGTTGAAATGCTTATTTAAGTGTGTATAAACATATATGTCCATAACACTACTACTAGGCCTCATCAGGCAGTATGTGCAGACAATATTGTTAACATCTTACTTACCTTTCCCCATTATAATCATCCATTGGCAGGCTTGTCATGACCTCTTCTGTTGAGTTACTTACCCCTTATATTGCTCTATTTAAGCCTTGTTATATATGATGTGTTGAGACTTATCTAACAACCCCCTATACCTTCTCTAAACCTAACCGTGTACCTGTAGACCTGAACCTAAATACTCCATCTACCATAAGTCACTGGGATATGTTGGATTTTATGATTGATGCTCTGTCTGTGTACTCACCAGCCTACACTTAATACCTTGGACCCAAAGGCCTCAGTGAGGCAATCTTATACTTACTTACCTTTGCATATTATAAGGCCTTATGAGAGATACATACTTATGACATCATAAATCCTAGCGTGTGCACAAACCAGTAAACAGCCTAAGGCTATTTACTACTTTTCTTAAACCTAACCCCAGCCAGTACTGCCTTTATGAGCTTGTAAATATTGATTTCTCTTTTTTAGCCACAATGCATGGGAATAAGAATGTTTTTCTTTTATCTGGACTTGTTGTTTATTGTGTTGTCATGCACTGGAAGAGACAGGAGATTGGCATTGCAATTACAGAGTAAAAAAACATTTATTTTGATATATTAATAGCACAATTTTGCATTGATATTTATTACACCTCCGAGCCACAAGAGGGCAGCATTGGATCATATATGTAAGGCTAAGGCCACCCACCTTTACGACTGCCGCAAAGCCTCTCCTCTCTCTTTTCAGACACGATGCCCGCCATGCCTACAAGCCTGGGCTCGTCTCACACAATTTTTGTAAGTGCTTTAAACCTTTGTAAGCCTGAAGAAGACCGAAATTGGTCGAAACGTCGCTGTTAAAGGTTTCGAAAATAAAGGACGTCTGCAGCAGCAGTTTGGTAAAGCCTCTTTTCTTTTCAAACAGTTTTTAAGCTAAATGCTAACATACCACCGCCATGTTGCTAATGCTAAGCTATCGCCGCTACAAGACCAAGTTTGGTATACCCAGGCGCCTGTTTGGGAGGGCCACAGGCACGTGCCTGCACCCCAGGGTCCATTCCTCTTCCACCATGGCAGATGACTGTGTTATCCAGATGAATCCATATACTTACTTTCAACAAAATACATCCAGAAAAACCCTTAAAGCCTCCACCTGCATGGGCCCCCCAGTCCTCTCCAGTCTGAGACCAATACAGACCCCAGATGAGGAGAAGAGTACCTCCACCAACCCTGCATGGTCTGCATTACCACCACAGAGGGACATCCTACTTGGAGATGACATCAGGCCTGCCAGCTCCATTGAAGGTCACCATCCCTCCTTTTCCTTGTGAGGTCCAAGATGAAGAATCCTTAACACTATCATGTAACCCCACTTCCTTGGGGCTATGACTAAGATATATGTATTGTGTAGGCCTAACAGATTAAGGTGTGTTTAGTTGAAATGTGTATTTAAGTGTGTATATAGAGATTAACATATCTATACATTATGGCATCATCTAAGTAGTAAGAGGGAATAATTATGCTTTTACAGCTTTGAGCCCAGTTGGGCCTTCACAAAGGAATGCTTTAATGGGTTGAAATGCTTATTTAAGTGTGTATAAACATATATGTCCATAACACTACTACTAAGCCTCATCAGGCAGTATGTGCAGACAATATTGTTAACATCTTACTTACCTTTCCCCATTATAATCATCCATTGGCAGGCTTGTCATGACCTCTTCTGTTGAGTTACTTACCCCTTATATTGCTCTATTTAAGCCTTGTTATATATGATGTGTTGAGACTTATCTAACAACCCCCTATACCTTCTCTAAACCTAACCGTGTACCTGTAGACCTGAACCTAAATACTCCATCTACCATAAGCCTAAGGCTGTTTACTACTTTTCTTAAACCTAACCCCAGCCAGTACTGCCTTTATGAGCTTGTAAATATTGATTTCTCTTTTTTAGCCACAATGCATGGGAATAAGAATGTTTTTCTTTTATCTGGACTTGTTTATTGTGTTATCATGCACTGGAAGAGACAGGAGATTGGCATTGCAATTACAGAGTAAAAAAACATTTATTTTGATATATTAATAATCCCTACAGGCCATCCAGTGTAGAATCTACAGAATCCGTCACATTGGTTGAGGACAGCCCCACATCCTCCAGCCCTGAACCCAGGACCAGCAAGACTTCACCTACTTGTACACCACCTATAGTAATAGGTAACACACATGCCACACCTAACATAGGCCAATTTGCAGCACAGACTAAACTTAATTTTAAGGCACCTGTTAGCAATGCATCATCACCAGTGTACAGACCATTCAGACATTTGAGCACAGGAAAGAACAAAATGAAAGACTGGACTCTTACTCCCTGTAAAAATGCTTATTATGGGAGATTCCAACGCATGTAGAATACCACCATTTCAAGAACCAGACCTCCAAATAGAGTCATACCCAGGTGCTACATTCAGACATGCAGAAGCCATATTGGCTAAAACAATACACACGGATCTGGTTGAAACACTTATATTGTCTTTTGGCATAAATAACAGGATCCAGAGAACTGACGAAGCAGGTGTGGTGCAACTACAGAGGGCGGTTAGAATGGCAGAGATTGCTTTTCCCAAAGCCCTTGTACTTATACCTGAACTGAACTTTTCTGAGTCCCTCCCAGAAGATGAGCAACAGAACCTGATGCATCTCAACCATCACATCGTGAGCCACTTCAACTCCATCCCCAAACTACTGGAGAAGGACTTTGTAGCTGAACAAGATGGCATCCATTGGACCATCCCCACGGCCAGAAACATCCTTCACCACTGGGTTGAGATGTTAAAAGAAAACGCCCCGTGAAAACCAAACATACAACGGGGTACAAGAATGTTATAGTACTGTCTAAAAAGTTTAATATTACTGCGGCTCAGCTTTCCCTACTTAACAAGGGTCTCAATTTTATCCCCATCATAGGAGATGAAAAGAATGTTAAAAACCAAACACAAATTGATATCAGAACCTACCATAGGAGATTAAAATTGGCTGTACATTTTGAAAATGCCAAAGAAACTAAACAACTGCCATTCACACCACAATCCACGTGGGTTCCACCAGATCCAACCGTGCCCTGGCCCTTAAGGCAACTCATACAGGCTGACACGGAATGGTTCCAGGATAATTATGTTGCTAAGTGTAACACTAGTAACATAAATAAATTGGAATTGGAAGCCCTAAAACAACTAAAAAAGAACAAAAACATTGTCATTAAACCAGCAGATAAAGGCAGCTCTGTTGTTATCATGGACAGAGAGCAGTATCTGTGGGAAGGGTACAGGCAACTTAATGATAAAAAGTATTATAAAAACCTTAAAAAACCTATTTATAAAGATACCATTCCTTTAGTCACAGAAATACTTAAAAAACTACAATAAAAGAAATTCATTAACATGAAGCAAAGGACATATCTCATGGGGAAAGCTGAGCCCAGACCTAGACTGTTTTATATGTTACCTAAGATTCATAAGGCCAAAGACAAGTGGAGTCTTCCCAATATTATTCCCCCTGGGAGACCTATTGTATCTGATTGTGGTAGTGAAACATATTTTACAGCAGAGTTTGTGGAGACATATTTGAATCCCATCTCCATATTACATCCTAGTTATATCAAAGATACTTATGATTTTGTTAAAAAGATCAAACAACTGGAAATTCCATCAGAAGCTATACTATTTACAATGGATGTGGACAGTCTGTATACTAATATAGACACAAATCAAGGTATGCAGGCAGTCAAAAATGCTTTTCACAAATATCCAAATTCTAAACGGCCAGACAAAGAAATACTGCAACTGTTATATATCAATCTGACCAGGAATGATTTTGAATTCGATGGCAAATTCTTTCTACAGACATCAGGCACAGCTATGGGGAAGAAGTTTGCCCCCTCATTTGCAAATATATTTATGGCTGAGTTGGAACAATTAGTTCTAGTTGAGGCCCCCCTTAAACTTCTACACTATTTCAGATATCTAGATGATATTTGGGGAGTGTGGACTAGGGATGTAACGATATGAAATTTTGGGTACGATACGATATTGCGATTGATATCGCGATATCACGATACGATATTAAGCGCGGAATTCATTTCTACCCCCTCAAATGAAATGTTGTACCGCTGATTTAAATAAAACATAAACACAAGAATAATTCAAATTTTTTATATCTTAATATGAAAAAGAGATTTCTGAGAGATTTAAACAACTTATCACCAAAACAAAGACACTGCTTCTCTACTGCTGTTTTTAAAGAAGCTTTACATCTATATTTTTCAAACTGAAATAGGAATTTTAAATCTAAACTTAATTTAGTCACTTGTCTGTAACTGTAAAAGTATGTATAAAATAAAAATAATTTAAATAGTGTGATAATTTCCCCATTTATTTATGTTTTATTTGCTTATCAACTCTATTTTTGCAAGCCATGCTTTTACCTTATTAGGCCTACATTATGACAAGCACAATTAACTCTGTAAAATATTTATTTATGATTTTTATTTGTTATTAACTTAAATTGCAGTCTCAAAATCAATGTTTTTGCAGTGCACTCCTCTCCCCCTCCCTTCCTCACACTTTCGCAACGTCACCTTCATTTGACCAAAGTAGTGTCACCTAAGTTTGACATAGTAGGGATTCCATAGTATTGCGCAACATGCTGTTAGCTACTGTCTGCTGAGTTCACGTGAAGTTGTGATGAATATATCAAGGATCTTTGGACTTATTTCCTTCATCTGCCTTTCACGGAAGTTCGCCGACTTTACCGGGGATTTAACGCGCGGTGGATTCTATTCTATTCTGTTCTATTTTTTTATTTTATTTTTTTTTTATAATCTCATTTCCTCACGTTCGCCTGGATTCATAATTATATAATTGACCCGCGAGCAACTTTCTCTTCAGTCTGGTAAGCTAGTCGATCTTTTTCTCTATCTCCCTTTTCTCTTTCTCTCTCTTCTTTGCTGCTACGTGACTCAATGTTGTGAAGCTGCACGCGCTAGTGTAAACAACGGCCCACGTGAGACGTGACTGTTCAGTTTGAAGTTAGAAGTCATGTTTCAGTGATAAGATGTTGTGTCAATGTGTTATTGTTTGGTTTCCAATGTTGGTGTGGCCCATACAGTGTTAGATTGAGTGCTACGTTTATGACAACGTTGCTTACCAGACTCTCCACAATGACGGAGCGCATTTACCATACACGCTCGCCTCAATACCGTGACGCGGTATAACAAGAAAAAACTTACGGTTGACATTCGTGGCCTTTTCATATCGCGAACGACCGTTTTGCGGTATATTGTTACATCCCTAGTGTGGACGCATTCTCTGCAAGATTTTCAAGCATGTTGTTCTTTTCTGAATAATTTCAACAGCTCCATTACTATTAAGTCGACACACAGCTTAACTGAGGTGGACTTTTTAGACACCACTACTTTTAAGGGCCCCACGTTCCATCAGACTAATAGACTGGATATTAAAGTATTCTTTAAAGAAACAGATACACATGCTCTACTTAATAAAAGTAGCTACCATCCAAAATATACTTTTGCAGGCTTGGTTAAATCCCAATTTCTTAGATTCCATAGGATCTGTACGAGACAAGAGGACTTCCATACTGCTTCAAAAGTGTTATGCAAAGTATTACTCACTAGAGGGTAGGGGTGGGAATCTCTTGGCACCTCACGATTCGATTCGATTCCGATTCAGAGGTCAACGATTCGATTCAAAATCGATTTTCAATGCAAAACATTTTTTATGTACATACCCATGTGTGAATTTCAAAAATATATTTATATGCACATCTTAGTTTGCTACTCGGAGTTTGCTAATCACTTCCTACTTTTGTGATGATCATTAAAGACAATCAACAGATGAATTGCCTTCTCTAATATTGTATTAAGAGAAAAGCTTTTCTTGTCACAAATATGACTTTCTATGAACAGTGCAATAATCAATGCAGCTTTCAACACAATATGGAAGTATGTAAAAACTAAACCGATTCAGTTTTATTTTATTTCTAATCTCGTAAATCATGTTTCTATAGGATTTCTATTCTATTATCTATTATTTTCTATGTCATTTCAACACATTGTACAAAAAGTATGGCTTGGAATTCAGCTCTCATACAAAAACGTAAACAGAGATAAAGCCGGTGCAGGTCATGGGTTTGCTGCTCTTAGCCCTTTTGAAGCCACTTTGGAAACAACTCGCACATGTGTGGTGTGCATGCGCAATGGCGCAGGAAGTATTAGTATTTAAAAAAAAAAAAAAAAAAAAAAAAAAAAAAATTATAAAAAAAAAAAAATTATATAAAAAAAAAAATCGATTATTAACTTTTATGAATCGATTCAGAATCGTCCGAGAGAGAATCGATATTAATCGGAAAATCGATTTTTTTTCCCACCCCTACTAGAGGGTATTCTCATACCTTTCTTAGACTAATACAAAAAACTTTTCTCACAGTTAAATCTATTAACCTAGATCCTTTAATACCATTGGTTACTTTTTATTCTCAGTCTGCAGTAGCAATGTCTAAGACCTTTAAGAATCACTTCCAAAGATTTAAAGAACAAAGTGGTCTACTAAAAGACCATAGGATTATTTCAGCATATAAGAAAAAACAAAATTTACAAGACAGACTAATCAAAGCTAAGTTAAAACCTTTAACTCTAAGAGTAGAGGTGGCCCGAACAGAGTTCTATAAACATGAACTTTGGGTCTATAATAAACAAAACAATAATGTGTTTGCAACCCAAAAAGGGACCAATAGTAAGACTAAGAATTGTATATATCTTATACAATGTCAGAGCTGTCCACTTCAATATGTAGGGGAGACGGGCAATACATTGCTCACCAGGTTTACTCAACACACCCAGGTCGAAAAGAAGTATACTTAAGTAGATCTTTTCCCAAACATACTTAGTGCATTTTGCGTGCTCTAATACTAAGTGCATACTAAGTGTGTTATTTTGGAACAACTTTAAGTATGATAAGTGCTCTTTTAGATATGCTAAAGTTCAACTTAAAATGAACATAAATACAATTTAGTGTACTTAATTGTGTTAAATTGGAACAACTTTAAGTGAACTTTAATGCAATTTAGTGTATTACTTTAAATTATATTTAAAATACCCTTTCAGTCACATTTGAAGTGCTCTCTGTGTAGATCTTTAATTTCATTAAAATTTGCTCTTTTTTAATGATATTATTATAAGTATACTTGAAGAGCCACTAAAAGTATAATAAAACATACAGTAAAACATACTTTAACACAACTTAATATAGACTATAGCTCATTAATAATGCATTTAAAATAATGCATTTTAAATATATTACGCTGTAAAAAATGTATTTAAATGCCAACACACACAGAGAACATCATTTTACTGAATTTAATGTAGAGATTGTTAACATAACAGACAAAATATTTCCAGAGTAATAATAATACATTTTATCTAAAGGCGCCTTTCACTGCACTCAAAGACACCATACAGACATTTAAAACTTTTAAAAAGCAGTAGTGAGCAATATAAAATAAAAGCAACAATAAAAACAACAGAGAGAAGCAGAGCAATTTACATCAAATGAAATAGGCAGTTTTAAACAGATGTGTTTTGAGTTGTGACTTGAAATGGGGGAATGAACCAATGTTTCTGAGTTGGGGTGGTAGTAAATTCCAGAGACGGGGAGCAGAGCGGCTGAATGCTCTGCTCCCCATGGAGGTGAGACGGGCAGAGTGGACAGACAGGTGTATGGAGGAAGATGAACTGAGGGAACAGGAGCCAGTGGGAATCTGGAGGATATCAGACAAATATGGGGATGGCCTTGTATGTATTCAGTAGGATTTCAAATTGGATAGGGATCTGGACCAGGAGCCAGTGGAGCTGTTGGAGGACACGAGTGATGTGATGGATGGAGGGGGTTCGAGTTATGATGCGGGCAGCTGAATTCTGAACTAGTTGAAGTTTATGGAGGGATTTGTGAGGTAGGCCGAGGAGGAGAGAGTTGCAATAATCCGGACGGGAAGTGACGAGGAGACTGTGGACAAGGATGGCGGCAGTGTGGGGGGTAAGGGAGGGGTGGAGGCAAGAGTACAGCAAGTACAGTATTATATCTTGACCAAAATTAAATGCAAATATTCTGGTATGGCAGAGCATATTTAAAGAAGCAAAATGTACAGAAATTAATATCCCATTATATAAAGCACAACAAGAATGATTATCTTAGAGGCATGCTCCGCATTGAAATGTCCTGCACAATAATAAAATGCTTTTTTCACAAACTAAAACACAAACTGAAATTAAACATTACATTCTCCCATCTTCATCTTTCCAGTGGAGTGGTTTCCTTTGAGTAGGCCTGGTCTGCAAATTCTTCTGCAAATGAGGGCTTGCACTTCCGGCAGTGTTGTTTGGAAACTTCTTCATCTCGGTGTCTTTGAAAGGGACAAAAAGTTAATATAGTTAGCAAAAAAGGCTTTAATTGTCATCTTTTCGGTTTCCATTTTGATCCTCTTGTTCATCCATGCTATATAGCTACACCTGTAAAAACCTATGGTTAGCTGTAATGTGCATGATTAAATATGCACTCACTATTTAAAAACCTTATTTTTTTCTTACTAGAATATAATTTAATGTTGTGGATGAATTGAGAATTAGTTATTTCAGTGATGAATGCATTCTAACATGTTGTTACTGGGTTATTTCACAATGTGGACATGTGTCCCTGCCTAGCTAGCTGAGCTTAGTCATGCTATAACTTTGTTGCTAACGGTTAGAATTCCACACCAACATTATCCAGCTCGCAAAATATTTTATAAACTCGGAGGATGCCCATATAATAGTAAATTAACCAACTGTGTTGTCTGCCGAAAAATTTAACTTACCGTCAAGAAGAAGTAGTTTGGCTGGCAGTATTTTCGTTTTTCCATGTCGGATTCGGCTTGGCAGACACACACTGGCCCTCTTCACGGTGAAGTTCATCACGGTTGCTGACCGGAGCTGACTGATATTCCGTTCTTCTTTGTTCCCCTTTTATTATTTCTGAGCAGTCCACCTGCCGATGTCCGAATCATGAAGCAAAGCAAACCTTGGAAACGATTATTCAAACGCCGTTTTTTTCTTGGCCCTATCCGTATGTCTCTATCAGCAACGGAAATCTGTCACGTGACTCGGTGACTGGCCCCCGATTGGCCAGTACGCACATTTGATTCGGAAACGTGGACTGTGATTGGTCGAATTAAATGCACTGTGCTGACTGTCTGTTTTTTGTTTTTTTGGTTCGGTGAAGATCTCACCATGTCACCTGTGGAAGTGCACTGCTGCTATTCGTTCAGAACAGAACCTACCTGCAAAATGCTGAAGCCATTTAAAACCATGTTTACACGTTAGATTAAAGGGGGTACGTTTAAACAATATGCCTATTTGGTATAGTGTTGTAATGAACTATTGAGATGTTTTTTTTCTTTTCTTTTTTGTAATAAGTAGGCCTAATGTACAGTGCTACATAAAATACATTTTATAAGTACAAAAAAATCTGAATTTTTTGATTAAAAGTTACATTAGTATACTCTGAGATGTAATTATATTTATAATACATTAGGAGTGCACTTTGTTAAACTACACCTGCACGGATTATAGCTACCTACAGTATAGTATAATGAAGTTTAAATGAATTAATATGCTTTAATAAAAATATACTTAAAATATATAAGAAAAACATGCTTCAAAAATCCTACTTCTGATAAGAAGACTGAAGCACTTGTGCATTACATAATAATATACTTTGGTACCAATTAAAGCAAACATGCTATAAGTAGCCTATACATTTATAACACTTGAAGTGGAATTATTTTTAAATGCACTTAAACAAAGCACTATAAAATAGCACTATAAATAAGCATAAAATAAATATGTTTTGGGTAAGTACACTAAAATGTTCAAAATAATATGCTTACATTTTAGTATATTTTTTAGAAGCATAATTTAGCATATATTTAATACACTAGTAATCAAAGTATACTTTTGACTAGTATGTTAAAGTGCAAGAAAGGGTATCTTTAATGCATTTCAAGTAAGTACTTTAGAAATACCAATGTACTTCAAACATACTATTTGAACTTCCAGTACATTTTTTATGCAATTAAGTATACTTCTTTTCGACCTGGGCAGGTATAATATTTGTGGTAAAAAAGAAACCCATCTACCCTTAGTCAAACATTTCATTGAACATGGGTGGAATAAATTAACAGCGCTACTATTGTGGAAGCAAAGCCTAATTGGACCAGAAAACAAAGACAATATATTGAAAAACAATGGATTTGCAAATTAAATACCCATTTTCCACTAGGCCTTAATGAGAAGTGAATACTTATGACAGTTATAGATTCTAGCGTGTGCATAAGCCAGCAACCAGCCGAGGTTGGTTTTGTCAGTCAAAATTCCGTGCTTATTAAGTGCGTCATCATATTCAGGAGCTATTTAGCATTCGCCATGTATGGTAGATTGTGGGATGAAACTGGGAGGTGAAGTGGGAGGACACGGGGTGGAGATCGTCTGCGCACAATTCACCGCAGGTGGGTATTTATAAAGGGAAGATTGCGTGCAACTGTGCGCCGCACAGTTTTATAAATCTGAATTTTTTTTTGCGCAGCACATTTTTGGCTTTCTGCGGACGCAATGTTTTAGGATGGTTTCTACGCACACCGTTATAAATGAGGCCCCAGGTGTTTTGACTCGAGCCAGGTTTCTACTTCCTCTCCATCTCGGTTGTTCACTGCGTAGCCCCACAATGTGCTATGGGCATTGAAGTCCCCAATGCTGATGTGGTATCTCCTCTTGCATCTGTCTGGCAGTTCAGAGTGGAGGAATAGACTTTTGGGGGGTACACTGATGTGACAGAGACGTTTGGGAGGGAAACTGTGATGGTTTCCATATGCCCTTCGGTGGTGTGGGTGCATACCTCTTCGATGGTGAGGTTTGGTCTGCTGAAGACAGCTGACCCATACTGTCTGTGTCGGATCTCGGCCACCAGCTTCATTCCAGGGATGGCTGGTCGGTGTTGTGCAGGGCCAATGTGGGTTTCCTGCATGCACACTATGTCAAAGGGTTTGGCCGCTATGGCTAGTATGTCTGCCTTACAACTGGAAAATCATTCAATATTGATTGGTGCGATTGACAGTGCAGGCCCCGAGGGGGGCGAGTGTCTATGGCGCTTCGGCATCGTCATCTTATTAGATTGCTCGGGTAGGTATACAGATATTGGCCTGCTGATAGTAATAATCATAAAGCAATATGAGATTGTACCAATCAGTGTTTCCCAGGCTGCACCACGGGGAGGTTTTTGTAATTGCAGCCCTTTTTTACTCACATAAAGTTGTAGGTCACACCCAAAACACATATGCATATAAATCATTTAAAAATACAAAATTGGCCTAATTCTACTTGTACAAGAATGAGGAATGCAATGGTACTATTTACAAAATGCTAAACTACATACGCACATATCTGGCATTCACGGAATTAAATAACAATAAAACCATCAACACATTTATAATTATTTCTGAAAACACAGTCCACCACAGGGGCAAAGTGCACGGAAGTGCTGCCTTGACACATTTGCAATGTGCACCCCTTTTTGCATCCACAGCGGAGGAGTTTACAACAGGCCTGTATCGTGCGGCCCAGTGAAATTCCCATCTGACTGTGGCCTTCCATAGTAGTCTAGATGGGAGTTGAGGGGCTGAAACATCATATGTCCCCAACAGTGAACAGCTTGGTAGGCAGCCCTCTTTTTGTGTTGCATCAGTGCTGCTTGTGTTGGAAGTCCCTCAATTGATGTCCCTTTCTGGGTGAAGAGCTGCTTTCTTGCCTGATATACAGATTCCTGGCTGCTGGTGCTGTCGTACAACACATCTCTTCAGAGGCTCCATCCAGTTGTCTATGGAGTCAGGTGTGGCAGCAAAGGCACAGAAGGCTTTTGTGACATCTTCAAAGCTCCTCCATGTATCCCACACATTTTTCTTACCCCTGTCACCAAAAGACGACACTGTGTCAGATCCAGTAAAGGCATGGAACCCCGTTGCCATCTTGTGTGCTGCTACATGCCGAAAACTCTTTCCAGCTCCAAAGGCAACCCACAGCTCATTGATGTTGAGAGAGTGGGCTGCAGTCACTGCCAGTACTAACACATCTGTGTCAACTGTGCATATTGATACACTGTTATACCCTTCCTTCACAGTATCTCCAAGGTGCAGTAGTATGCCTTCTCATGTGTGCATAGTGCAAGAACTTCTACATCTCGAGGCTGAGACTTCAGCATGATGGGTGCTAATCACTTGTTTTTCAGTGTTGAGGTCAGGCCCTTCAGGGAGTTCGTAGAAGAGTTGAGCTGTCAAGTGCCATTCCTCGAAAATGGCCAGAGTTTTTGCGCATTGACGACAACAAGGCTGAACTGTTCTCCTTCCTGGCATCTATCTTGCTGCGTGTTTCTGCCTTTAAACCGTCAGGAAAATATTGATCCACACAACATCCACTCTGCTGACATGCTCCAGCTTAGACAGGTTGTATGGTGAGAACACCTTCTGTGAATATTTAGAAAAGGTCTCAGCAGCACCAGGTCGTAGCATGTTTACGAGCCCCATCAAGTATGTTGACCTGTACTATGGATTTGTTCTCTTGTGATGAAATCAGGTTCGCCAAACAGCCCACCAAGTCTGACTTGGTTCCAGTTCTTAGCTTGCCCATTTGTGACAATGCCAGTGGACATGCCTGGTTTTTCGAGCTAAAAGAAACTCATCCATTCCATCACGTATCTGGGATACAATATAAAGACTAGAGAACAGGGAGCAGGGATGAGAGCTGTTGTTGGGTCCATGGCCTTTTCTCGGACTGGAGGCCAGCTGAATAAAGGGAGGCTGTTCCTTTTGATGTGTTCTTTGATTGGCTTTGTCTGGTCCCGTCCAAGTTTCTCAACCTGGTTGACAGTGTCAATGACTCCTTCATCTGCAACGTCCCTAGTATCTAATACAAGAATATCTACAGTGCTCTTTTCACAGAATGGAAGACATCTTCTACACTCACCGACCACTTCATGAGGTGCTTATAAAAACAAAAAGCTAATCTTCCAATCACATGGCCGCAACAACATGCTGAAGTTAAAACTGAGCATCAGAAGGGGAAAAAGGGGGTTTAAGCGACTTTTAACGTGGCATAGTTGATGGAGCAAGGCAGGATGGATCCATGCTTTCATGTTGTTTACCCCAAATTCTGACCCTACCATCTGACTTTCGCAACCAAATCAAGAATCATCAGACCAGGCATGATTTTTCTAATCTTTTATTGTCCTGTCTTCTAAATCAACAAGATTTTTATTGCTTTTCTCAACTTTTCACAGTGAGAAAATGCACGTTTTCAACTATGTTCAAATGTGCTTACTTTTTTTCCAAATGGTTTTCAAGAATGTTTCAAAGCTGGCCAAGCAGATCTCAGGATGCCAAACAAAGTTTTACATAGTATTTGCATTGAAATATGAACCAAATTTCAGAATCAGCTTTCATAAGATTTTTATTGCTTTTTTGGACTTTTCACAGTGAGAAAATGCATATTTTCAACTATGTTCAAATATGCTCTAACTTTTTCCCCAAATGCTTTTCAATAGTGTTACACAGCTTGCCAAGCAGATCTCAGGATGCCAAACCAGTTGTGCATTGACATATGAAGCAAATTTCAGAATAAGCTTTCATAAGATTTTTATTGCTTTTTTTCAACTTTTCACAGGGAGGAAATAAATGTTTTCAACTATGTTCAAATGTGCTCTTACGTTTTTTACAAATGGTTTTCAAGAATGTTTCACAGCTTGCCAAGCAGAAATCAGGCATGATTTTTCTAATCTTTTATTGTCCTGTCTTCTGCTGCTGTAGCCCATCTGCTTCTAGGTTGGTCGCGTTTTGCGTTCAGAGATGGTATTCTGCATATCCTGGTTGTAACAAGTGGTTATTTGAGTTAATGTTGCCTTTCTATCATCTTGAACCAGTATGTCCATCCTGACATCAACAAGGCATTTTCATCCACACAAATGCCGCTCACCGGATATTTTTTCTTTTTTGGGCCATTCTCTGTAAACTCTAGAGATGGTTGTGGATGAAAATCCCAGTAGATCAGCAGTTTCTGAAATACTCAGACCATCACTTTTGGCACTATCAACATTAACATGTTCAAAGTTACTTTCTTCCCCATTCTGATGCTCGGTTTTAAATTTAATAAGTTGTACTAAATGCATTGAGTTGCTGCTATGTGATTGGCTGATACGTTTTATGTGTTAACAAGAAAACCACTGTACCTAATAAAGTGGCCAATGAGTGTATAGCGCTAGTTAGTCCAGTGAGTGTATAGGCTAGTTAGTTCTTTAACTTCTCTTGCAAACGCCAATTGTGCATGTTTGGTCTACTCGACATCAGGATGTGTGTCCTACAAGTGGACTGGTATCCATCTGGCATAGTGGGTGTGTTCCAAAGCAAAGAACCAAGGCACGATCTTGGTCAGGGCATCTATATAGAGGATGAAGTTGGCCTCTCTTATTGATCGCACATAGATCATTTAATCTATTTCTAGCTGCAGGACAATGGACCAGTAGTGGAACTGGGGACATGACAAAGCTATTTCACTACCCCAGTCGTCTAAGGACAGAGGATTATTACCCTCCTACAGGTCATTTATGTAATCAGTGAAAGCCCTCAGCAGGAGAAGATATAGGCTGCTGGCTGTGACCTGATCAGCATTGCAGGGGCGTCACGTGACAGGATTTCAGAAATGAATCTGCTGTCCCTGTTGTAGCAACTCCAGCTTGCACAAGTGCTACCTTCCAAGATGACGCCAAGTACCTTGAGTGCTGGAACCCACCAAACATCACAATAAAGTTATCTTCACCATGAGCTGCTGGCCAAGTCCACTGGATTTGTTTTGCCACTGCATCCAGAGTGATGAGCAGGATTCAGAATCTCCACTGCCTTATTCACCACATTCATAGAATGGTGAATCATGGCGAACGGTTTTAGTCATAGAAAAAGGGAAGTAAACAAATTTCAGAATCGCTTTCATAAGATTTTTATTGCTTTATTCAACTTTTCACAGTGAGAAAATGCATGTTTTCAACTATGTTCAAATATGCTCTAACCTTTTTCCCAAATGCTTTTCAATAGTGTTACACAGCTTGCCAAGCAGATCTCAGGATGCCAAACCAGTTGTGCATTGAAATATGAAGCAAATTTCAGAATAAGCTTTCCTAAGATTTTTATTGCTTTTTTTCAACTTTTCATAGGGAGAAAATACATGTTTTCAACTATGTTCAAATGTGCTCTAACCTTTTTCCAAATGGTTTTCAAGAATGTTACACAGCTTGCCAAGCAGATCTCAGGATGCCAAACAAAGTTGTACAAAGTATTTGCATTGAAATATGAAGCAGATTTCAAATCAGCTTTCATAAGATTTTTATTGCTTTTTTGGACTTTTCACAGTGAGAAAATGTATGTTTTCAACTATGTTCAAATATGCTCTAACCTTTTCCCCAAATGGTTTTCAAGAATGTTTCACAGCTTGCCAAGCAGATCTCAGGATGCCAAACCAGTTGTGCATTGAAATATGAAGCACATTTCAGAATAAGCCTTCATAAGATTTTTATTGCTTTATTCAACTTTTCAGTGAGAAAATGCATATATTCAACTATGTGCAGATCTCAGGATGCCAAACCAGTTGTGCATTGAAATATGAAGCAAATTTCAGAATAAGCCTTAATAAGATTTTTAATGCTTTTCTCAACATTTCACAGGGAGGAAATAAATGTTTTCAACTATGTTCAAATGTGCTCTTACGTTTTTCCCAAATGGTTTTCAAGAATGTTTCACAGCTTGCCAAGCAGAACTCAGGATGCCAAACAAAGTTGTACATAGTATTTGCATTGAAATATGAAGCAGATTTCAAATCAGCTTTCATAATATTTTTATTGCTTTTTTCGACTTTTCACAGTGAGAAAATGCATGTTTTCAACTATGTCCAAATGTGCTCTTACTTTTTTCCCCAAATGGTTTTCAATAGTGTTACAGCTTGCCAAGCAGATCTCAGGATGTCAAACCAGTTGTGCATTGAAATATGAAGAAAATTTCAGAATAAGCCTTCATAAGATTTTTATTGCTTTTCTCAACATTTCACAGGGAGGAAATAAATGTTTTCAACTATGTTCAAATGTGCTCTTACGTTTTTTACAAATGGTTTTCAAGAATGTTTCACAGCTTGCCAAGCAGAACTCAGGATGCCAAACAAAAATGTACATAGTATTTGCATTGAAATATGAAGCAGATTTCAGAATAGCTTTCATAATATTTGTATTGCTTTTTTCAACTTTTCACAGTGAGAAAATGCATGTTTTCAACTATGTTCAAATGTGCTCTTACTTTTTTCCCAAATGGTTTTCAATAGTGTTACACAGCTTGCCAAGCAGATCTCAGGATGCCAAACCAGTTGTGCATTGAAATATGAAGCAAATTTCAGAATAAGCCTTCATAAGATTTTTAATGCTTTTCTCAACATTTCACAGGGAGGAAATAAATGTTTTCAACTATGTTCAAATGTGCTCTTACGTTTTTTACAAATGGTTTTCAAGAATGTTTCACAGCCTGCCAAGCAGAATTCAGGATGCCAAACAAAGTTGTACATAGTATTTGCGTTGAAATATGAAGCAGATTTCAAATCAGCTTTCATAAGATTTGTATTGCTTTTTTGGACTTTTCACAGTGAGAAAAAGCATGTTTTCAACTATGTTCAAATATGCTCTAACCTTTTTCCCAAATGGTTTTCAAGAATGTTTCACAGCTTGCCAAGCAGAACTCAGGATGCCAAACAAAGTTTTACATAGTATTTGCATTGAAATAAGAAGCAGATTTCAGAATAGCTTTCATAAGATTTTTATTGCTTTTTTCGACTTTTCACAGTGAGAAAATGCATGTTTTCAACTATGTTCAAATGTGCTCTTACTTTTTTCCCAAATGGTTTTCAATAGTGTTACACAGCTTGCCAAGCAGATCTCAGAATGCCAAACCAGTTGTGCATTGAAATATGAAGAAAATTTCAGAATAAGCTTTCATAAGATTTTTATTGCTTTTTTTCAACTTTTCATAGGGAGAAAATACATGTTTTCAACTATGTTCAAATGTGCTCTTACGTTTTTTACAAATGGTTTTCAAGAATGTTTCAGAGCTTGCCAAGCAGAAATCAGGATGCCAAACAAAGTTGTACATAGTATTTGCATTGAAATATGAAGCAGATTTCAAATCAGCTTTCATAAGATTTTTATTGCTTTTTTGGACTTTTC
This sequence comes from Ammodytes marinus, assembly GCF_949987685.1. NCBI lineage: Eukaryota > Metazoa > Chordata > Actinopteri > Uranoscopiformes > Ammodytidae > Ammodytes > Ammodytes marinus. The sequence goes on from NC_137227.1 coordinate 256,440, forward strand.
ACAGTGAGAAAATTCATGTTTTCAACTATGTTCAAATATGCTCTAACCTTTTCCCCAAATGGTTTTCAAGAATGTTTCACAGCTTGCCAAGCAGATCTCAGGATGCCAAACCAGTTGTGCATTGAAATATGAAGCACATTTCAGAATAAGCCTTCATAAGATTTTTAATGCTTTTCTCAACATTTCACAGGGAGGAAATAAATGTTTTCAACTATGTTCAAATGTGCTCTTACGTTTTTTACAAATGGTTTTCAAGAATGTTTCACAGCTTGCCAAGCAGAATTCAGGATGCCAAACAAAGTTGTACATAGTATTTGCGTTGAAATATGAAGCAGATTTCAAATCAGCTTTCATAAGATTTTATTGCTTTTTTGGACTTTTCACAGTGAGAAAATGCATGTTTTCAACTATGTTCAAATATGCTCTAACCTTTTTCCCAAATGGTTTTCAAGAATGTTTCACAGCTTGCCAAGCAGATCTCAGGATGCCAAACCAGTTGTGCATTGAAATATGAAGCACATTTCAGAATAAGCCTTCATAAGATTTTTATTGCTTTTCTCAACATTTCGCAGGGAGGAAATAAATGTTTTCAACTATGTTCAAATATGCTCTAACCTTTTTCCCAAATGGTTTTCAAGAATGTTTCACAGCTTGCCAAGCAGAACTCAGGATGCCAAACAAAGTTTTACATAGTATTTGCATTGAAATATGAAGCAGATTTCAGAATAGCTTTCATAAGATTTTTATTGCTTTTTTCGACTTTTCACAGTGAGAAAATGCATGTTTTCAACTATGTTCAAATGTGCTCTTACTTTTTTCCCAAATGGTTTTCAATAGTGTTACACAGCTTGCCAAGCAGATCTCAGAATGCCAAACCAGTTGTGCATTGAAATATGAAGAAAATTTCAGAATAAGCTTTCATAAGATTTTTATTGCTTTTTTTCAACTTTTCATAGGGAGAAAATACATGTTTTCAACTATGTTCAAATGTGCTCTTACGTTTTTTACAAATGGTTTTCAAGAATGTTTCAGAGCTTGCCAAGCAGAAATCAGGATGCCAAACAAAGTTGTACATAGTATTTGCATTGAAATATGAAGCAGATTTCAAATCAGCTTTCATAAGATTTTTATTGCTTTTTTGGACTTTTCACAGTGAGAAAATTCATGTTTTCAACTATGTTCAAATATGCTCTAACCTTTTCCCCAAATGGTTTTCAAGAATGTTTCACAGCTTGCCAAGCAGATCTCAGGATGCCAAACCAGTTGTGCATTGAAATATGAAGCACATTTCAGAATAAGCCTTCATAAGATTTTTAATGCTTTTCTCAACATTTCACAGGGAGGAAATAAATGTTTTCAACTATGTTCAAATGTGCTCTTACGTTTTTTACAAATGGTTTTCAAGAATGTTTCACAGCTTGCCAAGCAGAATTCAGGATGCCAAACAAAGTTGTACATAGTATTTGCGTTGAAATATGAAGCAGATTTCAAATCAGCTTTCATAAGATTTTATTGCTTTTTTGGACTTTTCACAGTGAGAAAATGCATGTTTTCAACTATGTTCAAATATGCTCTAACCTTTTCCCCCAAATGGTTTTCAAGAATGTTTCACAGCTTGCCAAGCAGATCTCAGGATGCCAAACCAGTTGTGCATTGAAATATGAAGCACATTTCAGAATAAGCCTTCATAAGATTTTTATTGCTTTATTCAACTTTTCAGTGAGAAAATGCATATATTCAACTATGTGCAGATCTCAGGATGCCAAACCAGTTGTGCATTGAAATATGAAGCAAATTTCAGAATAAGCCTTCATAAGATTTTTAATGCTTTTCTCAACATTTCACAGGGAGGAAATAAATGTTTTCAACTATGTTCAAATGTGCTCTTACGTTTTTTACAAATGGTTTTCAAGAATGTTTCACAGCTTGCCAAGCAGAATTCAGGATGCCAAACAAAGTTGTACATAGTATTTGCATTGAAATATGAAGCAGATTTCAAATCAGCTTTCATATTGCTTTTTTGGACATTTCACAGTGAGAAAATGCATGTTTTCAACTATGTTCAAATATGCTCTAACCTTTTTCCCAAATGGTTTTCAAGAATGTTTCACAGCTTGCCAAGCAGAACTCAGGATGCCAAACAAAGTTGTACATAGTATTTGCATTGAAATATGAAGCAGATTTCAAATCAGCTTTCATAATATTTTTATTGCTTTTTTCGACTTTTCACAGTGAGAAAATGCATGTTTTCAACTATGTCCAAATGTGCTCTTACTTTTTTCCCCAAATGGTTTTCAATAGTGTTACAGCTTGCCAAGCAGATCTCAGGATGTCAAACCAGTTGTGCATTGAAATATGAAGAAAATTTCAGAATAAGCCTTCATAAGATTTTTATTGCTTTTCTCAACATTTCACAGGGAGGAAATAAATGTTTTCAACTATGTTCAAATGTGCTCTTACGTTTTTTACAAATGGTTTTCAAGAATGTTTCACAGCTTGCCAAGCAGAACTCAGGATGCCAAACAAAAATGTACATAGTATTTGCATTGAAATATGAAGCAGATTTCAGAATAGCTTTCATAATATTTGTATTGCTTTTTTCAACTTTTCACAGTGAGAAAATGCATGTTTTCAACTATGTTCAAATGTGCTCTTACTTTTTTCCCAAATGGTTTTCAATAGTGTTACACAGCTTGCCAAGCAGATCTCAGGATGCCAAACCAGTTGTGCATTGCAATATGAAGCACATTTCAGAATAAGCTTTCATAAGATTTTTATTGCTTTTTTTCAACTTTTCACAGGGAGGAAATGCATGTTTTCAACTATGTTCAAATGTGCTCTTACGTTTTTTACAAATGGTTTTCAAGAATGTTTCAGAGCTTGCCAAGCAGAAATCAGGATGCCAAACAAAGTTGTACATAGTATATGCATTGAAATATGAAGCAGATTTCAGAATAGCTTTCATAATATTTGTATTGCTTTTTTGGACTTTTCACAGTGAGAAAATGCATATTTTCAACCATGTTCAAATATGCTCTAACCTTTTTCCCAAATGGTTTTCAATAGTGTTACACAGCTTGCCAAGCAGATCTCAGGATGCCAAACCAGTTGTGCATTGAAATATGAAGCAAATTTCAGAATAAGCCTTCATAAGATTTTTATTGCTTTATTCAACTTTTCACAGTGAGAAAATGCATATATTCAACTATGTGCAGATCTCAGGATGCCAAACCAGTTGTGCATTGAAATATGAAGCAAATTTCAGAATAAGCCTTCATAAGATTTTTAATGCTTTTCTCAACATTTCACAGGGAGGAAATAAATGTTTTCAACTATGTTCAAATGTGCTCTTACGTTTTTTACAAATGGTTTTCAAGAATGTTTCACAGCTTGCCAAGCAGAATTCAGGATGCCAAACAAAGTTGTACATAGTATTTGCGTTGAAATATGAAGCAGATTTCAAATCAGCTTTCATAAGATTTGTATTGCTTTTTTGGACTTTTCACAGTGAGAAAAAGCATGTTTTCAACTATGTTCAAATATGCTCTAAACTTTTTCCCAAATGGTTTTCAAGAATGTTTCACAGCTTGCCAAGCAGAACTCAGGATGCCAAACAAAGTTGTACATAGTATTTGCATTGAAATATGAAGCAGATTTCAGAATAGCTTTCATAAGATTTTTATTGCTTTTTTTCAACTTTTCATAGGGAGAAAATACATGTTTTCAACTATGTTCAAATGTGCTCTTACGTTTTTTACAAATGAATGAATGAATGAATGAAAACCTTTATTTAAACAAACTAGAAAGGCATTGAGGTTCCCCTCATTTACAACGCCGACGAGCGCACAACAAACACAACAACAACAATTACAACAGAGTGACAGAATAAAACAGAGAAACACAAAATCCTAGCAAGATAAAAAAGATCAAAAGAAATAAAGAATTACAATAAAAGAGCTTAAAAAAATAATTCAGTTAAAACAAATGCAGTGGTGATGGTGAAAATCAGAAATCATAGATTTAAAAGAAGAAAAAGTGGGGAGAATGGTCATATTGAAGTTGCTCTGAAGGGCATTCCAAGAGGTGGGGGCACTATAGCTAAAAGCAGTTGTTCCCAGCTTAGAATGAGCTCTAGGAACCTTTAAAAGCAGCAGCTCACTGGATCGGGTATTAAAAGACTGAGAGTTCCAGTCGAGCATAGCTGATAAATAGGGTGGCTGTTTACCAATTAAGGATTTAAAAATAAATAAAAACCAATGTAACTCACGTCTCAATGACAGGGATGTCCAGCCGACTTTTTCATACAGGGAACAGTGATGAGTTTTAAAGGAATCACCTGTAATGAATCTAAGGGCTGAATGGTACACCGAGTCAAGGGGTTTTAGGGCAGTAGCAGAGGCATGTCTATAAACTATATCTCCATAATCCAACACTGATAAAAACACTGCTTCGATTACCCTTTTCCTACAAATTTTTGGGAAACTTGATCTGTTCCGATATAAAAAAACAATTTTTTGACGAGATTTGAGAACAAGTTTGTCAATATGGGGTTTAAAAGTGAGCTTCTCATCTAGCCAGATACCAAGGTACTTATATTCAGAGACTTTTTCGATCAAAGAACCGTTTACAGCATAGATGCATGCACTGTTGTCCAATTCTCTAGCCCTAGAGAACAACATGAATTTAGTTTTAGTCTGGTTAAGGACAAGTTTAAGTGAAATAAGAGCATTCTGAAGAGCATTAAAGGACAGTTGCAGATTCTCAATAGCTGACTTTGCAGAGTCAGCAACACAGTACAAAATGGTGTCATCAGCATATAAATGGATTTGACAACCACTGACAAGAGACACAATATCATTGATGTAGATGGTGAATAGCACCGGACCTAAAATTGAACCTTGTGGAACACCTTTGGTTATGGGTAAGAAACCAGATTGGATATTACCTAGCTTCACACATTGAGATCGGTCAGAAAGGTAATTACTGAACCAGCTACACGCATTTTCACTAAGACCAATGTTAGCCAATTTATCTAATAGTAAAGAATGGTCTACTGTATCAAAGGCTTTACTGAGATCAATAAAGAGGGCAGCACAGTGTTTACTATTATCTAAGGCAGAGACAATATTGTTAGTAACCAGAGTGATGGCAGAGATAGTGCTATGGTTAGTTCTAAAACCAGATTGGTGAACAGATAAAATAGTGTGACTTGAGAGAAATGTTTTCAATTGGTTATTAATAAGGGATTCCAGCGTTTTTGACAGACATGACAGTCTGGATATTGGCCTATAGTTATTAGGGTCAGTTTTTTCTCCCGCTTTATACAAAGGAAGGACACAAGCTGATTTCCAGATCCTTGGAATAACGCAGGAAGATATAGAAAGATTAAAAATGTGGGTAATACACTCTGCAATTACAGGGGCTGAAAGCTGGAGAAAGAATGGGTCTAGGTTGTCTTCTCCAGTGGATTTCTTGGGGTCAATGCTTAAGAGAGCATCAAGAACCATACTGGAGGACACAGGAACAAAAGAAAACTGAGGAACAGCATTGGTGGTAGACATATGAACGGTTTTCAAGAATGTTTCAGAGCTTGCCAAGCAGAAATCAGGATGCCAAACAAAGTTGTACATAGTATTTGCATTGAAATATGAAGCAGATTTCAAATCAGCTTTCATAAGATTTTTATTGCTTTTTTGGACTTTTCACAGTGAGAAAATGAATGTTTTCAACTATGTTCTAACCTTTTTCCAAATGGTTTTCAAGAATGTTACACAGCTTGCCAAGCAGATCTCAGGATGCCAAACAAAGTTGTACAAAGTATTTGCATTGAAATATGAAGCAGATTTCAAATCAGCTTTCATAAGATTTTTATTGCTTTTTTGGACTTTTCACAGTGAGAAAATGCATGTTTTCAACTATGTTCAAATATGCTCTAACCTTTTCCCCAAATGGTTTTCAAGAATGTTTCACAGCTTGCCAAGCAGATCTCAGGATGCCAAACCAGTTGTGCATTGAAATATGAAGCACATTTCAGAATAAGCCTTCATAAGATTTTTATTGCTTTATTCAACTTTTCAGTGAGAAAATGCATATATTCAACTATGTGCAGATCTCAGGATGCCAAGCCAATTGTGCATTGAAATATGAAGCAAATTTCAGAATAAGCCTTCATAAGATTTTTAATGCTTTTCTCAACATTTCACAGGGAGGAAATAAATGTTTTCAACTATGTTCAAATGTGCTCTTACGTTTTTTACAAATGGTTTTCAAGAATGTTTCACAGCTTGCCAAGCAGAATTCAGGATGCCAAACAAAGTTGTACATAGTATTTGCATTGAAATATGAAGCAGATTTCAAATCAGCTTTCATAAGATTTTTATTGCTTTTTTGGACATTTCACAGTGAGAAAATGCATGTTTTCAACTATGTTCAAATATGCTCTAACCTTTTTCCCAAATGGTTTTCAAGAATGTTTCACAGCTTGCCAAGCAGAACTCAGGATGCCAAACAAAGTTGTACATAGTATTTGCATTGAAATATGAAGCAGATTTCAAATCAGCTTTCATAATATTTTTATTGCTTTTTTCGACTTTTCACAGTGAGAAAATGCATGTTTTCAACTATGTCCAAATGTGCTCTTACTTTTTTCCCCAAATGGTTTTCAATAGTGTTACAGCTTGCCAAGCAGATCTCAGGATGTCAAACCAGTTGTGCATTGAAATATGAAGAAAATTTCAGAATAAGCCTTCATAAGATTTTTATTGCTTTTCTCAACATTTCACAGGGAGGAAATAAATGTTTTCAACTATGTTCAAATGTGCTCTTACGTTTTTTACAAATGGTTTTCAAGAATGTTTCACAGCTTGCCAAGCAGAACTCAGGATGCCAAACAAAAATGTACATAGTATTTGCATTGAAATATGAAGCAGATTTCAGAATAGCTTTCATAATATTTGTATTGCTTTTTTCAACTTTTCACAGTGAGAAAATGCATGTTTTCAACTATGTTCAAATGTGCTCTTACTTTTTTCCCAAATGGTTTTCAATAGTGTTACACAGCTTGCCAAGCAGATCTCAGGATGCCAAACCAGTTGTGCATTGCAATATGAAGCACATTTCAGAATAAGCTTTCATAAGATTTTTATTGCTTTTCTCAACTTTTCACAGTGAGAAAATGCATTTTTTTTTTTTTTTTCATTTTTCCTTTATTTAACCTCGAAAGATCAATTGAGGGGTGACCCTCTTTTACAATGACGTCGAGTTTGTACATATACACAATATACAATGAGAATACATAACAAGTTTACACACACACACACACACACACAGACAACAACAATTTAAAACATTCAGATCAATTGAATGAGAGACATAATAGCCTAATTAAAACAGTTACAAGTGTAGAGGGGCTGATTCAAAATAATAATTTTAAATTGGTTAACAGTTATGAGTGTATTTATTTTAATTGTATGTTGTAGGCTGTTCCAGGAGTCAGGGGCACTATGGCTAAAAGCGGTTTTACCAAGCTCAGACCGGGCATAGGGGACATATAACATGAGCATGTCAGTTGAGCGGGTTTGATAAAGCCCATCTGAAATAAGCAGCATTTCTGTCAAATATAGTGGTAGCTTTCCAGTCAGAGCTTTATATATAAAAATATGCCAATGTGCATCACGTCTCTCCTTAAGGGAGGACCACCCAACCTTTTCATATAAAACACAATGGTGTGTATCATAAGCATCTCCTGTAATGAATCTCAAAGCAGAGTGAAATACAGAGTCTAGGAGTTTAAGGCATGAACGAGATGCATGCCGATAAACCACATCACCGTAATCAAGGACAGACATAAAAACTGCCTCAATAATCCTTTTCCTACTGAACATATTTTCAACTATGTTCAAATGTAATCTAACTTTTTCCCCGAACGGTTTTCAAGTCAGTCAGTGGTGTTAGGTCAATATCTTTCTTAGTTTGGTGCCAAAGCCTTTATGCACTTACTCGGTTTGTGGAAGTTGATTGTAGTCTGTCTGGTAGGTTGTGTGAGCGTGTGCATGTGTTGGCTCTCAGCTCTAACATGCAGCAAAATAAATCCAATAAACTGAAAAGTGCAAATACATTAAACTTACGTTAATATCACTGTTTAACTCTGTCGTTATCAAAGTGTGTGGGAGTAGTAAAAGATTGTGTGATCTCTCAGCATTCACTGTTTGTTTGCACACCTGCCTTCAATTACTGACCTGATTACAAGGCTTTGCATCACTACCACTGGTCAACACCAGATGGAGGCATTTCTCATGCATTTAAATGAGTGATAATGGCTCCAACACTTATCTTTATGTAGCTGAACTAAATTTGCCAGGGGTATGAATAATTTCGGTTTTGACTGTAATTCAGTAGGTAAAATGTTCTTACCTTCATCACGGCTTGGAAGCCAAGCCTTTTTGCACTGCTTCCCCAGACGACGGACGCGTCACAAAGACTTTGCAGCACCCAGGTTCTCTGCGTTTATCTGAAACAACACAGAACCATTTTTTGATACACATGACATAAATATATAAATATACTGTATAGTTCTAAGAGTGGAGAGGGTTTGAACTGTCCCTGCTCTATGGGCCCTGAGGCAGTTCTACACAGTGGACACTAGGTGGAGCCAAATTACTTCACATCTTCACACGCATTCTCTTTCATGAGCAAAGCTTTTAACAGAAGCTTGATGATTGAATTGACTGAAAACAAAATCTGTGTTTGAACTTTGACCTAACCCCAAACCCAAACATATATGGAAGCCAAATGAAAAACATGTAATGTTTGACCAATCAATAAAGAACCATTTAAATCACATGTGTACTGTGGTTATTTTGAAGAGTTATTTATACAGTGGGCATGCGGAAGAGTAATGTTTTCTAGTAGACCTCTGAAATACACATTTTAACCCGAGATTTAGCATAATATGTCCCCTTTACACCAGCAAGCTATCCATCTTCTGTTTCATTTATATATTTAGTTATGACTACTCGATTAGGACAAGGATTTTTTCTCTCAAACTGTATTGTACATTTGTATTGCTTAAAGCCACTACGAGTAAGTCGGCACGTTGGCGACACCTTTGAACAAAAGCGGTATTATTATTACGACGCCAGCTGTCGTGAAGCTGTTTTCTAGCTCGTACAGGGCGTTCAGATTCAAATAATCAGGAAGCAATATGGTGCGTGTCCGTGTGTTGAAAGCAAAGTGTGAGGGCACCGGACTCTTTTCGGCTCCGTGAGTCTATGGGTGACACAGCATCAACTAATGCCAGTAAGTGCTAAACACACCTGATTGCAATGAGTTGATGCATTGTCACCTCTCACGGAGCTGAACGAGTCCGTGTCCCCACACAAAGCGAATGAACGAGAGATGGCAGTTAGTTAGAATGGATCACGATGAGGTAATGTGTTTATGTTGTAAATAATGACTATTTCAGATGAATAATGGTCATCTGATGATGCTGGTGAGGCAAAGTAAACTTTGTTTTAGTAGGCTACCGCTCATTCATTTAGGAGTAAACACTGCAGTCTACGTTCGCTGCGTGAAATTGTGTATACGTTGCTTGGCAACGCCCTCCCGCCCGACTATCACTCTCCCTTTTCGCTTTTCTTCATTGCATTTTCTTTTTTTTCTTTTATGGTTCAGCCCCGTTATCAGTCATTATGACGACAAACAACTGTCTCAAACAAGGCTCCCGCTCCCCTTCCCTCACCTGGAGGGATAGGCTTCTCAAATCGCGTAACTGCGCCACACTGAAATCTGTGAGCAATACGGATATGTGACCATAGAGCATGCACGCGTGAACCGAAAATCGGACTGGGTGTACGACCAGATCAAATGCAGTAATAAAAACTATATAAAAACGTCTTTCTTTGCACTGATGGTCTCGTTTGCTGTTAAAGGTAATTTATGATTATGAGAGGAAACATGAGGCTGTTTAAAAGATATTTAAAAGTTACTCGTTGCCGCTTTAATGTTGTTGTATATTTGTTTAATAAAATATATCTAAAATATTCACTGGAGATCGCTTGGTATGCCTTTAAATCCAAACAAATGTAACTCCATTCATATTTACATTTTCAAAAGTAACAAAGCAAAGCATTTGCAATATATACAGTCAAAACCGAAATTATTCAAACCCTTGGCAAATTTCGCCAATTTTTGTTCAAATGTGAATAAAAGCTGACCATTTTTTTCCACAATGATGCCCCTTGTACATCGTGTTAATATCTTTTGGGAGAAGCCTGTGTCATTTCCAATCAAGAAAAAGCTTGCTGGTTTCATAAAAGTTAAGTAACTTTAAGTCAAAATTTGCCAGGGGTATGAATAATTTCGGTTTTGACTGTAATTCAGTAGGTAAAATGTTCTTACCTTCATCACGGCTTGGAAGCCAAGCCTTTTTGCACTGCTTCCCCAGACGACGGACACGTCACAAAGACTTGCAGCACTCAGGTTCTCTGCGTTTATCTGAAACACAGAACCATTTTTTGACAACACTGACATACACATGACATTTGTTATGTCCAATCTACAGTTGCCAACCACATCACTGCATGCACTGGTCATAATTTGAGTCAATATTCGTTGTGTGCTACAATGACAATAAAATCCTTGAATCTTGAATCGATACATTGGAAACCCGCCACAGCCAAAGCCATCTTCAATAACTGGTGCTCACTGTTAAATGTATGACTCCGCCCAAACGCAACCCGGCTACCACCACACAACCCCCAACCCACACCGACCACAACACTGACCTGGGGCTGAATTCTACATCCAACATCCTCTACCTCTTCAAACTCTTCACCCCATCCGCAGCCCAATCCACCCTCCTGGAGAAGGGCCTTTCATACATCCCATCCATCCAACTTTGACTGGGAGGAACTTCATTAGGGACCTGCACCAATACCACAGACGACTGAAAATCACCAACTACTTCCACTCCAGACCCACCACACACACACAAAATCATCATTTACTTACAGCCCTTACCTGGGATAACATAAAGGCAGATGATGGAAAAGCACTGCATTCTTATGCACTCTGTTGTAACACAATCAAGGTAAAGGACAGGATGGTCCATATGCCGTAAAAACACTAAATGCGTGTCTCCAGAACATATTTAAAAACTTTGAAAAAAAAAGAACATTTAAAATTTGAAGATTTTTTTTTTTAAACGGTTTTCGTTTATTGATTTTTCCTAAACGGTTATGATTTACTAAACGGTTACTCGTGTACACGTGCACACCCCTAATTCAAAGACGGTCCCTCTACCTCTTCGTGACCGAAACATCATAATGCCAAACAACCGCCAAATGGCTGAGCAGCGAACAGTTCACCTGAAAAGGAAATTCCAACAAGATCAAGTTTATGCTACTGAGTATAAGGGCTTCATGAGTGACATCATCAACAAAGGATATGCTGAAAAGGTTCCTCCAGAGGATCTCCAACTGGAAAACGGCAAGATGTGGTATACCATATCACATCATCCTATAAAAGGCACCTCATTGAACAATGTACTACTTCATGGCCCAGACTTGACAAACTCGCTCATTGGAGTTCTGCTCAGATTCCACCAAGAGCCCATTGCCATTATGGCAGATATTGAGAGCATGTTTCACCAAGCTCGTGTTCATGCATGGTTCCTACAGCTTAATGCAAGTTAAATTTAAGACTTTATAAGACCTTTTTAATGCCACTTGAAATGAAATTTAAGACCAACAGACCAAAGGAAAAATGTATTGTCTCGGTGGTCAGACACCACAGTAACTCTGCTTTCAGCGTAGACGTCATTATCTGTACCTGTTCAACCAACAAAATAATCTGTATATGTATCTGTATTCGGATATGAAGCCGGAAATGGCCGGGGCTTATGTCTGATTTTTTTATTTTTTTTGCAATTATTGTCCCTTCAGTGCATCAAACTGATTTAATATTGACATATCATTAATTATGAGATACATTTTTACCTCATACTGTACTTTTCATCCGTTTCTCTCTCTCATTATAAGTTATATGAACTGTCTGAGCCCCACTAGCCCTTTGACTGGGGGATATAATGAACATTCAGAATCTGAAAAAGAACAGTGTTACATCACAGTAATTCAATTTGTCTGTTTTATTTAATTTTTTCATCTCTTTTTATTTTTAACTCGACAAAGTTTTATGATATATCGATCCGAGATCTAATCGATCTATTTTGCTCAATTTATTTCCCTCTACTCTCTCACTCACTCTGTTGCTCTATCTCTCCCTTTTTTTTCTAACTTGGTTCAATGAATAATTACTTTGGATCAGGAAACAGCGTTTAGTGCTCTACAAGTGTTCAACCCACAAAGATTATACTTTTTTCAGTTTATCTCTTACAGATTGTATGAACTAAACAGGCGAAGCGTCACATATCGAATATTTAAAGATCGATTTTGTCTATTTCATAGCATTATACAGCCCGCTGCCCGCTACTAGAGAGACGTGGTCCACGTTCAGAGGTTTGAAATAAATGAAAGGCAGGAAGGGCTGACGGTGACACGGGCTGCAGAAAATTCCAGCGGAATGGAGAGAGACCGCGGGTAACGGAGCCATGCATAAATGCAGCCGGTCTTTCTCCTCTCCGCCGCGGCAGCGGAGATGAACAGCTGATCGGTGCCACTATAGTTAAGGCAGCACGCGCTGCGTCAATTTAGCGCTTAATAAATAAATATTTTCCCCCCGAATATAACGAGACTATCGATCGATCTCATTATCCGTGCTTTTCCGAATAGCCTACACATGTTCGGATTCGGGCTCATCCCTAGTACGCGTGCAACTGAACATTGTCTGGAGATTTGGTGCTGCTGTCCCGGTTGTTGATATCGGAGGTGGAGCATGGAGGGGTGGAGGCACGGCACAACGAGTAGAACAGAACAGGGATATACCTGGCGTTTGTTGACAGCTTCATTTTGAGGCTTTGTGTTTCGCGCTGTGCATGTACAACGTGCCTCGTATAAATTGCCGGGTACCGGTTTCAGCCAGGCAGAAAAATCCTTGTTGGATAGCCAAATTTTGTTGAATTTACACTTTCCCATGATGCGGGCCGACTGCTACTCATGGACATATAAAGAAATGGACACCGTATTGAAACATGGCGCCCATTCATTCCTATAAAAGCTGCTCATAGGCGCAGAGAAGCATCAAGGAAGCATAATCCGGAAATTCCATGCGGCCCAAAGCATTACGTAGCATGGACGTAGCGGCATTATGGACCTATCAAGAAAGAGGGCGGCAAGCGTAGCGGACTGGAGGCGGGTGTCTCGTTCTGTAGCATCTAGCCTGGCGAAAACAAACTGAAAGCCGTTAAAAGCCGTTGGGCTAATAAAACGCTTGAGGTGGCGTTTTGAAATGAGAAAACTTACATTTTAATAGTATATGGTCTAAAGATAAGTATGAGTCTATGATTGATATCCAGAAAAAATGTGCAGAGACACAATCTTGTTCGCTGCTTGTACTGTGTGGACAGGGACATCTGCCTACGGGCCGCATGAAAATAAGCTCCACCCCTTACCATGCAATACCAATGGGTTGGCCACATGTCCATGCTGGCTGCTCGGAGAAGGCAGCATCCTGGGGGCCTGCTGCTACTGCTCAGTACTGCTACCTGAGCGACGTGCGTCTGCTCTGAGTCACGGCCGCAAACAAATGTTTTGTTGGTTCCGCTCCTTTCTTTATATCTCCATGTTCCGCTCTCGTGATTGCGCGACATTAAACTATTCGGCAATTTATTAAAAAAATAAAAAATGTTACGTATTATTTTTAGATTTGAGACCAATTACAGTCATAAACTCCTACTTACCATGTGTTAGCATTAAAAAGTCTTAAATCCATCTTTCAAAGGTCTTAAAAATGTTATGTAAGGCCTTATTTTTAGATTTATGAATTTAAGACTTTTTAAGACTTTTTAAGGATCCGCGGGAACCCTGTCATGAGGAAGACACCAATCTGCTCAGATTTCTGTGGTGGACAGAGACATTAGCAGGAATCTGGAGGAATACCGTATGAAGGTCCATCTCTTTGGTGCTGTATCTCCAACCTGTGCAAACGTAGCTGGCACAGTTAAGTCCAACTTTTACGTTGATGACTGTCTGAAGTCGGTACCAACAGAGGAACAAGCAATATATCTCGTCAAAAGCCTAAGAGAAATCTGTTCTCTGGGTGGATTCAAGTTGACAAAATGGATTATCAACAGTCGAGCTGCATCCATCCCTGAGGAAGACAAGGCTAAACAAGTAAAGAACTTGGATCTGGACAGGGAGAAGCTGCCTAATGAGAGAGCACTAGGGATGTATTGGGACATTGAGAGCGATATCTTCGGCTAACCCTAACTCTAAAAAGCGCATCCCATACGTCAGCTCTGTTTATGATCCTCTTGGTCTTCTCTCCCCATTCATACTCAAAGCTAAGCAAATCCTTCAACAGCTATGCATGGATGGGATGAAGTAATTGCTATGGAAATCTCAAAGCAATGGCAGGCCTGGTTTAATGATCTAGAGCAGCTGGACAAATTTCACATTGACAGATGCCTAAAGCCCAAGAACTTTGGTCAAGTGAAAAATGCACAATTGCATAACTTTTGCGATGCTAGTGAACAAGGCTACGGCACTGGATCAAATCAAAACAAATGACGCAGATGAAGTTCATATTGCATTTGTAATGGGGAAATCTCGAGTCACGCCACTCAAAGTGATGACTATCACCAGATTGGAACTCAGTGCTGCTACACTGGCTGCACGAATGGACAGAATGATTCAAACAGAGCTGCACATTGACCTCCAAGGACCTCCTTTTGGACTGACAGCCAGAACGTTCTGAAATATATTCGAAATAGGACCAGAAGGTTTCACACTTTCTTTGCAGTCATACAAAACCTGTCAAAAGTAAACCAGTGGAGGTTTGTAAACTCCAAACAAAACCCTGCTGATGATGCATCACGAGGACTGAGCATTGAACTTCAAAAAGTTGGCTTCATGGACCAGAGTTCCTGAAAGAGACTGAAGCAAAATGGCCTGAAATGCCAAAAGAACTGGGCTCCATCCTCCCCGATGACCCGGAAGTACGGAGGGAAGTGACTGTTACCAGCATTGTTGCAAGTCAGACAGAGAAAACTCTAACATTCATTGAGTACTATTCATCCTGGAACGGATTAAAAAGAGCAGTAGGTTGGAAAAGGGATTTGCCCACAAGCTGATCTAAGAGTAAATCATGACAATGGAAAGTCATTGAAAAACAAGAAGCTTCTGCTCAAAATGCCTTCAAATCAGGCACTAACAGTAGAGGACATTGACAGTACATGCTATCTAAACTCCATCAGCGGTATTGGCTGTCAGGTGCAAACTCTTTGGCAAGAAGAATCATTAAAAACTGTGTTCACTGCATCAATACCAAGTTCAACATATGTATTCCCTCTTAAAATCAATTCAAATGCAATGACAGAATTTTATCTTATAAACCACAAAAACCTGGAGGACATTATACAACACCTGAACTCCTCATCCTGTTGCCTTGACATTCTGCCCACAGGCTTCTTTAAAACAGTTTTTAGCTGTATGGCCTCAGATGTTCCACAAATTGTCAACATGTCCCTTCAGACAGGTGTATTCCCACAGGGCCTGAAAAAAGCAGTCATCAAGCCACTCCTAAAAAAGAACAATCTAGATACATCACTCATGAAAAATTATAGGCCCATATCTAACCTACCATTTTTAAGTAAAATCATTGAAAAAGCTGTTTATCAACAGCTAAATAACTACTTAGCAATGAATAACTGCTTTGATGTCTTCCAGTCAGGATTTCGACAACACCACAGCACTGAGACTGCTCTGGTTAAGGTCCTCAATGACATCCATTTAAACACAGACAGTGGCAAAAGTTCTGTCTTAGTTTTACTGGATCTCAGTGCCGCTTTTGACACAGTTGACCACAGCATATTACTAGATCGACTAGCAAACTGGGTTGGACTTTCTGGAACTGTACTGAGCTGGTTTGAATCCTACTTAAAGGATAGAGACTACTATGTGTCAATAGGCAATTTCACATCTGAGCGGACAAATATTGAATGCGGGGTCCCCCAAGGTTCCATTCTTGGCCCTCTTCTATTTAACATCTACATGCTCCCACTAGCTCAGATTATGAATAAGAACAAATTATGCTACCATAATTATGCAGACGACACACAAATTTACATAACCATATCACCAGGAGACTACAGTCCGATACAGGCACTGGGTAAGTGCATTGAACAAATCAATGATTGGATGTGCCAAAATTTCCTTCAATTAAACAACGATAAAACTGAAGTAATTGTCTTTGGTGCCAAAGATGAACAATTAAAAGTCAGCGCACAGCTTACATCTGTTATGTTAGAAACCACACCACAAAGCCAGAAATCTTGGTGTTGTTGTAGACTCCGACTTGAATTTCAAGAAACACATAAAATCAATTAATAAATCAGCCTACTACCACCTAAAAAACATATCAAGAATTAAAGGGCTTATGTCTCAGCAAGATTTAGAAAAACCTGTCCATGCATTTATCTTTAGTAGACTTGACTACTGTAACAGTGTCCTTGCAGGCCTTCCAAAAAATCTATCAGACAGATTCAGCTAATTCAGAACGCTGCTGCTCGAGTCCTCACTAGGACCAAAAAAGTAGATCACATTACCCCAGTTCTGAGGTCTTTACACAGGCTTCCAGTCACTCAAAGAATTGATTTCAAAATACTGATGTTGGTTTATAAAGCACTAAATGGTTTAGGGCCAAAATACATTACTGATATGCTGATACGTTATGAACCGTCCAGAGCCCTTAGGTCGTCTGGGACAGGTCTACTTACAGTCCCTAGAGTTAGGATTAAACAAGGAGAAGCAGCTTTTAGTTATTATGCACCAAAAATCTGGAACAAACTCCCAGAGAACTTGAGGTCTGCTGCAACTCTCAGTTCTTTTAAATCGAGTCTGAAGACTTTTTTGTTTCCATTTTAACCTGCAATTTTCATTTTATTTACATCTTTTATTCGCTTTTAAATGTTTTATAATGTGTTTTATGTATTCTAATCTTGCCCCTGTAAAGCACTTTGAGTGGCCTTGTGTCTGAATTGTGCTATATAAATAAACTTGCCTTGCCTTGTGTTTTTTGTAGAAGACTGCAGGCCAAAGCAGGAGACCAGAAAATGGCTGATCTCCCACTCGACCGAATAACACCAGATCTTCCACCCTTCACCCATGTAGGTGTGGATTATTTTGGACCTATTGAGGTTAAACGTGGCCGTGCTAATATGAAGAGATGGGGAGTATTCTTTACTTGCCTGGTCCAGATTACGTACAGAAAGTGTTCTCACCATGCCACATGTCTCAGCTGTAGCATGTTAGAGTTCACTAAATCACAGAGTTAGTGAAGCTAGTAGGTCCAAAGAATCCCCACAGTGGGAGCAGAACAAGCATACAATGTGAAACATCTTGTTCGATCAAAGAAGGCACAAACCTCGGGCAGGCCGTGCATCCTCCACTGGAGTCTGTCCTCCATGAAGTTAGTCAGCCATTCCTTCCTGTCATCCGTCTTCTTCTTACTGAAGGCCTGAAGAAAAAAATTACCACAACAATTCATTCACTACGTACCGTAACATGATTTAAACATACCGTAACATGATTTTTCTCTACTTATGACATCTATTGCAGGATGTCCGTACTGGGAGATCCCTTACTCTGTCAACTCCCCCTGAGATTTCTAAAAAAAAAATGTATCCCGATAAAGGGTTAAGGGAGCTAAGGGTCTAAGGGCAGGGTGTCATACTGTATGGAATGTAAAGCCCACTGAGGCAAATGTCTATTTGTAATATTGGGCGATACAAATAAAACTGATTTGATTTGAACACAGAGTAACTCACTGCAAAGCGCTCACTCATAATCCTACACGTCTATGTTTTGATTAGACACCTTTCTCATTCCAATCATTCATATTGAAAATTGTAAATGTATTTGACTAAAGCATGGTTCTCGTCTCGTGATGTACAATATCTAACATTTGAGAACTGTTTGTCTTATAAAAGCATGTTTACTGCAAACAAATAAAAGAAAAAGGCATTACAATTACTTTTGTTTAGCTAATTCATTTCTGGTATAATATTTGCAATATATCAAGCAACAGAAAAAACTGAGAAACCGCTGTACAGTTTGAAGCTAAATTTGAATTGTAATCTTTGTATTTATAGGTGGTGTTTGACCTTGCATTACATTAGAGTGTATTTTTCACAATTCCAATCCCCTAGACACCAGTGCTTGACTTGCAGCATTAAACTCACTAGAGTAATGGCAGCGTTGTCCTCTGCACCGCTGTATCTGAATGTGATGCGATGCTTCTCCATGTCAGCAAAGTATTCCTTTGCCTCTTTGCTCGTACTTGTGCCCAAACCTGGAACAAAAAGTTTGATTTAAATTTTTAAATTGCACAATTTTCTAAAATAACATATATTTAAAATGTAATTTGTTAAATAGATATTGGAATACTCAAGCAGCAAACCTTTGTAGTACTTTACATGCCAGGTTTTAAATTCTCTTGTTTCTTCCACTCGTCAAACTCTGGAATGCTGTAGAAGGCCATCGCCTGCTCTAACCCGTCACAGATTATATTCTATATTATTATAGATCTGAATACAATACAGCACCAGGGCTGTGTTCCAATCCCTATACTTTCTACTATTTAAAATGGCTATTTTAGGATGAAATAAATAAATTAAAGTATGTCCCAGTCATGCATTGACTGGGACATTGCATTGATTGCATTGTCATGCACTAGATTCTTTTTAAGGTCAGAATCACTTTCATCAGAACAGTTCTCTGTATAAATGGAACACAGACAGACAGACAGAGGGACAGACAGACAGATGGACAGACAGACAGACAGACAGCACCAGTTAATATTAGTTATTGCACTTTGCCACCATACTCTGAAGTCTTATGTCTGATTATCTATCGATCACTAACTGTTCTGGCTCTGCTTTGCCAGGCTGCTCTGCATCATCGGTGGTGCGAGTGCGACGCCTAGTGGTGAAACATGCATTCTGTGACGTTACTGTTAAAAAGTGGATGAGTTTAGTGTTAAACAGTGAAATACTGCTGTACGGCTGACTGTTATAACCTCATATATTTGTGTGAGGGTTAAGGGGTTAAGGCAGTGGTTCTCAATAATTTTCTGTCATGCCCCCCCTAGGGGACAGAAATTTTTTCGCACCCCCCCCCCACCTAAATTGAAATACTATTGAGAACCTGCTAATATTTATTTATTTATCTGTACAAAAACACTGTATGAGTTTCTGGCACGAGCACTCTGCATACAATCACTTTATTATCAAATTAGATAACAAAAATGAGCTGAGATAACTTCTGCAGCAAAAAAATTCAAAGTTCAGTTTATTAGCTCAATTTGTAACATTTAAACAAGACTGCTCAGTCTGTGTGAATCTCAGGACAGAGAAACAATAGCAAATGATTCACCGAGGTTTGCATTTCATTCAACACATTTTTAAACTGTAAACATAGTTAAGGTGGTGTTTTTTTATTATTATAGGCCAATATGCCTTCTGTGATGCAATAACCAATAATCCATTAATGTTATTATTAGACTACTTACTTGATTTATTTTTAAATAGCCTACAGAGACACAAACTCGCATACACAACCGTCACATACTCAGATTGACGTCAAAATAAGTATGAGTAGGACGTTAGTATGGCTTTTTGAACACAGCCACTGTGTATCGCTGTTATCCGGCTGGTGGTCACACTTCACATCTGTGTGTGGGTTTAATAAAGTTTTAAAACACAGTGTTTTTTTTTATTTCCTATTATTTCCTATATATAATAATGTGCTAACATTGTGGTATACAGTATAAACATATAGTAAGTATCATGTATGGTATATAATAATATCATAACTATAATCCACTATCCATCCACTAACTATATTCTATCATTTATGGAACTTCCAGAACTTTTTTGTTTTATATATAGTTTTGTTTGTTTACCGTATGTTTTATCTTTCGTTAAATCAGGTTATTAAACTACTTTTGTTATTTAAATGACTACTTTATTCAAATGTTAAACTGGTATGAGGTGCAATAAGCCTCGGCTTATTCTATTGATCTACCTATAATTTCTGTGCCATAGATAGTATATAAAAGGTCTGTACTCTGCTTTGATATCACCAAACAAAATACTGCTTTCTCAGCCTACTGCCATGATCAATGCTGTAATGTTCACAGCTAAGACTGGTGCAAGAACAGCTCTCTCTCTTGTGTGTGTTAATAATTAGAGTAAATACTACCACACACCTGGAACTAAAGCCATGTGTATAATTGCAATAAATAATAAGTGAATCTTCTTATAATGGGCCTAATTAGTTTTGACATTTTGTGTTAAGATGTGAAGGTATTCAAGCTGCTGTATCGGTACCTTTTCCTGAGACTTGGTCCAGACGGCCACTGGATCCGACTCAAAGCCTTTCTGGACCAGCATGCGGATCAGTTCACGCTTGGATTTGTTTTCTAGTTAGTAAATAAAGAAATATATAGTTTAGAAAAGAAAAACATCATCTTTATGTAACTCATGTGTTACATTTTGTTAGCCTCATAGCATCTACTTTACCCTACTCTATAACCCTTAAAATATGACTTAGGCAATTATGCTATTAGGCTAACGAAAAGTAGATGTAGAATAGAGTAGATGTAGAGTGAAAGTAGAGTAGAGTAAATATGATTTAGGCAATTGTGCTATCATGCGGACCACAAACTTGACAGTGGTGTCGGTGTGGTACTCCTTAGTTGATGAGAGCTGGGGTTTTGTCAGTGCCCTGCAGCATAGGCTCCAACACAGACTCCTTATAGCAGACCTGCAAACTCATAGGAGGTGAAAAAGGTGACAAACACCCGTCCCTTCTAGGGGGGGGTCGGGTGTTTTTCGCTGTCCAAACGATTGGCTATTGTTAAATATCATTCACACAACCAGAGTTCTCCACTATTGCCTCCAATGTCCAGCTGGGTAAAATAATAGCCAGCTGAGATCCTGACCCTCCTAGGGGGGTCCGGGGGTATGCCCCCCCGGGAGATTTTTTAAAAACTTTTTAAAGTGAAATGCATGAATCTGGTGCACTTTGAGAGGGAAATTAAGAGGCTAAATCTGAGGAATTTTGTGTGAACAAATAATTTGGAGACACTGGGTCAGATGAATTAGAAGCTTCTTGGATTTTCCATTAAAATGTTAATTTAAAATAAAATATTATGCAGGGTCCTCTGGGATGGGCTTGGTGCTCTTTTTCTTTTATGGGACATATTTCTCTGTAATATAATGAATACATTTAAATGCAGTGAGAGGAATGAAGCAGAAGAACTCTGTTGTCCAGCTATCTTTTTTTCCACAGATGAGGCTGAAATAGGTTATACAGTGCATGGGCATCTGAGCCCCATTTCCAAATGTTTTTAAATAAACTCAATACACACTGGACGTGAACGTGACGTGATCAGTTAAACTTGGATTACCTCCCAGATGAACTGATTAAATTATTGGGCTATTAACTAGGCTATCTAGATCAAAACATTGTATTATTTTTTTTGTATGATATAATAATATGATGTTAATATCAAACACACAAACTAAAAAATAAAAAAATTGGGGGGGCGGGGGAGGGGGCCTGTCGGTCGGTTCTGATTGTGAGCGCACTGCAGACACTTCATTTCTGCAATGTGCGCTCATTAAACTGTCAGCTTCACTTAAGAGTCCTGTGTGGGTCAACAGTGCAGTGCAAACTATGCAGCATAAAGTTATAACATTCGTCTACGACCGTGATGTTAAATCACCTTCACACAAAGTCTCCGCCCCAGCAAAGCAGCCAGTCGATCGCTGTGACGGTGAAAATCACCGGGACCCGGGAGACCCAGTGAGCGAGTGAGACGCCGCTCAGAAAAAACTCTGTGGTTTGATGGATGAAATCAGTCGGGGATATCCTGCCCGTTAACTTTGTCTACGGGAACGGCTTCCGCGATCTTTTTCTATGTCTCGAGTCTAACAGAGAGCCATGTCGGCAAACTGACAGCGCGACTAAATAAAGGGAGTGTATAGTGAGCTGCGTCCCTCCGTATAGTTTCTGTTTCAGTATGGCTGTTACATTAACCTCTGAAGCATTGACGGTGTTTAATCAAAGCCTCTATTTTTTTATTATCAAAAGGGTTTTGATTGAGACTTTTAGCCAATTCTAAAGTCTGAACACACAGCGGCAGCAGTGATGCTTGTGCCCGATCTTAACGCTGATTGGACAATACTCATGACGTCTACCAAAGATGTTTTATTGCCAAGATAACGATATTCCCTCGTCTCACACTACGGTAACTCGCCCACACAGTCCAGTCTGGGAAGCGCTGGCTGACTTCTCTGGCAGCTGCCGGTACCCCCCCCCCCCTCCCAAAAACAAAAACTCTTCGGATCTATACGATTCACGTGGGTCATATATTTTGATTCTAAACGGCGATTTTCGCCGAAAAGCGACGAGTTTGCAGGTATGTTATAGGCCTGCTCACACCAGGGAACACACAGTTAGACAGAATAATACATCTCACAATGCATTTGAACCTACATGTACCACTACCATCTTCATTTCATTGTATTCTGTTACCATTATAACATACTCAAGTTCTTCATATGGAGAACAGTTAACTTGTAAATGAAAAGGGAGGCTGAGTAGTACCTGTGTCCATGTCCTGACAGGAAGCTCTGTGATCTTGATGGTGTTTCTGTCTATGACCGACACCTCTCCACTGACCAGGTACTGGTTCTGACCCAGCTCGTGGATTGTCCCTTTAAAGTTTTTGTATCTGGGTAGCTGTTTGGGAGAGAGAGAGAGATAGTTAGATAAGGCTGCAATGTCTAAAAGCTGTTTGCCACCGGCAAGATCTGAAAATGCGACACAGCTCTGTGGACAATCTGCATGTGATCCGGTGTGGATGTTCTGATGAGCCGAGTTCAAATTTCCGTCCCCGATATAAAAGACAGCAGGAGGCAGTGGGTCTGTCGCTGCCATGCACGTCATAGACACTCTCTGACAATACTTCTCCTCACCGGCAGCTTGTGGTCCTTGGCAGTATATGCGTTGCTGTCTCAGACTTAAAGCTCCCATATTATACACTTTTCGGTACTATTATACACCATATTATATGGTCTTAGTGGTCCCTAATACGTTTTTCTTTAATTGTTTGCTGAAAAAAACTTTCAGATAATTTATTGTACTATGCTGATGTTCAGCTAATCTCACAATGGCCTATTTTTTAAAAAGAGCTGCAGCTCCCCTCCTAAATATACAATCTTTGAGCTGCCCCCGCCCCCTGTCCGGAAGCGAAGCCAGATACGCCTCGCCCTCTGTCTGTCAGGGCCGTGGACCAATAAGAAATAGGGGTGTGGGCTGCACAGTGGAAGCTTCTGGCTTTCCAGTTTGTGAGGTCAGAAAAGGGGAAAATTCTGACTGGAGTATATTGGGGGGAGGGCTGGGGGTTTCAGAAAGGGGGAGAGTGAGAACAGGAGAGATTGTTATTTTTTAAAATATTTTGGCAGTCTCTAGGCACACCGTGGACCCATGGATATGTTAGAACACATTTAAAAAGTGCATTTAGCATAATATGTGACCTTTAATGAAGACAACTGACCACATTGAGTAATGATATAGCCTGTCTCTGATATTTATGTGTTTATATAGGTTGATTGATTGACTCATAATTCGTTACGTAATTTTGTTTTGACGAAAAAGTCCATTTTACATATTAGATACAAGGAACTTTTAAATATTTCTAAAAACTGTCTAATTTTTCCTCTGATGATCATAAATTACATGTTACAGCGAACGAGGAAATCAGTGCAAAGAATGCTATTTTTACAGTGTTTTTAATGCCTTTGTCCGGGTATGCTCACCCAGGCCGCAAGAATTAACACAAAATGAAAGTACCTTGTAGCTACTTTAAAGCAGTGGCGTTTTCTCCCGGAGGCCAAGGGAAGCCAGGCTTCCCTGTTTTTTAGGCTGTAGTTGTCATCCAATAAAAACATTTATATTAACAGTTTCGGTAATTATTTGGTGCTGTGCTCCTGTCATTTCTTCCCCATTTTTCTCCTCTCATTGAGCATTTCAAAATGCGCGAAACAGCGCCCCTTTAAAGTTACATACTGAAGACGCGGCGAAACACGACACTGCACACTGTGGCTGTGTCTTGATTCAGGTATTGCAGCCTACGAAGGCTGCATTTGAAGACCGATTGCGTCATAGCGGCGCGCAAAGGCTGTCCCGTTTGCAAGGCTCCTTGCAAGGCTCCTCATATGCGGTCGTGAAATGCAGCCTTCGTTTCACGGTTTTGAAGGCTGCATCAGATCTATCCTTCGCGGCCCAACATATCCCAAGATTCATTGCGTTTTTTTCAGAGATGGCATAAAATAAAATAAGAAATAACAAAACAGCAACGTGTTGCTCCATCTTCTTAACTTTTATCTTCCTTTCTTTTTTTCTTGTACTTTTTTTTCTTTTCGTCTGGTAGACAACTTATTTTTCTTTTTTCCTCCGTTGTCAGGGCTGTCTCCGTTGGCAGCAATCAGGGTTGCTAGGCAGCACAGGAGCGGCGAGTCGTCACGCAAGGTAACGGCTTGTTACGTAAACCGGAAATGCTCGTAAACCGAGACCTGCGGAGACCGTCTCGTTTAACAAGGCTCGTTGGCCTTAAAACCGGCCTTAAAATCGGCCTTCATAGGCTATAGCCTTCATAGACCGCGAGACTGCGTCCTACCAAGTGCGTGGTCTCTGAATCAAGACACAGCCTGTATGTCCGTGAGGAAGCCAGCCCGAGCTGGCATCCCTTAGTGAAAAAAAGAAAGAAGGATTGACCAATCAGGTGAGGCTGTTGTCTTGACACTGCCCTCCTGTGATTGGTCAGGAGGGTGTCATGAGGGTGCCAAGGGAAGCCACTCGGCCTTTGTCTTCACACCAATCAAATCAAAGCATCATTATCAACGTCACTGAAATTTAACAACAATAACAATAGCGGGAGATTAGCATGTTTGCATTGTTATCATATTAGCAAGAACAGTTATGGAGGGTGGAGATTTTGAGTATTTAGTAACAAATTATTTTACCAAACTGCCAATTGAGAAGCCATTAAAAATCAAATCTGACGGCAGGCCAATGCGTGTGGAGAGAAAGAAAGTTTATCGCACTTTCCGTGAGGATAACTATGTCCGCACCGAGTGGCTAGCTGGTAGCGGCAAACTTCAGCTAATGGCCTTCCTCTACAAATAGTGAGTAAAATACACACCTTCTCCCGGCGCGGGTTAACTGTTCCCTTAACTCTCTGTGTAACTATGTGTGTTATGTTTTGTGTTATTTTATTGCTAATTGTGCCTTGATTGCCTGGATTAAGTTGCATTGGTAGGCCTACTGTATATCCACTGAAGTTATTCTGGGTTGTCTTATGTATAGTGTTGTAATGAACATTTGGCCTAGTTCTTAAACGAAAAGGATGTATAGAAAGTATGTGTGTATGTCAAGCACCTACAACTGATTGTGTGAGTCGTGTCTCATGTGAACGTGAAACTTAAAATAGCCTAAAACGTCCCCTAATTATATTGTGAATGAATTCGAATCTGCATTGGGCATTAAGCGGCTAGTTGTGCATTCCGGTCGGGGTGGGGGGTGCATTTATAATAAAATGTATAATTTAATAAGACGATAAGGAAGTGTGTGAATGAGTGAGTGAGTGAGTGAGTGAGAGAGAGAGAGCGAACGAGCGGTGTCGGACAGATTACAGGCGTGTGTAAGTCCTGGTAAAGTGACCAGGCGCTATAATAGCTCTTGTAGTTACATTAAATACAAGCTGCGACGTAGCCTACTCTTTTCTGTCCCCCACCTTCCAATACACATGTAGATTAAAGGTGTTGTCTCACTTGGCTTCCTCAAAAAAAATCCCCACGCCACGCCACTGCTTTAAAGAGCACCTATTGTGTTTTTTTTGTTTTTTCTGACCTATAAATGTTGTTATAATGTTAAACACTCACTAGGGCCTAATTTCCTGCATTTCGCTATGTGTTCAACACAAATGTCCATGTATGGTAATGCTGCTACACTCTCAGGCCCTCCCCTGCCTGCTCAAATCTGCCCGCGCGTGCACTGCAGTCCGCTCTTTTCACTCCACAGTGTAGCAGTGAAGCTAGGGGGCGGTGCCTGTTGCCACGAGGGGAACCTGACCAATCAGAGCCCACCAGTGCAGAGGGCAGACGTGGGGTCTTAAAGAGAGTTTTGTTTAGGCTCTAAACAGAACGTCTTTCGCAGAGACGAAATACAGCAATGCCAGTGTGAGAAATAAAAAGGGATTTTTGGACACTTCACCATGAAAACAAGTTTCTAGTAAGTAATACAAATCTGAAACAGAAAAAATACATAATATAGGATCTTTCAAATAGAAATTAAAAGTTTGTGAGGGCAGTTTACCATTGGCAGTGGTTCCTGGTTTTTGAGTAAGCGGTTGATGTTGTTGACGATCTCCCGGACGTCGTAGTTGGCTATCTTACAGGCCCAGCCGGTGCCGATGCCTTCAGCTCCGTTGACCAGCACCATGGGGATGATGGGGATGTACCACTCTGGCTCCACCTTCTGGTTGTCATCGTACAGGAACTTGAGCAGGTTGCCGTCCAGCGCTGGAAACAACAGCTTGGACAGAGGACTGTAGCGTGAAATCAGACCACCATTAAAATACTTTTTAAGTATTATAATTCTTCTAAACTTTACCGTTTGAGACAAGAAAGAAACTGAATCATAAGGCATATTTTATTTTCATAGTTCAATACACTTTCAAATTTGAGAGTGAAAGTTAAAAGGTGAAGTGAGCGATATATTTATGTTGATATACGTGTTAAATCGCTCTATAGTCATACAGTGATCACTTATATAGTGTGCGCGCGCTTCATAACACAGGTCTCTCAGTCACCCATTCTGCATGTAATCAGCAAATAAACTTTTCTGGGATCCCACAACCTGATGTCCAATCAGAAGAGAGAACACAACAAACGGGTACGTCTCTCTGCTGGTGCTTTACCTGAGCATGGTGAAGATGTAACCAGGGCTGGCAGCGTCTTTGCCTCCGTTGATGCGAGTAGCGAACTGACCCAGAGGCTGCAGGATGTTGACGTTGTTGCTGCCCACAAAGTTCTGGGCCAAGTTGACTATGGTCATCATGAGGGCTTGCTACAAGGGACAAATGGAAAAGCAGGACATAGAAACATGACATAGGTCATAAAATAATTGAGAATCACTGCAATACCTCTACATGCAAGCTACGGAACATAGGTTTAAAAAAAAAAGTATTCAGTTGTGTCTTTGATTAATAAACATGAACTCCCATTTCAATATTAGCACAACAAGCTCAAACTACTTGTTATTAGGGCTGCAACAACGAATCGATAAAATCGATTAAAATCGATTACTAAAAGCGTTGGCAACAAATTTGGTCATCGATTCGTTGAGTCGCGCGATTAATAAGTCACTTGCAGGCGCGGCACTGTTTACATCCAGCTGCCGACAGGTTCATGCACGCCCACAGTGAGCCTTCCGCACGTGAAGGCTCGCTTCACGTGCGGGAAAGCTATAGTGTGAGCGGCCACAGTTTGTATTTTGGTCATATCTAACACTGGACTGCAGGCCTATATAAAAGTGTTGTACCTTGACTTCCGGGTGACGGTCGAGCAGTATGGACGCTTGAACAGTGTGCTCCCTAATACCAACACAATAAACTCCGCAAAAACTCGAAAATATAACAAAGAAAGGTATATGGACGTTGACTATGAGCGGAGGATCAAAGAAAAACAAGAAGAAGAAAAACCCGAACGGACAAGGTAAAGAAATAAGTCGTTCTGACGAGGAAGAAGAAAAGCTAACTGAACTTGCAGCTATGGCTACACGGGCTACACCCACACCGCAAGCTAGCTTAGATAGCATTAGCAAACAAATCCAAGCCATGCAAAAAGAGCTGAAAATTTACCTGAAAACTGTCTAAGACGAAATCACCACCCAAGTGAAAAACGAACTGGCAGAATTTAAGGAGGACATTAACCAGAAACTTGTCAAAATAAACGCAGTCGTAGAAGAGCAAAATGACAAGATAGATGCCGCTTTGACTCGCACTGAAGAGGTCGAACAGTGGAGTACTGATGCAAAATGCGCACTGAAGGACATACTAAAGCAGTGGTTCTCAACCTTTTTTGAGCAAACGCCCCCCTAACCTTACCGAGATACTCTAGCGCCCCCCCCCACCCCCCAAAAAAAAAAAACACACAAACACACACACACACACACACGCATTGTGATTGACGTTCCGGGCGAACAGAGAGTTGATGGTGGGCCGTCTTGAATGTTGATCCCTCAGAGACTTAAAGTAGGATGGATCTTTAGCTGATTTTTCGGGATGTTTTTTCACTAAATGTTCCTGTAGTCGCGAGGGTTTCATGGCCTCATTAGAGAACACCTGATCGCAGAGCAGGCACATTGGTAAAGTGGTGTTCATTGGTGACGGGATAAATCCATAACTAATGTAATTGGCATTGTACTGCCGGCACTTTTTCTTGCTATCCGCCATGTTTGTTTATGTTATGTTATTAAAGTTAATTGTGTACGTTTTCATTGGTTGTTGAACTGTGACATTTTTGTTTGTTTATTGTTTTGTTTTTGTAAAGCGCTCTGAGTGAGAGAAGAGCGCTATATAAATAAAATTTATTATTATTATTATTATTATCCCGCGAACTAGCGCTCATGACGTAGCTGTGCTTTGCTGCTGTCATAGGGCTGCTGTACAGGGCTTCAGTGAGCCTCTCGCGGTGCACAGCGTTTAGTATATCGTCCCTCTCCAACATATGAGGGTTGTGTCTTTAACATGGTTCAGCTTGTGTGTTAGTTAACTCCATGCTTTGGCTGAATACTCTGTGTTTTCTCCACCTAAGAGACAATAGTTAGTTTAAGTTTGAATCTCGCTGCGCTAGCATTAGCAATATCAGTAAACGTCATTATACTAGTCTGTGATTGGCTGATTCCTCTGCCGCTAAGGCTTTGATTGGCTGGTTGTTCTGACTCGAAGACCTCTGATTGGCTGTCTGCAGAGCCTTTTCTTTTCTAAGGCTGTGACAGTCAGCAGACCGCAGAACATTGGAGAGAATAGTTAAAAAGAGGTCGAGGGGTTAGAAACATGAAAAGTTAAAATAGGCTGTTTATTTCAGGTAACCTATTTTTGCAGTCAAAATATTTATAAGATTTTTAAGAAAGTTTAAAATATATTTATTAAAAAAAAAAAAAATTATAAAAAAAAAAAAAAAAAAAAAAAGCTCTTGTGTCCCAGCCTGGTCCCAGCGCCCCCCTAGGTTGTACGAACGCCCCCGTTGAGAAACCCTGAACTAAAGTGTTACCGAATACTCAATCACCAGTGCTTGAACAAACGCTCTTGCATGCAGTGTAACCACCTTTTTTCTTGTCTTGAAAGTAGAATAAAAACATCTGTGTTTCTGTGTGTGCAGTTCGGAGTCCAGAGGGGAAGCTTTCTGTAAAGGTGCAGACACCATCATCTATGAGCGTCTGCATCAGTCCTGCAGTAAGCTGATGGACGTCACCACAGAGCACCTTAACGTCAGTCATATTTCTCTGTTATCTGTGTACATGTGTCCATTAAGGAGGGGACTAATTTAATCATTTCTTGACAGCAATCTGTACAGAGAAAATCTGCCTATAGACACAAGGCACTTTCTGTCAGGCTTGTTCTGTATCCTTCCTCCTCTCCTTTCATTCTGATTTCTCATAATGTCTTGAATTAATTTTCTACTTAGTTCTGTTATTTCTTGTTCAGTTCATTGTGTAGATGACCTAAAAAATAAAAAGAAGAAAATAGAAAAAAAAAAATATTTAAAATATCGTCTTGCGATTGGCCAATTTGCCAATCACTGATCGAGTTATTTGGAGTGAAAGTCAACCAATTTAAAAATCAGTGTCTGATTAATCTAAAGCCCCTTTTACACAGCCAGTGAAAGCTGGGAATATGCCGGCCTTTCGGCCCTCCCCCCAGCTGTGTAAATGCGACAGTTGCGGAACGAGGGAAGAAAGGTGCGAGTGATCGTTCCGGGAATTTTACTACCTCGGGGGGTAGTAAGATTCCCGACACGATCAGTTCCGCCTCTCTGTTTAAATGCTCCAGCTTGTTGTTGCGGAACAGGGGGGCGTTTGACGTTCCATAGTCTACGTTCTAAACATGCGACCATGTTAGCAGTTGAAGGACGTGTGTTTAACATTAACCACGGCGGCCTGATGTCCCGTAAAAATCACCAAATAAAAGGAACGGTGTATAATCTAGTTGATCATAAGGTCCGTTGCTCAATCCAAACCCCCGCGCTTCATTTTGCAGAGTGTATGAGTCTATTTCTGCCCAGGAGAAGTTGTACAATGGAAAGCTAGGCTAGGCTAAGTAAGGGATAAAGTATAGCGAACGGGTCACTTGCTAGAAATAAAGACCGACAAGCTGAAGCAGGAGCCCGACGCGCAGCGGAGGGCTCTTGTTCAGCTTGAAGGTCGACCTAGTAACGGGGGAATAGTCTGCTCGCCCCGCTAGACTGTCTGCTTCAGCTGACTGAAGGCTCCGGCTCAGCTGTTAGCCACAGAGCTACTGTTTTGCTAACACATTCCGCCGCCGCTATTATTATCCTAAGTCTGAGCGTATATCCACACTTTATTTCTGTCTACAGTAACGTGACTTCACACACTGTGTGTATGTCTGATTGGCAGATCGCTGCCCTCACAAAGAGACTCGCTCACAACCAACCTGTCACACACACACACACACACACACACACACACACACACACACACACAGAGGTGAAGCGGTCGGATTGATTTAGTCAGTTTGGTTAACTGTCCCAGTGATGTTGGACTCAGCGCGTAGCGAGATCAACTGGCACATCGTGGGGACAGTAAAATACGGCCCTCTTACTGCAAGCTCCAGCACTTCTGCTCTCAATTCACCGGCCATTGTTGTTGTAAAGCAGCTGACCGGCGCGGCGCTAAATGTTTACGTCACACCTGACGCTGTTTACAAGCACCTCTTTCATTCCGGAGCGCTGTGTAAAAGGGACTACTGATGCGCCAGCAGGCCGGCGTTGCTTGGTTCTGTGTAAATAACACAGAAGCAAGCAAAGCCGGCATATTGGAGTGATGTTGTTCCGTCAATATGCCGCAATCTCTGTGTAAAAGGGGCTTAAGGGTCCATGATTACCTCCTGCTTGTCTGTTTGTCTTCTCTCCTTGGAGTTTATTGCCTGATTTGCAAAATGTACACAGCTGAGCGCCTTCTGTTTATATCTTCACATACCATCTTGATGTGTTTGGTTTATTTATGTGTTTGTGAATTGTAAGCTACCGTATTTTCCGCACTATAAGCCGCACTGGACTATAAGCCGCAGGTGTTATAATGTTTAATTACCATATGTAAGAGTTCGTGCACAGAGGGGATTGTCGGGAAAGAGATGGCTGCTTGAGGAAGCTCCCATTTATTAACATTTAAACAAACAAGTTGCATATTTGCATAACATACGTAAGTGTTACCATTTAGTGCAATAGTAGCTATTAGGGATGGGCACGAGTGTTTTCGCTACTCGTGTGATCGCTTGCATTCCTCGAGGATCAATCGAGTCCTCGTTAAACTTTTTTAAATTTTAGAACGCAACGCATCTGTCTACAGAACAACGGTTGACCGCAATAAAGCGCTCAATGCTTATGTCAAACAGTCACAGTTGCCATATGATATTAAGGATTTTTTTCCACAAGTTTAAAACACATTTTCCTCACTGAAAGTAATTAAATAGACGGGCCACAATTTAAACCGATCGAGTAGGTCTGCGATGGGGAGAAAAAAAGAGAAAAAAAGCATGGGCTGTAGTTGTAACAAAAAAAAATAGCATAAGTCACCATTTAAAATAAGAATGGCAGCAGATAATATATAATGATTGTCCTACAATTTAAATACATATAAATAACTCACCAAAGCAGATAGTTTTAGACCTATATCCAACCGCGTAATGCTCACTCCGTGTCCGTGAATAATTACCGCGACTAATTCCTCATTAACGGAACGTTACACCGGTCGGTTTTTGAATCTTATCCCCATATTCCCTATTGAAGGCTTCTGAACTGTTGTTGGCTCGGAGCGAATGTGCCTGAAGTAAGCCTTGCTTCTTCTTTTCTTTCCAAGCGGAGAGCACCTTGCATGCTCAACTGGAGTCTACTCTACTCATTACTAACTGAGAGTAACATGTGTCATCTCCCCTTTTTATAAACGTAACTTTATCATCTGCTTTGAAATAATTGGACAGTTATATTCCTGAAAATGTTCTGGAGAAGAAAGGAGAGACCGTGTTCAGCTCCGCGGTGCTGTGGAGAACACAGGCTGCGCTGCAGTGGCACGGAGGTGGCAGTTATTTGCAGTTGATGTTTGACACAACGCTCAGTTTATTGCACTTGCATCAAAATATTTAATTTTGTTAAACTTTATTTTATCCGTTTTGTGCCGTTTTGTACACTATATAACATTTTAAAATAGGGGCGGCCGCGGCCCGCCGGCCTAAAGGCTACAGACACACACAAAAAAAAAAAAAAGATTTTCCTCATCCACCAATCGAGTTCATTTGAAACGAGAAGTACTTGAGTACTCAATTACTAAGCCCATCCCTAGTAGCTACAGAACATATACTGTGCTGTGTAATAACAGGGTTGAAAAATGGGGAAAAAGTTGCAGCTTATAGTCCGAAAACTACGGTACATGTGCAGTGTTCGTCAATATAAGTGTTTTTTTGTTTGTGTGTGTGTGTCTGTGTGTGCGCCTGTGGATCTGCGGATCTGCAGGAGTTTGCCTGAGGACTCTGGTTCTCGCCTATAAGGATCTGGATGAGGAGTATTTCAAACAGTGGCAACAGCGCCACCATGAGGCCAGCACCACACTGGACGACAGAGAGGGACAACTGGACGAGCTGTATGAGGAGATAGAGAAGGATCTAATGGTAGGAAAACATACTAAGTAACAAGGAAAAATAGCTTATGTTTCAGTTAATGTTTTTGGTCAAATGTGTGTGAAAGTGTTAATTTTATATCTGAATGTGTTTTCCAGCTACTTGGAGCGACAGCCATAGAAGACGAGCTGCAAGACGGAGTTCCTCAGACCATCGAACAGCTGTCTAAAGCCGACATCAAAATCTGGGTTCTGACCGGTGACAAGCAAGGTACAAAACGTGAAATTAAATACAATGAGATTATTTTATTTTATAACTTACTATATAGCCTTTTTTGATTGGGGTCATACATCTTTATTTGTACAAAAAAGAGCAAGTCTTAGAAAGCTTTGGTTATGTGCAATAATTCAGTTTTA
The DNA here is from genome assembly GCF_949987685.1 of Ammodytes marinus. NCBI lineage: Eukaryota > Metazoa > Chordata > Actinopteri > Uranoscopiformes > Ammodytidae > Ammodytes > Ammodytes marinus. Next base: position 289,952 of record NC_137227.1, read on the forward strand.
TCATAAACAATAACAAATCATATGTGAGAAGGTGCCATGTGATTATACCAGTTTATTATTACTAGTTTAGGCTATCTTTCTATCTAATCAGAATAGGGCTGCACAATATATCGAATTTTCATCGCGATGACGATATTGGCTTCCCACGATGACGTGTACATGAATGTGCGATATTTTAAATTTGTGCTCAGCTGCGAAGCAAATCAATCACTCCCCAAACCACTCGCTGATCATGTGCGTGTCCATGCTCCAACCTGGCAACCCCAGGTTCCCCGAGAGCTGTCAATCAAAGTCCAGTGGCTCCGCCCCCAAAGTGTGAACAATTTTCTGCCCGCATAGATAGAAAGCACTCCAAGAGCCGCGCGAAGAAGCAAGCTGCTGCTGATGATCGCGCGAGCAGATATTTGCGCTTGTGAAATCACATACATCCCCTTGTTAGTCTCTTTTTTTTGTGTGGGGCCGGATTTATAACCCATAATTACATGACACTTTGCCAGGTCTGTTATTTCCAGCAAGACAGACCGCTGTCAAGAGTATAATGTATAGCGAACGGGTCACCTAAGGACCTACGTCATAGTTTAGACGTCCACAAACAGGGCTACTACTCGTTCAGAAAACAATGGAATACTTTTTCAACACGACTTTGCATGTATCAGGAGAGCAGGGAACACAGGAGTCATGGTTAATGTCCGACAGGACTCCAGTAAGACGACGTGAGTACGTTTGGCCGCATATTGACAGTTAGCCTATACAGCAGGGGTATTCAACTAAAATTCAAATAGGTCCAGTTAGAGAAAATGTCCTCAAGCAAAGGTCCGGAACATCATAATGTCTAACTTGCGTTATGATTCAGTGTGATATATAGTGAAGTAGCCTAGTAGTTGTATCAACGTCTGCATGTAATTAACAACTGACTGTCAGATCAATATAGAAAGAACAATTCAAAAACATTTCAACAATATTTATTCTCACTTTTAAATAATTATAGATATATAATACTGAAGATATATGTATTTAAGTGACTCAACTGAAACTAATCTCTTCATAGAGAAGGGCTGCATTTAAAAATAAAATGGTGAAAATAAATATAATAATAATCTTAAGATAAAGATAAAATATATAATTCATTTTTGAAAAATTAAATAATTTTGAGAAATATTTTCAATGTATAATTTCTAAACTTCACTATACCTACTATGTTTGTTTAACATAGTAATCTCCCACTTTGTCTAATACTGGATTTTTATTTTGCAATTTTGAAAAGCTCTGAAAAAGTGACATGTCAGAAACTAAACCCCTGTAGGGGGGTCTGGGGGTTTCCCCCCCAGTAATTTTTTTTTGTGTTTTTAGAATGTAATCGGAGCATTCTGGTGCATTCTGGGGAAAATAATAAAAGAAAAGGTCAACATTTAATATAGTTAAGATGAATAGAAAAATTAACAAAACAACATAACTTGCTAGCAGCCAGATAACTGGACTGAGGGACGGATGACCACTAGCTTTCGCTAATGTTAGTGGGGGCTACTGCCAAATATCTTGCTAAAAAATTAACCTGTATTTATAAATTCTGCCATTACTAAGAATATGTAAAACTTAAAATGTAGATAATTGAAACTACATACAACATTTTTTTTAAAAATAATGTTTTTCCTGTTGCTGTTGTGGGCAGTGATGCAGTGCTGCTGGCGATTGGTGATTATGTCAATCTTATGTCTGTGTCATTCACACATAGGTCTACATCAGGGTAATAGAGAGTCCACATGATTGCACCTTGATCGGTTTTCACCAGTCTTACAAAAGGGGAAAAAACCATAGATAGTAAATAATAGGAAAAAACTCAGCTGTTGATCGCTCGTTAACTCGCTCGCGACACACGGAGCCGGTGAGCGAGCGTGCAGAGAAAGCTGTCTCTCACTCTCCTCCCGCTGTCTTTCTCACTCTAATCTGACTTATTTCGCTGAAATTCTCGTAATTCTTGCACTTCTCTCTGTCATCTCTCGCATGATAGCTCACTGTCTCTTTGTCTGTGAGCCAGCCTGAGCCGGGAATGCACAGATTCGATTGGCTGCCTGAGTAGCAGGAGGCGGGATGGCTTAACTCGAAAGCATTTCCTGATTCGCTAAACCAGTACCGTAAAGTCTAGAAAAGCTGCGCCGGTCAAAATAGAAGCGCCCCGTCAAAATTTTAAATACTTAAATAATTGATTGACTACAGGTCCGGGTCCGTATAGGACGGCGTCTGGGTCCGGACCCGGACCGCGGTCCGCCTGTTAGTGACCCCCGCTATACAGTAACTTCAGGCTGCAGCCCGCCATGTAGCCTACAGTAGTTTAGGCATCAATGGAGAGAGGAGAAGGAGAGCCATCCGCAGTACCACTGAAGCGGCAGAAAGAGCCTCAAGGTGGCTGTGGCTCAAAAGAGGAGATCCATGGAGTCATGGTAGCTAGCTAGCCGTCTGGACACAAGCCGGGACTTGATCAACCCCGGCTGGGTCACCTGGAGGAGGGCGTCTGATAGTTGAAAGACCCGAAACGTCCAGTGAATCCAGGAACATCACTGAAGATGTGTCCAGACTAGGCATCAGTAGATGTATGTACACAACAGGGCACAATTTTATTTAGTTCAAAATAAAGTTTTATACACATCCATCATGCAGGTACAATGAATGGAGTAAAATATTTTATATTTTGCTTTTAGGAGATGGATGAGGTCAGGTGAGGAAACAAAGATGTGTTATTTAACAGAAATGTAGCTCAAGGAAAAGTTAAAGCAGTGCTCTGTTGATTTGATTTTATTTAGTTCAAAATAAAGTTTTATACACATCCATCACTGGATCACTCCAACGCACTGGCCTGGCCCAGCTAATGTGCATCCTTCGGAATAAGATCAGAGTTCTCCGCCGTGCAGAGTGGCACCGGAGGCGGCGACGCGAGAGGGCACGCAAGCGTGCTGCTTTCATCGCTAACCCCTTCAAGTTCACGAAGGATTTGCTGGGGCAGAAGCGGAGTGGCAATCTGGTCTCCTCGCAGGAAATCATAGACCAACATCTGAAGCAGACGTACAGCGACCCCGCAAGAGAGCAGGAGCTGGGAGAGTCCAACATCCTCATAGACCCCCCTGAACCTGAAGAGCAGTTCGACATGTCGGAGCTGCAGCTAAAGGAAGTCAGGGAGGTTGTCCGCAGAGCAAGGGCGAGCTCTGCTCCAGGACCGAGTGGCACTTCATACAAAGTGTACAAGAACTGTCCCAAACTCCTGCTGCGTCTGTGGACAATCCTGAGAGTCTTCTGGAGAAGGGGAAGGATCCCTGAACAATGGAGAGTGGCCGAAGGGGTATGGATACCGAAGGAGGAAAACTCCACTCAGCTAGACCAGTTCCGCATCATCTCCCTGCTGTGTGTTGAGGCAAAGGTTTTCTTCAGTGCTGTTTCCAAGCGGCTGTGTACCTACCTGGCAAAGAACTCCTACATCGATACATCTGTCCAGAAAGGTGGCATTTCAGGAATTTCAGGATGTATGGAACATACCGGTGTGGTCACACAGCTTATTCGGGAGGCCAGAGAGAACAAGGGTAACCTATCAGTGCTGTGGCTTGACCTGGCAAATGCATTCGGCTCCATTCCACACAAGCTCGTCCAGCTCACTCTGATGAAACATCATGTACCCAGCAGATGCAGAGATCTCATCGCTGATTATTACAGCAATTTCAGGATGAGGGTCTCTTCAGGAGCAATAACATCCAGTTGGCACAAGGTGGAGATCGGCATCATCACAGGGTGTACTATCTCTGTGACACTGTTCTCGCTAGCCATGAACATGCTCACAAAATCTGCTGAGCCGGAGTGCAGAGGGCCCCGCACGAACTCCGGACAACGGCAACCACCCATCAGGGCATTCATGGATGACCTCACAGTCACGACAGAATCAGTCCCAGGATGCCGTTGGATTCTGAAGGGACTTGAAAAGCTGGTGGCGTGGGCCCGGATGCGTTTTAAACCCGCCAAATCAAGATCTATGGTGCTGAGGAAAGGGAAGGTGGAAGACAAGTTCCGGTTCACCATCTCAGGCACAGCCATTCCATCGATCTCAGAGAAGCCGGTCAAGAGCTTAGGGAAGGTTTTCGACTGCTCTCTGAGAGACACAAAATCCATCCAGTCAACATGCACGGAGTTGGATGGCTGGCTGAAATCCGTGGACAAGTCGGGCCTACCGGGGAAGTTTAAAGCCTGGGTTTACCAGCACGGCATTCTTCCCAGGATCCTGTGGCCCCTCCTGGTCTACTCCATCCCCATCTCGACAGTTGAGACCTTAGAGAGGAAAGTCAGCAGCCACCTCCGGAGATGGCTAGGACTGCCAAAGTGCCTGAGCAGCATCGCTCTCTATGGTAACAGCAACAAACTGCAACTGCCCTTCAAATCCTTGGAGGAGGAATTTAAGGTCACCAGAGCCAGAGAAGTGGTTCAATACAGGGACTCAAGAGATCCGAAGGTGGCTAAGGCAGGGATCCAAGTGAGGACTGGCAGGAAATGGAGGGCTGAGGATGCGGTGGAAGAGGCAGATGCAAGGCTCCGGCACAGGTGTCTGGTTGGAGTGGTCACACGAGGCCGAGCTGGGCTAGGATCGTTTCCATCTCCCCAGCTGAATGCCAAGGGGAAGGAGGGGCGACGTCTTGTCCAGGACGAGGTGAGGGCAGCAGTGGAGGATGCGAGAACCTGCAAGGCTGTGGGAATGAAGCAACAGGGTGCTTGGACAAGATGGGAGAATGCAGTGGAGAGGAAAGTGACCTGGACAGAGCTTTGGAAAGCAGAGCCTCAACGCATCAAATTCCTCATCCAGGCAGTTTATGATGTGCTCCCAAGCCCGTCAAATCTGCACACATGGGGCATAGCAGAGACACCGGCATGCCCACTGTGCTCCAAGCGAGGAACCCTGGAACACATCCTCAGTGGCTGCACAAGGGCACTTGGAGATGGTCGGTACAGGTGGAGGCATGATCAAGTCCTTAAGACTATCGCGGAAGCCATTACCGCAGGACTGGCATGGGCTAAACATAAAGTTCCGCCCCTCCAATAAAACCATCGCCTTTGTCAGAGCTGGGGACAAGCCTTCCGCGGCCAGTAGAACAGCATCTGCAGGCATCCTGACGTCTGCAAGAGACTGGCAGTTGTTGGTGGATCTTGAAAAACAGCTGAAGTTCCCCAGCCATATTGCAGTTACCACCCTGCGACCTGACATTGTCCTCGTGTCTGTGTCCACCAAACAAGCAGTGCTACTGGAGCTGACAGTCCCGTGGGAAGATCGCTTGGAAGAAGCCTTTGAGAGGAAGCTCTCCAAGTATGCAGGACTGGTCAGCGACTGCCAGCTGGCTGGTTGGAGAGCAAGGTGTTTCCCTGTGGAGGTTGGTTGCAGAGGATTTGCAGCCCGTTCCTTGGCCAGAGCCTACAGTAGTTTAGGCATCAATGGAGAGAGGAGAAGGAGAGCCATCCGCAGTACCACTGAAGCGGCAGAAAGAGCCTCAAGGTGGCTGTGGCTCAAAAGAGGAGATCCATGGAGTCATGGTAGCTAGCTAGCCGTCTGGACACAAGCCGGGACTTGATCAACCCCGGCTGGGTCACCTGGAGGAGGGCGTCTGATAGTTGAAAGACCCGAAACGTCCAGTGAATCCAGGAACATCACTGAAGATGTGTCCAGACTAGGCATCAGTAGATGTATGTACACAACAGGGCACAATTTTATTTAGTTCAAAATAAAGTTTTATACACATCCATCATGCAGGTACAATGAATGGAGTAAAATATTTTATATTTTGCTTTTAGGAGATGGATGAGGTCAGGTGAGGAAACAAAGATGTGTTATTTAACAGAAATGTAGCTCAAGGAAAAGTTAAAGCAGTGCTCTGTTGATTTGATTTTGTGTAAAGTTTTGGTGCAATATTTTGATTTATATTTTCTTTGTGGAAATGCATTGACTTCAGGTAAATAATTATTATATTTATGCAAATATATGTACATTATCAGTAATATTGCATAGGATATGAAAGCGCTGTTATGTTTACGTGACAATCCAATACAAATATTTTACTCACTAAAATGACTGAATAATCGTGGTAAAATATCGTGATATCAATATTGACCAAAATAATTGTGATAATAATTTTGGGCAATATCGTGCAGCCCTAAATCAGAATCACTGTTCGACCGTGGTTACTGTCTAGAAGTAGTAGAAAACTTTATTGTCCCCGTGGGGCAGTTGGGTTTGCGGCACAGTCGCACTTCACTTCATGACATCAGACAAATGACAGTAAACAGATAGTCCATACATCAGACACTGACAAACATAACATGAAGAACATACATTACACACTACAATACACTATACACCTTTGGACATGACCAGGCCAGCTGGACATTGTCTATGTACTAATGTTGATCATTTGTGTTGCAGAAACGGCAGAAAACATCGGCTACTCCTGCAACTTACTGCGGGAGGAGATGAACGAGGTCTTCATCGTCACGGGCAACTCACCTGATGATGTCAGAACTGAGCTGAGGTCAGTGGACGTTTACAAGAAAGGGTTTGAATTCATACGGGAAATGATTGGCCTTTATCGCAACCTGATTGAGTCAAGATTCAAGAAGTTTAGTCATATGCACAACAATTACAGCAGCAGTCATTGGCAATGCAATTCTTAGGCCTCAGGCTCCTCTCAACAATGCAATAGTAACGAAAAAAACACGAGTGAAGAGATTGTGAGACGTTTCTGTGCATCTTATACATGTTTGATTGTGTTTGTGGGTCAGAAATGCACAGACCTCAATGAAACCAAATGCAGCGGAGGACGATTTAGTGTTCCTGCCTGAGGGGAGTGAAGGGAAAGGGGGGAAAGTGATGTCAGACGAAGTAGTGAACGGAGAGTACGGACTGGTGATCAACGGACACAGCCTGGTACGATATATGATGTCTCCTTGATAACAATAATATGTTGTAAATGTCCTTTGTGACCCTTTGTACATATTACTTCAATTGAATTGCGTTTCTATATTTTGTGTGAAAAGTAAATTCATCAGAAGTCCGTCAGACATATTTAATTAAGATATTTGTTCTGAAATTGGTCAAACCCCAAAATAACATTTACATTGTTTCTATTAACCCTCTGAACCCTAGGGCTATTTTGGCCGTTTTGCATACTTTTGATCAATCCTTACTAGGGTCAAAATTAACGCGTTAACGCAAGGTGATTACCGTACTTTTCGGCCTACAAGCCGCGACTTTTTCCCCGTTTTTCGACCCTGTTATTACACAGCACAGTATATATTCTGTAGCTACTGGGGATGGGCGTTAGTAATCGAGTACTCGAGTACTCCTCGTTTCAAATGATCTCGATTGGTGGATGAGGAAAATCGTTTTTTGTTTTTTTTAGTGTTTGTAGCCTTTAGGCCGGCCGGCGGGCCGCCCCTATTTTAAAATGTTATATACGTGTACAAAACGGCACAAAACGGATATAAAGTTTAACAAAATTAAATATTTTGATCCAAGTTAAATAAACTAAGCGTTGTGTCAAACAGAAACCGCAAATAACTGCCACCTCCGTGCAGTGCAGCCAGTGTGTGGTCTCCACAGCACCGCGGAGCTGAATGCGGTGCTGGAAAACTTGGAAAGTCACGTCGGCCTAAAGAAGCCAGGCTGACTTCGGGCACATTCGAGCAAACAACATTTAAGAAGCCTTTATTATGGAATATAGGATTGAGATTCAAAAGCCGACGGTGTAACGTTCCGTTAACGAGGAATTAGTCGCGGTAATTAGTCACGGACAGGAGTGAGCATTACGCGGTTGGATACTACTTCTACTGCTTTGGTGAGTTATTTAGCCTATCTATGTGTTTAAATTGTAGGACAATAATTTTATTGTATTTGCTGCCCTTCTTATTTTAAGAAGGGCATGCTTTTTTTCTCTCTCTTTTGTCTCTCTCCACCGCAGACCTACTCGATCGGTTTAAATTGTGGCCCGCTTATTTAATTACTTTCAGTTAGGAAAATGTGTTTTAAACTTGTGGAAAATAAATCCTTAATATCATTTGGCAGCTGTGACTGTTTGACATAAGCATTGAGCGCTTTATTGCGGTCAACCGTTGTTCTGTAGACAGATGCGTTGCGTCCTAAAAATAGAAAAAAGTTTAACGAGGAATCGATTGATCCTCGAGGAATGCAAGCGATCACACGAGTAGCGAAAACACTCGTGCCCATCCCTAATAGCTACTATTGCACAAAATGGTAACACTTACGTACGTTATGCAACTATGCAACTTGTTTGTTGAAATGTGGGAGCTTCCTCAAGCTGCCATCTCTTTCCCGACAATCCCCTCTGTGCACGAACTCTTACATATGGTAATTAAACATTATAACACCTGCGGCTTATTGTCCAGTGCGGCATATAGTACGGAAAGTACGGTCATTTCTGGAATTAATGCGTTAATTTTTTTTAACGCATTTAACGCATGTGCAGAATGATCCGCCCCGTGCATCCCACCCGCTCTACACTACAGTCACTCTTACGCTGTGGCTGACCCAGGATCAGTAGCTGCGCACAGCCAAACATAGCAGCACGCTAGTCTATGTTTTAAACTACTAACCACGGACCTATAACTGCTGCTAACAGCCACGTCTGTGTCGCGGCTGGCAGTTGCTCTCGGAAGCAACAGGAGAAACATTCTGCTCCGTTCACGGGAGGAAACAAACGTCTGCAGTTTTCAGAGGTGTGTGTAGGCCTACGTGACAACAACGTCGGCTACACACAAACACACACACACACACACACACATACTGTAGCGGAGGAAACTGGTGGATGTATCAGTACCGCGCTGATCTGCTTGTATCACAGGTTTCACTTCAGAGGTGTCGGCCAGAACAGCACTTATGGCCAAACACGTCAGACTATAAGCATGAGACTAGGAGAGGAGGAGTATGTTTTATCCGCTCTTTATTTTCCTTCTTTCACAGACACAGCAGCATAGATCGCAGGAAAAGAAACAAAGGCTTAAACTCCGCTCGTGACTCGTGAGGAGACGTTACAACAGCTGTTGCGACCCGCGAATCGTGGCCCTTAATAACATGCATAAGCTATAGCCTAATTTATAACAGCGATCGGGACTGCATGTAGGCTACTTACTCACTCACGGGTGATTCCCATAAACTCAAATAAACACGTTTCACATGTGGAATGATCGATTACTGCGGCAACGCTCACACATCCGACCGAGGGAGAAGAGAAAGGAAACGTACTAAACAGACTGACGTCACGGCAGCTAACTGACAGTTATCCACACTGAATAAAACACATCTTAACACACTGTAAAAATATCAAACACTAACTTATGAACTTTGGGGCCTTTTCTACACACAGACACACGAACAAACTGCAATCAGGTTGTATTCAGGAATGCAAAACCATGGATTCACTCAATACATGCCATTATAGCCTATGCTATATTTGCTGAATAGAGACAGCCAAATTTAAGTTGGTTGTTTTAGTTGATTATCATTTATTTGCAGTAATTACACCATCATTTGGATTTTCAATTAATAAAAACTACATTTAAATGTATATATTCACCTTCTGTCCTTTATCTTTCAATTCATATAACAATATACAGAAAAAATGGTAATTTTTTGGGCCTATTTCGAATGGTAGAATTAATCGTGATTAATCCATGGAATCCTGTGATTAATCTGATTAAACATTTTAATCGTTTGACAGCCCTAATCCTTACTAAACTACAGTAAGAAATGTTTATCATCCCAAAGTTTGGTATCTTTTTGTTCAAAACACCCTAACCTATATGACCTGATAGTTATTTCTTTCATTTTGACATGATAAATGATCATATTTGTTTTTCCTTTGAATTTGTTTGAACTCGACGTCATTGAAAATGAGGGTCACCCCTCAATTGGTCTCTCGAGGATAAATAAAAGTTAAATGAAATGAAAATGAAATATTGGACCAAAAACAACATGATAAATGTAAAAACGGATTAAAAAATATATTATTGCTACCATGGGTAACTCAAAAATTCATATTGAATTTTTTTGAAAGCTGAAAATGAATACATGGAATGTTTTTATGGTAATTTAAAAGTTTGATTGAGGTGGCAACCGTGGCATCAACCTTCATACAAATTTTATGAACAAATAGCAGGTGAATACATAGGCGTTTTCCCCAAATTCCTCAAAGTTCTGTCAATCATAACACAGAGGGCACATACAAAAATGTTAAGCTTGCTGTGTTTGGTTATTTTGTTTCAGTAAAACTTCACCTACATTACCTGCCAGTTTTTTTTTCAATTTGACATAATATTTGAACATTATGGACTAGGGGTGTGCACGTGTACACGTGTACACGTGTAACCGTTTAGTAAATCATAACCGTTTAGGAAAAATCAATAAACAAAAACCGTTTTTTTTTTTTTTTTCAAATTTCAAAGTTTTTAAATATGTTCTGGAGACGCGCGTTTATTGATTTTACATCACTAATAAACTAATTGGGGAGGATAAAAGCTAGTCTGCCGAGAATCTGTCTGTCCCTCGGCGAGTGTGTGTGAGTGAGTGTGTGTATCGGCACACACACACACACACGGGGAGTCGCCGTGCTGGTGCTCGACTCACAGCCACGGAAGAGTGATGAAAGATAACCTAAAGATTAAAGTTACCCGGTTGACGTGAACTACGCTCGTAAGTAGCCCGAACTTTATAACACCTGTTCAACATGCATTTAACGTGGACATGTAGAAAGCGATAATCAGGAAATGAATGAATCGCGATTATGACGGCGAACGTGTGTGTGTGTGTGTGTGTGTGTGTCTACCATGGACCTATTATAAGAGGTGTGTAAACGAGCGTAGTTCATGTCAATTGTGTGTTTACAGGCGAACGAACGCGTGTGTGTGTGCGTGCGTGCGCGCGCGCGCCTACAAGACGGCGGGGGCACGAGGACAATGACATCACGGTTAACCGTGTACACGAAAAAAGAATTGTCGTGTACACGGTTAGGCATTTTTGTAAACGTTCACACCCCTATTATGGACCCAAACCACAAAAAAAAACAATTTTTTTCATATATGCCTTTTTATTTAAAAAAAGCTAGGCCTAGGTAGACCTATATAATAACACATACAGTATATGGATACATATGACATGTATGTGTAAAGAACAGATTATTAGGCTACTGTGTCTGTAGGCTACACGTTATGAAGGCTGGCTGCTGTGTGTGTACTCAGTGCTTCAGTCAGACAACAATGGCTTTATGTAGCCTACATACTTTGACTCTGAGGATGAACTGTCCTCCTCCTTCATGTCAAAGAACAAGCTGATAGCTTGACTTACGTTAAAAGTTTTCTTCAATATGACTAAAACATTCTCAGTAGTCTATCTTCAAACCTCTCATTACCTCTCAATCTTCCTCCGCGTCTGTCAATTTTGTTAGCTAGCAGCCTCGTCTCTCTCTCTCGCATAGAGAGACTCTCCCACAGCTCCCGCCCCCTGTCACTCTTCTTCTTCGTCTCTTTTGGTGCAGCTTCGTATCACTCCGCCAACCCCTGCCCCTCCTCCTCCCCTCCCTGGTAAATGCAGCCTGTTGAGTAGGAACTAGTTTCCGGCATCATTTTCTGATCGTAAAATGACAAAATAATGGCCGCGACCATCGAATTATCATACTTTTGAGCCCGCGAAAATAAAATAGATATGTATCAACTTCAAACCATTATATCTCTGGTTATACTGGGTCAATTTAAATGAAACAAAGACTGGCATATAGCTTTAAGCCAGTACTTTCGACACACACAGTCGGCGAAGTTGTCCCCGCTTTAGTTTCTATGCTGCGTCGGATCGAAGGTGATCACGTGATCAGCACGTCAAGTAACGCAATAGAACGCAGTACTGCGGGCTCCGGGTTGGAAGGGTTAAGTAGATCGGATAGTAGGCCTAAATATGTCACGTTTGCGGGCATCGAGTCTACTGTCACCAGTTGCCCTGATCTGGATCATTACATTTGCCCCAAACCAAAAAAGAAAAATAATTAGTACATCAGTCAGAGGCGAACCAGCAACCTCGTATCCATCTCAATTACTCTGTGTCAGAATCTTATCAGTACGCCACCAATTTGGTGAACAACGTCTGTGCTAGTTTGTTATTATCTCCATTTAAAAAAATAATAATAATTAAAAAAAAAAACTTATGTAAAAAGAGCGAATTGCAGTTCTTTGTCCACTAACTATGTCTAACTACGTAGGCTACAATAGCAAAATGCTGCTGTTTTCCTTACATTGACAATAGTGTAATGTGATATCACATCCATATTTGGCTCCGAGTATTGAAAAACACATAGTGATGATATGAACACGGTATGAAACACGGTAGTAGAGTTCATTCACAAGTTAAACTGATATCCCAGTAAACCCCAGCTAACACACACCCCCACGCTTCAATGGTAACACACAAATAGCTTACCACAAACAACATTTCACTAAAAGCGTGACAAATAATCACCAATCCTTCTGAAGTATGCCTAGGCCTAAATCTGAATAATAGCGTTAAATGTACAATTTAAAACTGACAAGGCATCGACTGTCAGCTAGCTAGCCTACTTGCTCCATATCCTCCCAAGCCTGTCACCACCAGGTCACCACCAGATAATCCAACACATGAACCAGGAGTAGGTCTCTATGTCGCATTCATTTGTCGGTTTATTTTAAAACATCATGATAAAAACTGTTTTCAGTCACATAGCCTACCCATAGTATGCCATTCGCACAGTAGGATGTATTCAGTAGCCTATGAAAGAAAAAAGAAAAATCTCCCACGCAATGCGTTAGTTTTCTGAATTTACTGTCCTCCGATTTTCAAACTGAGAGTCATACAATCTGGACGGGTTCCGAGTAATGTATAGTGATGAGTTGGAAACATAGGTGATGCATATTAAATACGATCGGTGGTATTTGTTGATGTGCTATCACGAACTAATCTGCTCGTCAGACGTTGCCCCACAGCCAACAGCTGGCTCCAAGCTTCGTGCTGGACAAGCTTCGACAGCTAGGAGCGTGTAGGTGAATGTGTCGTTGCCTTGTGAAAATAACGCAAACGTAAATAAGTTGATAGGCTGTGTGTGGTTGAATACAAGATGTTCTCGTCAGTTTTAAAGAGTTGGACATATATCGCTATATTCGGATATACTTGAGAAGGGTCTGGGATTATTCTTCCATTCAGCTTTTTAGTGAAATGTAGCCTAAAGTTTGGGGTAAGATATTTGTGTCACAAGTTAAGCGTGAAGTTGGCTGTGTTAGCTGTGGCTAATAGACTCAGTTTAATGTGTGACACTTGTTACTGTAGAGCAGGGGTCGGCAACCCGCGGCTCTGGAGCCACATGCGGCTCTTTGGCGCTGCCCTGGTGGCTCCCTGGAGCTTTTTCAAAAATGTTTGAAAATGGAAAAAGATGGGGGAGGGAAATATAATTTTTGTTTTAATATGGTTTCTGTAGGAGGACAAACATGACACAAACATTCTTAACGTTTTCCAATGCTTTAAAAATGTGTAGAATAAATATTAAATATCAACATTTCTGTCACCCTAGATTTGCGTCATAGCCTGCGATACACGTTTCTATCAGCAGGGCGGGATGCCAGGCAGGTGGCTGTCGTAAACAAATCGGCGGCTGTGTGATGGGCCAGTTGTCAAATAACAAAAAGAGTAATGTGGAAAGACATTTCCAGGGAAGGCATGCTACATTTGCAGCCGAGTACCCAGTTGGGAGTGAGAGAAAAAGTGCGATTGAATTACTTCTGGAGAAATTAGAGGAGCGCAAAAATAGATTTAAGAAGTGGATTGCATCTCCAAACTCCACTACTGCTGCAAGTTTTGTTGCAACCCGGGAGATAATAAAGCGTGGAAAACCGTTCACAGATGGTGACTACATGAAGGAGTCGTTCATCAACATATCAGAACACCTATTTGCAGATTTCAAAAACAAAACCGAGATAATACAGAAAATCAAAGACATGCCTCTCTCCGCTAAGACAGTGAAGGAAAGGGCCATTAAAATGGCAGGCAACATCACCGATCAGCAAATCAAGGACATTAATTCAGCGCCAGCATACTCAATTGCCTGTGATGAGTCCTGTGATGTGATCGATATTGAACAGACTGCGCTTTTATGCAGGTACGTGAACTCCGATGGGCCGCAAGAAGAAATGATCCAATTAATACCACTGAAAGGCACTGACTTGCTTGGCATTTGCACAGAAATCAAACTAAACTGTCTTAATTTGATTTTATATACTTTACCTTTTCAAAAGGCTGCTGTTTTATTTTTATAAATGCAGGCTGCGTTTTATTACACTCCGTTTGTTGCCCAGATAAGGGGCACGTTATGCACGTTCCATTTTGTTGTTGTTTTCGAATCCTCAAAATAAAAACGACATAAAAAATCTGATTTCTTTATTGCATTTCTTTAATTTCATCAAAGCAATGAAACATCATACATTACTATTGTAATGAAGTTAAACTTGAGGCGGCATCGTACAACATACAACAGAGTAGTCACGTGGTGCGTCATTCTCTAGGATGCGCTGCGGGGAAAAAAACATTTAATTGTGAAGGCTCATAATGTATTTGTAGCCAACTTAGTAATTTTGATAGTAGGCTAATATAGCTAATATAGATACATACAGCATGTGTTGCCTTCATTATAAGGCTTATGTAAGGCTTTTAATTTTTTGCGGCTCCAGACATATTTGTTTTTTGTTTTTTTGGTCCAATATGGCTCTTTCAACATTTTGGGTTGCCGACCCCTGCTGTAGAGGTATAGGTTTACATGGTCAAAAGAGTATTCATTTAGTTATTGTGGGCATTCTATACAGTTAAAGCAGAGCTCAAGTGATTTAATATATGTTCTATAAATGCATGATTGTGTTACTGGTTCATGCCGGTTAATACATTATAAGGTGTAATGTCAAGTTCCGCCACTAGGCGAATCTATTGTATTACTGAGGAGGTTTTGAGTAGAAGAAGAAAACTGTTGTTGATGTGTTATTATTACTGTCGTAGAAGAAGAAGTTTAACGTAGTAGATGCTTGCAGCCATGCAGACAGCATGAGAGAGTAGGACGCTGGCACACTGTATTGGAATATATTCTTCTTGTTTCGGTAAAATAAAAGAGTGTTACTCCGACGCAAGTACAGCCTCTGCTACTTTTCTGTAAGCCTGCAACATTACACTTGGGCAAATACCATCGTATTTCAGACGTTTTTCTATCATCACTACAATGTGTTATTCACTACTCGGAACCACAGTCATTGCTTAGAACCAATGTAGATCGTACATGGTCAAATTCGGGTATGAAGATTGAATGATAGCTAGGCTATTGTTATTTGCTGTAGTTTGGTCTGGCTTTGCGAGAGGTAGCCTAAGTGTAGAAAACAAATGATCAAGGGTGTGCAGTCTTTCTTAAAAGGATGCTATTTTACACATTTGTAGATTTTAATCATAGGGTTTAAGGGTTTTGGAGAGCAATAGCTGAAGCCAGATATGGTGACACTTAAGGACATTTAAGATGTGACGGAGTGTTGAATCTTTCTGTTTGCTTACTGACAGTAGTGCGCATTGAGGTGTGTATTTTTGTTTGAGGTTGGTTTGGGGAGTAGCCTATATTTGTAATGACAGTGACAGTGTGGTTCATGTAGGCCTGTATCTGTTATTTTGCTTTGTTGTAGGCCTATTTATTAGTCTGTGTGAGTGAACAGGAGAGCGTAAACAGTGGTGCTAGTAGGAAATTATGTGCAGGAGATACTGTAGGTGAGCCAAGTAGAGGTAGGTGCAGAGAGAGGTGAAAGCATAAGACACAAGTCTAATATTTGAGTTTAATTCAGACGTTTTGCTGGACACTGTGGAGTGGATCTAGGGTTCTTGTGTTTCTGCGTGCAGTCTGTGGAAGTTCTACCACACTGGGTGTAGTCCTACTGTTCTTTTACTGACACTATTTCTGCACTGCTTGTGTTCAGTAAAATCTCGTTTTAATGACCATTTTGTTGTCTTTTCTTTTGTGATGCTCGTCTCTAGGACACAGAGCTTCTATTGCATATTTGAACTTTGATTTGAGACACTGTGAAAAGGGTAAATAATAGATCATCATAAAATGTTGCCAGTTGATTAATTAGATTAAAAAATATATTTTGTGTATTACAATTTTTACAGAAATGTTTGAATGAATATGCAACTTTGCTATATAGGCCTAGGCCTTTATAAATGCATTTTCGGCATGTATTTCCAGAATAAATGTATCATTAATCATATAACTAACAACATAACAAATTATTCTGTAATAAACTCCAGAATTTGAATTTGAGGTGTAGAAGTGAATGTTATAGAAAAAAGAAAATAACTTATGTTGAGATAATGTCCGTCAAAGATGGGAGAAATAGACAAGGATTAGTCAAAGAAACACCTAATAGCGTACATTTTGGACCGTTTATTTGTACTACAACTACACTATTCTGCAATTTGCTCATTTGACGTGCATTGTACATGATTCAATATTTGCCTATGTGAAAATGATAATATCCTACTAGCACAGTGTTTTTTCGTCTGGCTTTGTGGCGCACCGTGTAAAATTCGGGTACTATAGTTTCCTATGGATGGGTTGATGAGATCGCTGGTTCGACTCCGCCAAGAATAAGTTTTCTTCCCCCCTGCGCAGAAGACAACTAATTATTTATGTACTTTGGGACCAAAGGTAATGATCCCGCAAACGGTTTATGACATCATGTATAAAATAAACCGATAAATGAATGCGAAGAGAGACGATGTTTTGAATAGGTTTATTTCCCGGGTTTTTAGACTAGGGGTCCTAAATAGACACGCCTACGAAAAATCTGCAAATGCCACCAGCTACCCTGATCACCAGTTGCTCTGACACACCGGGCCCACTATTTTACATACCAGTTAACAGAGCCTAGGCTGTGTATTAACACCAGATTTGTATTCAGTGGACACACAGTGAGGACAGGTAGTGAGGAGATACTTACTTAGCAAGATGGGTGGTCTCTGGGGGAGGTTAGGGGGGAACAGAGCTGAGATTCATCATGTGAGGATGTCAGGGTACGGTCAAGAGCTTGGCTTCCGTTTGGCGGCGTCTACATCTCGGCCAGCTTGTCTGTTCGTCCTCAAAAGTATATTAAAAAAACACATTAAAGACCTCCACATGTGAACACATATGTTCAGTTAAGATTCTCTGTTAACATATAAAGGGAAAAAAGGATGGAGAGAAAAGGCGAGGCGTAGGTTGCGTTCCGAATCGCATACTCTTTCTTTTTTCTATTCTACATACTACATCCGACGATTAAAAGAATCTAGTTAGGATGCAGTAGGCATTCTATTGGGACATACTTTTCTCTCTTATTTCATCATAACATTGCGCCTTGATCTTGCCTCTTGCTTTTATATCCGTCGCATCCCCGTTTGTTTTCATATGGAGGCTTCGTCGATGTTACGTCACTTCACGTGCGCACTGGATTGTGGGTCAGAATCGCCCAAATAGGATGCACTTTTCAACACTAACAATCTTGGCCGCATGAAGTAGGACATCCGGGTACTTCTAACCATCCTCAATCTGGCCATAAGAATCGGGACATCCTAAATCTTTTTTCTACATACTATATAGTAGAAAGTATGCGATTCGGAACGCAACCGTAGTCTGTCTGCCTGTCAGTGCTAGCGACATGCCCATTTACAGAGCCAAAGCTGTTTATTAACGCTGGATTTTATTTGGACTTCCGCACTTGAAGCGGTGCAGGAAAGCTATAGTGTGAGCGGCCACAGCTTGTATTTTGGTCATATCTAACACTGGACTGTAGGCCTATATAAAAGTGTTGTAACTTTGCTGTCTTTGGGTTAAAACAAACTCCTTCAACTCAGTATCCGTCTAGTCCAAAAACACTCTGTCAGCTGCTGCTGCTGCAGACGGTGTGCAGACGGGCTCGGAGAGTCGGCATCGGCGCATCAACAGTCATTCAAAGCAGCGGCAGTAATCACACAACCGAACGGTGTAGAAAGTCCCACCGTCAGTTAAAAATAATAATCCAGTTTTTAAATCCATGTTAAAATCGGAAGGATATACAGCTAGTTAGGTTAAAAAAAGCAGCAAAACATGTCAAGTGATGTGTTCAGGCCTGCTCAGTAATATGAGTGATGTGTTCAAATGCAACACAAATTTTTTTTTTTGAGATTTTGGTGAAAACTTGTTTTCCCAGCAATATAAAATAGATAGTAAAGATGGAATTATGACCCTGTTTAATGTCCTATCTTGAGCTATGATCATATCTGCAATTAAAGCAATAATACAAGTTCTATTTCAACAAAATAGTAGAAAAGTATCAATAGTGATATCAATAAAGACTTGGATCGTTAAGGCAGTGCTTCTCAAATGGGGGGGCGCCGTGAGTTGTCAGGGGGGCGCGGGCTGCCTTGATTTCCAACTGACCAAAAAAAAAGAATTTATTTTTTAATTTTTTAATTTTTTTATTAATGCTAGCAAACGCGATGTGTGCTTGTGTATGGTCATATCCGCGCGAAAGGCCGCGATTTGCAGTAAATAAATGTCCACGTGTCTCTGTAGGCTATTTAAAAATAAATCAAGCAAGTAGACTAATAATAACATTAATGAATTATTGGTTATCGCATCACAGAAGGCCTATTGGCCTATTTTTGAATGAAATGCAAACCTCAGTGAATCATTTGCTCTTGTTTCTCTGTCCTGAGATTCACACAGACTGAGCAGTCTTGTTTAAATGTTACAAATTGAGCTAAAAAACTGAACTTTGATTTTTTTTTGCTGCAAAAGTTATCTCGGCTAATTTTTGTTATCTAATTTGATAATAAGGTGATTGTATGCAGAATGCTCATGCCAGAAACTCATACAGTGGTTTTGTACAGATAAATAAATAAATATTAGCAGGTTCTCAATAGTATTTCAAATTAGGGGGGGCGCGAAAAAAATTCTGTCCCCTAGGGGGGGCATGACAGAAAATAATTGAGAACCACTGCGTTAAGGAGTCTTGAAAATGGTATCAATATCAATAAAAATTAACGATCCCCTGTCATCTGAGAGAAATTAAGATGATTTAATTTTTTAAACCGTAAGTATTTACCGGTTAAAAATCTTATCGGTTGACTGGGTTACCATGGACATCCCTTATATATTGTATGTTTTTTTTGTGTTATCCCAGTTAGGTTTATTATAATTTTTTTATCATTTAATATTACTTTTAATAGTTCCGGGACGTTGGAGCAATAACCTGGTGTTTTGACACTGCAGTCTGCACTGTGAATTTGAAGTAATGTTCAGTTTTTGAATAAAGATGCGGCATTTACAAATGTTTCTTTTTTTTTTATCCGATTCATCGATTAATCGAAAAAATAATCGACCGATTAATCGATTATTAAAATAATCGTTAGTTGCAGCCCTACTGGATTTTGTATTAACCAGCGCACACACATTAAGGACAGGTAGCAGATTGTGAGGACATAATCGCTGATTCTGACAAGCATTCTCCAGAATCACAGACTCCACCTTTTAATCTGGCCGGTTAACAGTTAATATCAACAGTCGGTTGTCGGTCAGTAAAGGGAAAGAGTGGGTTGGGTTGTCCATCTTTTCTGATGCAAAGAAAGTATGAGCAAGCGTAGCTTTGTCCTTTTTTGCCAAATAAGGTCTCAATCATTCACAGGAGTTCTGGCATAACTTATATAGGATCTTCAAATACAGGCATTGGTGTTGCTGCTGGATACAGACACAAACTCTTAATGTGCATATAACCCAGTATATTTTCATGACGTTATTGTAGGAATTTTTGAATATACCAGTTTCTTTTTTTTAAATAGCCCAAGTATTTTTTTCAGTTGTGAACTTTCTACATTGAGTGTTTGCTATGTTATCTCATTAAATGTTTATTACCGTGATCTCAGGAATGAACAGTGAGGTCAGCGTCTTGTTGTCGAACCGTTGTCTTTGTTGTTTCGTGTAGATCCTCACTGCAACTACACACACACACACACACACACACACACACACACACACACACACACACACACACACACACACACACACACACACACACACACACACACACACACACACACACACACACACACACACACACACACACACACACACACACACACACACACACACACCAGGGATGGAAATTAACACCCGCCACACGCCAAATGCGGGTAGATTTGCGTGCTGGCGTGTAAATTGTGTCACTTCACCCGCCACTGTGTCGGGTAATACTTTCCAGTCAGGTCCGATCTAATTTGCATATTTAATACATTCGTCATGAACATGATGACAGGGCGCTACACAGTTCAACAGTTTCTTTTTGCCTTTCTAGTCGAACTGAACTACGGTGCGATCCGCTCCGCTAGGAAATACTATCTGCGAGTTAACGTGTGGAGGCATAAGTCGACAAATCAATCGACTTACTTTGCCCCCTTTTTTTCTTCCCACAGCAGAGGTTGAGGTGCTGAAAATAAAGTGAAAACTGCGCTTTTCCTTTAAGCAGCAGAGCTGCCGCCGTTGTTACAGTATTTGCATCAAAGCCCTAATGGTAATACAAATGAGATGCTTTATTTAAACGCTGTCCGTGCTTAGAGGTGATTTTAATTGTGTCGGCTGAAACAGAAACTAACGGAGGGATTCGGCTCACATACAGTCCCTTGAGTCGCGCAGTCAGTTTGCCGACATGGCTTTGTATTTAAGGCTCGAGACATACAATCAGATCGCATACAAACAGGGAAGCCTTTCCCATCGGTATCGCTAACGGGGAGAATATCCCCGGTTATTATTTGAGCCTCAAACCACAGAGTTCTTCCCCGTGCGGTGGCTCGCGCACTCACTAATGATCTCACGGTGAAACGCTGCTTTGCTCGGACGAAGGCATCGTGTGTTTCTAGATGATTTAACGTCATAGTCTCAGACGAGCGTTTAATATTATGCTGCATCTTTTGCACTGCACTGTTTTTTATCAACAGTGAAAAAATGGTCCCACACCGGACTCTTATGTGTAGCTGATCACTTCATGCACGCACCTTGCAGAAGTGACGCTCCTGCAGCGCGCTCACGACCAGACGTGACACGGTGACATCTCCCATTAATAAAACGGCATAACTCCCTGATTTTCAGATTTCTATTTTTAAATTCGACTTGAGCGCAAGTGGAAAACCGGTCAATGTGTCGACACATTCACATCCCTAATGCATATGGAGAAAGTGATAAACAATATCAACATTTCATATCATTAACTAAAAAGAAAAAAGAAATCTAAAGGTAACTTCAATACTGTATTATAATTATTGACTAAATGATGAAAAAAAGGTGTCTGCAGGGCCAGTGAAAATATACAAGGGGCCAGTAAAACTCGGATCTATTGGCCAAGCGGGCCAGTTGGGAAAAAAAGTTCCATTGAACCCAGAGTATATATGGAGTTCAATTATACAATGTTTTGAAATAAAGATGACGTGTATTGTGTATCATATATAGTAAGTGTACCATTTAATTTGCAACTCAGTTCCTTGGTAGCACCTACTTACAGTACAAATGACTTCTGATGGAAAACATTTGTATGAAAAACACTTTCATTAGCTATTCTTACTATTGTATTGTTTAACATTAACGCATATATTAAAAAAGATATTGCGTATAAAAAGTGGCTGGTAAAAAAGATGAGTGGCTGGTAGATTTTTAAATCTACCTGCCACAGTGGCTGGTAGGCAAAAAAGTTAATTTCCATCCCTGACACACACACACACACACACACACACACACACAAAAAAAATTCAGTAACATTTCCAATCCTATTTCTACATCTTGGGACAATGGGCATCTTGGGACAGTTAAAGCGGACCTATGATGCTTTTTGACTTTTATGACCTATAAACGTTGTTATGATGATTCATAGTCATGCTTAACCATACTAAATTATCAAATAATGACTTACATGCATTTCGACGTATTCCCTGCTGACCGTCTGGGGTGTCTGTGCAGAGCACTAAACACTATTCTAGCCAGTCGAGAAGTCACGTGTTCAAAGCGGTCTACCCTTCCGTAACTTTGTGACGTCGCATGTAACTTTGTGAAGTCACCACGCGGATGTTTCCATGTATGGTAATGCTGTCACTTCCCTGTTCGCGTCTGCCTCGCGTCCTTATAGGTCCATGCTCGCGCTTCCCGCCACTGAAAGTGTTCCGGAAGGAAGGTAACCAATCACAACGGAGTGGGGTTTGCAGGAGGGGGGGGAGGGGAGCGGAGATGGCCGATCACAGGCGGAGGGAGCGGAGATTGCCGAAGCACACACACTCAAGTGTTGACAGGACGTGCTGGATTGCCAAAATAAGAGAAAGAGCTTCCCGAAAATCTACATAGTTTTTTGTGATGTGATTCGTGTCAGGTTGCTCTATAGCAGTGTAAAACAAGAAATTAAGACCAGAAAAGTAGTATAATAGGTCCTCTTTAAGCTTAATCTTGTTTTTCTTTTAATGAATAATATTTTATTTCTAAAATTCTACACTGAGCCAATCATGAGAAAGTTTGGAATGAAAAAATATTGGTTATGTGGTCATGACATCACTTTTGGTGGCATGGTCTAGCCATATTCAACAGCATTGCAGTGAATTTAGATGAAAAGTCAAATGACAGCGTTTTCTTGTAAATGATGTTAAGATCATAAAAATCTAACAAATGTATGGATGTTTGTAATGTGTATATATTATGTTAGGTAATAGAGTGGTCAATCAGAATTTTAAAAAATCATGTTCAGATCAATCTTATTTTCTGTTAAAAATTTGATTTTGTCACTGTCCCAAGATGCCAATTGGCATCTTGGGACATCTTCAGTTTGATGTGTTTTAATTGTCCCAAGATGCCAATAACAGGTGTACCAAGATGACAGTAGGGGAGAACGGGGTAAGTAGGCACACTTTTTACTCTAGTGAGAATTGCTCATCACCTAAACATCTTTCAATAGTCATTCCTACATTAAATTGAAGCTCAAGGTGTTGGCTTGAAATGTGAACCCCTTTTTCTATCTTATTGTAATAAAGAAGAAATTAATCATCAAAGACACCCTTACACAACCCCATCAAGGGGTCGGTTGTCACACACTATGGGGTTGTTTGTCACAATGTTATCTTAATGGGAATAATCATAAAAAGAAGGAAAGAAAGTAGAACTAAATTTGAACATTTAATTGCATTGTCAAGTTGACAAATAGGCTTACATAACTTACTGTAGCCTTGGCAACTAGTCTAGTTTGGGATGCACTGGGTTGTTTTGATTTTGTTGCCCTTTTTTCTTTTGCATGCTAGCTGCCTTTTCCTGCTCTATTCTTTCCTTCTCTGGGGTGTCAGTGAGGATACAGCTTGACAATTTATTTCATTATTGGGTTCCTTTTCTGGCTGTAGCCTTTGGATAACATGTGACAACCAACCCCCCAAAAAATGTGACGACCAACCCCAACTTGAATTTCTTGCTAGCATCAAGGCCAATAACCATCTGACAACTAATTACCTTGCTAAAAACATAAACTATAGCTTACCCTTCACACTTGTTTAGGGTAACAACTGTTTTGTTATGAACCCATTGTGTAAAAGCCTAGAAGAAAAATACTGAGGAGCTAAATATTATCAATTTGACATGAAAAACACAAACAGTCCTCTCACCTCAAATTCAGCAGTCTAACTCCAAGGAAGACTATGTAGGTGACCTCTGATCCCAATTCTGGATATTTACATACCAAAATTTCACAGACAGCACCTTCTGGTTCCGAGATATAACGATTGTGACAACCAACCCGTGTGACAAATTACCCCGTTCTCCCCTAATGCCTTGAAAAATGTTTTTTGGGTCAATGTGTGTTTGCTGAAGAGTCATTCATCCTGTGTTTAATTTTGACTTATTTGTTCTTCTCTGTTGTGTAGTAGAGATCTCAAGCTGTTTCGAATGGTATTATGTGATGGGGAAAATACCTATGAATCATACTTAGAACTTCCACAAGACATATATTTTCGGAAAGTGTCCCAAGATGCCTGTATTCACCCTATTTGTATTTTTGTCATTCTTGTTTAATTATTTAAATTCTCATAAAACCTTCTCACCTTGACTGGTCTAGGTGTGACCGATTGTGACAAGGTGACCTGCAGACAAGAGAGTGTAAAATAGTTCATTAAGAATTAGAAGGAATACTTAGGTGTATGTGTGTGTGTGACTTTTCAACATGTTTTTAAGAAGAAAATGTATCATAAATCAACTTCTGAATCACTTACATCTAAATTAAACTTTCCATAATCATTCTTAGCTCTCTTCTGAAGGGCATTAGAGAAGTATATGTTCATATGTTGTTCATTGTATGATTTATGATACATTTTATTCTTAAAAACATGATGAAAAGCCTGCACTATTTTTTGATAGTATTTTCGCATTTATGAAAAAAAAAGAAAAAAGACTCAGACATAAAAGCTTCTTATATGGATGTAAAGGATATAAAAACCCACTACATTGGCGTTGCTGACTTCAATAAATGTCTCATACTGGTTGTTGGTTTGGGATGTGCATCCTGCTTCACCTTCCTCTGTGACCTTTAAACAGATATAGAAAAATTTAGAGTCAAACTGGAAATATCAAATCATTGGAACAACATGTGTTCTAATGGAAACATGGTTCTCATTAAAACCTTTCTTTTGTTAGAGAAAAGTGTCAGAATATTTACATAAATATATAATTATACTGTATAGTTCTAAGAGTGGAGAGGGTTTGAACTGTCCCTGCTCTATGGGCCCTGAGGCATTTCTACACAGTGGACACTAGGTGAAGCCAAATGACTTCATATCTTCACATAAACATTCTCTTTCATGAGCAAAGCTTTTTAACAGAAGCTTGATAATTGAATTGACTGAAAACAAAATCTGTTTGAACTTTGACCTAACTCCAAACATATATGGAAGCCAAATGAAAAACGTGATGTTTGACCAATCAATAAAGAACCATTTAAACACATGTGTACTGTGGTTATTTTGAAGGGTACAGTGGGCATGCGGAAGAGTAACACCCAATCACCCTCACCAGTTATCCCATTAGTTCCTCTGTTATGGACTGAGGAGAAGTGACGGTTCATGACAGAATGGGGTTCAGTATGTGCTACAGTTAAAGTAAGATTATTGAAAGTTGATGAGCATCACCGCTTTAATTTATTTTTGTTTTGTCTGGGGAACAATGCAGCTCTGAACATTGTTGTAAACCTTTTGTTGATAAAACTTGAGGACTCTTTTGGCTGAAGGGGCTAAATGTGGGTTGGGCTAAACGTTTAACTCCGTGCGGGCGCCATCTGGTGGCGCAGATCCGGCAGCACATTGTTGTCTAGAATATAACGATAATATTATATTTGATAGGCCTATAGGGGAGAGTGGCCTAAGTTGTGCAACTTTTCACTCAAATTGACTTTAAAGTAAGGCCTTGACAGTAAAGTCTCCAACTCAAATATGTACATATATTTCAGGGTGTTGTGCATCCCTGGCAATAAAAACTTTGGATCTGGAATAAACTGTTGAAGAAATATAGCTTTCGGAAAAAAAGTTGTCTTGTTGCACAACTTGCCCCCGGTGTGGTGTAAGTTGTGCGGTTGGAGAGAATACCATGGGGTAAATTGTGCCATTGCTATATATCTCATAAACTGTAATGCAAGACAAATCCATTAGACAATCACTTATTTAAGGTGTATTTAAAGTAAATAAAGTAAATAGTTGACAAAGATTGAAGGACAATTTTCTTTAACAAGGTCTAGCAGATCTAATGGTTTTACCTGCAAAGCTCACAATGACAAAGTCACCATCATCTTTCTGGCCATCTGAACTCTCATCAGTGGTGTCGTTAAGTGGAATTGAGATGTCACTCTCTTCTGAGCTACTGTAGACAATCACTTTCTTTTGGTGACCAGCGTATACAGCAGGGGTGTCCAAACTTTTTTCATGAAAAAAAAATGGAGACACTGTGTCAGATGAATTAGAAGCTATTGGAGAAGGACACAGATTTTCCATAATAATATTAATTTAAAATAAAATATTATGCAGGGTCCTCTGGGATGGGCTGGTTGCTCTTTTTCTTTTATGGGACATATTTCTCTGTAATATAATGAGTGCATTTAAATTATTTAAAAATTAAAAGCGCCATATTACATTATATTTTTAAAATGTGCCACGGGCCAATCAATCAGTGTTTGACACCCCTGCACTAGTGGGTTAACTAAGAAATGCAAAAAAAAAAGGCCATATTACATTATATTTTTTAAATCGGCCGCGGGCCAATAAAAAGCGGGCCGCGGGCCGCAATTGGCCCACGGGCCGTAGTTTGGACACCCCTGGTATACAGCCATGCCACTGGCACAACTCTCAGAAATGTACTTTGCACTAGCTCCGTGCTTGTGGAACCAACTGCCACCTGACAAATGTGATTCCCTCTACATTTCTGCCTTTAAATTAAGGCTCAAAACCCATATGTACACCCTGGTGTTTCCTCCCCATTAACTATCTTACCTCTGCACTACTATCTGTGTTTATTTGGATGTATGGGCTTTACGTCTTTTATTTTGGTTATTGTTATTTTACCTTCATTGTTTACCTACTGAATGCACTATGTACAGCACTTTGGACAGTGCAAACTGTCATAAATGTGCTTTTATAAATACATTTTACTTACTTACTTACTTATAACTCACCTAGGCCCTTTGGCACAAATCACCCCAATCCCAGAAATTTGGATAATAAGCATGATGCAGCAATTTAGGGCTGACATCGTGCTAACTGTATAGACTCAAAATGTAGCATACCAAAGCACTAAAACATGTGTCAAATGTTTTCAAACTTGTCTATAAGTGTTCAGACACAATAATCAAAAAACCTTGATCATGGAAATTTTACTTTGAAAGGCAAAACACAGTTTTTTTTAGCTTAAAGAGGACCTATTATACTACTTTTCTGGTCTTAATTTCTTGTTTTACACTGCTATAGAGCAACCTGACACGAATCACATCACAAAAAACTATGTAGATTTTCGGGAAGCTCTTTCTCTTATTTTGGCGATCCAGCACGTCCTGTCAACACTTGAGTGTGTGTGCTTCGGCCATCTCCGCTCCCTCCGCCTGTGCTTCGGCCATCTCCGCTCCCCTCCCCCCTCCTGCAAACCCCACTCCGTTGTGATTGGTTACCTTCCTTCCGGAACACTTTCAGTGGCGGGAAGCGCGAGCATGGACCTATAAGGGCGCGAGGCAGACGCGAACAGGGAAGTGACAGCATTACCATACATGGAAACAGCCGCGTGGTGACGTCACGAAGTTTCATGCGACGTCACAAAGTTACAAAGGGTAGACCGCTTTGAAGACGTGACTTCTCGACTGGCTAGAATAGTGTTTAGTGCTCTGCACAGACACCCCAGACGGTCAGCAGGGAATACGTCGAAATGCATGTAAGTCATTATTTGATAATTTAGTATGGTTAAGCATGACTATGAATCATCATAACAACGTTTATAGGTCATAAAAGTCAAAAAGCATCATAGGTCCTCTTTAAATGTGCTTATATCTCATTCCTTGTGTCTCCCTTCTTTACAGGATGAGTCAAATGGATGGCTCTTCTTAAATATGTGGTCACATTTCCAATTTCTTCCACGGTTTTCTAGAAACAAGGGGTGGCACAACTTCCAAAATGCACAACTTAGGCCACTCTCCCCTATACATATTATATATGTAGGTTTTAATATTACTATATAATATATGCTAATAGTTAAATGTATGATTTTCAAGGGGACACTGTGAGGACCCCCATACCCACTTTCACTCACTCTAACTCGGCCACATCCATAACGCCAAGCTCATTCGCCACTTCCAGGCCGGCCCCCGGCTGTACACCTCAACCCAGCCCCGACAACCGTGACTCTTTGTCGGTGTTGGTCGGTCCCGGCCGTGTGCCTCGGGGTCATCAATATGTTCCCACAGCCCTATGTTTTCCTGAAATTGGCGATTATGTTCAGGCATCACAGCTGGGTGGTTAGGGTTAGGGTAAGGTGACAGGGATAGGTTAGAAAAGGGAGACACACACCCAATCTCACACACAGAAATACTATTTGTATTTGGTTAAAAATGTAGGGCCTCAACCCAGACCCGCCAACAGTGACTCTGGGTTGGCACAGAACTCCCCGCTGGTTCACAACCTACAGTCACGGGCTGTGCATCGCACATTCTTCAGGCGGAGTTAAACGTTTAACCCAACCCACATTTAGCCCCTCCTCGATCTGCGAGCTGCAGTCAGGGCTTACACCGCCCATTCGCGCGGCGCCTCGCAAAATACATTGACTTTGTATGTAAACTCGCAACGCGGCGGAGTGTTCGCACCTTAAAGGTGTGTTCGCACCGTAAGTGTGTATCAAATCATTTTCAAAGCAGAAATACTTTAAATCCACTGCAGCCTCGCACTTCACCAGGAGAGGTCGCTGTTACTGAAGCTTTGAATAAAGAACCCATTTTCGAAACAATTGGATCAAGTGGTTCAGTGCTTCACAAAAGCTTCATTTGCCCATCACTAGGAAAACCGCTCGTCCGGTACAATTTGATGCATAGAACCTTAATTGATTGGTGTAAGCTTAGGGTTACAAGTATTGCAAATGACAAGCTTTCTGTCCTCTTATTTCACCGCATAGAACTCGTGAAAACAGAAGACATGCTGTTGGTGACTGCAGCACTGTAAAGGGGCTGTGTCAGTGGGTACTTTCCTGTCTCATGTCAACTCATGTTTGTCCAGTGAAATGCTAGTAATGTAAAGCCAGTGAAATGCTTTTAATGTGAAAACCACAGCCTTAATGCTCTGTTTGTTTTAACAGTAAGTTAACTGCTGCACGCTGATTTATAGATAGTGTTTTTTAACGTAGAAAGCCGTGGCCTTGGCATTACCGGTGGTGACAAAAGTTTATTTTGCTAGAAAAACCGGCAGAGCACAAATCTCTCCCCTGCAAAAGTGGCGGGTGGTCTTAATAACTCACTAATCGCTTTGATTAAATGTACCCGCATTTGGCGAGTGTTTTATTTGAGCCCTGCACAGCACTCTCGGCTGATCACAGTGATGGTGCCGCGGAGACACCGTGCATGTTGTCTTCTATCTTTATAACCAGAGAGACCGGTTTCGCTAGTTTACAAGGTTCCGCTGCAGTTGAGTTTTAAAAAGATTCCACCCTGGGAGCTGGCTTCAAAAGTTTGTGTTTTCTGTCAAGTGAATGACAGTTTCGGTTTCCAGTGTAAACAGGGCCTAAGATAATGGGGTCGTGAGGCATGAGGTCATTGTGACCTTGACTTCAAAAATCTAATTGGTTCGTACTTCAGTCAGTCAACTTTTGTGCAAACTTTATAATAATCCCTCAAAGTTTACAAGATATTGCCTTCTTGTATAAAATTGTTCCTGAAGCTCAGCAGGGATTGGAAACGTCTTAATCAAACAATGCTTTTTTTCATATATTTTCTAAAAACAGATTCTCATCTTCATGATCCATATTTAATTTGTATTAAATTTGCACTGTGAGGATTAAATGTGAAAGGCCAAATTCCCTTTGTCAATACAAAAGTGCCCTGAATATCCATTGAGGGCCGCATGGGATCTAGGGATTCTCATGGCCTTAAATTACTGCCTTCCGACCTGCTAATAACTGCATGTTTTTTTACAGTCAAGTGCACACAAAAAATGTCTTGTCGTGTTATGGGATTTTTAAAATGGCATTTTATTAAGGGAGAAGCCATGTGATAAGCTATAGTTTGAATATTTTGATTTGTTTCCATCCCCACCACAACTAGTTAAATATTTAAGCAATACAATCTGATGTAAGTATGGGCATGGCTGCTCCAGATCCAACCCCCCCCCCCCCCCCTCCCCCATTCCCCCCTCAATCCCTCCTGGGGAGTCCCCAGCACACACAAACATACGCACGCACGCACGCACACACAACCCTGCCGTTGCTCCAAAATACTTTTTCATACAACGGTGGGGGCTCCGGGAAATGTAAGGTGGCAATATTTGATAGATTTGTGTTGGGGCTCTGCAATGCAGAAAGCCAGAGTTTTTGTTGCGCGTCATCTCGCAGAGTGACAGTGACACCAGGCAAGTCTGTCGGATTCGTGACTGATCCGGACTGGAGACGGAGAGAGAGAAAGAAAGAGAGAAAAACAGAGAAGGAGGGGGCCTCGTATTGAGGAGGGGAGGCAGACAGAAACAAACAAACAAGTAACAATGTAACTTACATGCAGTCACACACACCTTTTTTCTTATAACAATGTGTTTTTAGTGAGGGAGGGGGCGGGTATAACGAGAGACGGAGAGAGATAGAGAAAGGAGGAGGGGGTGCGTTCTGGAATAATATAGTCAGCCATTTTTCATGTAAGGGGATTTTTTTTCTTATTGGGGGGGTTGTTAAAAAATAAATATAAGAAGGCGGCCATCTTTGTTGCTCTGCCTGGTGTAAAATATTTCAAAACGCCCCCCACTTTTTTCTGTGCCGATTTGAATATTAAATAAATACCATACAATCGGGCAAGAATAGGCTTTTCTTTATTGGAATACGAGCACGGATCCAATGACAGGAATATAATGTCCTTTGCTCTCCGCTCCTGTGAGGAAGACGAGGGCATGGTGGTTAATTCCGAGGGAGGAGATTTTGATGAAGAAGACGACGACGACGAAGACGGGGACCTACACGAGAACGCAAGCGACATAAACTCGCCGGCGGCGCCTCTGGAAACTGCAACACCAGCCGCGCAAGGTAGGCTAGACTACAGTAAAGACAACTCGCGGACAAATCGGGAACGCGCGCAGAAAACCGATCAAACGCACACGAACACACACACACACACGCACACACACACACACACACACACACACACACACACACACACACACACACACACACACACACACACACACACACACTTAGCCTACTTCCTAAAGCGCTTTTAAAAAACGTGGAAAAAAAACAGGGGGGGCATGGAATACTAGCTGATGCCCGCAGTTTGGTGCCCCTGTATCGGTGCTAGGTACAGTAGCCTGGAGACCAGCGGGGACCCGTGTGCACGCATACAAAATTGACACTTGGTCTAGTCGCGATTTTTTTTCAAATTTTTCTCTTTAAGAAGAGGAACTGTTTCACCACCTTAAGCCCACTACACACATCCATCTCCCCCAGTTATTGCACCAACATGTAGCCGTATAGGTGGAATATTTTCTTCTGAACAAAAAAAATAAAGCCTATGAGAGCGAACGCTTTGGAAACAAAAACACAACTGCTATCCAGGTTGCAAAAATGCAAAGGTGTGCGTTTATTCAGTGCTATTGTGCGGACTGTTTTGCACATTTCATCTCTCGCCCCCTTCTTCCTTATCGTCGCCTCCAACACCAACAAAGTAAACTCAATTTGCTACAGCTGCTTCTTTTCCCCATAATCTCCACCATCAAAAAGTTGCCACTTTTTTTTTTTTTACAGCTCCCATAGACTTGACAGAATGACTAGCGAATCCCCGTGCCCGGGCAAAAAGGTCGCCCCAGAGAGGTGCAAAAAAAATGCCCACGCCATTAAAAAATAAATAAAAGGCTGGCATATGGATTCCCCTGGCCCTGAGGCTGTAAATATCTGATATCCACCCCGGGATGAGTAGGATGCGGTTTTGTTTAGATGGGCATGCATGAAAGCTGGGTGTTAAACCGCGTAGTGGTGACAAAAACTATCACACACCATAAGATTTTCGTTTATTTTTTAATTGCTGCAGCTTTTAAAATGTTCAGTATTGATCCAAAGAGTGATTGCGACATTCTGGAAGTTGAGGTGACAGTGTGCGCAGTCTCAAGAGGGTGCAGAAAGTAGTCTCCGGCTTGGTTTGAACTACACATTGCGACAGCACAAGTAAAAAATAGCACTTCTACAGGTCGTAGCCTACTTTATTCATAACAGGCAGGTCATTTAACTTACATATAGGCTAATATAAACGGTAAGCTACACGCGCGTTAACATGCTATGAATGTTGCATTAATCATCCATTGATTTTTCTTTAGATGTAATTAGTGTGTGAGCCCGGACCAGCCAGCATAAGCCGTGCAGTCCCAGACGGATAAATCAGTGTCACGCTTCCCGAAAAGGGCTTTAACCCCTCCACGACATAGCCGCGGTTGCTCCCCCCTCCCGGCGAGAGAGAGAGAGAGAAAAATATGGATGTCACCGCCCCGCGGCCTCTGCATCACCGAGTCCCGCGTGTGCTGCCGCCGCTCCCAGCCGTGCCTTCGGCGGCTGCGTGCTGCACAAGCTAGGCGGGGAAGAGTGGGGCTAGGCTTACTTTCCATAGGGTAGGCTAAGCTTGTTATACGAGGTGGGAGCTCTTATTATGTTTCCATGGGTGTGAGAGAGGCAAGCGGAGGTATAGAATTGGGTGATGGGGGGCAATGCTGCTGGTGGTGGCCTAAGGCAAGATTTCAGATGGCGCGCCCCCCCCCCCCCCCATTGCATCGCAGTCAGGTCCACTACCACTGCTCATACACTCACACAGAACTGGATAGCTTTGTCTTTGACATTTCATTTTATTTTAGATAGAAAATAACCCACAAAATAAAAAACATATTACAAAACAAGTGACATAACATTAAAAAAATGAATACAATATTACCATCTGCACAAAATAATGCAGCCATTACAATTTGAAAGTATAATCTATTATAGCCAAAGTATAGTTTACATTTTTTTAACCTTTATTTTACCAGGCAAAATTGCTTGAGGTCAAATTACCTCTTTTCTGAGCAAGAATGGCAGCAGTTAAAATGAATGAAAAATAAGAAAAACATAAGAAGAAAGCACAGACATGAGAAAAAGAGACAAATACATTTCAGTGGGTGAAAAAGAAGGACAGTTTTGAGACAATGATAATAATTCATAACTTTGCATTGAATATAATTCCACACAAAAGCTATATTACAAAATTAAATGACAGAAACCTCTGGTCTGTACTGCTATTTAACTTGATTCCAACAGAAAGAGCTGTGTACATTTAGATTTTAAGAACTCATCTTCATATCTCAACAAGTTCACCTCACCTTGCTACAGCCTGACTATTCTTGCCTTTGGGTCTATTGGTGAAGCCTTTATTCCCCATGCTGCATCACTGGGCTGTGCTAAGGTGGAGAAGATGTCTGCAGGACAGGTGGCCCAAAGTATTTCAAATGAAAACCTGAAGAGAGAAGAGAAGTATACATGTTGTTACATTATTTATAATAATAAATGGTGAAAAAAATAAGAGAAGCTTTAAAATGGAAATTAGATTAGATTAAACTCTTGTCATTAAAATGAAATGCAGTTTATCATCTAACCAGAGTGAAGAGAAGCAGTAAATAATAGAAAGCTAAGCGGTAAGGTAAAATCAAGCAGAAAAGCTTGCTCCTGCTTTTTATTAAATCAGAATCAAGCCTTCTGATATCTCATGGCTTTATGTATAGCACTTATGACCTTGTGTTTCTATAATTTATCTTATAGTTTGTCTATCCTCTGTAGTTGTGATATTTTAAGCTTAACTCATATTATGAAATGATAGAATTAACAGTATTAGTAAAAAAAATTAAAATTTTGGTAGCCCTTTTTTTATTTGTATTTTTAGCGGCGCCCCCTAGGGATGGATGCGCCCTTAGCATTCGCCTATACCGCCTATGCACAGGGCTGGCCCTGGGTGGTAGGGATCACTTACTAAGGCAGGCACACATAAAAAAAATAAAAATGGGTCTGTGACCGCCTGCAGTTTGGCCATGCTTTAATGCATTGCTGCCTTTGAAGCGAAGGCTTGCTGATGCTGTCTGTCTCTATGTGCCTGCATGTGTTTCCTTTTTTTGTACTCCTAAGCCAGCTCAACTTGCAAGTTAAATTGCTTTCCATGATGGTCTGATATTGCAGAGGTAGCATAGGCTATAGGGGAGAAAGACACTTGGCTATTTGTATTCCCTTAAATCAAATATAATATTTATATTCTGGTCAGGACGTTTTACAGTTTGTTTGGGCTATTAAGGTGGCGGTGCATTGCCATTAACCAATCATCCTTATATGTTATGGAACCACCAACACCAGCTGTCAAGTCTATGACAGCTAGTGTTGGGATGGGGTTTAGAGTTATGATGAGATCAGTTATGCTTAAGTGCAAAGGTTTGCAGGACGTGGTGTTTAAATTTACCTTATTAGTTAGGTTTTCACAGTTTTGTTGTTAAATGTGATGTTGCAGTTTCGCTCCTGTAACATTTGTACTCACTGTGGGCTAATTTCTTACTCTATCTGCAATTCTTGCATCTCTAAGTAACAAGCACAACCAGGGATAGCTGAATCAATCAATATATAAAGGTGCATCTAAAGAAATAGTTAGAAAAAGCTTTTTGTAATTTAATTAAAAAAGTGAAACTTTCATATATTCTAGATTCATTACACGTGAAATTAATCTAGAAGCTAATAACTGCTATATTCTAATAGTTGCATTGCCATTAACCAATTATCCTTATACGTTATGGAACCACCAACACCAGCTGTCAAGTCTACATATAGCCCCCTCTGACAAACTATGTCTAATTCAGCATATATGTCACAATTCAGGCCAAGGTCAGAGGTTGTCGAAGCCACAGCAAAGCTTTTGTGTGTAATGATGTGCAGCGGGGATAAGCCGGGTGTCTGTTTGTCCTGGTAAGTGTTTGAGAAGATTGTTGCTCATCTAATTCTTATATTCTATTCTTCTTCCTTTTTCACAATCCCGCCCATTCTACGCTTCTCAGATGAAGATCCAGAGCTTTCAGAAACAGAGGTCACGTGCAGGAAGAAAGGCCGTCCGAAGAAAAAGAAGGATGTGAAGAAGAAGGAAAAGGAGGGGAGACCAGTGAAAGCAAAGAAACGCAAGAAGATCGTAAGTTTGTCCCGCTGTCACACTTTGGGCTTAATGGTGGAGTCAGTGATTCTGGTGAATGCTTGTTCACTTTCACAAATAATTTTTTTGTGAAAATCATCAGTCAATATCTGCTCACAATCCTAACCTATCCATACTGTGTGTGCTGAAAAAAATCTGGTTTTAACACACCGCCTAGGCTATGTAAACTTATATGGTAACAAAGGGTATGTAAACAAAGGGGGCCCACCGTAGCTAGCAACATGTCTATTTACAAAGGGTAGGCTGTGTATTAACACCATATTTTCTTTCAGCACACAAACACAGACAAAGGTAGCAGATAATGAGGAGATATTCACTGATTTTCACAAAAAGTAATTTGACAACAAGCATTCTCCAGTATTGCTGACTCCACCTTTAACTCACTACATCGGCATTTCTCTAATGTCATACCCAACTTATTCAGGACAGCGATGTAGACAGAGACTCGGATAGAGAGCAAGACTACGGCAACAACTCAGACAGTGTGGCAAGCGACTATGGATCTGTGGAGAAAAAGAAAAAGAAGAAACATAAAGAAAGGAAAGAGAAGAAGACCAAGAAGAAGAAAAAAGACTACGGGAACCGAGAGAGCAGCCAGGAGGAGACGGCAAAGGTAAAGTTATCTTTTTGGATGAAGTTTGATCACTGCTCCATCCATCCATCCTCTTCTGACTGGTGGGTTTTTCCTAAATCCCCAGCAGCCGATAGAGCAGAAGACCTCGGCCCAGCTGGCGAGGGAGTGGGGTCTGGAAGATGTTGATCATACCTTCACAGAAGAGGACTACATGGAGCTCACCAACTACAAAGCCTTCAGCCAGTTCATGAGGTGCACTGTTCTCCCATCTTTAGTTTTTTCCTTGTGGTGTTGATTCTAGAAACTCCCATTAAAATCAAGACATCACATATCGGTTCAGTATTCACAGGGTTTTCTATATATTGCAAGTGCCATCAGCACGGGGATCGGGTTTAGAGTTATGATGAGATCAGTTATGCTTAAGTGCAAAGGTTTGCAGGACGTGGTGAAATTGTGAAATTAATCTAGAAGCTACTAACTGCTATATTCTAATAGTTTAAGATGCCTGAATTTTTATTCCATAATATGTAAGCCATTATCATTAAAATGAAAATAGAAGAAAGGCCTGCCTGACATATTTCACTTTGTGTAATGAATCTAGAACAGGTGTCTTCAGCCAGCCTTGGTCTTTAAAGAAACAGGGACCCCCAGTTAAAAATAAATAAGAAGTGTTGAATTTTAAGCCTGGCCAAACACTAACATGTGTTTTTAACCTCTTTTAACTTAATATGTACTCATTTGTTGTGTTTATGGTTGACAAAACGTTTTAAATACTGTATATCATGTTGATTGGCATAGGTTTTGTTTCCCATTGGGGGGGACATATTATTAGCTGGGGTCTAGGCGTGCTATATTCCTGTAAAGGAAAAGACAACAATCAGGTTCCTGGTGACACAAATATGATGTCATATTATGCAGTAAGGCTCTCAGGAATTCTATATTGCTTTCAAATATTTATTCACCTGTATTGTTCAGAACTTTCTGCACATTCAAAACATAAAACATGTGTTTTGGGAAGTTTTTTTAATGAGTCAAGTCTCACTGCTCATGAAGCAGCACTAATGTTAACTAACCTGCGGTCCAGTGAAGAGCCCTGATATAAAATATATGAAAGTTTCACTTTTTTAATGGACTTTTCCATTTTCCATTCTCTTGATATATATATTTTTTTTAGATTCACCTGTATTTAGAAATGCCCAGCCCCTTTCATCAACTGGGCCTCTGCAGTCTCACATTGGATTAATTCTTGGCACGTGGCTATACACCACAAAACAAACAAACATGGCTGCCCAGTATGATCATGCAAATGGTAGATTTTTTTAGCAAATATTTGAAAAAGGACATGTGTGATTTTTTTTCACCTTTGATGGATACTGTAGTTTTAAGCAAACAGAGTTGAAATGGGGTGAGATAGGGGGAAGACATGCTGTAAACGCTCCGGGACGGAGCTTATCCTGGGTCTGCTGCAACAAGGACTTAGCCTTAGTGTACGCACATCGGTGAGTAACCAAGGTTTCCAGTAATGTGAGATATTGATGAAGTAGTGTTTCTCTTTTTGGCATAACTATTTCCTTGTATGGGATGGACCATAAGATTTCTCTGTACGCAGACATCGCCCTCTTTGTAGCCGACCCCGAGAATTCCATCCCCCACCTACTCCAGCTAATTAATTATTTTGGCGACGTTTCGGGTTACACCATAAACTGGCAAAAAAGTGAACTCTTGTCTTTAACAGCAGATCTGGACCCAACATTTCTAGCCAATACGCAGTTTAAAACAAATCTGGTCAGTTTAAAGTACCTGGGCATTAAATTATCTAAAAACCCAAAGACACTTTTTAAGTTAAATTTTACGGAAAGATTGAACAAACTAAAGAGGAACATAGAGAAATGGAGAATATTACCGATCTCCCTTATTGGCCGTGTGAACGCAGTAAAGATGGTTTCCCTGCCGAGATTTCTGTATCTATTTCAGAATGTGCCAATTTATATTCCTAAATCTTACTTTAAATCAATTGATTCTATTATAATGCCTTTCATTTGGGGATATAAAGCACATAGGATCTCAAAAGCCCATCTTCAGAAACCCAGGGAAAATGGCGGACTGGGGTTACCATGTTTGTTACATTATTACTGGGCTGCCAATGCTAGAGTGATGGTGTATTGGCAATTTACATATGAAAAAGGCATTAGATCTGATCTGCCCCCTGGTTGGCAATCAGTGTTGGGAATAACGCCGTTTAAAAGAACGGCGTTACGTAACGCCATTCTTTTTTCAGTAACGGGGTAATCTAACTAATTACTTTTTCCGCCGTTACACCGCCGTTATCGTTACTGAACGTTAAATGCGGTGCGTTACTTTGAATTGATTGAATAAACGGTGTAATCCGAACGCACCCCTGGCTCCATACTACACAAACTGCTAGTGAGGAGACCGGTGTGTGGATGACATTAGAACTGTCAGTTAGCGCCGTCACGTCAGCGCCTGTTTAGTGAAGTTTCTTTTTCTTTCTCTCTCTGTTGTGTGAGCTACGAGCGTGCACGTTGGCGCAGTAACCACCTATCAATCCACGATTGAAACGTGCTCTCCCTGAGTTTGTTTGCATCGCCCTTGTGAGTAAATGCATTGAGTTTCCTGATCTCTATAAATTATAATTTATGCACGCTATTAAACGGACGTGATTCGCCGGTTGCAACAGCTGTTTAGCGTGTCATCACGAGCCGAATATTGCTATTGTTCTTTTCCTGGGATCTGTATGCTGCTGTGCTTGTTAAAGAAGGAAATAAACAGCGGATACATCCTTACTCCTCCTCTCATCGTCTCA
Source organism: Ammodytes marinus (assembly GCF_949987685.1). NCBI lineage: Eukaryota > Metazoa > Chordata > Actinopteri > Uranoscopiformes > Ammodytidae > Ammodytes > Ammodytes marinus. The sequence continues at coordinate 328,399 of NC_137227.1, forward strand.
TGCTTCATAGTCTGACGTTTTTGGCCTGAAGTGGTGTTTTAGCTGACACCCCTGAAGTGAATCCAGTGATATAGCAGATCAGCACGGTACATTCAGCAGTTTCCTCTACTACTTTTGTTGAGAACAAAATACTGCAGGTGCAGGATAAACCTCTTGCTGTCTGTTGATGTGCAATACATATTGAAGGTGATGTAGCTTACAAGTAGGCCTACCTGTCTGTTCTACTCATTTCAACTGACTTGTGAAAACTGCTCAGAAAAATCAAAATTTTGACATATAGCAACTTTTTTTTTTACAGTAGGCTAACGCAAATAGTTACTTTCCCTGGTAACTAGTTACTTCTATTATAAAGTAATTCAGTTAGTAACTCAGTTACTTTTCGGAACAAGTAGTGAGTAACTATAACTAATTACTTTTTTAAAGTAACGTTCCCAACACTGTTGGCAATTGAAAAAAGCTTGGCCTAAAAAACCTCTTACTGCCCTCCTTTTCTCTTCTCCCAGACCGCCTGCTTCCTTTAGAGGAGACCACTTTACCCTGTCCAACTGTCAGATAATTTGGAACCAAATTAGGAAGGCCTGTGAACTACCGAACACGACCATACATGCCTCAATCTGGCATAACCATGCCTTCCCCCTGTCGTTCACAGATTCAACATTCAGAGATTGGAGTCGGAAGGGAATAGTAACAGTTGAGGACCATTATATAAATGGTCACTTTGCTTCATTTGATCAGCGAGTATCAAAGTTTTCACTGTCGAAAGCTCAATTCTTCAGGTATCTACAGTTGAGGTATTATATCAGACAGAATAAACCATCCTTCGAATCCTTGCCCGCAGATGATTCATTGTTCAAAACTTTACTGGGCTCACCAGAAGCTAAAAACCTGATATCATCTTTTGTGGGAATATTTCTACACTGGCAGGACAAATCCACCTTAAAAATAAAGCAAGCCTGGGAAAAAGACTTAAACATTGGAATAGCTGACGATGTCTGGGAAGGAGCACTAAAAAGCATAAAATCCTGCTCTATAAACTCGAGGCTTCAGCTAATTCAATTCAAGGTCACACTTAGATTGCACTATTCTAAGGTTAAACTGTATAACATTTTCCCAAATCTCTCACCTTTATGTAACAGGTGTAAGATTGCAGAGGGTACACTTGATCACCACTTTTGGGAATGTCCAAATCTTCACAACTTTTGGTGTCTTGTATTTAAATGGTATTCTAATGTTTTAAATGTTTCCTTAACCCCTGATCCGGAAACCGCTCTGTTTTGTCACAGCCCTGGAAACATTGGATCATAATGCACGTACAATCATAGTTTATGGCATGGTAATTGCTAAACGATGTATCTTAAAACTGTGGAAATCCGACCTGGCCCCTCAGTTCGATAATTGGCTGAGGGAACTGGTGGGTATTTTACATATCGAAAGGCTGAGATATGAGCTGTCCGACCACCCCCACAGATTCTCCGTTGTATGGGGCCCAGTGCTCCAGCACATAGGGAACTAGATTGTGTGAGGTTTGCCCCAGTTTTGTTTTTGTTTTAGCTTTGTTTTGTTTTTTGTTTATTTACAGCTTATTTTCTTAACCCTCGTAATGTACTCCCGACTGACTTACACCCATGGTCCTCTGGGGTCATATTGACCCCAAACGGTTTGGTGTTTTTTTAAAGCCTAAAGTATAAATTGTCAATACATTTTGTGTTACACCTTTACTCTGACTTGAGTCCAACCCATTACCACAAATATTTGCCTTAGTTTTTGAATTTTATGCCAACGGACCTTGTTTACATAAAAATATACAATTTTTTCGATTTAAAATTAAATAAAAAAAAATAAAAAAAATTCCTTAACATGATTTTGACTATATGACTCATTAGAGAGTGGCTTATGTCAAAGGTTAGTGAAAAAACTGTTTTTGAATCACTTAGATTTTTTGAATAGGAGCAAATACAAACACCCATGGTCCTCTGGGGTCATATTGACCCCGCCCGGTTCGGCTGTTTTTTAAAGCCTATAAAGTATAAATTATCAATTAATTTTGTGTTACACCTTTAGTCTGACTTGAGTCCAACCCATTACCACAAATATTTCCCTTAGTTTTTGAATTTAGGGCCAACAGACCTTGTTTATATAAAAGTATGCATTTTTTGATTTAGACAGTCAAACCAGGCAGGGTCAGTTCTCGCCTGGTTTGACTGTTTCTAAGGCAAAAAGCATAAATAATCACTAACCTCAGTTTTTCAGACTTTTACTCAACTTTATCCTCACTCTTTACCTGACTTATTTAACATTACAACACAATATTACAACACGTAAAACTTTAAAAAAATTAGCTTTTTAGAAGTGAGTCACCCTCGATTTGTCCCTCAGTTGCATGCGAGGCCGGTAGTTATGGAGTGATCTTTGCTGATTCACTTCATTGCATTTTGTTGAACTTGGTTCAAAATGAGCTCACAAGCCTCTAAGACCCTGTTTCCACCTGGCATTAACATCTGACTTTTTGAATCTGGTTACAAGTGGACAGCTCTCAGTCCGTGTGTTCCCACTTGTATTTTCAAATGTGACTTCTCTGTCTACTTGTGATCGGATTCCATTTACCCGCGCTGTATTTAAATCAACACGTTCATCATTTCCGTTTGCATTGGTGTTTTTAACCGGTGGGGTTCAAACAAGTAAACACACAGGGCTGTACAGTGCCACAGTTTTAATCGCATTTGCTATTAAAATGCATTACATGCAAAGATAATTACCAGTCTAGGTTGATGAGATATGCTACTGTCTCATTTAGACAAGGAGGCGCGATGCACAACACTGCTTAGAGGGCTCTCGCCAAATGCGGGAAATATCATAGATAGATCATATATAAAAGTAAAAACTCTTAGGCGAGTAAGTTATTACGCCTCTTTGGCTGGTGAAAGATGTGTGTTTGCGGGGCGCCTTTTCTAACGTCTTGTCACCACCACCAGTAGGCTACACGGGCGGCGCCGGCTTTCTGTATGAAGTTAAGATACTGTATGCGAACAGAATATTTCCTGTGCGCCTTCACATTAAAAGCCTGTTACTACCCAAACGCGAGTGGACTTTTATTCTTAAGCAGATAAGAACAGGAAGTCGTTGTCTTGCAGCTCTCCAGTCAATAGCAGCGATTTCCGTGTTTTCAGATTTACGCAGTGAAATTAAAACAGAGGAGTAGTTTGTCATTTGCAACTCGTTCATGAGGCTTCTATAAAAGCTGCATGAACGCCAGTGATGCATTTTCAACGTATTTCCGCCCAGGCAGGGGGCAGCAGTTGAGTAGGAGGTCCCTAATGTAGACACAAACCACATTCGTGTTTCCACTACCAAATGAATGCAGATACAAGCGACACAAGCGACGTAAACCACCTCCGAATGTGGTTTTTGTGATCCGATCTCAATGCGTCTTGAGAGTGTTCTCACCTGTAGTTAGAGCTGTATTCATGTGATCGGATCACAAAAACCACATGTTAATGCCAGGTGGAAACGGGGTCTAAGGTAAAGCCTGCTGCCTACTGATCATGCTGCCTGTCTCAGCCTAAGATTTGAAATGGTGCAGAGTCTGCGAGAAACGATCTGTTTATGTGTTTTGTTTTCTAAACCATTGCTTGACCCCACACATCAAAGGCACAGGTGTTGGGTCTGTTTGTGTGTGTCTGTGTGTTTTTTTGGGGGGGGAGTGCTCATGTGTGCATGTGTGTGTGTGTGTGTGTGTGTGCGCTCGTGGGTGTGTGCTCATGTACAGGCATGTGTGGGTGTGTTTGTGTGTGGGTGTTGGTGTGTGTGTGTGTGTAGGTGGGTGCGTGTGTGTGTTCGTGTGTGTGTGCTGGTGACGTGTGTGTGAGTGTGTGTGTAGGTGTGTGTGTGTGTGTGTGTGTGGATGTCGTTAGAAGAAGGGGGGGCGGGTATTTCATCTGTTAGAAGCAGTATAGTGTGACATTTTGCCCCATTGCACCATTGTATGCTGCGGGGTCATATTGACCCCAGAGTATAACAGGTGTTATAAAATTTAATAAAAAACCCATAATTTGATCAAAACACTTCAAATTTATATGAATCATCAAAAGCATAGTATTGAACAACCCCTATATAATGAAAAACACATTTTCACGCAAAAAGAAATGTCTTTTGACCCCAGTACAATAGGAGGGTTGTAATTGTGTCTTAGTTATTTATTTCACTTCTGTTTATGTGAGGGAGGGGGGAAAGGGGTGGGGGGTGTGTATGTATTGTAGGTGTTTACCTATTCTGTTTTTTGTTTGTTTTTTGTTTGTCTGTAAAAAATAGCAAAATCATTAAAATAAAAGTTTCAAAAAAACAATTTCCTTGTATTAGTAAATGCAGATGAATATTACAACATTTTAAATAAAACATTGTTTTATTTAAAACCCTTTCTCAGATTGTCATTGTAAGAGAAAGTTTACACGCAACAGCTCTTAGAAGTAGGCCGGCTTAAATTGCGCTTTGCCCTTGGGGTTTTCTCTCACCAAAAACAACTGAACAATCATCTCAACCTCTCGCCCTCAGGCCGATGATAGCCAAGAAGAACCCTAAGATCCCCATGTCAAAGATGATGACCATCCTGGGGGCCAAGTGGCGAGAGTTCAGCTCCAACAACCCGTTCAAGGGCAACGCCGCTGCTGTGGCAGCAGCTGCTGCTGCCGCCGCCATCGCTGTTGCCGAGCAGGTCTCCGCAGCAACTGCTACGCCCGAGCTGCCGCCGCTGCTTCCTCCACCGCTCAGGAAGGCCAAGACGAAAGAGGGCAAAGGTGAATTGTCATCCTCAGCCCTGCACACCTTTACTGTCAGTTTGGACTGTTTGTAACACAGTGAAGCAGACGTTAAGGGTTCTTGGACAATTTGTTTACAGTAGAAGAGACACATGAAACAACAGCAATAATAATCTTTCATATTAAATTGTGGTTATACAAAATATATACACTATTTCGTTCTTCAATATGATCGTATCTGTCCAGGTCCTGGCTATAAGAAGCGCAGTAAAAGCCCTCGATTCCCGGACAAGAAAAAGGCTTTGGCTGCTGCCAAAGCCAGAAAAATGGCACCCATTCGTATTAAACTGTCACCTATGGGTTCCAAAAGGAAGAAGAGTTGCTCTGTGAGTACGGATCTCCAGCCAAATATTTATTTTTCCTGTTTCCCGTTACACGTTTCTGCCCTCTTTGTTCTTTTCCATCACTTATTCACTTCCTTGCCTCTTTCTCACCACCTGCGTCAGAGCGAGGACGAGGAGGAGTCTGAGCAGGAGGACTCCAGCGTTCACAGCTCCTCGGTTCGCTCGGACAGCAAGAAGAACAAGCGGGGGAGGCCAACTAAGAAGAAGAAGAAAAGTAGGCACAAGCCTGTACACTGTGTGACTATCAGTGATATACAGTGTAGTGCAGATACTCCTGTGTCAGGTTTTGAGTTATATTTCCAAACACTGAGATACTTCTCTGCAGGGTTATGATAATGTTTTTGCTTTAATTTGTGTTTTCAGTGAATAATCCCCTCCAAGAAAACACATTTTCAGATGAACGACAAAGATTTAGTTCCTCATCTAAAAGTGTTGTCTCTCACCCTCCAGTTCCAGGTGAAGAGGGGAACGGCTATGAGACGGACCATCAGGACTACTGCGAGGTGTGTCAGCAGGGCGGCGAGATCATCCTGTGTGACACCTGCCCCAGAGCGTATCACCTGGTCTGCTTTGAGCCCGAGCTGGACAAAGCCCCTGAGGGAAAGTGGAGCTGCCCTCACTGCGTGAGTACAGTTACTGCCATGGACACGTCTATTCCTGCTTTTCTTTTTGTGTGTGATCTTGCTCAGCATCAGTATGCGCATTTTCATCATCAAGTGATTAAAAAACTGCTTAAAAGGTGACATATGAATGGAGGATTTGTAGCCGGCTGCAGTTAGAAATACACAAACCCTGCCCAGACAAAAACAAAAAATACCTGAAGTGGGGCTTTGGATGTAGATGCTCATTTTTACAGTGAAATTATATAGTGAGACTAGTTACATTATTATCAACACTTCAAGAAAACATTTTTATTGCAACCTTTACATTTATTCTGATGGCCTTTTATTTGTCCTTACCCAGGAAAAAGAGGGAATCCAGTGGGAGGCCAAGGACGAGGACTTTGAGGATTTGGAGGAGGACAGCGAGAATCGAGTGATATCGGAGGTCAGCGTGGAGGAGGAGGAGGATGACGACCACATGGAGTTCTGTCGGCTTTGTAAGGACGGAGGCAAGCTGTTGTGCTGTGACACCTGCACCTCCTCCTACCACATCCACTGTCTGAACCCTCCGCTGCCCGAGATCCCCAACGGAGTGTGGCTGTGTCCGCGATGCACAGTAATTCCTATTTTCACAGTGTTGTATTTACTTTTCTGCTTCTGCCACACAAAACTGCATGATGGATATGATAATGGCACGCTCAGTTGGTGCCTTTAACATTGACTTAAGTAACAAGGCTATGGTCTGCCTCTTGCATTCACCTGATTTCTTTAATTCAGAATAATATAATCCAATTTCTCCTTACATTTGAATACATTTTCAGGGCCATTTCGACTTTCGATATGTACATATCTAGGTACTTAAAACTCCATAGTGGAACTTTGTTATGTTCATGAAACAGTCTAATTTTTCTTCTGATGATCATAAATGGACTGTACCTGCAAACGAAACCATCAGTCAAAAAATTATTTTCATTGATGCCTTTGCTTGGGTACGAGTTCCAGGGAACTAAGACAAAACAATTAACGGTAGACAGATCGAAACTTGCTTCACCATTGTCATATTACCATTATATATCTAACACTAGTCACTAAAGTTACATTAACACATTGCGATGCATCCTACGCTCTTTCTTTCACTCGCTTCCTAAACAAATGCTCATGACGCAGGCACATGCTTGGGTGCCGGTGTTGCAAAAAAAGACTACCGCTTTTTTCCAAAGATGCCGCTAGTATTAACAGAAGCTGAAAGTTCCTTGTAGACAGCGCCTGGGGGGACCATGGCCGCCCCTGAAATCTTACTAACCTCTGCCCCCTCCCAGATCTGAGTTTTTTTTAGGTAGCCTAGTTACAGTTTTTCACAATTGCTTTAACACATTTCTTGATAGACTACCTCACTTTTTCAAAACCCTAAACACAAATCTCAAAACTCAAACACAAAATGCAAAATCCTTCACTTCTCTTGCAAAAGCACACTTTACCCTCAAAACAGTGTTACAGTTTTTCACAATTGCTTAAACACATTTCCTGATAGACTACTTCACTTTTTCAAAACCCTAAACACAAATCTCAAAACTCAAACACAAAATGCAAAATCCTTCACTTCTCTTGCAAAAGCATAGCCTGGCATTCCCAGACCCAGACAAATTTAATTTGCCAGCGCAAATCGCTATCGTTCAAGATATCAGGGTATGGATTTCCAGGCTAGCAAAAGCACACTTTACCCTCAAAACAGTGTTAACTCTTCACTAAATGGTGTTTTCTTTTCAAATGACAAACACATACATCATATGACTACACATTTCTAGCACTCATTGAACACTGGTGTGCAGAATGGAAAACACTATATAGTATAAATGCAAAACACTGTATGAATGCTTTATCAGTAGAATTATGCCTTTGCATGTTCATACACTTTCACCTACAGTAACAACAAATACTTTATGGTTTTTGCCAAATGCACATGTTGCAGAATAGTTTATTTTGCCATTTCAAACAAACACATTGAATAGGTAGGACTGCAGTTCAAGCAATTCAGTGTGTCAGTATAAACTAAGAAACAATTACAGTAAAATTAGGGAACAATGGTAAAAAAAAACAGCGTAGTAAGGAATTGGGTGGTTGGATTATGAATCCTTTTATGGATACCGCCTCCTGTTTGCGTCTGGCCACATCGCCTCATCAACATCACACTCAATGTCATCCTTTGAGAAGCAACAGGGAAATTATCACCTGATATCAAGTCTAAATCTCCTAATTATGGTGCGACTCAGGTTGGGCTGCACTCTCTGTCCAGGCTCCCTCATTGATAGGCCATGATCTATAACATAGTCCACTATAGTGTCCCTGTTGTATGTGTCTCCGTCTGTTGCCTTCTTTGTCCTCGTACTCCTGTCACTCTCTCTCCTCCTCTTCCCCTGACTCTTACTGTCTCACAAAGGAGCTGAGCTCACCTGGGTTCTATGTGTAGTGCTAAGGTTTAGACTGATTGATATTCAATTAGTTAAATTTTTTTTCAAGAAGTGTGTTTGAGAATTTCAAACAGTGCAAAGCATATATTGTGTTTGTAGGGTTGGTGCTTTGGTTTAGGGCATGGTTACAAAAGTTAGAGGTTGTGATGCTGTGGTCATAGCAGTCACTTTTAGTGTTTACAGTATTCGGCAAAAACTGTATTTGTACCAAAATGTGCAGTCTACTGTAAATCACAGCAAACAGGAGCTCATCTCTGACCCTTCTATAGCTAACTGCACAAAAGCCTTTTGAGTTTAGAAATGTGATTGGCAGTGTGTTCTGTGTGAATACCAAGAGAGAGAATTCAGGAAGAGTGTGATATAGAGAATTGTGTGTAGTGTTGTGACAAATGTGTGTTTTGGAATGAGAATATGAGTCTAAGGCAGGAAATGTGTTTGGAGTTCAGCAGAATTGGTTAAGCAGTTGGTAAATTAGTTTCAGATTGTGCACATTGTGTCTGATGTTCCAAATTTCTTTTTATAAACAATTGTGAAAAACTGTAATGGTAGGACTGTGGCAACTACAACTGGTCTCTGGTCAGCAAAGGTCTTGAAACGGCAAAAGTTTGCGTGCGACTTTGAGACTTCCGGTTAGCATGTGAACGAGGAGGACATGTTGTGCTGGCTCCCGAGCATTCTCTGCTATTTGATTTATACTGGCAACACACACTACTCAAAAGACCTTTTTTTGCTTGGTTATTGCGACCCCTGACTTTTTGGTCTTGCCAGAAGAGAAGTGAAGGCTAATGTTTCTGATTGTAAGGCTGTGATATGGGGTTGTTGAGATGGGGTTCGAAATATTGCAATGGGGTCTGTTTTAATTTGGGCTCCTAGAACCTTTGTCATGGTCATAAAAAAGTCATTCCAGAGTCTGTGTAGTCAGGGACAGAAAAAAAACATATGACTCAAGTTACAAGAGGAGGCGTGGCATCTGTCACATTGGTCCACAACATTTGGATACATTTCCGATAGTCTGGATTTACTAAAATGGACTCTATGTAACACTTAAAACTGTATAAGCTGCAGCCTGGCACAAGGAGAAGATGAGCGTATACTATGCACAGCCTTCTCCCACCATTGATCTGTCAAATCTACCCCAAGCTCACGCTCCTAAGCATTTTTGCTTTTGACAGCGGAATTGTTTTCCAGAGCCATGAGGCACAATGCCTAATTTGAAAGTACATAAATAAATGGGATGTAGGTAAATTAAAATCTTTGGACAGGTCTGAAAAAGTAGCAAAAGTGCTGTCTTTATAAAGGTCTCTGAAAACTTAAATGCCTCGATTTTGCCATAAGATGTAGGAGATATTCCCAACAGATATAGGGAATAGGTGATTGTTCACTATGGGCATCAGAGAGGGGTTTAGTTTTCTTACCACATGGCCCCACCCTCCCCAGAATTTGTTGAAAATAAACATTACACGAGATAGTAACATGATTTGGGGATTTGTTTATAAAGCATATCACATGCCATTCATTCAGGTTGGCGATGGCCACCCCAGTCTAGGTCTGTTTCCCACCTTGGCCACCCCAGTCAAAATTTCCTGGAAACGCCGCTGCTCGTAGGAACTTTAACTAGTGTTTGTCGTAATCAAGCACTTGATCCGTCCACCCAACCAAAGATTTATCATTGATTGTATCTCCTTCCTTTCCTCTAGTGTCCGCCAATCAAAGGACGCGTCCAGAAGATCCTGCACTGGCGATGGGGTGAACCACCGCCTCCCATACCTGTTACCCCGTCTCCCGACGCACCACCGGACGCCCAGCTACCTCCACCCATGAAGGGCAGGGCCGAGAGGGAATTCTTTGTCAAGCTGACCGCTCAGTCCTACTGGCACTGCACCTGGATCACAGAGCTACAGGTGAGAGAAAAACAGTGGAGGGGATATATTTTAAAAGCGATGCTTCACAAATTTTAAAACAAAATACCCTTTTGGAATATTTACAGTAGCATATCTGCTAGAAAAAACAATTAAAAGGAAATGGCTTTAACCAGACATATCTGATGGAGTGTAACATGGTGCAGGTGGAGGAGACGACATGGTTGGTTGGGCTCCGTGCTGAATGTGCTATCTCCACTTATCAACAATTTGAAAGTTTTTATTTGAAACAACTAGGGGTGTGAACGTTTACAAAATGTCTAACCGTGTACACGACGGAATTTTTTTCGTGTACACGGTTAACCGTGACGTCATTGTCCTTGTGCGCCCACCGTCTTGTAGGCGCGAGCGCACACACACATACGCGTTTGTTCGCCTGTAAACACACAGTTGACATTAACTACGCTCGTTTACACACCTCTTATAATAGGTCGATGGTACACACACACACACACACACACACACACACACACACACACACACACGTTCGCCTGTCATTTGTTCGCCGTCATTATCCCACTTCATTAATTTCCTGATCAATATAGCCTATCGCTTTCTACATGTCCACGTTTATGCAGGTTGAACAGGTGTTATAAAGTTCAGGCTACTTACGTGCAAAGTTCGCGTCAACCGGGTAACTTTAATCTTTAGGTTATCTTTCATCACTCGTCCGTGGCTGTGACTCGAGCACGGCGACTCCCCGTGTGTGTGTGTGTGTGTGCGCCGATACACACACTCACACGCCGAGGGACAGACAGATTCAGCAGACTAGCTTTTATCCTCAACAATTAGTTTATTAGTGATAAGTGATGTGAAATCATTAAATGCGTGTCTCCAGAACATATTTAAAAACTTTGAAAAAAGAAAATTTTAAATTTGAAGAAAAAAAAATTAAAAGGGGTTTTTTCGTTTATTGATTGTTTTATGATTTACTAAATGGTTACACGTGTACACATGTACACATGTACACGTGCACACCCCTAGTAACAACACGCCACCCTGTCTTAATAAAAGGGTCTTATTCTACAATGACAGAAAACGGAATCTCAAACCACTTGAATTAATTACCAGACTGTATGTTCACCTGCCGCTTCTGCTCGCATGCATTCTGCTGGGGGTCCTGCCGATGGTACAAACCCTGGCCTCCTTCAGGAAAACACAGCCACTGGGAGAGGTTTGTGGGCTCTTTTCCTAGCTGGCTGCATCCTTCACGGGTTGGGCTTTGGTTGCCGGAATATAAAATTAAGCTGGATGCTACCATATTATACTCCATATTGATTTTGCTGGATGGTGATATTGATGGCAGCAGCTGCTTTAGGTGGTTTGGCAGGCTCCACTCAGGTGCAAAGATATTTTAACATCGCTGTTTTTAATCTTTTCCTCCTACTTTTTAAGATTGTCTGGCCTTTAAACAATCTTGTGCATGGCATTTTGAAACTGTTCAGAAAGAACAAAGGCAAGCATGAACAAAGCAATGCCGGTTTGTACCTCCTCACCTGTGGCTTCCTACTACTGATACCGGCGTTGGTCGCCTGTGAAGCACCAGAGACTCTGGCCGCAAAAGACAACCATCCCCACAGGCCTACAACCGCTGATCCACTGGGCATTTTATCAGCAAAAGCACAGTTCAAATTCTTAGGATTTGGATATGTCGCAGCCTACACGAGGTTACTCAAGGACGGTCGGGCCCAGCTGCTCACGCCAGTACTCACAACTACAATCAGACGGAATAACAGCCAGTCTTCTGTCAAAATACTACTTCTATTGCTACTACTATCTGGAGATGTTCATCTAAATCCTGGACCCCTTTTTCGCTCACCAGCTATTTCAACCGAGCAAAATATCAACCCGGTGCAGTCGGAATCGTTTGAAGTCACTCATCCATTCCAACCGGTTATTATCACAACCCCGCTGCAACTCACCCAGACTCAGCAGGCTCTGATGCAGGAGAGCGTCTGTCCTGGCGTCGCCACGGGGGTCATGGGTCTTGGGAGTCGGCTCGCCGGAGGGGATACTGGTCGGTGCGGTTCCACTGGGGAGGCATGGATGGGTGGACGGGCTAGTCCACTTGTCGATGTTCGCGGTGTAGCGCTGGTTTCCCGGGTGTCCACGGCAGTGCTGGGAGAGCATGTCGGGCCGGTGCGGCGGCTGCAGTCATGCCCTTCGGGCTCGGATGGAAGCGCGGAGTTGAATAATCCCGCACTTGTTGCTGCTTCGGCGGCTGTGGTGCTTGGCCAGTCCGGGACCACCGGCGGCACTAACACTGGGGTGAGTTCGGCGCTTGGTATTAATCCATACAGTATTCTAGCTATAAACTGTCGCTCTCGCGGTGAACCGTTTGTGACAGCTGGCGAATGTCAACAAAGACGGTCGCCTGCAAAGGCCAAAAAACATTTCACTAATCGCGCAGTCCAGAAACAACGGCAGCTAAGACTTTTTCAAACTGTGAATCATGCCAAAATCATATGGAATTCTGAATGTAAACCTAAAGGAATACTGGGAGGACATATAAATATCAGAAGCATACTACCTAAAATAGACTAGATCCGGAATGTACTTAATGACTCTAATTTGGACTTTTTGTGTATTTCTGAGAGCTGGTTAAATCCTAATGTTCCTACTGACCTAATTGACATATCAGGATACACATGCTATAGGAGAGATAGGGCCAAGGGAAGGGGAGGGGGTGTTTTAATTTATATTAGGGAATATTTTAAATGTGTAAAGCTTGAACTGAACCTGAATTTAGAGTGCCTGGGATTGACTGTAATGCTCTCCCCTAAAATGAAATTTAACATTGTTGTGCTTTATAATCCCCCATCTCATGATGCAAATGTCTACAATGCACTGAAAAATCTTCTCTCTGTTGTCGATAACTGTCATGAATGTATGTTGTTTGGGGATTTTAACATCAACTGGTTGGATAAAAGTGGTAAATCAAAATTAAAATCAACAATGGAGAAATTTAAATACAAACAGCTGATCAGTAGATGACCTACTCGAATCACTAGGAAAAGTGAAACCCTCATAGATATGATTTTTACAAACAGGCCAGAGCGGGTAACAAAAACATATAATCTAATAACTGGCCTTTCAGATCATAATATGATACTGATGGTACGAAAGCTAACAAAAAAACGCCTAGTACACCACAACAAAACAGAAAATCAAATTCTAACAACTGCAATTCCCAAGTCAAAAGTTGGTGACTTCGAGCATGACTTGAGTGAAATTAATTGGGAAAAGGTAACTAAAGAGCCAGATCTAAACCACAGTGCCAACAACTTTGTCTCGACCCTTTGTGATCTAATTGATAAATACACACAAACCTGGAAAAGCAGACCCAAGAAATTATCTCTTCCATGGGTCAACAGTGATATCATTCAGATAATTAAAAAGCGAGATCTTGCTCTTAAAAGGTCTTTAATAACAAAAAACAATACTGACTACTTTATCTTCACAGGCCTGAGGAACAAAGTAGTGTCTGAATTACGAAAGGCCAAGACCAATTACTTCTCTAAACTCATTGAAGAGGCCAATGGTAATAGTTCAAAACTGTGGCAACATATAAACAAACTAACCAACTCCAGCAAGCATAAGCACCCCAAAATAACCGGTCTGAAAGTAGGTGATACTTTTATCCATAGCAATGAGTCCATTGCAAATGTTTTTAATTGCTTTTTTATTGAATCTGTACAAGAGCTGGCAAGTAATTTTAAAGCTACAGAGTCATCTACTGAAGAACTTGACAATGCTCAGTCTGACTCCTTTTATATTAAATTGGTATCTCATGATAAAGTTAAAAAGGTGATCACAAACATGAGTAACTCCAAGTCAAAAGATATTCATAATCTTCATGCTGCATTAATCAAGAAACATCAGAGCTACCTGTTAGAGCCAATCACTTACTTAGTTAACCTGTCTATACAAACCAAAATATTCCCAGAAAGCTGGAAAACTGCAATAATTACCCCTGTCTATAAATCAGGAGACAAGGACATAGCGAGTAATTATAGGCCTATTGCTATCCTCCCTGTTGTCTCAAAGGTTCTGGAGAAAATTATAGCTGAGCAACTAATGGAACATTTAGAGTCTAACCAGCTGCTTCATCCACAGCAGTTTGGGTTTAGACAGAAATACTCAACTGAAACAGCTAATTGTTATTTGCTTGAAAACATAAAAGCTTCAATGGATAAAGGAAATGTTGTTGGGGCAGTGTTCCTAGACCTAAAAAAGGCCTTTGACACGGTAAACCAAAGTACTCTAATGAACAAGTTAAAACAGTTCAAAATGTCATCAGAAGCTCTGCAGTGGTTTACATCTTACCTGGAGGGGAGAGAGCAATGTGTCAGGGTTAATGGGGTCAGGTCCCATCTGCGTGCCAGCAGCATGGGAGTACCGCAAGGGTCTGTACTTGGTCCACTGTTGTTTTCTATGTATATCAATGACCTACCAAACTGCTGTCCGGGGTCCAACTGTCAAATGTATGCCGATGACACTGTTATCCATGTGTCCAGTAAAACACCCAGCTTAGCAGGAGAGCACCTGACACAAGCATTACTCAGCATTTCAAAATGGCTTGAGCTGTCTCAGTTGACCATTAATGTGAAGAAAACCGTCTCTATGTGCTTCTCCATCCGTAATAGACCTGTCACCGATGTTTTTGAGGTATGGATCAAAAATGAATTAATTGAATCAGTAAATGAAGTAAAATATCTGGGCATCATCCTGGATAAGAATTTAAAATTTGTTACGCAGGTTAAGTATGTTGCAAAGAAGGTCAAACTAAATCTGAACTGTTTCCGTTTTATAAGAGGGGACTTGTCATGTCAAACGGCCAAATTATTTATGCACGCTATGATTTTTTCTCATTTGTCATACTGTATCACATCATGGTCACAAACTTCTTCTACCACATTAAAACCTATCTTTTCAATATACAAACAGACAATAAAAGTCATGGACCGGAAACCCATGAGATGGCATCACTGTGGCATTCTAAAAAAACTCAACCTTTTCACCTTTGATAACTTTATTAATTTGAGTAATCTTAAATTGTTTTTCAAGTGTGTAAATAACCATGTGTCACCACTGTTGTCTGAATTGGCCATCAGACGTCAGAGCTCTCGTCGGGCAAATACACGAGCCTCCATCAATGGTTATTGTCTTGTGCCAATGCACAAGACATCTTTCGGTCAGTCTGTTTTCTCTGCAAAGGGGGCAAAACTGTGGAACCTCTTGCCCACTAGTCTAAAACTAGAGACTATAGCAGCACTTTTAACAGAACTTAAACAACGGCTCAAATCAAATCAACAGTGCTCACACAAATAATTTACAACTGGTGTATTGTTTGATCATGCTGCCTTTGTTTTACTCTACGTATCATATATATATATTTGACTTATTATATTGCTGCTCTGTACTTCATTGTATACTGCATTTTTACTCTTTTAATTGTCAGTTTTTATCAGTATTTTGATCTTGTTTTTGTTTTGACTTGTTTATTTTGTTGTTTTTAAAAGCCTCCTGTGGACAGGTGTTGTAAACTAGCATTTATGCTAACACACTGAAAACATTGCATCTGGTTCGTCCAATGTCATTGTCATGTCCATACACAAATAAAATAAAATCAATCAATCAATTCTGCTTAAGCCCTGTTGGGGCTCTGCGGGGAGAGGCAACGATCAGTTGTGTGATGCCAGTGTCTGGGGCTGGCGCACCCACAGGGGAGTGTGTTGCAGCTGCGGGCCCGGTAAGTTGAAGGGGCACTGATTCAACGGGGTTGAATGCGAATGAGTGAGCTCTGCACTAGGGCCTGTCTGTCTAAGTTATATTGAACTTAATTAGGGGGCCAAGCCCGAGAAGGGCCTGGGACCGCGTTTTGCAGAGCAACGCGGTTCCATAGCCCTGCTGGGCAGGGAACCCTATTGTTTTTGTTGGGACTTTTATTAGGGGGCGAAGCCCGAGAAGGGCCTGGGACCGCGTTTTGCAGAGCAACGCGGTTCCCAAGCCCTGCGGGGCAGGGAACCCTATTGTTTTTGCTGGGATTTTTATTCTTCCTATTCTTCCTTTTCCTATTCCTTACGTAAAAGTGGTGCTGCAGCCCAAACCGTAAAGGGTTGGGACATGCCACTTGCATGGCTTATCCAGGTCCGTGCCTGGTACGCAGACACAAAAATTCAGACATGCCGACCACTAGGTGGCGCTACAACAAAGGGAAATGCGTTTTGGGCTATAACTTCCGCACCGAAAGTCCGACAGTCAAAAAAAAAAAGCCCATTTAGGGTGGGCTTGGGGGCCCCCCAGAGGGCGGGGCCCCATTCAATTGAATGGGTTGAAACATAGCTAAGGCCGCTACTGCCCACAGTCAAACATTTTATATCCACAGATGCCCACAAGTCAGCTGCATCTCTTGAGATAGGCCACGCCCATTTTCGTATGGGATTTTTTTTCGCTACATCGCAAAAACTGTGTCAGTCACCAAAACACACTCCTCCTACAGTTTTTGCCCGATTTGGACGAAACCAAAAGCATTATGCTCTACCGACTCCCACGAGCAAAAGCTGTATAAAGAATTCTTTCTAGGTAGGGCTTTAAAGATTTGCACATTAGCTACCTTGTACCAAACTGCTCCTAAATCCAAAACGATTCATCCTATTAACACCAAACTTCACACATGTGTTTGTCCTATGGTTCTCAGGTTGGTTCTACTTTTTCCTTAAATTGCTCCAAAAGGGGGTGCCAAAAACACACTTGAGCATCTTTCTCTGCGATTTTTTTGCCATTTGGTCTATAACTCCCAAACCAAACATCCCACATTCAAAAACTTTACATCCCCGGATTCCGTGAAGCGAGGGGCCGGCGCCGCGGACGACGACGCCCGATCGCGAGTTGCGTGGGAGGCTTGGCCCCCGTTCACAACTGCTTGCAGTTCTAGTTTACATTGGAATGATTCATTGAAAAGGATATCTAATATACGAATCAACAGTTTAGAAACTGGGCTAAACATTTTATCTTCGGAAGCCGCAGGAGTGTGCTTTTGGAACTCTCAGGGCGCGAAAAGTTTGACCGCGGGTGGCGCAATCGAAAACAGCAAACAGGAGGTTCTCTCAAATATCCAAGCATTAGACAAGAAAGTAAATCAGCTTGACACTGATATGAACGACTTGTCAGAGCAAAATATAGAAATTCAACAAAAAGTGAGTAAAGCCGAAGATGACGTTGCAGATGCGCTCAAATACATTCATGTACTGGAGAAAAACACGGCCTCGCTACAATCAAAGGTGGACTATATGGAAAATAAAAGCAGACAGTCAAATCTGTTGGTCGTTTGCATTCCGGAGGGATCCGAAGGAATTAATACTTTTCTGCGACGCCTGATTCCTGATCTAGGTGCAAAGGTGGTAGAGACCTACACCAAAAGTCTTGCAGCTGTAATTGCTGCGATAGGTGGTTCTACAAAGTATTGCCTCAAGGGGCCTGAATACTTTTGCGCGCCACACTTTTCAGTTTTTTATTCATACATTTTTTTTAAAACCATGTTTCATTTTCATTCCACTTCACGTACTTCAAGTATGCGCCACTGTCTGTTGGTCTATCACATAAAATCCCAATAAAATAAATGTACGTGTGTGGTTGTAATGTGTTAAAATGTGGAAAATCTCAAGGGGTATGAATACTTTCGCAAGCTACTGTATATATAAAAAACAAGAAACATCAGCAAACAATGTGTCTCCACTCTTCCCTCCCAGCTGGAGATCTTCCACTCGGTAATGTACAGAAACTACCAGAGGAAGACGGACATGGAAGAGCCTCCCTGCCTGGACTACGGCTCGAGCGGAGAGGACGAGACCGGTGTTGGCAAGAGCGAGAAAAGGAGGGCCAAGGACCCGCAGTACGCCATCCTGGAGGACAAATACTACAGATACGGCATCAAGCCAGAGTGGATGATGATCCACCGAATCATCAACCACAGGTGAGGGAGTCCTAGTGCATACATTTTACAGTCAGCAAGATATTTTTCTCTATTGAAGTAGACAATATTGGTCTTCAAGCAACATAAGTAACACATAAGCACTCACTGTGTTGTATGGAACTCCCTGCCAGTGTGGATAAAAAGGGGACGTACCACTACCTGGTCAAATGGAGAGACCTGACCTATGATCAGTGTACCTGGGAGAGGGACGACATGGAGATACCAGAATTTTCAATTTACAATGGAAACTACTGGAGACACAGGTAGGACCCGCTGGAAACATGATGGACTTGGATTGTAACGCAAGAACACATTTTTTGTTCACATTTCTGTATCTGTTATTTTACATTCTTCTTGGCCGATTGATGTCTTGACTTAGTGATAACTTTCTGCCCAACAGAGACGCCATAATGAAGGAGGATCCGGACAAACCTAGGAAGGTGAGGAGCAAGAGCCAGGAAGGTGAAGAAGAGGAGGCTCCTGCTTCACCGGTCACTGATGTGAGTTCTGTATATTATACCAAATCTCAGTTCCAGAACAACTTGGACCTCAGTTCTTTTTCTTTTTCTTTCTTTATCTGGTTGGGTCAGGTATTATTCTGCTTATAGGGAAGACACTGCAGGGGAATAGGGTAAAAATGTTAACCTATGTGACCTTTACCATCAATGGACTCTAAGTAATATGTCTTTATTCAATGATTGATTAAAATTGAAACAAATGCAGAAAAAATAATTAATCAAAAGATGGAAAATGACAGGTGGGTCTAATCCTGTGTTCTGAGTCCCAGGCTGTTCTAGCTGGTTCTGATTGTCCTTTGCTCTGATCCCCAGATACAAGCTGGCTCTAAGGGTCCTGTGTTCTGACCCCCAGACTGTTTTTTAATCTAACTGGTTCTTTCAGTCATTTGAATTTTAATTAAAACATTATGAATTACAGTATATGTTGTATTTGATCAGAGTTACTTTCAAGTTTTTAGAAAAAAAGTTTGCTTAATTGACCAAACCCCATGATTCTGTTACTAGTCCGACATTAGTTCTGGAATATGTGGTTGTCAAGTTAGCTGTCAGGATTAATGGGAGGTGTGTACATTTTACTAATAAATCATTTCAGCTCGCTTAGAGGGGAGCAATTGTAAAAAGCGTTTCACTTTACCCCACTCTGGCCTACTGAGAATACACACAGAGCACAGAGCGGGCCGACAAACGTGTTTACTTATGATCCGTCACTTTATGACTGCCTCATGAAAATGATATTTTACTTGTTTATTTTTGTTTTTTTTAGGGCTGTCAAGCGATTAAAAAAATTAATCTAATTAATTACAGGCTCTGTGATGAATTAATTTAAATTAATCGCATACTTATATGACACTTGTATGCCTGTTTATAAACAACTGTATAGGCTACTCTCTCTCTCTCTCTCTCTCTCGTAACTTCTGCTTCTTGCTAAATGACTACTGTCTATCTTCCACACAACAGACAGCGCTGCACTGCCACAGGTGCGGTGCGCATAGCCTATGCCGACTCATTCACCGTCCTACTCATAGCCAAAAATATTGAGACACACACACACACACACAAAGGAGGAAAAAAGACAGGCATATGCCAGCTAGGAAGAGTGAGAGGGGGCGGGTGTCCGTTTGTGGGAGACGATCGCAGCTAGCAAACAGAGACACGGAGGAAGATTAAGAGATATGTTTTGAACCTACATTGTTAATTAGGCACCCACTAAATCAATAATGCACAGACACTGTGGAGAATAATAATAATAATAATAGTAATAATACATTTTATTTATGATGCACTTTATATTCAAGAATCTCAAAGTGCTTAAAAAGGGGGAACCTCTAAGAAAGTTTAGCTAAATGCTCTTTTAAAGAGATGTGTTTTGAGGTTCCGTTTAAAAAGAGCTGTAGTCTGTGGGCCCTCAGGTGGTCAGGGAGGGCGTTCCATAGTCTAGGGGCAGCAGCAGAAAAGGCCCGATCACCCATGGTGCACAGCTTTGTATGTCAGGTTTGGAGGGTGTGAGTGGATCCTGAACGGAGTGTACGTGAGGTTGTCGGGGGGGTGAGGAGTTCCTGAAGGTAAAGGGGGGCATGTCCGTGACGGCACTGGTGGGTGAGGAGGGAGACCTTGTACTCAATTCTGAGTGAGACAGGGAGCCAGTGCAGTGATTTCAGGATGGGGGTGATGTGGTCGTGCTTGCGCACCCTCATCAGGATCCTGGCAGCACTGTTTTGAATGTACTGGAGCCTCTGGATGCTCTTGCCAGGGATCCCGATGAGGAGTGCATTGCAGTAGTCCAACCTGGAGGAGACAAAGGCATGGACGAGCTTCTCTGCATCTGCCAGGGTGAGTGTTTGACGGAGTTTGGCGATGTTCCTGAGGTGGTAGAATGCTGTCTTACAGAGGTGTTTGATGTGGGTGTCAAAATTTTGTTGAGGGTCCATTTCAACACTAAGGTTGGTGACAGATGTGGAAAGGGGGATGTTTTGGCCAGAGAAGGTGATATTGGTGATGGTGGGGGAGCGGAGCTGATGTGGCGTGCCAACAAGGATGGCTTCTGTTTTGGAGCCGTTTAGTTGTAGGAAGTTGAGCTTCATCCACGCCTCTATCTCCTCCAGGCAGGTGGTCAGTGTGGATGTTGGCAGAGGGGCAGAAGAAGTGGGGGTTGTCCTGATGTAGAGCTGTGTGTCATCGGCATAGCAGTGGTATGATAACCCATGCCTGTTAATGACACTGCCCAGGGCGAGCATGTAAAGTGAGAAAAGAGTGGGGCCCAACACCGAGCCCTGGGGGACACCGCAGGTGACGTTGTTGGTGTGAGATTTTGCTTTGCCCAGGGCGACGTGCTCACTTCTGTCAGTGAGGTACGAGGTGAACCAGTTTTGTATGTTTCCTGATAGCCCAATGGTGTATTGTAGGCGGTGGAGGAGAATATTGTGGTCAACCGTATTAAAAGCAGCTGTTAAGTCCAGGAGGATGAGGAGAGATGGGGAGCCGGTGTCTGCTGCCATCAGGAGGTCGTTTGTGACCCTTACCAAGGCTGTTTCTGTACGGACGGAAACCAGACTGGAATTTTTCAAACAGGTGATGTTGTATGAGGTGATCCTGAAGTTGTGCTGCAACTGTTTTTTCCAGAACTTTTGATAGAAATGGGAGATTTGAGATGGGCCTGTAGTTGGAGAGGACTTCTGGATCAAGGGTAGGTTTTTTCAATGATGGTCTGATAACAGTAGTTTTTAACACAGATGGGATATGGCCGGCCAGGAGGGAGTGGTTTATAATTTTGGTGATGAGCGGAGAGACGGCAGAGATGTTGGCCTTCAGCAGAGCTGTAGGGAAGGGGTCTAGTGCACAGGTGGATGGCTTCATTTTCCTGATGACGTCCTCCACCTCTTCCTGTGTGATGCTGGAGAAGGAGCAAAGGGTCTGGACAGAGTCAATCGGTGGGTCAGCAGTTGGAAGGGGCAGGACAGCAGTGGTGGAGAGTTTTGAGCGGATGTTATTCACTTTTTGTTTAAAAAAGTTGATGTGCATGTTGCACCTCTCCTCAGTGGCCTCAGATTGGGATGGTGAAGGGGGTTTAAGAAGGTGATTGATTGTTGAAAAGAGTTGTTTGGAGTTACCCGGGCTATTGTTGATGATTGTGGAATAGAACCTGGACCGTGCATTCTCCAGGGCATCAGCATATGCCCTCCTGTGTTCCCTGTATGCCTCTTTGTAGACAGTCAGACCAAAGGCCTTGAGGCGCCGCTCAAGGACACGCCCAGCCGCCTTCATTGTACGTAGCTCACTGGTGTACCAGGGTGCGGAGCGCAAGAAGGAGACTGACCTCGATCTTAAGGGGGCGTGGAGATCCAGGAGACTGCTCAGGGACTGGTTGTATAAGTCCATTGAGTCAGCAACAGAGAGGGAGTCAGTTGAGCCAGAGGAGAGATGTTGAAGGTCCAAGGCCAGTGCGTCCATGTTGATATTTTTCACATTCCTGAAGTGGATCTGCCGCTTTGGTTTGGTGTGGGGGGAAAGAAAAGGGAGCCCCATAGACACAACTCTGTGATCCAAGACGCCGAGATCATAAACCTGTAGGTTGCTGATGGGGGCGGAGTTAGAGATGACCAAGTCAAGTGTATGTCCTCTGGAGTGTGTGGGGACAACAACATGTTAACAAAAGACTTATTCCTACCTTCATGCTTATTTGCCCGGAGCAGCCCATAACACATACATAAAGCCCTCGGCCTCTTTCCCCTGCTTCTTTCTTTACTCTTTAATCCCGTGCGGGCCGTGTCAGCAAGCTACAGGTGCAGCTCCGCTATCGTCTCACCTCTTTTGCACCGGGTCAAAGGGCAATATAGATAATCGCGTACATTTTTCTGTGATTAATTAATCGAAATTAACGCGTTAATTTGACAGCCCTAGTTTTTTAGTTTTTTTATTGAGTGATGCAGTAGGGGAGAACGGGGTAATGTGAGACACTTTATACATTTGCTTCCCTCTAAGGGAGCTAAAATGATTTATCAGTAACATTTACACATTTCCCATTAATTCAGGATGTTTCCTAGAAAAGGGCATTAGCAGAACTTATTCATGACAAAGGGCAGTGAAAATATGATTGTTTAAAAAAAAGTTGTCTTGTGTCCCCAGCTGTGGGGTAAACTGAGACAGACCAGAGAAATCAAGGGGGTAAACTGATCCACTTACTTTTTCCACTCTGAAACTACCATAACAACAAATGTTGTAACAGTTACAATCCTGACATCTAGCTTGAAAACTAAATATTACAAAATTAATTTCGGACGAGTAACAGAATCAGGGGTTAGGTCAATTAAGAAAAACATTTTCTAAACACTTGAAAGTAACTCTGATCAAATACACTATAAAATTCATATTCAATAATTAACAGTCAAATGACAGATATAACCAGTTAGGTTAAAACACAGTCTGGGGGTCAGAACACAGGACCCTTAGAGCCAGCTAGTGTCTGGGGGTCAGAGCAAAGAACAATCAGAACCAGCTAGAACAGCCTGGGACTCAGAACACAGGACTAGACCAAGCTGTCATTTTCCATCTTTTGAGTCTTTGATTAATATTTTTATGCACTTGTTGTATTGGGATCATTCATTGAATAAAGACATATTACTTAGAGTCTATTGGTGTTAAAGGTCACTCTCCTGTCCCCCACATACATACGTGCCAAACCATGCCCTTGCTGACACCCCTTCAACCATCAACCCCCACCTCCAGCCCACATTGTCTTTTGTCTTATTCAAACTAGTCTCCTTGCTACCTCAAATATAATGGATTCATTAAAAGAGGGCACAGACACCATCTCACTTTACCCCACAGCATTTGTCTCACTTTACCACACTGCCACAATTTGAGAAAAAACTACCTTTCTCAGCAAATCAGGCTAATCCTCAGTTATCATCATCACATGGTTTCATATGTTGGTAGTTCATCAACATGTATGATAGAAGTTTTTCTACCTCAATCAATTTGCTTTGGCATAACAATCGATTAAGTTGACAGCAAGAAAATGTACTTTTACATGCAAAAAAGAAATTTTTGTGAAAAATATGCTTACAACATCACCATGAGGTCCTCTCTTTCATGGCCAAGGGGAAATGAGAGGGGCTTGAAAACATATATCTCACATGACCAAGAATGTGTGCCAACCCTAACCCCCACGGCTCTAAACGTCAACCCACAAGACCGGCGCGCCACCGGACCCCGCCACATATTGGTGAGATTTCTACGGTTTACCGACAGAGAGAAAGTACGACTCCGAGCTAAGGAAATTGGCACATTTCATTGGAAGGGTGCTAAGGTTGACTTTTTCCCGGACTTCACCAAGGACGTTCAGAAGAGGCAAATTCACGGAGGTGAGGCGCATATGCATGAAGCGGGGTCTGCAATATTCCATGCAGTATCCAGCGGTGTTTTGGCTCACTGTGGACGGAGCAAGGCATCGATTTGAGGACGCAGCAGCGGCAAAGAAGTGGATCGATAATCACCATCCAGCTGAGGAAGCTGAATAGACCTTAAGGCTCATTTATGCTCCAATTCCGTGCGTAAATAGAGACGTACGTTTACAACGTTATATCCGTCACTGCCCTCATACTTCCATGCGTCCTTTATGTTGGAATCAACATTTAACAAATCAACCATTAGTGGGCAGCAGCGCCGCTCAGAGTAAAAAGTTACTCAACTAGGAAGAAGAAGAGTCAAACAGTGAATCAACTGGAATTAATATTTTATAATAGGTCCATGGAAGAAATAGCTTTAGCGATATAGCCTTCTACCGTAGCGATGGAAGAGGCTAAACTAGAGGCTGTATTATAGACAGCGGGGGTCTGTGAGGACATCACTCTATTGCTGCCGTCAGCCTCCCGTCTAGCTGACATTCTTCCCCGTGCGATCCCCGCTCAATGCTGCTCTGTTGTAGTTGTATGTCTCTGTGCCCCGGCCGTGTAACTTCATAGATAGATAAATGTGTATGTAACTTCGTACCAACTCACAAAAACTTCTCCTCAGAAGTTAAGACATTTTCTAAAGTGTTGTGTCTTTCGTTTGTGTTTGTAAACAAATGTACAGTAAGTGAAAGTGAACTGTTGGCTGTGCGCCCCCCGTGATCTTCGGTAGTAATGCTCCGTTCTGTCCGTTTGGTACGCATCCGCAAGCTTGCAGGATACGTGCAGAAATACGGACGTAATGTACGCAGAGTACAGACAGAAGGCTCCGTATCCGTATGCGTATGTAACGTAGAGCCTTAAGCAAAGTGTCACACTTGGCCCATCCTACTTTTTTTAAAAGGAAAGAAAAGGGGACACTATGTAAGTACAGAGTTCATTCGATTTGGCTACATACATGTGGCTTTTTGGGGTGATTTATATTTTGATATGACAAGCTGTCAAGTCATGTTTTTATTATATTTTTTATTTTTACGCTATGACTAGCTTTTATTTAATTTGTTCTCGATCTGTATGCCCTTCATTTGTTTTTATTTATGTGTATGCATAAAGTAATGGATACATTTCATTATTATTCTAATTGTCTACCTAGCTGGGTCTTGTATTAGGGCGCTTAATTTAAGTTACATTTTATAATGTTTATTTTCAAAAAAAATTTATTCTCTCAGGCCATACATATGGCATTTAATATATTTCAAAAACACAGTTGAAGAAGCCTCTCGCAGGATCTTCTACTCGGGACACGTCATGTGGACTAAGGTTTTGTTGGTGGGGGTGGGAGGGGGGCAGAAATGGGGGGATTGTTATGAGGGGGTTGTTGTTATTTGTAAAGGGAGGGAACGCCAGTCACTTTTTGCTTGTTCTGTTCTGCACTGTGGGACTATGATGGCTGTACATCTTAAAGTTATGACCTGGATGCACATGCTGGATTATCATACCAAATTAGAAACCTATGGGAACTAATATAATCAAAATTTCATCTTGTAAATGGTCTGGGCTCATATGTTAAAAGGCGCAAAGTGCTAACCTACCTGAAACAAAGGAACTCGGATGTGGTGATGCTTCAGGAAACACATCTTCTGGAAAAAGATACCCTTAAAATTCATGATAGATGGATTGGCTTGGCCTATCACAACACCTTTAACCAAAAAAAACGGGGGGTATCTATACTATTTTCTAAGAAATTAAATGTAAAGGTAGAGAAAGAATTCAGGGACAAAGATGGACGAATAATTATTATTTTGATTAATTTATCAGGACAAAATGTAATATTAGGAAACCTACGCACCTAATGTTGAGGATCCAGACTTCTTTGTACATCTCAGCAAAATTATTTTAGACTTTGGGGACTTTCCTGTGATCCTGGGTGGTGATTACAACCAAGTGCTGGATGTGTTCTTGAATAGATCAGGGCGTAGAACTGTTAAACCGTCCAGGACTCTGGATGCTATTAAGGTCTTATGCAATAATATGGTACTATACGATGCATGGAGACTTCTAAATCCATCCTCACGGGATTACACTTTTTTTTTCAAATAGACACTGTCTATTCTTGTATTGATTATTTTTTGATCTCACATGCTCTTATTGAAAACATTGCAGCATGCAGCATAGGCACAATAGCTATGACAGATCATGCCCGCATTGACCTTGTTGTATCATTGGGAGTGGCACAAGAAAGATCTAAAGGTTGGCGGATGAATACCAGTGTTCTACAGAATGAGGGGCTTTGTGTTAACCTTAGAGAGCATATTAGCACTTTTTTTGAAGTTAATAATGGAACAGCTGAACAGGTCAATGTGTGGGATGCTTTTAAAGCTTATATACAGGGAATCCTCATACAACAAACTGCATTGATAAAAAAACAGGACAAATTACGTATATCTAAATATGAAGAAGAACTTAAAAGACTAGAAAAGGAATATTGAGAAAATCCCAACGAATTGAGCCTAGAGAGGCTAGTCGAGATCAAATACGAACTAAACACTATTTTCACAAAAAAGGCAGAATATTCGCTATATATACTGAAACAAAAATGGTATGAGTCAGGGGACAAAGCTAGTAAACTACTAGCCAGCCAATTAAAAGCCAGAGATGCTGCACGTCAAATTGGGGGAATTAGAGACAAAAATGGGAATTTGGTCACTAGTCACAAACAGATTAACAGCGTGTTTAAAGAGTTTTATGAGGAGCTGTACAGATCAGAGGGGCAGAAGGATATAAATAAAGGAAGATCATTTTTTGCTAAACTAAACCTCCCTAAGCTCTCGGAGGAGAACATGAGGAATCTGGAGCGACCAATGACTCTTGAGGAACTAAATAAAACAATCAAACTGTTACCAAGTGAGAAGACCCCGGGTGTGGACGGAATTCCTAGTGAATTTTATAAGAAGTTTGTAGAGGAACTTACATTGAAATTTAACTGAAATTCTAAAAACGTTCAATGCAACTATAGATACAGGGAAACTCCCGACCTCAATGACCGAGTCAATAATTACCCTTATATTAAAAAAAGGGAAAGATCCCCTAGAATGTGGAAGTTATCGACCCATTAGCCTTCTGTGTTGTGATGGCAAGCTCTTTACAAAGATTTTTGCATTGAGAGTCAATAATGTGATAAGAACAATTATACATCCAGACCAGGTTGGGTTTGTGAAGGGCAGGACCTCCTCTGACAATCTCAGGCGCCTTTTACATTTCATTTGGAAAATAAAAGACAAGAATGCTCCGATAGCTGCTTTGTCTTTAGATGCGGAAAAAGCATTTGATCGAGTTAGCTGGAGTTATCTTATTTCCACTTTGAAAGAATTTGGATTTGATAATGTCACATTTCACATAATGTTTGACCAGCTTTGCACAAGCCAATAAGACAACACTTAAACCACTTGAAACACTGTATAAACAAACCCTGAAAGTATTGGACCGGAAGTCAAACACCTACCACCATTGTCTTATTTTAAGAAAGTAGAAACTTCTGAGCTGGGACAACCTAATAAAGTATGCAAATCTTTTCCTTATTTTTTAAATGTTGCACAACAAAGCCCCCCCACCGCTTCAACAGTGTACAGGTGAAACTCATATTATTAGAATATCATGGAAAAGCTCTTTTTTTTAAATCAAATTTAATTCAAAAGGTGAAAGTTCCATATATTCTAGTCTAGATATATTAGACTTATAGTGATATATTTTAGGCATTTTTTTGTTTAAATTTACAGGATTCCGGCTTACAGCTCATGAAAACCAGAAATCGAGCATCTCAAAATATTAGAATATTCCATAAGGCCAATCAAAACAAATATTTATAATACAGAACTGTCGCTCTTTTCATAATTATTTTCATTCATCTACTATATACTTGGTCTGGGTTCTTATTTTGCATGAATTATTGCATTAATGTGGCATGGCATGGTGACGATCAGTCTGTGGCACTGCTGAGGTGTTATGGAAGCCCAGGTTGCTTTGATAGTGGCCTTCAGCTCGTCTGTATTGTTGGGTCTGGTGTGTATGATCTGCCTCTTGACAATAGCTCATATATTATCTATGGAGTTCAGGTAGTTGTCTGGCCATTCAAGTACATCAATACCATGGTCAGTCAACCAGTTGCTAGTGGTTTCTGGCACTGTGGACAGGTACCAAATCTTGCTGGAAAAGGAAATTGTCATCTCAATAAAGCTTGTCAACAGACGGAAGCATGAAGTGCTCTAACATCTTCTGGTATACGGCTGTGTTGACTCTGGACTTGATAACACAGTGGACCAACAGCAGCAGATGACATGATACCTCAAATTATCACTGATCCAAATTAAGTGTTGCGTTTCATTTAGAAATCAATGTCCCACAGTCTAGAGGAAGAGTGGAGGGGCACAGAATCCAAGTTGCTTGATGACCAGTGTCAAGTTACAACAGTCAGTGATGATTTGAGGCACCATGTCATCTGCTGGTGTTGGTCCACTGTGTTATCAAGTCCAAAGTCAACACAGCCATCCATCAGGAGATTTTAGTGCACTTCATGCTTGCGTCTGTTGATTAGCTTTATGAAGATGCTGATTTCCTTTTTCCAGCAAGACTTGACACCTGTCCACAGTGCCAAAACCACTAGTAAGTGATTGACTGACGATGGTATTACTGTGCTTGATTGGCCAGACAACTCTCCTGACCTGAAACCCATAGATAATCTATGGAATACTGTCAAGAGGCAGATGATACACAGCAGACCAAACAATACAGACGAGCTGAAAGCCACTATCAGAGCAACATGGGCTTCCATAACACCTCAGCAGTGCCACAAGCTGATAGCATCCATGCGACGCCGCATTGAGGCAGGAATTTATGCAAAAGGGGCCAACACCTAGTACTGAGTACATGTGCATGATTATACTTTCTAGAGGGCCGACATTTCTGTATTGAAAATCCTTTTTTTATTGATTTCATGTAATATTCTAATTTTATGAGATTTTGAATTTGGGTAATTTCATAAGCTGTAAGCCATAATAATCAAAATATTATATTATATAACAAATAAAGGCTTGAAATATCTCACTTCGCATGCAATGAGTCTATATAATTTATTTATTAATTAATTAATTAATTGATTAATTGATTAATTGATTGATTGATTGATTGATTGATTGATTGATTGATTGATTGATTAATTAATTAATTAATTATTCTTTCGGACAATTTCACACAATACACAATTTTTTCTTTCACATATTCATACATATTTCTTTGTGTTATGGTCCGAAGGGTAACAGGAGAAGCCAAAGGCTTTTCAGGTCCCGCCCCCCATTTTCATCAGATTCAGATACACAGCTACTGATTCAGATAAAACACAATTTTGTTGTTGTTTTTTTGTTTTGTTTTTGCTTATTTAAAAACATTTTTTTTTAAAGAAGCTGCAGTCCAATACACAGTCAATTTTATGTCTCCTTATTCATTGACAGTGCACAACAGACATGCTTTCCATTTTCCCAATGAATTTTGATTACTCATCGTTATCCTCTCTTTCCTCTGAAGCCATTTTTGCGATGTCTCCTTTGATAGCTGCAATATCGGATCCCATTTTTGCTATGTCCCCCCTTACAGCAGTAATAGCCGCTTTTGTTCCATCCATAACTTTCAACGCTGTATGTCTGCCATCTCTCCATTCGGCTTTTGCATCAGTGATTTTCTTCAGTTTGCGATACAGAACATACAAACCAAATCCCAAAGCAAGTATCCCCACCGTCATGCCAGCGAAGATGTATACATCTTCGACATCCTCAATGTCCAATGCAGCCAGACAAACCACTTTTCACTCATTCCAGCTGTCTTGTACGTGACCGGCCAGAAAGGTGCCATCTGGACACTGTGCCTCTCCAGCTCCTGCTCGTCTGGTTGAAAACACGCGGTCAATCACATTTAAAGACCAACTTAGTAGTTCCATGATCAATCTGCTTGCTTCAGCTTTTAAGTTCAGTCCTGTTCATTTTTATTTTTAATTTTTTTTGTAATGTATCCTCTCTGCCTGTGACAATGCAGTGTGATGTGGCCTTCTCAATTTCTTCTCTGGTAGTCTAAACACATCTGCAAAAGTATTCAAAAACTGTCAAGTCTGTCTGCTGACCTCTGTTATTTGTTATGGTATTGTTATGGTAGTGACATTCACATTGTGCTCAGCGCTGTCTGTCTGTAATTTTCAATAATTTTTTAAACATAATGGTAGTGACATTATGGTAGTGACATTCACATTGTGCTCAGCTTATTAGTGAGCTGTATGTCTGTAATTTTCAATAATTTTTGAAACATAATTTTTTTGGAAATTGCGCAAACTGCAACTTCCTGTGACATCAAGATCATTCCATAGTTTAATACCCTTTACAGAAATCAAAAAGGATTTAAGTGTGGTCCGTATAATTTTCTCAGTGAATTTTCTTTTTCTTCTTAAATCATGCGAAACTCCTCTTTCTTAAAACATTACTTATAAACTATGTTTTTAAGCCTTGTAAATAATTTGTACGGTGTGGTAATTTACCACATCACGTAATTTGAGAATTTTACCTTCAATAAAAAAGTTATTAGTGTGTGCCCTGTAATTTGCTTGGTATATAATTCTTACTGCTTTTTTTTTAACAAATTCAAACCGGACAACCAGAGGCTTGTCCCGGGGAGACTGTGTTGTACCCTTTAGAAAAAGTGCCTTTAGCCACTCAGCATTCTCAGTTACAGCGTCACAAGAATGGAAGTCACTACCAGCTCATATTAGAGAAAATAGTTCTTACCAACCCAGTCTCAAAGTGAAATGTAAAATAGCTACGTTGGTCCACAGCGCAAAATGTAGAGGTTTCACAATAAAGGCCTTGAAATTGTGAATTGACTACACTCAACAAAAATATAAACGCAACACTTTTGTTTTTGCTCCCATTTTTCATGAGATGGACTTAAAGATCTAAAATTCATTCCAGATACACAATATTACCATTTCTCTCAAACATTGTTCACAAATCTGTCTAAATGTGTGATAGTGAGCACTTCTGCTTTGCTGAGATAATCCATCCCACCTCACAGGTGTGCCACATCAAGATGCTGATCTGACATCATGATTAGTGCACAGGTGTGCCTTAGACTGTACACAATAAAAGGCCACTCTGAAATGTGCATTTTTTTGCTTTATTGGGGGTCTGGGGACTCAGAACCAGTCAGTATCTGGTGTGACCACCATTTGCCTCATGCAGTGCAACACATCTTCTTCGCATAAAGTTTATCAGATTGTCAATTGTGGCCTGTGGAATGTTGGTCCACTCCTCTTCAATGGCTGTGCGAAGTTGCTGGAGACGGCTTATGGTGGAGAAATGAACATTCAATGCACGAGCAACAGATCTGGTTGACATTCCTGCTGTCAGCATGCCAATTGCACGCTCCCTCAATGCTTGTGGCATCTGTGGCATTTTGCTGTGAGACAAAACTGCACATTTCAGGGTGGCCTTTTATTGTGGACAGTCTAAGGTACACCTGTACACTAATCATGATGTCAGATCAGCATCTTGATGTGGCACACCTGTGAGGTGGGATGGATTATCTCAGCAAAGCAGAAGTGCTCACTATCACACATTTAGACAGATTTGTGAACAATGTTTGAGAGAAATGGTACAATTGTGTATCTGGAATGAATTTTAGATCTTTAAGTTCATCTCATGAAAAATGGGAGCAAAAACAAAAGTGTTGCGTTTATATTTTTGTTGAGTGTATTATATTATATAAATCTCTAATTTGTTCCCTGCATTTGTCCTCCCAGCCTACGATAAAATATGAGGAACAGCCGGACTTTGTCACATCGACGCGTGGGACGCTGCACCTGTACCAGCTGGAGGGTCTGAACTGGCTCCGCTTTTCCTGGGCTCAAGGCACAGACACCATCCTGGCAGATGAGATGGGCCTCGGCAAGACCATCCAGACCATAGTCTTCCTCTACTCGCTCTTCAAAGAGGTACTGGAGCCACTTGGTCTTATTATTGTCCTGTTCTAAAGGCAGCTACTGACCTCTTCATCATCATCATCATCATCCTCATCCCTTCTCTTAGGGTCACACCAAGGGTCCGTTCCTGGTCAGCGCCCCGCTTTCTACCATCATCAACTGGGAGAGGGAGTTTGAGATGTGGGCGCCCGACTTTTACGTGGTTACGTACACGGGAGACAAGGACAGCAGAGCCATCATCAGGGAGAACGAGTTCTCCTTTGATGACACGACCGTCAGAGGAGGAAAGAAAGCCTTCAAACTGAGGGTGAGAAGGCAGGGGTGAAGGTTCTGGTAGGACAGCCAAGTCCTTGAAGAGGATGAGGATCATAGAGAGCTTAGAAAAATGTGTGTTAACTGGGGCTTGGCGATACATCATTATTAACAGTTTTTGATCTTCAGGGAAATCCTGTTGTAATGATATGATAAATAATTTTATTCCTGGCAAAATATAACTGTTACGCCCCAAACAGACTGGAAGCGGAAGCACCTCGAAGTGCCCCAGAAATCATTTGGTTGGCAACATTGGGAGCGAATTTCTCAGCGCCAGTCAGCTCAGTAAGCGCTAGCCTTACCATGTGTTAGTCACAACCTCATGAATATAAAATGTCTGCATGTATGTCCACACCCGTGGTACCTAGTTATTTTAGTGTTATTTTTTCTTACCGTCTCCCAGTGTGAGTTGGAGGAGAGCCCCTGCTCCTTCTCTGCTTCAATCAACACATACAGTTGTCTTCAAAATAATAGCAGTGTTTAAAAAAGTGAGGCAAGATCAAAATCCTTATCATAGCTTTTATTTCCAAACACGCAAATGCATTGGGGACATTGCACATTCTATTCCAAATCCAAATATGAAGAAACTTTTGTCAAATGTTTCTTCATCTTTACAGAAAGTGAAGAAAAAGGAATATTAGACTGTTCAAAAAAATAGCAGTGTCTGCATTTTTCTTTACAACTCAAACATTTACTGTATCAACTGAAAAATACATGAAGATTTAGCTTTCCTATGAATCACGGAACTAATATTTAGTTGCATAACCTCTGTTTCTGAGCATCTGTGTTGCAGGGGCCGACCAACTTATGGCACCTGTGAATAGGCGTTTCAGCCCAGGACGATTGGACTACATTCCACAATTCCTCTGCATTTCTTGGTTTTGCCTCAAAAACAGCATTTTTGATGTCACCACATAGGTTTTCTATTGGATTAAGGTCCAGGGATTGGGCTGGCCACTCCATAACGTTAATCTTGTTGGTCTAGAACCAAGATCTTGTTCGCTTACTGGTGTGTTTGGGGTTGTTGACTTGTTGGAACACCCATTTCAAGGGCATTTCCTCTTCAGCATAAGGCAACATGACCTCTTCAAGTATTTAAATGTATCCAAACTGATCCATGATCCATGGTATGCGATAAATAGACCCGACACCAAAGTATGAGAAACATCCCCATAACATGATGTCCGTGCCACTATGCTTCACTGTCTTGTGGGACAGTGTACCGTCATCTGACAAACTGTCTGCGGCCCCTATTCAAGCCAGAGTACACTTTGAAGACAGTGAAGCATGGTGGCACAGACATCATGTTATGGGGATGTTTCTCATACTATGGTGTCGGGTCTATTTATCGCATACCATGGATCATGGATCAGTTTGGATACATTAGAATACTTGAAGAGGTCATGTTGCCTTATGCTGAAGAGGAAATGCCCTTGAAATGGGTGTTCCAACAAGTCAACAACCCCAAACACACCAGTAAGCGAACAAGATCTTGGTTCCAGACCAACAAGATTTACGTTATGGAGTGGCCAGCCCAATCCCTGGACCTTAATCCAATAGAAAACCTATGTGGTGAGTGACATCAAAAATGCTGTTTTTGAGGCAAAACCAAGAAATGCAGAGGAATTGTGGAATGTAGTCCAATCGTCCTGGGCTGAAACACCTGTTCACAGGTGCCATAAATTGGTCGGCTCCCTGCAACACAGATGCTCAGAAACAGAGGTTATACAACTAAATATTAGTTCAGTGATTCATAGGAAAGCTAAATCTTCATGCATTTTTCAGTTGATACAGTAAATGTTTGAGTTGTAAAGAAAAATGCAGACACTGCTATTTTTTTGAACAGTCTAATATTCCCTTTTCTTCACTTTCTGTAAAGATATAGAAACATTTGACAAATGTTTCTTCATATTTGGAATTGGAATAGAATGTGCAATGTTCCCAATGCATTTGCGTGTATGGAAATAAAAGCTGTTATTAGGATTTTGATCTTTACTCAATTTCTTAAACACACTGCTATTATTTTGAACACAACTGTACAAACCTTAATAATGGGTTTGTTTATGCAGTTAACTGATTTTTTAATGTGGTTTCTGTCCGATTCTCTCGCCGCAACCAGAAAACACAGACCAGACCCTGCAACGATCGGTGCTTGGCGCAAGGAGCGCTGCACTCTTTGGTGCTGCCAGGACAGATCTGTCAAGAGTGGCGCCAAAGTGAAACTGTCTGCACTTCCAGGCGCTTTTGCGTCCAGTGTGTTTGAGGCCTTATAGTGCCATGTAACAAAGTAACACCATGAAAAAAAAAAATATATATGATCTGATATGCATTATATGAATGATATACAGTACATTGTGATATATCTTTTTTCATCACCTCCTACAGAAGTCTTGAATGGACAAATAGACTAAAATAAGACTCTTTTTGTCAGTGCATTTTCCAAATGTAAACCTGTTACCATAGTATAAAACATCAAACATTACAATATTCAAAATCAAAACAAATAAGGATAATTTTTTTTAACATATTGAAAATGAAATCCTCCTTCCTCTCTTCTCTTCCTGCAGAGAGAAGCTCCCATAAAATTACATGTGCTGCTAACCTCCTACGAGTTGGTGACCATCGACCAGACAGCTCTCAAATCCATCGACTGGGCCTGTCTGGTGGTGGACGAGGCTCACCGCCTTAAAAACAACCAGTCCAAGGTACTTTAGTGTGTCTGTTTGTGTGTGTGTGTGTGTGGTGTGTATGTATGTCAGGGTTTTTCCGGCATAGAGAATTTTTTTGCCGCCCCCCAAAGAGGATTTATCCAGTGCCAAAGGAAAATCACCAGCGCCAAAATTATAAAAATTGAGAATAAAAGGGAAAAGACTCAGAATTAAGCATAGCAAAATGTGTTCACCTAGAGATAAAGGAGGAATGGGATTGCCGGACTCAAGATTATATTACAGTCATATGAAAAAGTTTGGGAACCCCTCTCAGCCGGCATTATAATTGACTCTGCTTTCACAAAAAAAATATAAAAGTGGTATGTCTTTAATTTACCAGGAACAGCTAAGTACTGGGATGTTTTCCAAACAAAGATTTTTTGAAAAGCAGTATTTGGTTGTATGAAATAAAATAAAATGTGAAATGTGGCTGTGCAAAAATATGGGTACCCTTGTGGTTTTGTTGATTTTAATGCCTGTAACAGCATGTAAAACTGATGAATTTAAACACAAAGTTGGTTGGATTATGTTGTTAAGCCTTGAACCTCATAGAAATGTCTGTTTAATCATGAGAAAATCTATTTTAGGTGCCTAAATGCAAGTTGCACTTCTCTTTGACTCTCTGCTGAAGTGAGACAGAATGGGATCATCACAACTGCTCCCAAAAGATCTTAAAAACAAAGATTATTCATTATCATGGTTTAGGGGAAGGCTACAAGAAGCTTTCCCAAAGGTTTCAATTGTCAATTTCTACTGTAAGGAACGTTGTCAGGGAATGGAAGGACACAGGCACAGTTGCAGTTAAACCCAGGTCTAGCAGACCAAGAAAAGTACAAGAGCGGCATATGCGGCGGATTGTGAGAATGGTTGCAAACAACCCACAGATCACCTCCAAAGACCTGCAAGAACATCTGGCTGCAGATTGTGTATCTGTACATCGTTCAACAATTCAGCGCAATTTGCACCAAAACATATGCTTTTTATAAAGACCAAATAACTTATTTTTTGTCTCATCAGTCCAAAGCATTTTCTTCCAATATGAAGCTGGCTTGTCTAAATGAGCTTTTGCATACTCCATGCAACTGTATCTGTGGCATGGGCGCAGAAAGGGCTTCCTTCTCATCACCCGGCCATACAGATGTTTTGGTGCAAATTGCACTGAATTGTTGAACCATGTACAGATACACAATCTGCAGCCAGATGTTCTTGCAGGTCTTTGGAGGTGATCTGTGGGTTGTGTGCAACCATTCTCACAATCCGCCGCATATGCCGCTCTTGTACTTTTCTTGGTCTGCTAGACCTGGGTTTAACTGCAACTGTGCCTGTGTCCTTCCATTCCCTGACAACGTTCCTTACAGTAGAAATTGACAATTGAAACCTTTGGGAAAGCTTCTTGTAGCCTTCCCCTAAACCATGATAATGAATAATCTTTGTTTTTAAGATCTTTTGGGAGCAGTTGTGATGATCCCATTCTGTCTCACTTCAGCAGAGAGTCAAAGAGAAGTGCAACTTGCATTTAGGCACCTAAAATAGATTTTCTCATGATTAAACAGACATTTCTATGAGGTTCAAGGCTTAACAACATAATCCAACCAACTTTGTGTTTAAATTCATCAGTTTTACATGCTGTTACAGGCATTAAAATCAACAAAACCACAAGGGTACCCATATTTTTGCACAGCCACATTTCACATTTTATTTTATTTCATACAACCAAATACTGCTTTTCAAAAAATCTTTGTTTGGAAAACATCCCAGTACTTAGCTGTTCCTGGTAAATTAAAGACATACCACTTGTATATTGTTTTTGTGAAAGCCGAGTCAATTATAATGCCGGCTGAGAGGGGTTCCCAAACTTTTTCATATGATTGTATATATCTTTCGAAATGGCCAAAATAACCAGACACTGGAATAAAGATAATACATTAGACTGGGTTGCTATTGAAAATAAGTTGGCACTCCCTTTATCACCTATAGATAGACTCTCCCAGTGTTCGCTTAATTCACCTTATCCTATCATGGCACACTCCAAAGAGATATGGACTAAAATACATAAAATGTTTAAATTGTTATATTGTAAGCAATCCTACTCCTCCTTATGGTATAATTCCATGATTAAAATTGGAAAGACATCAGTATTTTGGAAGAAGTGGCATAGTAGTGGTCAGTGTTGGGAAAGTTCTTTTTCTACGTGAACTAGTTCAAAGTTCAGTTCACACCCTTTAAAATGAACTAGTTCAGTTCATAGTTCATAATTCAAAATTATGAACTAAGTTCACAGTTCAAAAATGAACTAGTTCATAGTTATTTTTTTTTTAAATATGTTGCTGCAGGCTATTATTTTTCTAAATAATTGCCACATACCATATAGAACCACAGACAGAAATGATTTCAATAACATTCAGGCCACACTAGAAACCAGCTGCAGCTTTTCCCCTACAGTATATTCTCAAAAACATGAGGAAAAAGTTGCTGTTTGAATGGTCTTTTTAATGAAGAATTATTCTAACAAAAACAGTTAAGGTGCAAATGTTTTTCCATTTTTATAATTTTCCAAACCTGGAAACAATTCACATGACATTTCATTCAAATAAAGCAATACTGGGAAATATACCAGGCAGGTTCAACAAACAAATTAGCCTACAACTTAAACTAGTAAAACCCTCAAGGAGACCATTCTAAACTGCAGTGTAGGGCCTACTGTTAACAACAAAGTCCAGAAGATGTGTTGACATAATTATTATTAACACAAACACAATCGGAGGTAGGTAACAATCATACGAAGGAGAGGTAGAGCCTGAGGCTAGGTCCATGGTCTGAGTGACCCCGGAATTCCACTGGCTGCGCGTGCGGTGTCCAACGGTTTTGCTCCGTGCGCCCACGTCCATCAATACCCACCGGCTCCGTTTTCAAAGCAGGCACGGCCAACTCCGCTGAAAAGCTGGAGTTGCGAGAACGAGGAGTTCCCGCGGTAATAAAAGTGACGGGCGATCGCCCTTGATAATGATTCTCCTATAGCCTATGGTATTTACACAACAACGAACGCACGGAAGGTTATTGTTCCCATCCGAACGAATAAAAGAACAGTGGACATGCTCGTATGTGTCTCTGTTTTAAGAATGTCACCTGCAGTGAACACCGATTGTCTTATTTAGAAAATTAACCGGAGGTGTTATTGTTTTGTCGGCGCCTGTTTTCCTGTCTATCTCGATGTGTTCTGTGCTAAATTGATGCGGTGAGCTCAGGCATCCGGCAGAAATAGAAGCAGTGCGTATTTCACCGGAGAGCTGGAGCAGCAGCGGAGCAGAGAGACGGTGCAGCGGACGTGGTGGAAACTCACCCACTGACTGCTCTTAATTGTATTACTGTTTCTGCCGTGCTGGAGCAGAGAAGGACCGGAGAGGCAGCCGGTGGAATTCGGCCTTGAGTGCTGCTGCATTCATTTGTTTTTGTTTTTTTGCATTTTGATGACGCAGTGGCGGTGCGACGCTGTGGTGGCATGTGTTGCCAGATTGGGTGTTTTTCAGCTACATATTACGATGTCTTTTAGCGGGGTTTTCTATGGAAATCTGGCACTCCATGAACGATTGAACGACTGT
This sequence comes from Ammodytes marinus, assembly GCF_949987685.1. NCBI lineage: Eukaryota > Metazoa > Chordata > Actinopteri > Uranoscopiformes > Ammodytidae > Ammodytes > Ammodytes marinus. The sequence goes on from NC_137227.1 coordinate 367,056, forward strand.
AAGAGCGCTGTTCACAAACGCCAGAATGAGCGCGTTCGCAAAAACGTTCATGAGGCAGAAATACACACGTTCAGTTCACGTTCGCCCCCAATATGAACGCGTTCAGGCACAACACTGGTAGTGGTATATGTAACATTACTGATCTATTTGAAGATGATGTGTTCATATCATACTCAGACTTAGTGAGAAAATAAGCTCAAGGGAAAAGACAATTTTTGGAAGTACCTTCAAATCAGGAGCTGTCAGGACCTCAAAGATTCAGATAGAAACCACATCATGTATTACTTCAAACTACCTTGGGAGTGCAAACAAATTTCTATATTTTATAGGAAAACCAACCAATTGCTAAGCTATGACTGTCATAACCTAAAAGTAATATGGGAGAAAGATTTAGGTTGTATAATGGAGGACAGTACAGGGTTGAAAATTATATCTGACAATAGAAAGTACATAAGGGAAGCCAAAGGGAAATTCACCCAATATAAAATAATACACAGGTACTACTTAACACCACTAAGATTATATAGAATGGGAGCAATGAATAACAATTTATGTTGGAAATGTCAGAAAGAAGCAGGCACTTTATTACACTGTATTTGACCAGTATCTCCAAGACTTTGCCTGTTAGGTGACAGAAGTCAACTATATAACATGTCAAGTAAAGAGTTTTCTGTCATCATGGTTTGCATTACAGTGGCTGCAAGGACAATTCTTAAACACTGGAAAACACCTAAAACTCCAGGATTTTAAAAGAATGGGTTAACACCATGAAAAAAAACAGCCTCATATGAACATATGCTTACAGTTTTTCACAATTGCTTAAACACATTTCCTGATGGACTACCTCACTTTTTCAAAATCCTTAACACAAATTTCAAAACTCAAACACAAAATGCAAAATCCTTCACTTCCATTGCAAAAGCACACATAACCCTCAAAACAGTGTTAACTCTTCACTAAATGGTGTTTTCTTTTCAAATGACAAACACATACATCATATGACTAGACATTTCTTGCACTCATTGAACACTGGTGTGCAGAATGGAAAACACTATAGTATAAATGCAAACCACTATATGAATGCTTTATCAGTAGAATTATGCCTTTGCATGCTCATACACTTTCACCTACAGTAACAACAAATACTTTACGGTTTTTGCCAAATCCTAACACACATGTTGCAGAATAGTTTATTTTGCCATTTCAAACAAACACAATGAGTAGGTAGGACTGCAGTTCAAGCAATTCAGTGTCTCAGTATAAACTAAGAAACAATTACAGTAAAATTAGGGAACAATGGTAAAAAAAACAGCGTTGTAAGGAATTGGGTGGTTGGATTATGAATCCTTTTATGGATACCGCCTCCTATTTGCATCTGGCCACATCGCCTCATCAACATCACACTCACTAGCCTCGTTCGACTTGGAGCCGTCTTGCTCAGACCTGCGCAACTATGACGCGCATCTTGCTGAGCGCACAACAAAAATGCTGCATAAATGCTGTGCGCTCAGCAAGACGAGCGTCATAATTGCGCAGGTCTTAGACGGCGACATCTCAAACGAGGCTAATGTCATCCTTTGAGAAGCAACAGGGAAATGATCACCTGAGATCCAGTCTAAATCTCCTAATTATGGAGCGACTCAGGTTTAGCTGCACTCGCTGTCAGGCTCCCTCATTGATAGGCCATGATCTATAACATGGTCCACTATAGTGTTCCGGTTGTATGTGTCTCTTTCTGTTGCCTTCTTTGTCCTCGTACTCCTGTCGCTCTCTCTCCTCCTCTTCCCCTGACTCTTTACTGTCTCAGAAAGGAGCTGAGCTCACCTGGGGTCTATTTGTAGTGCTAAGGTTTAGACTGATTGGTATTCAATTAGTTTAATTTTTTTTCAAGAAGTGTGTTGGAGAATTTCAAACACAGTGCAAAGCATATATCGTGTTTGTAGGGTTGGTGCTTTGGTTTAGGGCATGGTTACAAAAGTTAGAGGTTGTGATGCTGTGGTCATAGCAGTCACTGTTAGTGTTTACAGTATTCGGCAAAAACTGTATTGTACCAAAATGTGCAGTCTACTGTAAATCACAGCAAACAGGAGCTCATCCCTGACCCTAGCTAACTTCACAAAAGCCTTTTGAGTTTAGAAATGTTATTGGCAGTGTGTTCTGTGTGAATACCAAGAGAGAGAATTCAGGAAGAGTGTGCAAGCTATAGAGAATTGTGTGTAGTGTTGTGAAAAATGTGTGTTTTGGAATGAGAATATGAGTCTAAGGCAGGAAATGTGTTTGGAGTTCAGCAGAATTGGTTAAGCAGTTGGTAAATTAGTTTCAGATTGTGCACATTGTGTCTGATGTTCCAAAAAATGTGTTTAAACAATTGTGAAAAACTGTAATAAGCTGATTACTATAAACAAGGATAATGCACCAGCATGGTATAGTTTCTGGACATATATCACACTGACCGACAAACCTGTAACTTGAACAAAGTTAATGGAATGTACTGATGCTTTTGATTGTTGCATGGATAACCATTCTAGTCACTCCAATATCAATGTGCCCCTAGAGCTGCTCTTGTTTTCTCCTGATTTTACGGATACAGGTTTTTTTTTCTATTTTTTTTAATGGCAACTGCTTTATTTGTACTGCAATTACAAATGTATCTGTATGTGTAACATTGTACCGTCTGCACCAAAGCGAAAATCCAATAAAAAAACTTGAATTACAAAAAAATAAGAAATTGAGAATAAATGTAGCAATTTAAAACCTCTCCAAATTCAGCCCAATTTCAGTCATCCTTCTTGTAGGGCTGGGCGGTAACTAGAATTTCAATTTCGATTACTATTATGTCTTCCCTCAATCATGAAAACTAAATAATCGTAATTAAACTATCATTGTGTAGCATCCGGGCTGATCTCAGTTCTTCCAATCCATGCGCCCTGCAATCTTGTCAAAGTTTGACTCCGCCTCATTTCCTCTTACCAAAAAGGGCACTGATGTGACGTTGGGGGGAGGGAGATACACCCATTTAGCTGACGTACCGTGACGTACACCGAATTAGCAACCTTAGCACGCCCGCCAGTAGCTAGGCTAACAGCACACCCTCTACTGGATACGAAGTGAGGGACAGAGGCTAGCTGTCACTCAAGAGGCCACACCCCTAATTGTTCATATATTTTAACCTCCAAAAGAATAAAAACTAGCCTGCTACAAAAAAAAATCACCCCCCCTCAGTGTTGTCATGGAGATATGAACTAAACATACAGACTACAATGGTTTTTTGGTCCAGGCCCTAAATAGGTTTAATAATGCTGTGAAAACGGGATATTTTACATTGGAGTCAAGGAAAAATAGCTCTGTTTTTAAACCTGCCCCTAGTGGCCACCGGAAGTTACTGCAATGTTTGTCACTTTCGCATTGGCTGCTGGTAGAACCTACTATCTATGTGTAGAACTTGCTGTGGTTGGGGCTTGGCCGCACGCCTTGGCGTGTAGGCTTGTTAATGCAGCAAACCCTTCATTCAGCCGTGCGCTCTGCTCGGCCCCTCCCTCACCTGGTAGTTCAGCTTACAGTTGGTGCCGAGTTGGAGGAAGACTGTAAGTATTGCCGGGAGCTTTGAAAAACTTGTAGAAGACGGCAGAAAGTCAGCCTTTGGTCGAGAAGAAAGGTAAAAACTAATTGTGTCTCAAAACACTTCAGACTCACAACAGACTAAATAATGTGCAAGATATGTCACGCGCGGACATCGAGTCATGTGACATACGCGACCGTGAGAGAGAGAAAATAAGGAATGTGGCCGTGTCTGCATCTCCAAACATCACGACCAATTAGTTTAATCACTTTAAGTCGAATCATAGTGGTCTATGACCAAGGAATAAAAAAAACAGGCAGTTTAAAGCTCCTTGACTTCTGCCATTTTTTATGATAGGTCCATGCTTCTGCCACCACAACAGTCAACACTCTACAATGCAATATCCAGCTCCATGAGACATGAATAAAGTATGCCCCTACATTCAATGCTAGCAAAAGACGTGCCCTATAAACACACTTTTATTTTTACATAATTATTTTATTCAATTATTAAAAATATTTTTCACTTATTTAGTAGCATTTTCCTTTTTTCAATTAGGATATGTTTAAAGTCTAAAGTCATGGTGTAAATATAAACAACCTTGTTTAAAGTTAAATAAATGCATGATGTTCTTAAATCAATTAATAATTTTCTTTAATAATCGTGATTAGGGGAGACCGGGGCTAGTAGGCACACTTTTTACTCTAGTGAGAATTGCTAATCATCTAAACATCTTTCAATAGTCATTCCTACATTAAATTGAAGCTTAAGGTGTTGGCTTGAAATGTGAACCCCTCACTTTTTCTAACTTTTTTTTAATAAAGAAGAAATTTACCATCAAAGACACTCTAACACATTGTGACAACCGACCCCATCAAGGGGTCGGTTGTCACACACTATGGGGTTGTTTGTCACAATGTTATCTTTATGGGAAACATCTTCAAAAGAAGGCAAGAAAGCAGAACTACATTTGAAAGTTTAATTTCATTGTCAAGTTGAAAAATAGGCCTACATAACATGCATCTTAACACAAAATGAGCAAGGAATAAACAAAATGGAAATCCATATTAAGACCAACCTACTGTATGTAACAACATAAAGAACAAAACAAATAGGTCTAACAATAATAGCCTACTCAACTAGGCTACACACATTCACTATCTGAGAAATGCCTCGTTTCCACCGAGTAGAGCGGGTCGGATCGGAGCGGCTCAGAGCGGGACAGCTCACTTTTAAGAATCTCTGTGTTGTTTCCACCGCCGACCCTACCCTTACTGGTAGGGCGGGGTTTAGGCTGGACTGCGATAGCCGCCGCCAGAATGTGGGTCAAACTATCGGGCTGTGGAACAACTGTGGTCAAGCCAGCGGTCTCTTGTTTTTGCTTGTTCAAACCAGCCGCTTCTTTATTTATTCCCCCCGTGTTGTGAGCACAGAGACGGCTCGGTGCAACTGCCAAAACTCTCTTCACTCTAGCCGAGGTGACTACAAACGGCGGAAATGATTCAAACCAGCCGCTTCTTTAGGCTATTTATTCCCCCCGTGTTGTTGTGAGCGTGTATTTACTACTATCTATGGTGTAAACACACAGAGACGGCTCGGCGCAACTCATAGAGACAGTGAGCGAACAGTGCTGGCTGCGGCAGCTACGTGACTGTGGGACACAGTGTAACCAACTGATTAATTTATTGACGAGGAAAAACACCACACAATAAACAGAGCTGTGCTCACATTTTCACCAAAACACAAGACTATCTTCACTCTTGCCGAGATGACTACACATGGCGGAAATAATTATTTCGACCAATCAAATGACGGCAGTGTGTCGCTCCGCTTTTTAGGCACCATTTCAGGCGGCTAGTACCCCTACGGAGGAGTACTGAGATTTGGAGCGGCTCAGAGCGGTTAGGTGCGCTTAAACCGTACCCTACCCAACTTTTGGCAAATGAAAAGCCAAACTACCCGGACTGAACCGCTCCGATCCGACCCGCTCTACTCGGTGGAAACAAGGCTTTACAGTGACGGCAAATGTAGGGTCTGCTCACTCTAACTAAGCAGAGCGTGTGTGCCCACTGGTTGCACATACAACACTTCTCCCTTACCTTCCCTGAACGGGTGCTGGAGAACGTTTCCATACAAACCAATTCACAAACTATCCTCTTCATCTGATGAAGATTCCTCCTCCTGTCTCTTTCTCTTCTGTTTCTTCTTCCCCAGCTGGTGTGGAGTGCACTGGGGTGCAGTAGCCTTGGCAACTGGTCTAGTTTGGGATGCACTGGGTCGTTTTGATTTTGTTGCCCTTTTTCTCTTTTGCATGCTAGCTGCCTTTTCCTGCTCTATTCTCTTCTTCTCTGGGGTGTCAGTGAAGATACAGCTTGACATTTTCTTTTGTTATTGGGTTCCTTTCCTGGCTGAACCTTTTAAATAACATGTGACAACCAACCCCCCAAAAAATGTGACAACCAACCCCAACTGGAATTTCTTGCTAGCATCAAGGCCAACAACCATCTGACAACTAATTAGCTTGCTAACAACAATCTAAACTATAGCTTACCCTTCACACTTTTTTAGGGTAACAAGTGTTTTGTTATAAACCCATTGTGTAAAAGCCTAGAACAAAAATACAGAGGAGCTAAATATTTTCAATTTGACATGAAAAACACAAACAGTCCTCTCACCTCAAATTCAGCAGTTTAACTCCAAGGAAGACTATGTAGGTGACCTCTGATCCCAATTCTGGATATTTACATACCAAAATTTAACAGACAGCGCCTTCTGGTTCCAAGATATAATGATTGTGACAACCAAGCCGTGTGACATATAACCCCGTTCTCCCCTACACAATGTCTATCAAAATAATCATGATCAGGATTTTTTCATAATCGAGCAGCCCAACCTTGCAATTTCCATGGTTTGGATCAATTATAAACAATTACATTATTAAACAGGTAATCAATCAGTAGTAACATTTTGACTTCATATCTACAGGTTCTTTATTGTGATGTTATCAGAGTCAGTGAGCTCCACGGTAACGCAGTAATTGACAGACTGACTGAAATGCTCTTTAGCTGGACAGAAACTCCCCTCTTCTAACCCCTCGCCCCTCTTAAAATCCACAAACGTTTTGCCTTTACGGTTGCACATAGTCGCGACCCCAAAAAAGTTGTCCGCGTACTGACCCCCTAAAGGCCCATTCTGAGCCAGGGAAAGCCGTGTGTGTGTGTGTGTGTGTGTGTGTGTGTGTGTGTGTGTGTGTGTGTGTGTGTGTGTGTGTGTGTGTGTGTGTGTGTGTGTGTGTGTGTGTGTGTGTGTGTGTGTGTGTGTGTGTGTGTGTGTGTGTTTGTCTATCAATCTTCCTTTTCTGCAGTATAACTCCAAGCCCATTGCTTATGTATTTTTGGGGAAGGTATTGGAATTAGAAAAATCCCACTATAATCCCAATGATGATTTAATATAGAACAGGTGTTTTCAAAGTGTGAGAGAGTGAGCCCTCCCTCAGAGAACAAATTTCAGCTTTCTTTAACGAGACCTATTTCTCTGTAATATAGTGAATGCATTTAAATGCAGTGAGAGGAACGAAGCAGAAGAACTCTTGTCCAGCTATCTTTATTTCCACAGATGAGGCTGAAATAGGCTATAGACTATACACAGTGCATGGGCAACTGAAGGCAGCCCCATTTCCAAATGTTTTTAAATAAACTCAATACACACTGTGCATGCCATGGACTTGAACGTGACGTGATCAGTTAACCTCGGATTACCTCCCAGATGATCTGATTCAATTATTAGGCTATTAACTATCTAGACCAAAACATTATATTTATTTTGTTGTATGATAACTTACATTTGCATAATATGATGTTAATATCAAAAACACAAAACCCCCCGGGCATATAGAACATTGTAGTCAAATTTACCAGTGCTCTCTGGTGGACAAACTGAGTAATAACGCCTACTCTTTTAAAATAACCTACAATATTTTTTCCCTAACAACCAATGAGGAATATATTAATATTGTTAATCATGTATATTAAATTATTTCAGACGTTTAATAGGAAGTTTAACTTTTCTCGTCTTATCAGTTTTTCAGGCGTCTTAACGACTATAAGATCGACCACAAGCTGCTTCTGACGGGAACTCCTCTGCAGAACAACCTTGAGGAGCTGTTTCACCTGCTCAACTTCCTCACACCCAACCGCTTTAAGTAGGACTTCACACATGCACACACACACTGATATTTTCTTTTTTTTTGGTGAACCTTTTAACAGTCACTTGCAACAAATGTTTGTCATTGGCCAAAATAGTGATAATGTTTATTTTCTTTACATAAAATACAGTGTATAACTTCTTTAATTTTTCTGTGATATATAATTAATGGAGTCAGTTTATGTCTGCTTGAACTAAAGGTGCGCCCACACCAAACGCGTAGCACACGATGGCCATCGCTTCTAACGGCCCTAATGCGTCACTTGATCATTTTGTGTCAAAAATGGTTAATCGCATCTAACGCATCTACGCCTCCAGCTTCCCTCTCACTATTTTATTTCCCTTAATCAACCATGGCTGAGATCAGACCTGACACAACAGTGTGCATGTCCGCACACAAACAACAACAACACAGCCAACAACTGTGCCAAATGACAAATAAACAGCAACTGAACAGCACAAATAACCTATAGCATTAAAACAGCATTGTATATTCACGCCGCTTGGAAATGTACACAATTAAAAGCGAGGCAGCAACATACCAAACACATACAGCAGCATTGTGTACACAGCGGTACAAAATAAGGGCAAGTAGCCTTCATTCCCCTACCTGGCTGTGACAGGGGCTGACGCAGATAAACACCGGTGCAAACACCGGTGAAAGTTCCCCGTACTTGGCCATTATGTTCATAATATGGTAAGTTTAATAATGCTCTCAGGCGCTAACTTGGTTTATTAAAGCTGCACATATTCACTGAATTAACCAGGAATTACATTCTCCTGGGTCATTTTCCCCATGTCTTGTAGAACCCAGAGTGGCTGTCATACAGCACCGGCTGCCCACAAAGACATTTTTCTCCTCTATGTTTCTCAGCCTCTGTGTATACTGTACTCCGACCGTGCCGATGTCCGTGACGTTGGCTCATTCTCCAAGCTGATTAGCTATCGCGGCTAAGAGTGACGCATATAGGTGTAAAAAGTTAAATATTTTCAACTTCAAGCAATGAGGCGTTACACACGTAGGAGCATCAAATCACATGAAACGCCAGAAACGCGCCGCTTTAACGCCTGAAACGCTCGAAACGCCTCTACGCGCCTAAACCAATGGTTTCCTATGTAAAAATGCCGATTTTTTATGCCTCTATCGCGAGCTACTCGTTTGGTGTGGGCGAACCTTAAGAATTCAGTGTTACCAGTCCTTCCCCCTTCCATCTCTCCATGCAGTAACCTTGAGGGCTTCCTGGAGGAGTTCGCCGACATCTCCAAGGAGGACCAGATCAAGAAGCTCCATGACCTGCTGGGGCCTCACATGCTGCGTAGGCTGAAGGCAGACGTCTTCAAGAACATGCCCTCCAAGACCGAGCTGATTGTCAGAGTGGAGCTCAGCCCCATGCAGAAGTACGACACAGGAGGGGGTTTTAGGGGAGAAGTGTGGATGTAGTTATTTTTGGCTGGCTTCACTCTGCAGTCTAGACATGTGAATGTCGCTGAGTGAGTGCGTTAGTGAGTGGTGACTGAGTAAGAGGAAGACTAAATCCAGCGACAGGTCAGAAAAGTCTTTACATCATATTATTCAGCCCTCATTGGAGGTCTACCTTTCAAAATTAATCTGCACCAGACAGAGTGGGTCGACGACACTGCACTGTCTGAATTAGGCACCGTGTATATTGTTATGGAATTACATGTCATATGTCGAGCGAGAGATAAAACCGTGTGTGAACCAGCAAATTATTTTATTTCACACATTGACTGCCACGCTAGTGTTGTGCAGTGTCTTACTTTTAGGCCTATTAGAATAATTACCAAAGACACCCCTGCTGTTAAAAACTGGACTAATGCATGTTTTATTGGTAGGCCTAAATAAAGTGTTTTAATTAGAGCAACAGTTATAAGTTAAGTCGCTGTGTGACTGGCAGCGTGCGTGTGTCAGAGCGGGTCTTTGGTTTCTCTCTCACACACGCTACAGCCTCACAGTGACAGAGATACGTGGATGAGAGTCATTAAATGTTTGCCTGTCCTAAGCTTGAGGACAAAGCAGACACACAGAGCAAAATATAAAGGGGGGGGGGGGGGGGGGGGCGCCGTGAGTTGGCGTGCTGCCTTGATTTCCAACTGACCAAAAAACAAAAATAGTTTTTATTTATTTTTTTATTTTTTGTGCTAGCAAGCGCATGTGTGCTTGTGTATGGTCATATCCGCGCGAAAGGCCGCGATTTGCAGTAAATAAATGTCCACATGTGTCTCCAAGTGTCTCTGTAGGCTATTTAAAAAGAAATCAAGCAAGTAGACTAATAATAACATTAATGAATTATTGGTTATCGCATCACAGAAGGCCTATTGGCCTATAATAATAAAAAACACCACCTTAACTATGTTTACAGTTTAAATTTTTTTTGAATGGCTTCCGGGTTGCAGAGCATGGAGTAGGTGCGTTCGGTCTCTAGCTCCCACTGACTATTTTGGACTTAACTGATTAAACCCTATTTTCATCGATTTTTTTGTGCTTGTATTGCCGGTAACACTAGCACTGATTTGGAAAAATGCCCAGAGGAAAGAAAGGAGCAAAAAGAGATTCAGCAGAGTCAGATATGTCCTCGGACAGCGTGGCTAGCACTGACGTTGGTGCTAGCTCAATGGCTTCCATTCCGGACCTGCTTGAGCAGCATAGAGTAGCCATAGCCGCGGAGTTCAAGTCATCGTTCGACAGAATGGTCACTAAACTAGACAACATCCAGGCCGTGGTCTCAGGCCATGGGAAACGTATAACGGATCTCGAGGAGAATGCAGAAACTGTTTGCGGACGCCTGGAGCAACTTGAGGCTACGTGCTCTTCACTGCAGGAAGACAACAAGTCGCTGAAATCTAAACTATCGGATTTGGAAGGGAGAAGCTGGAGACAGAACGTTCGTATTGTGGGCTTACCAGAGTCACTTGAGGGTGCACGCCCCACCGCCTTTTTCTCCGAGCTCCTCGTCGAGGTTTTTTGTGATCAAGTTCTCCCTTCTCCCCCGGAACTGGACAGAGCTCACCGCACTCTGGCACCCAAACCGGGCCCGCGTGAGAGACCGCGACCCGTCATCATCCGCCTCCACCGATACCAGATTAAAGACTTGATCATGAGAGAGGCACGTAAACAGGGCGAGCTGGAATACCACGGCCACAAGCTCCGGTTCTACGAGGATTACAGCGCGGAGGTCGTGAAGCAGCGGGCTGAATACAGGGGGGCCATGGCTGAGCTTTATCAGCGCAGTCTCCGTCCCTCTCTCCTATTCCCTGCGAAGCTTCGCATTACTCTCCAGAGCGGCGAGAGAAGGTGGTTGCGGTCCGTCTCTGAAGCATCTAACTACATCTCTACATTGGGTGCGAGTCCGTAGTAAATATGATTGCCTGCTGTGAGTATACAAATTTGGACAAATGCTCTTTTCATAAACCCCAGCCAAACTCTCAGACTGATGGTACTACACGCATTTTTTCTCCCTTTTTTAAAAATGAGTAAATCAGCTGGGTGAGCGTGACATTTTTGTTGCTTGTCATTTTGACGTATTGTCTAGCTCACTCGCTTTTTTATTTTATTTGTATCTCTATTTTAAAACGGCTGGATTAGCGTGTCTGTTCTTTCTTTTTTTATTTTCTTTTTCTTTTTTGCCTTTTGGACAGCTTGTCTAACTCACGCCTTGTTCTTTTTTTTGTATTTTGAATCTGCTGGGTGAGCATGGTATTTTTGTTTAGTGTGTTGTAATTTTGACAGTTTGCTGGATTGTTCATAGTGTTACTAGGCTGTTATGGGGTGAAATGTACAAGACCTATGTGGGAAGCTAGCACAGGTCAGGAAGTTAAGGCTTGGAATGTTCGTTGTGAGACTAGTAAGGGTCTTTTGGGGTTTGCTGTTTAGAGCAATATATGGGGTGGGTTCGGGGTGGGATGGGTTGGTGTTAATTGAGGGTTTAGCTGATAAGCCATCACCTGCTGTGTTTTCCTTTTTTTGTGTGTTTTTCTTTCCCTCTGTATTTTGCTACTCTTTTTCTTATCGGAGCAACTCTTTTTATTCTCACTATAACTGAGCTAGATGAAGGGCAATCTTAATTTAATTAGTTGGAATGTCAAGGGGCTAAATCACCAAGTGAAAAGGGGTAAGGTCTTAACCCACCTAAAACGGCTCAGGGCTGGAATGGTTTTCCTTCAAGAAACCCACTTACTTGACTCTGACCATGGACGATTAAGTAAATGCTGGCGTGGACAATTTTTTCATTCTAATTTCAGGGGTAAGGCAAGGGGCACAGCTATCCTTATTGATAGTAATATTCCTTTTGAGTCCTCAAACATTATATCAGATAAAAATGGACGTTTTATTATTGTCTCAGGCAAACTTCACAATAAGTCAGTCATCTTGGCCAACGTCTACGCGCCTAACGTCGATGATGTAGAATTCTTTAAGAGATTTTTTTCTCAACTCCCTGATCTCAATTCCCATTCTCTTATTCTTGGTGGGGATTTTAATTGTTATCTAGATCCAGTCTTAGATTGCTCTTCCCCCAAACCTGCCACTCTTAGCAGATTTGCAGGTTATATCAAATCATTTCTTGCTGATTATAGCCTCTCTGATCCATACAGGTTTTTATACCCCACAGGAAGAGAATATTCATTCTTTTCACATGTCCACCATACTTACACCCGAATTGATTATTTTTTTGTTGATAATTCATTGATGTCAGACCTAAAGTCATGCAGTTATGAAAGTATTGTGATCTCAGATCACGCTCCTCTGCTCCTTCAACTGGCTTTCTCTGACGTTGAGTATACAAGAAGGCAGTGGAGACTGGATCCATTGTTGCTCACAGATGAGAGTTTTCTTTCACACATCTCTACACATATTAAAACTTTTTTGAGTATAAATAAAACACCAGATGTGTCCAATGCAACAATTTGGGAAGCCCTGAAAGCCTATTTGAGAGGTGAAATTATATCATTTGCAGCATACAAAAATCAGTGTACAAAACAGAAACAAACTGAAATTGCTGATCAGATTCTGAACATAGACAGACAATATGCTAATTCACCTTCATCTGAACTTTACAAAGAAAGTTAAAAACTTCAGACAGAATTCAACCTTCTTTCCTCTCGTCAAGTTGCTGACCAGTTGCTTAGGAGCAGAAGTACTTTTTACGAGCATGGTGACAAGATTGGTAAACTCCTGGCCAATCAACTGCGCGGATTTAGAGCGAAGCAACTCATCCCTGGAATACGGACAGACAGTGGGTGTACAACATCAGATCAGAAATTGATAAACGAAAAGTTCAAAACATTCTATTCAAATTTGTATAGTTCTGATTGTACAGTAGACGTAACGGTGATGGAAACCTTTTTCAGTAACCTAAACATGCCTTCCCTTTCTCAAGACCTGAGACATAGCCTTGAGGCACCTATTACTCAGAAGGAAATTATTGCAGCAATAACATCTGTGCAATCAGGCAAATCTACTGGTCCAGACGGACTTCCATCTGACTTTTTTAAGACATTTTCAGCCGAATTGTCGCCTTTTTTATGTTCAGTATTCTCAGACTCATTTGACTCAGGTAAACTCCCGCCTTCGTTCTATCAGGCCTGTATTTCCCTGTTGTTAAAAAAGGATAAAGATCCTCTAGATTGTGCATCATACCGACCAATTTCACTATTAAATACAGATGTGAAGATACTTGCTAAAATTCTCGCCCACAGATTGGAGGATGTTCTCCCCTCTATCATATCCCCCGACCCAAACTGGGTTTATAAAGGGACGCCAATCATTTTATAATATCCGCCGGCTAATGAACATTTTATATTCCCCCAGAAATATTGAATCAGAATGCCTCGCTTCTATATGGATGCTGAAAAAGCATTTGATAGAGTAAAATGGAATTATTTGTTTTTCACCCTTGAAGAATTCGGTTTGGGTCCTGTTTTCACTTTTTGGGTTAAATTATTATATGCATGCCCTTCTGCCTCAGTATTAACAAACAGCCGTTACTCAAGTAGTTTTGATCTGCACCGAGGGACCCGGCAGGGTTGTCCTTTGAGCCCGCTCCTTTTTGCTATTGCAATCGAACCACTTGCGATTGCCATTCGCGGTAACAAACAGATTCAGGGGACATGGAGAGGAGGAATTGAACATAAGGTATCATTATACGCCGATGACTTACTTTTGTTTGTCGTCAAGCCAGCCATCTCTTTACCGGAGGCACTTTCTGTGTTGGAGGTCTTTAGTCAGTTTTCTGGCTATAAACTTAACTTGAGTAAGAGCGAACTCTTTCCGATTAATAAAGAAGCTCTTAAACTTGATTATACAGCTCTCCCACTCAAAGTGGTGACAGATCATCTGAGTTACCTTGGGGTATGTTTTACCAGAAATTTTAAAAACCTATTTAAATCGAACTTCCTCAAATTATTGGATCAGGCGAAGCAAATATTATCGAAGTGGTCTCCTCTGGCTTTCTCTCTCATAGGTAGAATAAACTCAATTAAAATTACATTACTCCCAAAGTTCCTATATCTATTCCAATGTCTCCCCATCTTTCTCCCCAAATCCTTTTTTCAGGCCCTTGATTCTTTAATGATAAATTATATTTGGAATGGTAAACACCCTCGGTTACGGAAAGCTTTTCTTCAAAGACCCAAACAAACAGGTGGAATGGCCCTCCCTAATTTCCAATACTATTACTGGGCTGCTAATATCCGTTCTTTAGTGTATTGGGTGCATTTTCACCTTGACGACTCAGCCCCAGTCTGGGTAACAATGGAGTCCAGCGCTATTAGCCCATTGTCTCTATCTGCCCTCTTAAGCGCCGCACTTCCACTCTCTTCGGCTATTCCCAACAGTAGTCCCGTGATTAAGCACTCCATTCGAATTTGGACCCAATTTAGGAAGAATTTTGGAATGCAGAATTTTTCACTTTTCAGCCCAATTGCAGCTAATCATTTGTTTACTCCCTCGACGGTGGATGGTGCATTCAAGATCTGGCATAAAAAAGGCTTAAAATGCATTGGTGATTTATTCATTAATGATCTATTTGCTAGTTTTTCTCAATTGACAAAACATTTTGGTATCGAAAAGACTAATTTTTTCCAATTTCTGCAAATCAGGCATTTTACGCAGAAGTTAATTCCCCAATTCCCTTATAAACCGCCAGCCAATCATGTCGATTTGTTTCTTTCTGTAAACCCCACATTAAAAGGCTCAATTTCTGTGTTTTTCAACCTTATTTCGAAGTTGCATAGCCCCTTATTAGCAGCTATAAGAACCCTGTGGGAGCAGGACCTAGGTTCTGCCTTCACAGATCACATGTGGGATTCAGTCCTGGATCGGATACACTCTACCTCCATGTGCGCCCGACATGCTCTTGTGCAATTTAAAGTAGTACATCGTATCCACATATCTAAAACTAAATTAGCTTGTATGTTCCCCGATGTAGACCCGACCTGTGATAGCTGTAAGAGCGCACCGGCATCACTCTTTCTCATGTACTGGTTGTGTCCCACCTTGACTGAGTTCTGGACATCAGTTTTTCAAACAATTTCTGAAGTACTTCAGCATCAAATTGAGCCGAACCCTTTCACTGCAATTTTTGGCATTGCTCCAAATCCGGGCTTGCCTAAAGTGAAGCTGAAGGTACTGGCCTTCACCGCATTACTTGCTCGTAGGGTTATCTTACTCAAGTGGAAAGATCCTGCTCCTCCTTCCCACTCACCAGGGGCGTCACTAGGTTTTAAGGACGGGGGGGCTTAGCCCCAAGGAGATGCACAGAATGTGAGCGAACGTTTAATTTCACCAGAGCCGGCCCAAGCCTTCAGGGGGCCCCAAGCGAAATATGATTTGGGGGCCCCTCTCCAATTGTAGCGCTGCTGAAACTATAGATCTTTGTTAGATACCATTCACACACCCAGTGTTTTCCGCTAGTGCCTCCACTGTGCAGCTGTGCGAAAATAATAGCCAGCTGAGATCCTTACCCTCCTAGGGGGGTCCGGGGGTTTGCCCCCCCGGGAGATTTTTTTACCTTTTTTGAGTGAAATGCATGAATCTGGTGCACTTTGAGAGGAAAATTAAGAGGCTAAATCTGAGGAATTTTGTGTGAACAAATCATTTGGAGACACTGGGTCAGATGAATTAGAAGCTATTGAAGAAGTGAGTGAGTGCCACTCACATTGGATTAGAGACATTATGTCATGTATGAATTTAGAGAAAATACGTTATACTACCCAGGGATCCGAGAATAAATTTGACAGAATTTGGCGCCCCTTCCAAAATTATTTTAAAAAACAACAACAACAACAACAACAACAACAACAACAACAATAGAAGAGTAGCTACCTCCTCCCCTCTTTTATTTGATTTAATTTTATTTCTTTATGTTTTTTTTTTTTTTTTTTCATATTGATTGTTTATTTTTGTTTCTTGTAGCGTGTATTTCGTTTATGTCATTTTTAACATTGTGTATTGTTTTTTGTGCTGATTTTTTGATGCAGGATTGTTTGTGGCTGCGTGTGGGGTTGGGATATGGGCGGGTGTGTTCGGGGGAAGAAAAAAGGGGAAAAAACTTAATCATTGTAATGTAATTGCTTCGCAAATCGTTTGTTGAATAAAAAAACCTTTGAAAGAAAGAAAAATGTTTTGAATGAAATGCAAACCTCAGTGAATCATTTGCTCTTGTTTCTCTGTCCTGAGATTCACACAGACTGAGCAGTCTTGTTTAAATGTTACAAATTGAGCTAATAAACTGAACTTTGAATTTTTTTGCTGCAGAAGTTATCTCAGCTAATTTTTGTCATCTAATTTTATAATAAGGTGATTGTATGCAGAATACTCGTGCCAGAAACTCATACAGTGGTTTTGTACAGATAAATAAATAAATATTAGCAGGTTCTCAATAGTATTTCAATTTAGGGGACAATTTTTGTCCCTTAGGGGGGGCATGACAGAAAATAATTGAGAACCACTGGGTTAGAGAAAGTGGTAGAGCTTATTTCGTGACACATCTTTTTTAACTAACCTTATTTTTTATTGTATTATTTTTTGCCACTACTTATGAATCTATATCTACCACACAGTAATTTTAACATTAATTTTACTACTAAACCCAATTACGGACAAGCCATATACTAGGTATTCACCTAGTCTTGGTGAATACGGCACTGTGAAGATACTTGAAACTTTTTCTTTCAAATGTAGGGGAGAACGGGGTAATGTGAGACACTTTTTACATTTGCTCCCCTTTAAGCGAGCTAAAATGATTTATCAGTCAAATTTACAGATTTCCCATTAATTCAGGATGTTTTCTAGAAATGGGCACGAGTTCACCAGAGCTTCACAGTTTGCCACTGGAATCCTCTTCCACTCATTCATGACGACATCACAGAGCTGGTGGATATTAGAGACCTTGCACTACTCCAGCTTCCGTTTGAGGATGCCCCACAGATGCTCAATAGGGTTTATGCTTGGCCAGTCCATCACCTTTACCCTCAGCTTCTTTAGCAAGGCAGTGGTGGTCTTGGAGGTGTGTTTGTGGCAACACAAAATAGTGACACTTTGGGCCCAATTTGGACATTTTCACTTAGGGGTGTACTCACTTTTGTTGCCAGCACTTTAGACATTGATGGCTGTGAGTTTAGTTATTTTGAGGGGACAGTAAATGTACACTGTTAGACAAGCTGTACACTGACTACTTTACATTGTATCAAAGTGTAATTTCTCCAGTGATGTCCCATGAAAAGATATAATGAAATATTTGAAGAAATGTGAGGGGTGTACTCACTTTTGTGAGATACTGTAACGCGCCCCACACACATCCTGCGTCTACCTCTGGAGCGCGTCGCGTTACCTTACTGCTGCCTCTCTCGGACTTTTCTCGGACACACATGCAACGTCTCAGCAGCTGCTGCTGCTTGTTGGAAGTTTTATTTTGAAGGGGACACACCAGGAAATGGTGAAACTACAGCGAAAGCTGCCAGTATGAAGTCAATATGACTCTCAGCAGAGTATTTCAAAAATCACTTTACTGATTTATACGGGAGAGAGAGAGGGGGGTGTGGTCGGGGAAGAAGAAGGCCGTAGACACAGATAGAGCAACGGAAAACTGTTGCGCTCATCATGATCTTTTTTATTTCTTCACTATATTGGATCTCTATATGTGTCATTTATCCAAAAATGAAATGCCAGAACTAATTGAAAATTAGGTTTTAAATCCCTCGGATTTTGATTGCACAATTAAATCGTGAAATAAAGGGATTATTCGCGTATACGACTGAGGGATGTTTTATTTTGAAATAAACACACCGGGTAAACGTGTAACTAGAGTGAATGCTGCTGGTATGACTGTCAGCAGAGTATTTCTCTATCAGTTAAAGCACAGAGACGCGAGAGAGACGCGCTGCTCTCAGAAAAAAATAGGCGAGCCTCCTGAGGTGAAGGGGAGCGTCGCTGCAGACGTGCCTCCGACGCGCCTCAGCAGTGCGTCTGAGGTTGGATGTGTGCTCGCTCTACGTTGATTTCACAGTCTGTGACAAAAAGTCAGACGCAGACGCGAGGTAGACGCGCAGTAGAGGTAGGATGTGTGTGGGGCGCGTAAGTCTTTTTGGGCATTGTTTACATTATTGTTTGTATCGTTCCTTTTTTTGTCTTTGCGATTTTTAAATACAGGAAATACTACAAGCTGATCCTGACGAAGAACTTTGACGCTTTGAACTCCAAAGGCGGTGGAACCCAGGTGTCCCTGCTCAACATCATGATGGACCTAAAGAAGTGTTGCAACCACCCCTACCTCTTCCCTGTTGCCTCCATGGTGAGAACACACACACACGCACGCACACACACACACACACACACACACACATTCCTTAAGAATTACTCCCAAATCACAGAGCAGTGACACCTTTTGGTGATGTTTATGTAGTGCTTTTGTGTCATATGTTTTACTTTTAAGAAGTTGCTTATCATTTAAATGAAAGCTGGGATTCTGGAATTTTCTTTACATTACATACTATGTAACCTTTCATTAGTCACTGCGAGTAAAATAATCATCAAGCAGAGATTGTTTGTTGTTTGCTTGTATTTAACTTTTTGCATTGGTTTATGTGTGTGTGTGTGTGTGTGTGTGTGTGTGTGTGTGTGTGTGTGTGTGTGTGTGTGTGTGTGTGTGTGTGTGTGTGTGTGTGTGTGTGTGTGTGTGTGTGTGTGTGTGTGTGTGTGTGTGTGTGTGTGTGTGTGTGTGTGTGTGTGTGTGTGTGTTTGTTTGTTTTTGCAGGAAGCACAAAAAACTCCCAGCGGTGCTTACGAGGGGTCGGCCCTCACTAAGGCCTCTGGGAAACTGACGCTGTTGCAGAAGATGCTGCGGAAACTGAAAGATCAGGGACACCGGGTACTGGTCTTCTCACAGGTACACCCACACACACACACACACACACACACACACACACACAGATGGACACACCTCCACACATGTTCACTCAGCAGCAGGCATTCAGCTGTGCGAGGGTATTCCGGGATAGATGAAAAAAAAAAATTTCTCTTGTTACAGATGACTAAAATGTTGGACTTACTAGAAGATTTCTTGGACCATGAAGGTTATAAGTATGAGAGAATTGACGGCGGCGTCACAGGGGCGCTGAGACAAGAGGCCATTGACCGCTTCAATGGTGAGACGCTGGCAAAACTTCTCTTTACAGTTAGAGTTCCAAGTAACATGTACACTTACACAGGCAGCTACTTAAAAACTGATCATTTGGTTGGACAAAGAACAAAGAACTCAGGCCATGGGGGGGGGGGGCATTTGTCACCAGCAAAATTTATGTAAAACTAATAGAAAATTGGTCACAAAAAATTATATATTTAACACGTATACATTTAGATCCCTAAACTTTTCTGGCTGAAAAAAAGTTTCAGATTTAGGCAAATGACCGGTGTTACAAGAGACACAGTTTAACCCATTGATGACTATGGCAATCTAGGATGCATGTCCTTAGTGCCTGAGGGTTTTCTGAAAAAATAGTACGAATGGTCAACATCTTCCAAAACCTTAATATCTTAGCCTGTGTAGCAAATAGAAACATGAAATAAAATAAATTTAAAAGGTAAGGTTCACAGGTTTTATTTAAACATGCTCCCTTAGCGCTTACAAACCAATTTTTTTTTCTAAAAATCGTCAAAATTAGATGGGGGGAAAAAAGAATAAATAATATAAAATATTTAAAAATAATGTGCTATATGAGGTTATAAACCTGCTTCCTTTTAGCATGGATAGTAGTGACTGAGTGTGCAGTGTACGGATAAAGATAGACAGATATAGGATGGAGGAGATAGCTTTATTTTATTATTTAGTTCAATTATCACTGGCACCATAAATCCAACTTCCCAGTTTGGCCCAGCCGTTTGGATCAGCTGGTCCAAACGGCTGTATACCACGGAGATGAAAACAAAACTGATACTTAACTATCGCCTGGCTGGGCTGAATTTGAGTTGGAGCAGCAAAATATAGCCTAAATTGTTAAATATTGTTAATAAATACACTGTAAAAAAATACCTTAAATTTACAGTAAATTCCTGGCTACCTAATTGCATTAATTTCACGGTATGGTCACAGTAATTTCCTGTACATATTTTCACAGTAATTTACAGTAAATAGTTCACAGTAATTTACAGTAAATAAATCACAGTAAATTACAATAAAAATACAACTGCATACAGTATCTTCACAGTTACCATGCCCATGGACTTACTGTGATATAGCAATATATAGCTGTGTTATTACAGTACCTTGCGGTACTTAAATTACAATTAATAGCTGTATTTTAACATTTTTACTGTGAAAGTAATGCAATTAGGTAGCCAGTAATTTACTGTAAATTCACTGTTATCTTTCCCATGGAATTACTGTGATATAGCAATATATAGCTGTGTTATTACAGTACCTTGCGGTACTTAAATTACAATTAATAGCTGTATTTTAAATGTTTTACTGTGAAAGTAATGCAATTAGGTAGCCAGTAATTTACAGTAAATTCACTGTTGTCTTTCCCATGGAATTACTGTAATATAGCAATATATAGCTGTGTTATTACAGTACCTTGCGGTACTTAAATTACAATTAATAGCTGTATTTAAATTTTTTTACTGTGAAAGTAATGCAATTAGGTAGCCAGTAATTTACTGTAAATTCACTGTTGTCTTTCCCATGGAATTACTGTGATATAGCGATATACTGTAACTTTAAAAACATGCGTCTAAAGTAAAAGGAAAACAAAGAAAACAGGCATTTTTTTCAATTCAATATTTATTTACACATTAATACATTTAACTTTTTCAACTTTTTGTGTGTTTCACAATTTCAAGCACATTTCAAACCTTGAAAACACAACATTTTGAATCAAACTTTATGAACCATGCTTTCAACTATAAATGTACAACAGTTATTCATCCTTTCCACTGAGTAGCAGTTCGGTTTGGCAGGGCACGGTAACCCATAGGTCTGAGTGGCAGAGATCCCAAATAAACCTATGGCAGCTGTAACTGTGACATGTGGTATGCTATTTCTGTAACGGCTGGACAGGGAGGACACAGGCGCAGAGACAGTACCAGTTTAAGAGGGTTTCTTTAGAAGGAATCTGAGGTTTTGGGCCGGGCTCTGGAGTGGGCTGACAGGCATGGGGGTCCAGGAGGAAGTGCCAAGGGGAGAATCCGGGGAGACGAGCAGAGGCAGGCAAGAGCAGGCAGGCGGAGGGGTCCAGGGAAGAGCTGGCTGACGAGGACTGGAGCTGGTGGCTGGAGTCTGGGAGACTGACAAAAAAGAACAGAATTTAGCAACAAGCTAAATGCAGGCAGAACTACAAAAGGTCTAGGTGGCTGGAGAGTTACTGACTGGGTCACAGAGTTTACAATCTGGCAGTGTCTGGAAGGTAGGGCCGGGTATATGAAGAGCAGATTATTGTTGATTGATGGCAGCTGTGAATGCTGGGAACTGACTCCAGCACACCTGTCTCCAACCCTGCAATTACACCAGGGGCCTATTGCATAAAAGTGGAATTAAGATATCCAGGATGATTGATAAAGCCAGCCTTGACAAAGTCTAGCCTGGGCACTTTGGATTAGTTAGTTGCATAAACGCCAATCCAGGATGTAAAGGGGCTGCTTTGTCAAGCCAGGTGTAATTCTGTTAAGTGCCAGCCCACAGCTTTCAGAAGTAGACCCAAGGATCGAACACAGATTTACTGATGGAAAAATGGAAAAGACGGCCTATTTTCCCACAATGCCTTGCTAGTTTAAACCGTAAATCAGGGGTCAGTTCATTTCATACAGGAGATGTATTCTCTGCCAACTGTTCTTGATGTCCCTGCATTGTTTTATGATAAAATAGTTGACAGTGAGCAGTCTGCAGGTGCATCTAAAAAAATGAATATCATGGAAAGTCCATTCAAAAAGTGAAACTTTCATAGATTCATTACACAAAGTGAAATATGTCAGGCCTTTTTTTTTGGATGATTGATTGATCATGGAATAAAAAATCCATTATCTCAAAATATTAGAATGTTACATACAACCAATCAGAAAAAGGATTTATAATACAGAAATGTCGACCTTCTGAAATATATTTGTGTATTTGTAGACACCTGTGCTTGTGTGTATTGTCTGCCAGGTAGCAACGCTGTGTTTTTGTTTGTTTTATGTTTGGACATGGCCTTGTCCTTTGTAATGCTGCTGCTCTATGTGCCTTCAATTGCCCCCTGGGGACAAATAAAGTTTTTTTGAATTGAATTGAATTGAATTGAAAAGTATGTTTATTCTAGATTAATTTCACTTCATGTGTAATGAATTTATAGAATATATTTAAGTTTCACTTTTTGAATTCATTTACAGAAAAAATGAATTTTTCATTGATATTGAATTTTGTTTCAGATGCACCTCGATATAGTTATAAGTACAAAGTGAATTTATTTGACCCACACTTGCAACGTCATCTGCCATCGATAATAAATTGGATAAATATAGCCTCCAATATGAACAGACTATCACATAAATTATTATAATTTATATCATTGCATCTTAATCTAATTATAATTAAGTTAATTATAAATGGTTCAGGTTAAATAAATAAAAAAGAAGAACTATTTAACTAAATGACAAAGTAACTAGTGACATCATATTAGTGGGACACAGTTTAGCTAGTTGATTAATTAATTGAAGAGGAAAAACACCACATTTACACTTTTTTCTAAACACAAGACACATTTTACATTGATATCCATTCGAAGTTCAATATTTTCCGTAAGAGTGTGCTTACATGTGGATTAATCAGTCCACGTCCTTTCAAAATCAACAGTATATCAAGTCAACAATATTTGGAATAAAAGCATATTTTAGGCTTTAGAAACATTTACATTTTCATAAAAAAAATTAAAAGATTGTGGAAAAAATTTACACATTCTATTTTCAGACTAACTGTTAACACATTTAACCGCAATAGTTTAAGATTAACCACCTATTAATGCTAAAACTGAGAGGGACTTACCTTATCATTGAAGCTTCTTCTTCCTCTGTCTTCACTTGGCGCCGAATGGCAGTTAACGGCTCGGTGACAGTTAAAAGTCGCGGGACCTCCCACAATGCAGTGCGTTAACGTAAATTACTGTGTTTTCACAGGGAATGGTCTGAATACAGTATTTAACTGTGGAAAATTACAGTAACATGTTGTGAAATCCTTGTAATGCAAATATCACAGTAAATAACAGTAACATTTGAAATTACAGTATTATATTGTGAACATACAGTTAGAGCCTGTAAAGTGATTTTCACTGTAATTTATTGTCAAATTTTACAGTCAAATATTGTGAAATCCTGGTTACTTTTTACAGTGTAAATGCAATGTGTTGTGTGATTTTCGTCAGTAGTCTATAGTAGGCCTAGATTCTGCGCTCCGAACGCCACTAACTGTTCTGTAATACACTATCGCGGACACAGCTGGCTTATTTGCTTTATTATTTTTTTTTTTTTTTTTGATTGACGTGATTTTCGGCAAACCACACAACATTTGGGTGGTCACGTGGTCTTAAAAAATCAACAAAACCCACCTTGTGTGTATTTGAACCAATGACGGTGCATTCTATGCTGCGCACGTTATGAAAATTAGATAAAGTAACAATGCTGCGCTATGCAGCAGCCGGCAGGAGATACAATGTAGCATCGCGCAGCAGCCGTCATCAATGGGTTAAACTGTATAGGCCAGAAAAATCTGTCTTAATGAAAAAACAAGTGATCGCACACCCAGATATATTTAATATTATTTGTATTCATTTATTTAGTGCTTATTTAGTAGAAATAGCTAAACTGAGGTTATAGAAATCACAAATATACAACAGTCAAATAAATGTAACTGTGAAGTATGAAACTAATCAAAACATGGCAAATTCTTTGAAATGAAGCTCAGATCCATTCTGTTTCCACTGATTATCCTTGAGATGTTTCTACAGCTTAATTGGAGTCCACCTGTGGAAAAATTCAGTTGTTGGACAAGATTATGGGGTATTATGTGTAGAATTTTGAGAAAGAAAAAAAAGTTAATCCAGCTGTAACATAACAAAATGCGGAAAAAGTGAAGCGCTGTGAATACTTTCCGTATGCCCTGTAAGTGAAACCATATTACCATCAAAAAGCCAACACAAGTTACTGCTATCAGTAGGATGCTGACATGGCTGTGTGGTTCTCTCTGTCTGCAGCTCCTGGCGCTTGTCAGTTTTGTTTCTTGCTCTCCACCAGAGCCGGAGGTTTAGGCATCAACCTGGCCACAGCAGACACAGTGGTCATCTTCGACTCTGACTGGAACCCTCACAACGACATCCAGGTAACTGCAGAACAAGCAGCCACTGAGGAAAGGGAAACAAATCAATCCTACATGAGCTTCATTTTTTATTTCATGAGTGTGTCCCTCTCTTCCTAGGCGTTCAGTCGAGCTCACCGAATCGGGCAGGCCAACAAGGTGATGATCTACCGCTTTGTGACGCGTGCCACTGTGGAGGAGCGCATCACCCAGGTGGCCAAGAGGAAGATGATGCTGACCCACCTGGTAGTCCGGCCGGGCCTGGGATCCAAAGCCGGCTCCATGTCCAAACAGGAACTGGATGACATCCTCAAGTTCGGAACGGAAGAGCTCTTCAAGAGCGAAGGAGAAGGTTTTTTTTTAAATGACAAAATTAATTTGTCAAGGAAAATTAGGATTTTCAGTAAATTATGATCATGTACGGTTTTAGAGATTTTATGTTTGGTCAAAATTGGTTTGGGATTGACTTTATTAAGAGAGAGTTGGCCGGCTTATTCTCCTGCATGAAATTATTTTGTCACACTAAAGATTCATTTTTATTTTTGCCTACAGTACAAATTGTCTCCACTCCTCACTCGTGACAGGTATGAAGAACAATTCGGGGGATAAAGTGGAGGACGAGGGCAGCGTGATCCACTACGACAGCAGCGCTATCGAGAGGCTGCTTGACCGGAGCCGGGACGCCACAGACGACACGGACGTCCAGAACATGAATGAGTACCTCAGCTCATTCAAAGTAGCCCAGTACATGGTCCGAGAGGAGGATAAGGTGAACAGGATCTTTACAATATATTTGTTTTAAAAAACCCTTTTGTGGACGTTTCCCAGCTTATGTTTTTGAACTTAATGAAAATCTTTCCCAAGACTAAATCCAAAGTGGTGGAAAACAAAGAAAGTTGTTGATGGAGGGACGAAGGAGCAAGAAGAAAGGTTTAGAATTGTTTAAGGCTTTATCGCTGGCGTTAAACACTAATGGCGCTTTTCCACCGCATGGTATCAGCTCAACTTGACTCGACTCAACTCGCATTTTTGGCTTTTCCACCGCAATTTCATGGTACCTGGTACCTGGTAGCGGCTGCTTTTTTGGTATCGCCTCACTCTAGGTTCCAAGCGAGCTGAGCCGATGCTAAAAGGTGACGTCGGCAGACGGCCGGCCACTGATTGGCCAGAGACTATTGTCTGGCCAATCAGTGGCCGGCCGTCTGCCGACGCTTCTGATTGGCCAGAGACTACCGGCTTCATTCTATTGTTTATTCTCCCCAACTCTCCGGGACTTTTGAGTGTATTTACGCAGTGTGCAGCCTACTCTGGCTCTCTTTCATTTGATTTGCATCACAGATCCAAATTTTTTTTCCATATATTCGCTAAGCTCACCCAGTGTTGGTTGTTGGGGAAGTTACTTTTAACATACGAGAGGAGACATGTAGGGCAGCTAGCAGCTAGGCTAAATAGATAGTAGCCAGCTGGGACAGACATGATAGCGAGCGATTACATTACAAGCCTCGGACTGAACTGATTACCTCAATAAAATATTCAGGCTGAGACACGGCTTGCATTTGAAAACACGTATCCTGAAACAAGCACTAAACAGTCAACTTTATCATGCCCGTGTTTACGTGCATAGGGATGTACGTGACGCATCCCTACAGCTGACTGTGTGGCAGATTCACACATCGGGACAACAACCATCCCTTTTAATGGCCCGTAGCAATATTCTTCTACTTCTTTTAGCAAACAGATACAAGGGGGGTATTTCTTAAACATTTTTCATCCGTGTTTTTGGCGGTTGGTTCAGTTAATAGTGCAACAACTGCTCGTAATTTCTGCTTTGCTACTTTGCTCCGGAGTAGGCTTTCAGCCCCTTACGACAACCCCGCCCACGTTCAGGAGGTACTATTTGCGGTGGAAAACGACCCGTGCTGCTACCAAGCCAAGTTGAACTGAGTCGAGTCGAGCTACATGTGCGGTGGAAAAGCGCCATATGTATTAAAGTGTCCCCCGGGTCCCTATGGTGTGTTTTGGATAAAAGCGCTATATAGATGCAGCCATTTTTCTCCTTCCAACACACAAATAAAGTTTCAAAAATAGCAGAAAGAGAGAGAGAGAGTGGTTTCGCAATAAATTAAGAAATACACATAGTTCTCTGGAAGAAAAATGCCAAATGGTGCTTTTTTCTCTGTCTCCTGTGGAGGTGAACTGACTATTTTAAGGGGTTCGGACTAAACAGGACATTTAAAGGCAACAATATTGAACAATAATCTTCAGATTAATCTATAATGAAAGTAACCAACAGTGGCCTTACACAGGAATTCCACTGGCTGCACGTGCATTGTCCTATAGTTTTGCTCCCTGTGCCCACGTCCGGCAACACTCACCGGCTCCGTTTTCAAACTGGGCATGGCCAGCGCCGCCAGATAGCTCTAGTCGAGACCGAAGAGTTCCCGCAGTAATTAAAAGTGACTATTGTCCAATTTTGGTGATCCTGTGTGAATTGTAGCCTCAGTTTCAGGTTCCTAGCTGACAGGAGTGGCATCCGGTGGGGTTTACTGTTGCTGTAGCCCATCTGCTTCAAAGTTGGACGTGTTGTGCGTTCAGAGATGGTATTCTGCATACCTTGGTTGTAACGAGTGGTTATTTGAGTTACTGTTGCCTTTCTATCATCTCGAACCAGTCTGCCCATCCTCCACTGACCTCTGACTTCAACGAGGCATTGTGGTCCACACAACTGCCGCTCACTGGATATTTTTCCTTTTTCGGACCATTCTCTGGAAACTCTAGAGATGGTTGTGCGTGAAAATCCCAGTAGATCAGCAGTTTCTGAAATACACAGACCAGCCCTTCTGGGACCCTCAACATTGCTATGTTCAAAGTCACTTAAAACCCCTTTCTTCCCCATTCTGTTGCTCGGTTTTAACTTCAACAAGTTGTCCTGTCCAGGTCTACATGCCTTAATGCATTGAGTTTCTACCGTGTGATAGGCTGATTAGTTATATGTGTTAACAGTGGCGGACTCAGACTGTTTGAAGGGCAGGGGCGAAAAAATTAAAAGGGCACATTCTGGACAACATGGGGCCCCACCAGCGCACACATTGGCTTTTCTAACTCTCTTTCTAATGGTGTTTTGTTCCCCCAACGGAGCCTTAAAGGCAGCGCTGCCTGGAATGCCCTATCCCCTAACCTTAGCAAGCGCTGCCTGGAAGGCCCTATCCCCTAACCTTAGCAAGCGCTGCCTGGAAGGCCCTATCCCCTAACCCAGGGCTATTCAATTAGTTTTGAATGGGGGCCGGTTGGTGGAAATGATCCAAAATGAGGGGCCAGAAAAAAATGCCTAAAATTGATGAGCAATAGCATCATCAATAGCTACATATATAGCTACATATACTGTAAAACACTACAACGACATAGGAGTGCATATATCGTCTTTATTTTATCAAATAGAGTTCACCAGCTTATCAAAAAAAATCCCTATTTGATTAACATAGGCTGCCTGTTGTTTACGTGTTTAACAAATCTTATCAGTTCAGGAAAACACAATAGGTTAACTCTTCAAACCTTGAACGCTTATCAAAATACATAGAAATAAATGTACTCTAAGTGCAACAGTTTATCAAAATACATAGAAATAAATGTACTCTAAGTGCAACAGCTTATCAAAATACAGGTAGGCCTAGGTTTACTAAGAGTGCAACAGCTTATCAAAAAACATAGAAATAAATGTAGGCTACTCTAAAGCTGCGAACACACCGCACTGGCCGCGCGGCGAGATTACATACAAAGTCAATGTACTAGCGCGCGTCCACCCAAGAATCGGCGTCGGGCGCTTGTGCGGCGCGTGGCAGCGCCTCATCGAAGCGCGTGAATCGAAGGCGCTGCCATTTGTGGCGCGGCGAACATATGCGGCGGACGCAGAAGATGAAATTATTTATCTTTTTGGCGTCGCTGCGCCGCGATAGCCAATCAGCGTTGAGATTGCCCGGTGGTCTACAAGACGAGGTGGGCGTGTGGAGTGAGGACATTGGGCTTCCAATACATTCTGCAAATATGTGTAGGCTATTTTGCATCTGTTTAGCTGTTGGTTGTACTTTAGCCAAGGTAGCGCCAGTTAGCATAGTGAAACTCACCCAACTGTGTGCTGTTCCGGAGGATAATATGAACCCAAATTTGATGGCAGTGTCCGTGTGGAATTCCAATATAGTACAGCGAAGCACCGGTGTTGTCCTCCGTCAGACCCGGCGCACTTTCACTTTCAGGTAGGCTGATGTCTGCCTTTATTTTTGCAGCTGAGCACACACTGCTGTTGTTATTGTGTTTGGTATGTTGCTGAATTGCTGTTAATGTGTATTTGCGATAGGGGTGCGTCTTCAAGCTGTTTTAATGCTATTTGTGACATGACTGCCGCTGGTTACATAGTGAACCTACATCTGTATTTTTTGGCACAGCTGGACCATGTAGTTGTTGTTGCACCATAAGTGTGACGGGTCTGATCTCGGCGTCGGCGTCAGGAATATATGGCCCAATATGATCAAGCGGCGAGCCTCTTGCGTTCACGCGGTCAACCGCCGCCTTCGACGAGGCGGCCGGCGGCGGCTGCGGTCAACCGCCGCCCTCGACGAGGCGGCCGGCGGCGGCTGCGGTGCATATGGCCCAATATGACCAAGCGGCGAGCCTCCTGCGTCCACGCGGCCAACCGCTGCAGGCGGCCAGTGCGGTGTGTTCCCGGCTTAAGCGCAACACCTTAAAGTGTGTTCCCCCAAAAATGTGTTTGTCAAGGGGTCACTGTCCAGGGTCATGGGAGGCGCTGGGAGGCGCTGCGCAGCGCGCCGCAGCGAACATTTTGGCTGTATTTTGCTCAAAGATGCCAATGCACAGTACAGAAATACAACAACTGCTTATTTGAATACAAAAAACTACAGACACTGACTTTACAGTTGTGCAATTTTGTTTGCTATGTGAAGGTACAAATGTTGTGCAAACATGCAGACAGTACAAAGCAAAGTTCTACTGGTGCAATACTATGCAGACACACTAAATACAAATAATGGACCATACACTTACACTGCGGTACAATCGCGCGCAAAGCTGCATACACAGAGCAGCTGATAGAGAAACGCTTGGAGACACATG
This sequence comes from Ammodytes marinus, assembly GCF_949987685.1. NCBI lineage: Eukaryota > Metazoa > Chordata > Actinopteri > Uranoscopiformes > Ammodytidae > Ammodytes > Ammodytes marinus. The sequence goes on from NC_137227.1 coordinate 396,774, forward strand.
TGTATATTTATTTACTACAGATCGCGGCCTTTCGCGCAGTTATGACCATGCAAAAGCACACATCGTGCGTGCTAGTAGGGGAGAACGGGGTAATTTGTCACACGGGTAGGTTGTCACATTCGTTATATCTCGGAACCAGAAGGCGCTGTCTGTTAAATTTTGGTATGTAAATATCCACAACCGGGATCAGAGGTCACCTACATAGTTTTCCTTGGAGTTAGACTGCTGCATTTGAGGTGAGAGGACTGTTAGTGTTTTTCATGTCAAATTGAAAATATTTAGCTCCTCAGTATTTTTCTTCTGGGCTTTTACACAATGGGTTTATAACAAAACACTTGTTACCCTAAAAAAGTGTGAAGGGTAAGCTATAGTTTAGATTGTTTTTAGCAAGCTAATTAGTTGTCAGATGGTTGTTGGCCTTGATGCTAGCAATAAATTCCAGTTGGGGTTGGTCGTCACATTTTTTGGGGGGTTGGTTGTCACATGTTATCCAACGGGTGCAGCCAGGAAAGGAACCCAATAACAAAAGAAAATGTCAAGCTGTATCCTCACTCAGTGCGTTTCCATGGCACAACTAGATTAGATTATCACATATATCGAACTAGACACTCGAACGGACCGTGTCACTTGTCTGAGTTTACATGGCCTTTCAGATATCGGATAAATGTCCAATGCATGGCTGTCTCCACTATGCTAGGTGGCGCTGTAGCCCTTTCAACCATGCTTTCAACAAGTGTTGAAAGAGCCACGTCCGGTTCTCTTCCGTCAATAACCCATGGTGTAGCCTATCACGCGCAGGCACACAAGCACAGAACGAGAAGTCCGATAAGCGATGTCCGATCCCTGTATACATGCAGAGAGAATGCCGACAACGAACGACTTATCTAGGTGTTCTTATCCGACATCTCTTGTCCGTTATTGTGCCGATTTGTGTGCGAAGTAGATCGGATAAAGGTGTTTACATGCAGTTTAAAAGTCCTGTTGAAGTCTTATTCGTTTAGTTACCCGATTATGAGTCTGCATGTAAACGCACTGACTGACACCCCAGAGAAGGAGAGAATTGAGTAGGAAATGCAGCTAGCATGCAAAAGAGAAAAAGGGCAACAAAATCAAAACGACCAAGTGCATCCCAAACTAGACCAGTTTCCAAGGCTATTGCACCCCAGTGCACTCCACCCCAGATGGAGAAGAAGAAACAGAACAGAAAGAGAAAGAGGAGGAAAGAGAGGAGGAATCTTCATCAGATGAAGAGGATAGTTTGTGTTTGGTTTGCATGGAAACGTTCTCCAGCACCCGTTCAGGGGAGGTAAGGGAGAAGTGTTGTATGTGCAACCAGTGGGCACACAATCTCTGCTTAGTTAGAGTGAGCAGACCCTACATTTGCCATCTCTGTAACTCAGATAGTGAATGTGTGTATCCTAGTTGAGTAGGCTATTATTGTTAGACCTATTTGTTTTGTTCTTTATGTTGTTACATACAGTAGGTTGGTCTTAATATGGATTTCCTTTTTGTTAATTCCTTGCTCATTTTGTGTTAAGATGCATAAAGTTATGTAGGCCTATTTTTCAACTTGACAATGAAATTAAACTTTCAAATGTAGTTCTGCTTTCTTGCCTTCTTTTTAAGATTTTTCCCATAAAGATAACATTATGACAAACAACCCCTTATAGGCCTTTCACACCGCCGCAAAATCGGAGCTAGTTCCGGGCTAGTTCGGAGCTAGAGACAGTGTTTTGGTTTCACAACGCCTGTAAAAACCGGTTCAACTCAAACCCCAGGATTGAGCAGGGTTTGAGGTAAGAACTGCTTGTGCCAGCGGCTGGGGGAGGGATTATCCTGACCAACCAGACCAACTCAAACCTCATGCCCGCCATATTTAAAAACACCGCTACTACGAGACGTAAACATAACATAATTACCGAGCGTAGCGATCAAATTGACCGGCGAAAATACGCTGTATGGGTCCTGTTAGCAAAGTAGGGTGACCAGATCCCAATTCACCAGATGGGACAAAGACTACGTTTGTGCGGGACAATGTGTCGTTTTTTTTTAGCAAATTAACTTGTGTCACCACCGGTAATGCCAGAGATACTGCTTTCTATATTGAAAAACACTATCTTTAGATCAGCGCGCAGCAGTTAAGTTACAAATAGAGCATTAAGGCTGCGGCTTCACATTAAAAGCATTTCACTGGCTTCACATTAGCATTTCTCTGGACAAACGTGAGTTGGCTTTTATTTTGAAGTAACATGAAAGTAAACGCTGAAGCAGGCAGCACCTTCACAGCATGGACATATAAACACAGCCGAGCAGCGCGACAAACGGAGACACACACACACACAGATAAAGTGAGAGCCAACACGTGTAAAAATAAGACATATTCGCCGCTGTTGTTGTGCTTAAAGCTAGTGCTAGCTTTAGCGTTAGCCACGAGAGCAGCGGCGTCGGGCGACGTACACACACGTTTACAGTGACGTCATGACGTTGCTCTCTTGCCGGCTCCATGGCTGGTTCTGGTCGTTGTGAAACCAACCGGTTCAAAACTGTGATAATGCTGTAACCAGTTTAGAACTGGCCCCAGCACCAGCCCGGAACTGGCTCATGGTTCTTTTTGGTGTGAAAGGCCTAATAGTGTGTGACAACCGACCCCTTGATGGGGTAAATATTCCTTCGCTAGGCTAGCGCACGGGATTGGGGTACAATTAGCCTGCTACTAAAACAGTCTCACCCGGGGGTTAAGATGGCGTCGTAGAGAAGCACGTAGTTCCAGGAAGCTCCGGTGATACTTTTCAGTTATCCGATTACTTTACACATTTGCGTTGCAGAATTGTCATTTTTGGTGGTGGGAGTAATAGTTTGGACAACTATTTCTTTAAAATAACAGACAACATGACCAGAACCAGGCCGAAAAAGAAGCTCACGGGGCAGAGCGGGGAAGCTAGCGCCTTGGAAATGGCCGAGTGTGAAGATGCTAGCTGCAGCAGCACTGACACAGATATTTTTCAAGCAATGGATAAACTATCTGAAAACATCACCAAAGTCATCGACGCTAAAATAAACACGGTGCTTGCGGCTAGAAGAGACCAAACAACCCAAATTCAGGCTCTGGGAACCCGAGGCGGCGAGGCGGAAGATATAATTGCTGGCATAGAGACCACAACGGAGTCGTTGCAGGCCAAAGTCACAAGTCTGGAAAAACAAGTGAGCAATGTTGGAGCACATTGGTGACTCGGATAATCGTGGGCGCAGATGTAATATTCGGGTTGTGGGACTGGCTGAAGGTACGGAGGGAGCTGATCCTGTGCGTTACATGGAAAAGTGGATACCTGATTATCTTAAACTGACATCCAAAGGAGGACGGGTTAAACTGGACCGCGCGCACCGCTCCTTGGCGCCCAAGCCCGGCTCCAACCAACGGCCAAGACCCATAATTCTAAAGTTCCACAACTTCGGCGACAAGCAACAAGTCATGAATGCAGCCCGCCGTCTCGGAGTGGACCCGGACCAGCCCGCGCGCACTGGACCACGCCTCTCTTTCTTCAACGACTACTCGGCAGCAGTGGTCAGGAAGCGCAAGGCATTTGATTCCGTGAAAGAGCGATTGAAGAAGATGGGTATCGTTTACGCATTGATCTACCCCACCACGCTGAAATGGACGGTCAACGGGACGGAGAAGAGGTTTGACACACCGGAGGCTGCTGCGGCGTTTGTGGACTCTCGGTTAAGATGACAGGCTCTTCATCATTCTGACGGAAAAGTACTCTCTTTCTCCGTCCTACGCTCTGATTATTGGACTGATATAACAGTATGTAAGTACTCATGTGGCCGTGTTATTGATCTTTTTTATTTTATTTCTTTATAACGCACAATGTGGACTAAAGTTACATCAGTGTGGGGAGTGGGACATGCGTTTATTCTATGGTTAGGCGCGAGATTGCGCAAGGTGGAGCTGTCGGCTTTTGGCTTAGAGCAAAAGAAGGATTGTTATTCCCTGCATGTTTAGTAGGGATTTCCCCCTTTCTTTATGGGGTTTGTTCTGTATGTGTTGTGTTTTTATACTTGTTTTACCGTTTCTATGCAGCTCAGTCTTTTTTATTTTTCAGTTCTTTAAAGGGAGTGTGCCAAGGTATTACAATAGGAATTTGAAGTAATGGCAAATAAGCTACGGGTTTGCACCTGGAATATACGAGGGTTTTATAACCCCATAAAACGTAGAAAAGTACTTACCTTCTTAAAAAGGGAAAATATAGATATTGCACTGGTGCAAGAAACCTACCTTGATGACAGAGCATTTAAAATTACAAAAGGGTATGTTTGGACAAGTATATTTTTCGTCTTTTACAACCAGAAGCAGGGGTGTTGCTATACTTATTAGACACACTTTGCCCTTTAAAATGGTGAAATGCCTCAAAGATAAAAATGGTCGTTATGTTATAGTTAAAGGTAGTTTACAAGGACAAGAGATTTTAATAATGAATGTTTATTATCCACCTGCTCACCCATTAGACTTTATCACTAAAGTGTTTGTGGACCTTGCAGAAATGAGAGCTGATACAGTAATTGTGGGTGGTGATTTTAATTGTATGTTAAATCCACTCATAGATAGGTTTCCTCATAGTGCTAAGGCTCCTTCTCCCCAAGCAAAAGCTCTCACTGCAATTTGTAACGATCTTGGATTTGATGATGTTTGGAGAAGTCTCCACCCTGCTAACAAAGAATATACCTTCTTTTCTGCACCTCATGGTTGTCAGACCAGAATTTACTATTTTTTTCTGCCAAGAGCTCAATTGCAGTTAGTTTTAACTTGTCACATAGTTGTTATATCCGATCATGCAAGTGTGGTTATGGATATAAAACTTCCAGTTTCGTCATATCAGTCTCGACAATGGCGACTTAACACTGTTATTCTTAAAGATAATACTTTTACATCCTACTTTTCCACTGAATTTAGAGCTTTTCTTTCTATTAATTCACAATCAACAGATAATCCCTCACTTTTATGGGAGACCTGCAAAGCATATGCAAGAGGTTTGATCATATCATTTTCTGCCACTAAGAGGTGCCAAAACTTAGAGAAGCAAAAATCTCTAGAGGCTAAATTATCAGTTAAAGAAAAAGCTTATATTAGTTCACCAACTCCTATTTTGTGGAAAGAAATATCTGCTCTCAGATCAGCTATAAATTGTCACCTTACTAAAGAGGCAGAAAAAAACATTAGATATACCAAACAGAGGTTTTATGAGCACGGTGACAAACCAGGGAAGTGTCTTGCATACCTAGCTAAAAAAAGAGTAGAATCCCAGTCTATAGCAGCAATTATGAAGGACGATGGCATTAGAGCGTATGAAAATAAATTGATAAATGACTGCTTTAAGGAATACTATACAAATGTATACGCCTCAGAACAGACGAATGATGCACCTCAACTAATGTAAGGCTTTTTTACACAGATCGATCTCCCAACAATATCAGAAGAACAAAAATGTTTACTAAATGGTCCAATCACTAGAGATGAAGTATTGAATGCTATTAAAAACCTCCAGAGTGGGAAATCTCCAGGGCCCGATGGGTTCGGTTCCGAATATTATAAGGAGTTTAAAGACCTGCTTATAGGACCACTACTTCAAATGTTTAATGATTCGTTTTCAACTACAGAATTACCACAAACTCTTAAGGAGGCTAACATATCACTTTTATTGAAAAAGGGGAAGTGTCCTGAGTCCTGTTCCTCCTATAGACCCATAGCCCTCTTGAATGTAGATCGAAAGTTGCTTTCTAAAATACTAGCCACTCATCTAGAGGACATTTTGCCCACCCTAATTAAAGAAGACCAAACTGGTTTTGTAAAAGGCGGGAATTCAACTGATAATATTAGATGTCTTTTCAATGTTATCCAGGCCTTTGAACAAAAATCCATGACCTGTCTTGTGCTTTCTCTGGATGCGGAGAAAGCGTTTGACCGAGTTGAATGGTCATTCTCATTTTACACTTTAGAAAAATTTGGACTTGGTAGTAATTTTATAAAATGGGTTAGAATTCTATACAGTGACACTCAAACTGCAGTTTTAACTAATGGGTTAAGATCAAAATGCTTTCCTACACATAGAGGTACAAGACAGGGTTGTCCCTTGTCTCCTCTCCTGTTTGCCCTGGCCATGGAGCCATTGGCTGTGGCCATTAGAATGGATCCCTCTATATATGGCTTACAGGTTGGGGAAAGATGTCAAATAACTCTGTATGCTGATGACGTCCTTGTGTTTTTATGTCACCCTGAGACCTCAGTCCCGGCCCTCCTTAAGATGATTAACGTATTTAGTAAATTTTCTGGATATAAGATTAACTTAAACAAATCAGAGGCTATGCCCTTGGGTAGTCTTAAAACGATACCTAATACTATACCACCCTTTCCTTTCAAATGGTCGCCCTCTGGTTTTGTTTATTTAGGTATTTTTATCACCCCATCATTTAGTCAGATGTACAAATCCAACTTTGTCCCATTATTTGGGAAAATAAGACAAGATCTAGAACGTTGGAATTCACTCCCTGTTTCTTGGTTAGGAAGAATAGCTCTGATTTAAAATGAATGTGTTACCCAGATTACTTTATCCCGTTCAAATGATTCCTATACTGTTTTCGAATAGGGCCTTAAAAGATTTGAATAGCTGGCTCAGTTCATTTATTTGGAGTAAACGCAGACCTAGATTAAAAATGGCAGGGGACTTCCGGGTTACAGAGCATGGGGTAGGTGTGTTTGCTCTATAGCTCCCACTAACTATTTCAGACCTAACTGATTAAACCCTATTTTCATCGATTTTTTTTGTGCTTGTGTTGCCGGTAACACTGATACTGTTTTGGAGAAATGCCTAGAAGCAAGAAAAACACAAAAAGAGATTCGGCAGAATCAGATATGTCCTCGGACAGCGTGGTTAGCATGGACGTTGGTGTTAGCTCAATGGCTTCCATTCCGGATCTGCTTGAGCAGCATAGAGCATCCATAGCCGCTGAGTTTAAATCCATAGCCGCTGAGTTTAAATCATCGTTCGCCAGCATGGACACTAAGCTGGACAACATCCAGGCCGTGGTCTCAGGCCAGGGGAAACGTATAACCGATCTCGAGGAGAATGCAGAAACTGTTTGCGGACGCCTGGAGCAACTTGAGGCTACGTGCTCCTCACTGCAGGAAGATAACAAGTTGCTGAAAGCTAAACTATCGGATTTGGAAGGGAGAAGCAGGAGACAGAATGTTCGTATTGTGGGCTTACCAGAGTCACTTGAGGGTGTACGCCCCACCGCCTTTTTCTCCGAGCTCCTCGTTGAGGTTTTTGGTGATCAAGTTCTCCCTTCTCCCCCGGAGCTGGACAGAGCTCACCGCACTCTGGCACCCAAACCGGGCCCGCGTGAGAGGCCGCGATCCGTCGTCATCCGCTTCCACCGATACCAGACTAACGACCTGATCATGAGAGAGGCACGTAAACAGGGCGAGCTGGAATACCACGGCCACAAGCTCCGGTTCTACGAGGATTACAGCGCGGAGGTCGTGAAGCAGCGGGCTGAATACAGGGGGGTCTTGGCTGAGCTTTATCAGCGCGGTCTCCGTCCCTCTCTTCTCTACCCTGCCAGGCTTCGCATTACTCTCCAGAGCGGCGAGAGAAAGTGGTTGCGGTCTGTCTCTGAAGCATCTAACTACATCTCTACATTGGGTGTGAGTCCGTCGTAAATACGATTGCCTGCTGTGAGTATACAATTTGGACAAATGCTCTTTTCATATCCCCAGCCAAACTCTCAGACTGATGGTATTACACGCATTTTTTCTCCCTTTTTTAAAAATTAGTAAATTAGCTGGGTGAACGTGACATTTTTGTTGCTTGTCATTTTGACGTATTGTCTAGCTCACTCGCTTTTATTTATTTGTATCTCTATTTTAAAACGGCTAGATAAGCGTGTCTGTTTCTATTTTTTATTTTTATTTATTTTTGCCATTTGGACAGCTTGTCTAACTCACGCCTTGTTCTTTTTTTTGTATTTCGAATTTGTTGGGTGAGCACGGTATGTTTGTTTAGTGTGTTGTCATTTTGACAGTTTGCTGGATTGTTCATAGTGTTACTAGCTGTTATGGGGTGAATTGTACAATACTTATGTGGGAAGCTAGCACAGGTCAGAAAGTTAAGGCTTGGAATGTTTGTTGTGAGACTAGTAAGGGTCTTTTGGGGTTTGCTGTTTAGAGCAATATATGGGGTGGGTTCTGGGTGGGATGGGGTGGTGTTAACTGGGGGTTTAGCTCATAAGTTATCACCTGCTGTGTTTTCAGTTATTTGTGTTTTCCTTTTTTTTTGTGTTTTTCTTTACCTCTGTATTTTGCTACTCTTTTTCTTATCGGAGCAACTCTTTTTATTCTCACTATAACTGAGCTCGATGAAGGGCAATCTTAATTTAATTAGTTGGAATGTCAAGGGGCTAAATCACCAAGTGAAGAGGGGTAAGGTCTTAACCCACCTAAAACGGCTCAGGGCTGGAATAGTTTTCCTTCAAGAAACCCACTTACATGACTCTGACCATGGGCGATTAAGTAAATGCTGGCGTGTACGATTTTATCATTCTAATTTCAGGGGTAAGGCAAGGGGCACAGCTATCCTTATTGATAGTAATATTCCTTTTGAGTCCTCAAACATTATATCAGATAAAAATGGACGTTTTATTATTGTTTCAGGCAAACTTTACAGTAAGTCAGTCATCTTGGCCAACGTCTACGCGCCTAACGTCGATGATGTAGAATTGTTTAAAGGGGACATATTATGAAAAACCAAATATTGCCGGTGTTTGGGCACACTGTTTAGGTTATTGGCGTCCCTACCAGCAAACACAAGCTTCAAAAAGACAAATATGTCAGTTTCTTCTGGGACACTTATTTCGAAAAAGGGGGGATTTGAAGGTTTCTTCCAAAAAACACCGACTGATGACGAAATCGGTCGGTTTTCATTATCATAAATACTCCCACGGGAAAGCTCACCAGAAACTCGGCAGTTGATTGGCAAATCAAGACGCCCCGTTGGTAACCACACACACCTGGCTGAGCCTCCACTCGCTCATGCAACAACAGAGGAGAAGCAAGCTGCAGTGTGAGCTCAACCTCAAGCTACCATCACACCCCAGCCTCGAAGCACACTAGGGCTGAATGGATTTACTTCATTTTTTGTTAGGCTATCTCCAGCAAAGGTTTGCAATCTGTTAGTGTGATCAAAGCCTTTTTACTGGAGTGTGGAGGAGACTGTGCCAGGAAGACTGAGAGACACCATCCGTCCGAAATGTAAGTTGTCCTATTTTAAAAATAATTCTGTCCGTTTGTTAGTTCAATGTCTGTAATGTGCTTTATTTTATCCCACCTATAATAACCAACACCGACTGAAATGAGAGAATGCGGGGTTTAGTCGTTAGCATTAGCGCCCGCTAGCTTTACCGTTAGCTTTATGCTAACGGTTAGAGCTGTGAGTCTTTTGCAGTGACTGTTATTTGCCTCTTTTGTGAGCTCACGTTAGTCCTGCCGTGACAGCCCCTGAGTGAAAAACAGACGGTGAAACTGTAGGGTGTGTTGGAAACTGAAGAGTATTTTTTTAATAGCTTCATCCTGCTACCTGCTAGCTGTCTGATTGTATAGCTCAAGTACACACCGCAATAAGTCTGCGGACAGTGTGTAGTTAGGGTGACCAGATCCCAATTCACCAGATGTGGGACAAAGACTACGTTTGTGCGGGAAAATGCGGGACAAAGTGCCGTTTTTTTTAAGCAAAATAAACCTGTTGTACAAGCAGCAGTAGGCCTATTACATGATCTCCAGTGTAATGTACACATAGACAGGAATACTGTAAGTTGTCTCTGCTGGTGTTTGTTTCCTGTCCATTATATTTCAAAAAGCACACAGTATCACTCAGAACTTGTTGCTTATCGAGCCAGGGCTATACTGAATTTGTTGTAGCTTTGCCATAACAGATGTATGATGTAGGCCTATACATGTCAGCTAGGCTACATGATGTAACATTGAATGTGCCATGTTTTACAGGTGTCTGAGTGACCTGATGGAGCCGGACGGAGCCACCAAGACCGTCACACTATCCGTTCCTTCAGAGGAGGATGTGTTCACTGGGTGGGACAACAACAACTGGACAGTTACATAAAAGTTATGGCTTCGCTTCTGTTTGATATGTACACTTCATATTTTCATTCCACTGGCTATGAATAAACTGCTTTATTTTTAAGGATGTTTTTGGTCTTTTTAAAATGTAATGATACTGTTTTATCAGAGAAAATCTTCAGCGAGATGAAAATGTGAGTTTCAAGTAATCCTGTACTACAAGTAGCAAACAGTGACAGTGAGCAACACAATACATTTTTTAACGGTAACTTTATTATGAATGAGTGATCACAATACAAATTATACATTATCTACTAGATATTGAAATGTTGTATGGCTGTAGATCATTCCACAGACCTGTAAAGACAAACATAAAACAGGGTGTATGTTACCAGTTTAGAGAGTTTATGCATAAATACTTAGCTCAAATTATGTTATTGACTGTGACATAATTAAACAGTATTTACCTGAGGATAATGTCAGGGAAATCAGAAATCTTGATGCCATTTTCACAGTTTTCAGCTCAGACTCCTGTCTGAACAGGTTCAGTTGTACATCTTTTAGTTTAGAACTGGTTAGTGTGCCGATATTTGTGGTAGAAATGAAGCTAAACATGTTTACATTGGTCTCCATGCTGCATTGGCCAAAAGTAAACAAAACTGACAGCTGGGCGTGTGCCATGCCCATGTAGGTAGGTATAGAGTAAATGAGCAGGGCGGTGCATGCACGCCCATGTAGATCTGACCAGTCAGAGCAGACTAGTATTTTGCGAAGGGGGGTAAGCTGTCAAAACCTACCTTTTGAGATAGAGGGCAGAGAAGGCTGGAAAAGGCGATGAAGAAATGGGAAATGGTAGAAAACTATTGGGTTTTTTGAACAATAAAACATGAAAACCTTTTCTAGTAGACCTTGGAAATACACCTTTAAAACCTTTATTTCATACAACTAAATACTGCTTTTCAAAAAATCTTTGTTTGGAAAACATCCCAGTAGTTAGCTGTTCCTGGTAAATTAAAGACATACCACTTTTATCTTTTTTTTGTGAAAGCAGAGTCAATTATAATGCCGGCTGAGAGGGGTTCCCAAACTTTTTCATATGACTGTATTCCTGGCTTCGGTAGCGGCGGACTGATATTACCTAGGTTACAGGCTCTATAATAGTTTGTTTATCTGCTGCAGTCATTGCTACAGACGCAGAGTACAGTGCACAAAGGAATTGTATTAGCCTATTCAATTAACAAGATATGGCCACGTTTGGAGGACTTAGCGATGCGTCTGCTTTTGAAGACGATTATGAGGAATTTGTTGTATCAAACACTAATCTCCTCTAACGTTGTCATCAATCTGTCAGTATGCTAACATTATGAAAGGGGCCAGCTTTATTAGCTAGCGTAGCCTACCAAAAGTTATTACCTGTTCATCAGTGGCTGTTGGTGCATCTGAAAAGATGGATGGCACCGCTTTTGTTTTCAGTGATTTATTGCTCTTTAGATTGCGGGGGTTTCTCAAAGTCGTCCGGTCTGAAATTATCGCTACAAATACTCCGTTTGCGAACAGTTTCCACCGGTGTTTTTATGTCCAAACAAAAGCAACAGCAACAAGCCACTGGAAATTGGTGGAAACTTTGTGGTGCACATCTGTAGGGTTTATTTTTACAATTCCTAAATGCACACTGAAAAACCATGTTGCCTAGTCCTTCGTTTCCGCTTCTGTCCCACGCTGCTCTGTTTACTTTCTGCTGTAGTGATTCGGTTACACAGCTAGCCGGATCAAAGTAAAATTCCGCTGCTGTTGAGAAAGTAGTCCCTCAAAATGCGATGATTCATGCGATGCGAGGTTGGTTTTATTTCTAACATTATTCTATCAACACAGACATTTACATCGATAGTCTAGTGTTATATTGATTGGCCTCGGGTGTACTGTGGAGTGGGTAAGACTGTTTTAGTTGCGCTAGCCTAGCACGAGCAAACTCAGCAACTAGAAGGACTGAATGAAATGTGTTGAAAACTGTCTCCAATGATAAAGAACACTTAGGCTAACTTGGGAATCAGGCCCTATGTCCAAAATTCCAAACTTCCAAACTACCCCTTTAACACTGTGTTTGTAGATGTTAAAAAAAATTATTGGGCTCATACAACAACAAAAAAAGAGTTTCAAAGACACTGTTCCCCCTTATTCTAGCGACTTTATAAACAGCAAAATGAGTTGTTCACATCATTGTTCACTTTCATATTTTAGCCAAAGAAGGGAGGATGCCTTGCAGCTTTCATCTTTACTAACATTTAAGTAAAAATTAGACTGGAGAAAATTCAATGTGCCGCTACCATACAGTCCTTGACCACTGACAGCCAGCTACGGAAAAATTTAAGGAAGTTTTCCTTCATGTTGAGGTGATAGCTGACTATTATCGTCTCTCTTGCATGAAATGACTTACACTTGAATGAGGACCGGATCTTGAACACTCAAAAAATAACTTGGCATCTAATTGCACTTTTCCACTATGGGTACGGACATACTCTTAATCTGCTTTTTGCTTGGTTATCCAGTGGAGATTTAAGTACCACTCGATGTAGCTGCTTGTCATAGCGACGCCACATGAAAGCAACGCCTCTTTCGCATTTCCCGTTCGTCAGCTATCAAAGAGAGGAACGTCTGCACCTCATTAGCGTACCACAACATGTTTTAATCGGTTTGCCGTATTCTTGCTCCAGAGGGCACATCTTCATCATTTAGGCCTATTGTATGGAGGGGCAACCTAGGGCACTCAATCATTTTTGTTCACGTGTAAAGAGCAGCCAATAAGGCACTTTCCCTCGTTTTCACCACCATAGAGGGCACTTTAGCAACACTTTTTCAACCATGGAGACACCAGACGGGCAGAAGGGCACTAGAAGGGCACCAGAAGGGTACCAGATGGGCAGAAGGGCACTAGAAGGGCACCAGAAGGGTACCAGACCGGCAGAAGGGCACTATATGGGCACTCATTAAGGCACGTCATTGAATTTTCTTGTTCTAGAGGGCACATCATCATAATTTATTGTATGAAGGGGCACCCTAGAGGGCACCCAATCATGTTTTGCACGTGAAAAGGGCAGTCAATAAGGCATTTCCTCTCGTTTTCACCCCTCTTGAGGGCACCTTAGCGCGCTTTTTCAACCATTGAGGCACGAGGGGGGGCGGTCGCCCCTGCAACCCCCCGGACTGCCGGAGCATACGCTTTTGTTTTTCCTGTTTCCATGGTGAATCATGGTATCAGCGATCCATTGATGATGGCTTTTACGCACGCACTCAACCCAGAGTGAGCAGACTCCAAGTTGACTGACCCAACGCTGATCCACTGTTCTGAAACCGATAACCCAGAGTTGCTTATCTCAGAGTCGGTCAACTCAAAGTGCAGGGTTGAACTCAGAGTTTGTTAACCCTGCTTCCTGAAATATGTCCCTGAATACGGAAAGGAGTTGCTGCTGGACTGTTTATTTTGGGCAGTGAATGGGTTTATTGTTTTCATAATGAGGAAATATGCAGGACAGACAGGATGCACCAAGTTCAATTTATTAACCCTGGAAATTGCCTTTTAAAGAAAGTGTTAAGACAGTTGTGTTCATTTTGGAGACATTAGATATTTGCACAAAAGTCGGTTGCAAGTGTGACGACTTCAGTCAGTTTAGAGAAATTATCAGACATTTGAAACTCGACCACGGCTGCATACCTTGGTGTGTCCGAGAAAAGTTTTGACCGGAGTTCACTTATTCTTCTGATACTCCAGGTGGAGGAAATCGAGCGTGAGATCATCAAACAGGAGGAGAACGTGGATCCGGATTACTGGGAGAAACTGCTGCGGCACCACTACGAGCAGCAACAAGAAGACCTGGCCAGCAAACTAGGTAAAGGCAAGAGGAACCGCAAGCCTGTCAACTACAACGACGCTGCACAGGAAGATCAAGGTAGGGACTGGGTGTGGATCCTAAAAAGCTCAAGTCAATGTTTTCAGTACTGGATTGTTTTAGCAAGCGTTGGATTTAAAAAATGACACAGCCCGAGAAGGATGTTTAGCCTGTTAGTTGCACAGTATTATAATTTTTTTAAATTATTGTTAAGATTTATTGTTATTATTTAGTGCTGTCAGTTTAACGCGTTATTAACGGCGTTAACGCAAACGGCGTTATTTAGTTGCGCGGTCAGTTTGCCGACATGGCTCTGTGTATTTAGACTCGAGACATCCAAACAGATTGCGGAAGCCGTTTCCGTAGACAACGTAAACAGGCAGGATATCCCGACGATAATTTTATCCATCAAACCACAGAGTTTTTTCTGCAGGGCGGCTCAAGTGACTCGCTCACACTGGTGAGGTCTCCCAGTGATTTTCACCTTCACATCGATCGACTCGCTGCTTTGCTCAGGCGGAGGCTTTGTGTGAAGGTGATTTAACATCATGGTGGTAGACGAATGTTATAACTTTATGCTGCATATTTTGCACTGCACTGTTGACCCACACTGGACTCTTAAGTGAAGCTGACATTTTAATGAGCGCACATTGCAGAAATTAAGCGCCTGCAGTGTGCTCACAATCAGAGCCGGGCCCGAGGCATAAGCGAACTTAGTGTTGCTTAGGGCCCCCGTCCGCCAGGGGGGCCCCCAAAAAACTTTTTTAATTTAAAAAAATAATAATAATTTGTTTGTGTGTTTGATATTAACATCATATTATTATATCATACAAAAAATGTATACAATGTTTTGATCTAGATAGTTAATAGCCCAATAATTGAATCAGTTCATCTGGGAGGTGGTCCGAGTTTAACTAACTTATTGAGTTTATTTAAAAACATTTGCAAATGGGGCTGCCCTCAGATGCCCATGCACTGTATAGCCCTGTGAAAAAAAGATACCTGGACAACAGAGTTCTTCTGCTTCGTTCCTCTCACTGCATTTAAATGTATTCATTATATTACAGAGAAATGTGTCCCGTAAAAGAAAAAAAACACCAAGCTCAACCCAGAGGACCCTGCATAATATTTTATTTTAAATTAATATTTTTATGGAAAATCCATGTGTCTTTCTTCAATAGCTTCTAATTCATCCGACCCAGTGTCTCCAAATTATTTGTTCACACAAAATTCCTCAGTTTTAGCCTCTTAATTTCCCTCACAAAGTGCACCAGCTTCATGCATTTCATTTAAAAAAAAATCTCCGGGGGGGGCATACCCCAGGACCCCCCTAGGAGGGTCAGGATCTCAGCTGGCTACTATTTTCACCCAGCTAGACATTGGAGGCAATAGTGGAAAACTCTGGTTGTGTGAATGATATTTAACAATAGTCAATAATTTGGACAGCGCAAACACCCGATCCCCCTAAAAGGGTTGGATGTTTGTCACCTTTTTCACCCCCTATGAGTTTGCAGGTCTGGATGCCTGTTGTACAGCAAAGCATGCTAATGTTGCATAGACCAACACAGAAGCCTTTTGCTCATAATCCACTAATTTATCTTAACCACTGCAGTCTAATGATGCCTCGTTTTTAATAACACAACGGATAGGAAGATACTTGTGCTTTTTTCAAACGGTGAAACTAAAATAAATGTTTTTATTGATATTTTTGCCTCACTTGTGTATAGCTATTAGCTTCGGGATAAGCAGGCAGGTTTTGCTCATAATAACCTATTTATATTCCCCACAGCAGTCTAGCAATGGCTCGTTTTTAGCAAGACAAAGGATTGGAAGCTAATAGTGTAGAAGTCAAACTTTGAAACTAATGTTTTCACTGATGTAAGTGTTATTTTGAGCCGTTAGCCACTGAGTAGCTTCGCAGTAGCCTCCATCTTTTGCTGCATTTTGATTGTGAACATGCAGTTTCCAGCTTGTGGCTGTCAGTCCATCTGTATGAACATAGTCTTTCATGTAGACAAGGATCGGTCATGTCAAACAGTTCAAAGTGCGGCTGAGCTCCTGCGTTACTAGCACTAGACTTGGTTCTTCTCACGGGTAAACGTAACCGTGGTAATAGGCACGGCAAAGACGGTGCGAAGGGCTATGGACAGAGGGCGAGGCCAATGGCTTTGCTTCCGGACAGGGGCGGGGGGAGGGTTGTTATTGGCAGCCGCCAGTCGTTAATTTTCACTTTAATTTTCGCTGCGAAGGGCGACTGAAGCCTCGCCTGCAGCAGCGCCATGTCAACCACCGGCACACAAGCGTATAGTGTGTCCACTCCACACACAGTCTGAAATAAGCCGTGGATTAAATAAAAGACTCCCAAAACATTTAGGCCTACAACAACTTGTATTTAGCCTAAATACTACTGAATTGCAAATTATGATATTTTAGAAGAAATACACTGAATTACAAGGGTGTAGAGAATGGGTGTGATAAGAGCATTAAAATGAGAAAAAATAATGGGACAAAAAGAAATCAAGGGACATTTAGGCTAGAATAGATAAAAATGCGATTAATTAGTTAACTATGACATTAATGCGATTAATCGCAATTAAATATTTTAATCGTTTGACAGCATTATTATTATCATACTGGTAGAAGCAGTTTTTTTCCGATATGTGTTCTTTTTGTTTAAGTAATTGTTGTCACAGTGGAGGTGAATGGGCCTGGCCTATTGACAGACCACCGTGTTGTTTCAGAGTGGCATGCTGACATTTCAGATAACCAGTCCGAGTATTCAGTGGGCTCCGAGGAGGAGGATGAGGACTTTGACGATCGGCCAGAAGGTAAACAGAGATTAAAGCATAAAAAGCAAAAAAAAAAAAAAAAAAGAGAGAGAGCGTAGGGATGTCCATGGTTAACCTGTTAAGGCTGTTACATACTCCGCAAGAAGAAAGAACAAAATTCTCGGTGACAGAGCTGCGAGAAGTTCTTTCTGGTCTGACATTACATACTTCACGAGAACTCAACTGCCGAACTCCTCACCGCGGCGCATTGTTACCATGGTAATTTGACTCAGTAGCGCCAGCTGATTTCACTTCGCTTTCCTCATTGACTTCAGACTGACCAATCACACAATAGTTCTCGGACAAGCTGCGAGAAGAAAGTTCGGCCCGGGTGATGTGTCGAGAACAAGCTGCGAGAACAGCTAAACAAGAGCTGAGAGAAGAAAATGACGTCATTTTCTTCTCGCAGCTCTGTCACCGAGAACTTTGTTCTTTCTTCTCGCAGAGTATGTAACAGCCTTTAACCGTTAACTGTTAAGAAGATCTTTAACCGGTTAATACTAAAGGTTAAACGCTAAAAAAAAAAATCATCTTAATTTCTCTCAGATCCAGTTATTACTCCCTGTATGCTACTTTGATATTTGATATCGCTAAACCGGATGTAAGAATGCAAACTGCCGGCAAAGAATTAAACGAGTAGTGTAGGCTACGCTCAACTTTATAGAGCTGTTAAGCGGAAGTGGCGGAATTACGGGGCATGGGACCTATCGGCTGAAAAAAAATTAATGGGAGTCTATGGAAAGTAATCTACTATTTTCTGGTCCCAGTCATTAAATGCCCTGGATTACATATATGTTTTGTATGGGTCTAAATGATAATTTTTCATGTGAAGAGTTTGACGGTATGTTGTATGATTATTCGTCTGACGGCTTTTGAAAAAATGTAACGAGAAAAAACTACACGTCTTGTCGCCTCTGTGACGCCGACAATCTCCCCACTCGAGAAAGTGAAACTCTCCACATGTCCACTTTTGTAGTGGTTTTCGCCACGCTGAAGACTTTTGTCTTGTCCTTGAATGAAGGCAGTAAAGTGCATTATTGACACAGCCATGTTTCGGAGCTAAACGGGTGCTAGTGGTGGTGACGTATATCATAAGCGTCAAGAGCAGCGAAGAGCTGTAGTCCACAAAAGCGCTCTGCACAAAACCTGACCGTATCCAGCTTCTACTCGCTAAATTGTTCCATTCTTTGCACGAAAAAATACCATCTAAATCCATACAAAACATATGTGTAATCGAAGGCATTTCATGACTGGGACCAGAAAATAATACATTTCTTTCCATTGACTACCGTTGTAATTTTTCGAGCCGAGAGGTCCCATGTCCCGGAAGTAAGGGACTTCCGCTTAACAGCTCTATAATAGGTCCATTCGTATGCTCCAAGAAAGATAGCCAATCACAACGTATGGTCACAACACTCCCATGCCATGTGTTTGTATCATTTAATTAACAGCGTGGGCTCCCACTAGCTTAACATAGCACTAGCATTAGCCTTCTTGAGGTGGATGGGGAAATCTTCGAGTGTGAGTGAGGCGGCTATCCTGCATCTATCACATGATCTATCACTGACTCAGTGAGTGTGTGAGAGAGTGACATACAGTGAGTGGCATTTAAATTGACTACTGGTCCTTGAATTGTAATTAAATGAATATGCCGGTCCTTGGAACAAAAAAGGTTGGGAGCCCTGCTATTATGCTTCATGTATTTTACTATACATAGGCTACATTAAATCTTAACAGTCAACTGGTTAATAACCGTTAATTCTTGTTGGTAACTGCATAAAGAAAACATTCTAAATGTCCATCCCAAGACATGGAAACTAAGCGGGGCTGCTCATGAACAGTTAAAGTCTTAAAGATGCCTGTTTTAACTGTTGTTTACACACAGTCATGTCTGTGTTGAATTACAGGTTCAAATTTATTTAGTTGCTACAGTTACAGTTGAAGAGTCGGACAAGCTTGATTGTCAAATATGCGAAACCGGCTGAAAACGCTTGAAGCATTTCAGAAGTTTTTGACCCCTCTTAGATCTTTCATTTTATTCTTCCATGAGTTTTTGTAATCCTCCTATGTGGCCTCCTGAAACCTGCAGGACGAAGGCAGTCGCGTCGCCAATTGAGGAATGAGAAGGATAAACCTCTGCCTCCTCTTCTGGCCCGAGTGGGAGGCAACCTTGAGGTTTGTACAACTCTCTAGAACCAGTTTTGCTCTATTAATTTGTGTGTGTTTTTTTGTTCTTTATTTTTACATTCCTGGAAGCCATCATCTTTGTTTCTAGTCAGACTTGCACTCTTAGATATTTTTCTAACAATCTTTCAATCTTGAATCAGAGATGACAGTGCTGTTATTACATCGCCAACAACCTCTGAACCTTCCAACCTTATTTATAACCCTGATTATAGTGGACGCAGTGCATTGTTAAAAGTTTATTCTAGCATTATTAGGCAATCAGGCCTATTCAAGGAAGGCCTTGGGAGATTTTAATAATACGTATATATTTTTATACAGTCCCCTCCAAAAGTATTGGAACAGTGAAGCCAATTCCTTTATTTTTGCTGTAGACTGGAAACAACAACACAAGATGAATATGAGACAAGCGATCAACATTTCAGCTTTCATTTCCAGGTATTTACATCTGGATCCGATATGCAAGTGAGAAGATAGCATTATTTGTAATGGAGCACCACATTTTGAGGTTGAGCAAAAGTATTGGAACAGATAGACTTAAAATAAATTAAAGTGAATAAGACTTAATATTTTGTTGCAAATCATTTGCTTGCAATAACTGCATCAAGCCTGTGAGCCACTGACATAACAAAACTTTTGCACTCTTCTTTTGTGACGCTTTTCGAGGCTTTCACCGCAGCCTCTTTAAGTTGTTGTTTGTTTTGGGGGGGGGTACATCCTTCAGTCTCCTCTTTAGCAGGTAAAATGCATGCTCTTATAGGGTTTGAGTCTGGAGATTGACTTGGCCGGTCTAAAACCTTCCACTTCTTGCCCCTGATGAACTCCGTTGTTGTTTTTGCAGTGTGTTTTGGGTTATTATCTTGCTGCATTATGAATGATTATCCAATCAGTTTGGTTGCTTCTTTCTTTACATTGGCAGACAAAATGTTTCTGTAGACTTCTGAGTTCATTTTGCTGCTGCTATCATGTGTTACATTATCAATGAAGAATAATGAGCCCGTTCGAGAAGAAGCCATGCAAGCCTAAGCCATGACATTGCCTCCACCGTGTTTCATAGATGAGCTTGTATGTTTGGGATCACGAGCAGATCCTTTCTTTCTCCAAACTGTAGCCTTTCCATCACTTTTGGTAAAGGTTCATCTTGACAACAACACAGTAAGCTAATAGCTATACACCAGTCAGGGAAATTACCAATAAAAACATTTCCTTTAGTTTCACCCTTTGAATAAATGCACAAGTAGAAGAGTGCAATAGTTTTGGGATGACAATGGGTCACAGGTTTGATGCAGTTATTGCAAGCGAAGGATTTGCAACAAAATATTAAGTCTTATTCACTTTAATTTATTTTAAGTATCTGTTCCAATACTTTTGCTCACCTAAAAATGTGGTGTTCCTTTACAAATAATGCTATCTTCTCAGTTGTGTATCAGATCTAGATGTAAATACCTAGAAATGAAAGCTGAAATGTTGACCTCTTATCTCATATTCATCTTTTGGTGTCAAATGTTTCCAGTCTACAGCAAAAATAAAGGAATTGGCTTCACTGTTCCAATACTTTTGGAGGGGACTGTATACAGTATATATATACCCAATATGAAATGTTCATTTAAGGCCTCACAGAGTAATAACAATGCACTGATACATTTTAGCAGAAAGTCCAAAAGGAGCCACCTTCACTTAGGAATAATATAAAATATACTGTTATTTCCTTTCTATAGGTTCTGGGCTTTAACACACGGCAGCGAAAGGCTTTCCTGAATGCGGTTATGCGTTGGGGGATGCCATCTCAGGACGCTTTTTCCTCTCAGTGGCTGGTCAGAGACCTCAGGGGCAAGAGTGAGAAAGAATTCAAGTAAGGGAATTCTGCGTTGATTACATTTTTGTACGTCCATAAACAATATAAATAATATATACACTCTTTTTCTTCTGTGGCAGAGCTTATGTTTCTCTCTTCATGCGTCACTTGTGCGAGCCGGTGGCCGACGGGGCCGAGACGTTTGCAGATGGCGTGCCGAGGGAAGGGTTGTGTCGCCAGCCGGTGCTCACCCGAATCGGCGTCATGTCTCTCGTCAAGAAGAAGGTCAGAAAAAGGATGTTAGTCTCCTTTCGTCAAACTAGATGTTGTACATTTTGATTCAATAATAATTAATAATTAATAATAATAATTGCTTGGATTTATATAGCGCCTTTCATGATACTCAAAGCGCTTTACAGGGTTCCAGACAATTTGTTCACACACAGTCATACCGGTGGTGGTAAACTACCATAGTAGCCACAGCTGCCCTGGGGCAGACTGACAGAAGCGAGGCTGCCATTCAGCGCCATCGGCCCCTCCGACCACCACCTCAAACATACAGCAGTCATACACATTCACACGAGGCAAGGTGGGTGAAGTGTCTTGCCCAGGGACACAACGACCATGACACAAGTGGCCGGGCTGGGATCGAACCGCCAACCCTAGGATCATTGGCCAACCAGCTTAACCACCTGAGCCACAGTCGCCCCATTCAAATTCTCTAATTAGGAATTACCCCTTGAGATGAACCCATCTCGTTTTTCGAGGGGGTCCTACAAACACAAAAGTACAATAACAACATAGAGCATATTACATAACACACACAAAGGGAAAAAATAACGCATATAAACGCAACATATGAATACTCCCGTTTTTCATGAGCTGAACGCAAAGATCTAAAACATTTTCTATATACACAAAATAACCATTTCTCTATATTGTTTATACAGTCAAGCCCAACATTATTCATACCCCTAGCAAATTTTGACTTAAACTTACTTTTATTCAACCATCAAGTTTTTTCTTAATTGGAAATGACACAGGCTTCTCCCAGAGGGTTAGGGTTAACCCTTTTTTCAGCTTTTATTTACATTTGAATAAAATGTGGCATGTCTAAAATTATTCATACCCTTCTCAATAATCAATAAAAAAAAAACGTATTGGCTATTACAGCAATCAAATGCTTCCTATAATTGCTGATCAGCTTTTTGTACGTCTCCACTAGTATTTTTGCCCATTTATCGTTAGCAATCAGCTCCAACTCTTTCAGTTTGGAGGGTCTCACTGCCATCACCCTGATCTTTAGCTCCCTCCACAGATTCTCAATTTAATTCAAGTCAGGACTCTGACTGTAAAACGTTAATGTGTTCTCCGCTAACCATTTCTTCACCACTTTTGCTTTGTGTTTTGGGTCGTTGTCGTTATTATTAAATGTCTTGATCAATTTTAACAGAACAGGAATGGATTTTCCCATATTTTTTAGGAAGACAATAATATCATCTGCATGCATATAATGCAAAACGGTGCTTCTGCTCCCCTATTCTAATTCCAGAGATATGTTTATGAGTCCTTACTGCAATAGCCAATGTTTAGCGCTCTGCACAGCCACCCCAGGCGGTCAGCAGGGAATACATCTAAATGCATGTAAGTCATTATTTGACACTTTAGTATGGCACATGACTATAAATCATTATAACAACGTTCATAGGTCATAAAAGTTGAAAAAGCATAATAAGTGCTCTTTAAATAAAGGGGTATAATGGTAATGTGAGTGTGTGCCAGGCTTTTTTTCTTATTATTTTTTTCTTCATTTTGCTGAGCGTTTTGTGTCCAGATCCAGGAGTTTGAGCACATCAACGGGCGCTGGAGTCTCCCGGAGCTCAAGCCCGAGGTCAACATAGACAAGCTCTCCTCCAGGGCCTCGTCTCCAGCCGTGAAGACCGCCATGCCCACCCCAGATGCCAGCTACAACAACACACCTTGCACCTCAGAGCCAGGTAACCAAACACGTCACTTTCATACACATCCAGCAGGAGGCGCTCCTACCAGGCAGAATTGGAGGGAAATTTAATTTACTGAAATGTTTGTTTAATGTTGTTTTGCAGCAACACCTGCTCCAACGGACAAACCAGAAAATAATGTAAAAGAGGTGGAAGAGGAGGAAGATAAAGGGGAAGCCGAGGCCCTGTCAGACAAAGAGAAAGTAAAGGAAAAAGAGAATGATGAGGGGAAAGGGTTGGAGAACAACAGGACCGCAGAGCCTGAGAAGGTGGGGCACTTGTTCTTAAAACTCAACAGCAAAAACATCTGCATTCTGTCATTTATACTTTTTTATACACTCCTGAACAAAATCTAAATACCGGGGGGAAATTGCAAAGTATTTGCATTTCTCTGTGGTTGATCGTAACAAAGTTGTAAGTACAGCTTCAAAATGCCATCAGGAGCAAGAGACAAAAAACAAATTAAGCAATTTATTGAAAACTGAATTTAAACTCAAACACGCTGTTCATCATCTGATCAAAAGTTCAATAGCCTTAAAAACTCAAAAACGCAAACAGAAACATCAAAAAAGGACTCAGTAGGCCTACCGTTCAAAGATTCGTTTAGGCATGCATGATGCAAGTGTGTTTCCAGGAGGCTGGTGGGAACGTTGCTCCATGTTGTGAAGATGGCTTTATGTAGGGCATTCATGGTCATGGCAACTTGGTTACGATCAACCACCGAGAAATGCAAATACTTTGCAGTTTTCCCCCTGTTTTTAGATTTTGTTCAGGAGTGTTTACAGTGCTGCTTGAAAGTATGTGAACACCTTGGGCCTTTTGGTATTTTATTTATTTGAACCATTATTAATTAACTTGTATCAATATTAGTATTTTTTTATATGAAATATGGTTGTTCATCAATTTAAAAAAAATCTTTTACGGTTATCAATTGTTAAAACAGACAAAACAAATTATTTGCCAACTTTTGTATGTGCAAAAGTTTGTGAACCCTGAGCTGCATTGCTTAATGCGAGCAGGTAAATACAATCAGGAGGGCCAAATTGAGTGATGAAATGGACCAATCTTTTGGGAAGAAATTGGGCGGCACTAGATAAAACAGAGATAACACCAGGTCAGTTTAGGCTCACCAAAGTGAACCCATACAGGTCAGACATGCCAAGAGGAAAGAGAAATCTCAGGGGTTCTCAGGAATAGAGTTGTGATGCTACACATTTGTCTGAGGACAGCTATAAATTAATTAAATTTTTTTTTGAGCTCCAGCGGTCCACCATGAGGCAAATCATCTACAAATGGAGAGCTTTATGAGTGACTGAACATCTGTCTAGAAGTGGACTTCCTTCAAAAATATCCACAAGCGCCACAAGAAAAGTGATTTTTCAGTTAAAGCCAACCCAAACATTACATCTGGAGATTTGCAGACCTCTCTTGAAGCATCTGGTACAGATGTGCATGGTTCCACGATATGAAGAAAACTCAGTCAACATGGCTTCCATGGGAGGGTTGCTGAAGAAGCCTCTGCTCTAAAGAAATAACAAAACTGCCTGTCACAACTTTGCCAGAGATCACCTGGGGATACCTGAGGGGTACACTACGAAGCGAGATTAAGGGCTGAGCGAGGTCTGTTGAGTCTAAAGCCAGAGTTTTCAGTATCACATTCTCACTGAGGAAACTGTTACATCTAAACTTATTGATCAGTAAGTTAATGAACCACATGCGTACAGTTATTGATGCAGAAAATGTAAAATAGCTTACGCCTATACTGTATGCAGCGCCACTATATGCTCTCACCTCAAATGATTTTCCCTGGCGATCTACACACACTGGCTCTTAATGAAGCGTTCTATAAAATCACAGGTTGCAACATTATTTCACTGTGGGCTTCTTTCTTTTCATCAGTAGTGTATGACGTTTACTATATGAAAAGGGGCTTTGAATAGGCTATCACTGGAACATCAAGGGAAGATGAGGGCGATGAAATAATGAATATAGTTGGGACGTGACAGGTGACAGCTGTCACAGTTTGGACATTGCTGCAGACTCGCAGGTTAAGCTTCTCACAGTAGATTCATATTTGTCCGAAAAATACAGACTACAGGTTTTTTAATGTAGGCCTATTGGTATTTGTAAGATTTAAATAAAAGGCTAATAGTCTAAATCAAAATTGTATTCATTTTGATGTGGCCCAAAACTTAAGTGATTTTCCACATAGGCTATTCATTTTGGAACAGTGTCAGACTTAAATTCCATTCTTAAGTGTGGGAATATAGGCGTAGTGCTATAAATATAGCAAAGTAGCTTATAAATATATTAGGCTAAATGGTATAGTGTTTAAATCCGAGTTCAACATTTCATTGTTTTATAATGTCATGTTACGCACTGCGAGAACGATCGGCAAGATAAATAAATCATTTCCATGCTGGCAGCATTCCACTCTCCTTATTTGCAGTAAGAGTTTTTTTCGGCTCTCTGTTTTCTGCTGTTCTGTAATAATTCAGACTGACAAACTCTTCCTCTTGAATGAAGTCAGCGACACACTTTTTTACTCAGCTGCTCGCAATCAGTCCGTTTGTGTAAAGTTAGCGGCACAAGATCAGTCCATTTTGTGCGGAAGCAGAGTCAAATGAAGGGTCAAACGCCCCCTTTCATGGGGACACACACAGAGCCTGAAGCTGAAACGCCTTCGTGATACCGGTCAGCTCTGAGCAAGGGTATGTGTTATGTTGAACCAGATCAAGAAAAGAGAGCCGGGCTCTATACCCCTCAGAAGTTCCCTTCTGGAAGTCTATTCTGTGGACAGATTAGTCCAAAATGTAACTGTTTGGTCATAACCAAAACCGTCATGTTTGGGCAAAAACGCAACTCTGCCTACCGCCAAAAGAAACTTCTCCCTAGTGGAGAATGGTGGTGGCAAATGGTCTGCAAATCTCCAGATGTAATGTTTGGGTTGGCTTTTACCTGAAAAATCCCTTTCCTTGTGGCGCTTGTGGATATTTTTAAAGCAAGTCCACTTCTAGGCAGATGTTCAGTCACTCTTAAAGCTCTGCCTTTGTAGATGATTTGCCTCACGGTGGACCGCTGGAGCTCAAACTTTTTTTAAATTAATTTATAGCTGTCCCCAGACAAATGTGCAGCATCACAACTCTATTCCTGAGATCCTCTGAGATTGTATTTCCCTTTTAGCATGTCTGACCTGTATGGGTTCACTTTGGTGAGCCTAAACTGACCTGGTTTTATCTCTGTTTTATCTAGTGCCGCCCAATTTCTTCCCTTAACCCATTGATGACTATGGCAATCTAGGATGCATGTCCTTAATGCCTGAGGGTTTTCTGAAAAAATACTACGAATTGTCAACGTCTACCAAAACCTTAATATCTAATGCCTCGTTTCCACCGAGTAGAGCGGGTCGGATCGGAGCGGCTCAGAGCGGGACAGCTCACTTTTAAGAATCTCGGTGTTGTTTCCACCGCCGACCCTACCCTTACTGGTAGGGCGGGGTTTAGGCTGGACTGCGATAGCCGACGCCAGAATGTGGGTCAAACTATCGGGCTGTGGGAACAACTGTGGTCAAGCCAGCGGTCTCTTGTTTTTGCTTGGTCAAACCAGCCGCTTCTTTATTTATTCCCCCCGTGTTGTGAGCACAGAGACGGCTCGGTGCAACTGATAGAGACAGTGAGCGAACAGCACTGGCTGCGGCAGCTACGTGACATCGTAGCAGTGGGACACAGTGTAGCCAACTGATTCATTTAATGACGAGGAAAAACACCACACAATAAACAGTGCCGCGCTCACATTTTCGCCAAAACTCTCTTCACTCTAGCCGAGGTGACTACAAACGGCGGAGATGATTCAAACCAGCCGCTTCTTTATGTATTCCCCCCGTGTTGTTGTGAGCGTGTATTTTACTACTATCTATGGCGTAAACACACAGAGACCGCTCGGCGCAACTCATAGAGACAGTGAGCGAACATTGCTGGCTGCAGCAGCTACGTGACTATGGGACACAGTGTAACCAACTGATTAATTTATTGACGAGGAAAAACACCACACAATAAACAGTGCCGCGCTCACATTTTCGCCAAAACTCTCTTCACTCTAGCCGAGGTGACTACAAACGGCGGAGATGATTCAAACCAGCCGCTTCTTTATGTATTCCCCCCGTGTTGTTGTGAGCGTGTATTTTACTACTATCTATGGCGTAAACACACAGAGACCGCTCGGCGCAACTCATAGAGACAGTGAGCGAACAGTGCTGGCTGCAGCAGCTACGTGACTATGGGACACAGTGTAACCAACTGATTAATTTATTGACGAGGAAAAACACCACACAATAAACAGAGCTGTGCTCACATTTTCGCCAAAACACAAGACTCTCTTCACTCTTGCCGAGATCTACACATGGCGGAAATGATTCTTTCGACCAATCAAATGACGGCAGTGTGTAGCTCCGCCTTCTCATGCATTTTCGGCCACTTTCAGGCCGCTAGTACCCCTACGGAGGAGTACTGAGATCGGGAGCGGCTCAGAGCGGTTAGGTGCGCTTAAACCGTACCCTACCCAACTTTTGGCAAATGAAAAGCCAAACTACCCGGACCGAACCGCTCCGACCCGACCCGCTCTACTCGGTGGAAACGAGGCATAAGCCTGTGTAGCACATAGAAACATGAAATAAAATTAGGGCTGTCAAACGATTAAAATTTTTAACCAGATTAAAGGATTCTGTTGTTTTTTAATCTTTGTTTATACAAGCATTTTATTTCTGTAATTTTAGGTTGCCTTTTACATATCTGGCAGGGGACAACAGATGAAAACTCGCCTCTTAGGCTAACTCTGGCTCACTTACATTTTGAATGTTAATTAGGCAAGGCAAGGCAAGTTTATTTTTAGAGCACATTTCAGACACAAGGCCATTCAAGGTGCTTTACATAAGCAATAACAAAATACATCAAGTAAGAACAAAATACATCAAGCATAGAGCACACATTCAAAAAAGAATTTAAGCAAGAACAAAATACATCAAGGAAAGAGCACACATTCAAAAAAAAAAAAAAATGTATTCAAAATGAGAAATTAAAATTTCAGGTTAAAACGGAAACAGAACGGTCTTCAGACCTGATTTAAAAGAGCCAAGTGTTGAAGCGGACCTCAAGTCCCCTGGAAGTTTATTCCAGAGCTTTGGTGCATTAAAACTAAAGGCTGCCTCTCCCTGTCTGGTCCTTACTCTGGGGACTTTCAATAGCCCAGTCCCAGACGACCTGAGAGCTCTGACTGGTTCATAAGGGACCAGTAGGTCAGATATGTATTTTGGCCCTAAACCATTTAGGGCTTTGTAGACCAACATCAATATTTTAAAATCAATTATTTGGTTAACAGGAAGCCAATGTAAAGACCTCAGAACTGGGGTGATGTGATCCACTTTTTTGGACCTAGTGAGGACTCGAGCAGCAGCGTTCTGAATTAGCTGAAGCTGTCTGATTGATTTTTTAGGAAGGCCAGCAAGGACACTGTTACAGTAGTCAAGTCTACTAAAAATAAATGCATGGACAAGTTTTTCTAAATCCTGCTGAGACATTAGCCCTTTAATTCTCGATATATTTTTAAGGTGGTAGTAGGCTGACTTAGTAATTGATTTAATGTGTTTTTTGAAATTTAAGTCGGAATCTATCACTACTCCAAGATTTCTAGCTTGGTGTGTGCTTTCTAACATAACAGATTTAAGCTGTGCGCTGACTTTTGATTGTCCCTGAACTAAACCAATAAAAAAATAGATTAATCACGATTAATTCTACCATTCGAAATAGGCCCGAAAAATTACCATTTTCTCTGTATATTGTTGTATGAATGGAAAGATAAAGGACAGAAGGTGAATATATACATTTAAATGTAGTTTTTTTATTAATTGAAAATCCAAATGATGGTGTAAATACTGCAAATAAATTATAATCAACTAAAACATATGCTACCACACCATACTTCAATTTGGCTGTCTCTATTCCTATGTCTTTGAGCAAATATATGATAGGCTATAAAATGGCATTTATTTGGTGAATCCATGGTTTTGCATCCCTGAATACAACCTGATTGCAGTTTGCGCGCGTGTGTGTATTTGCACGCGCGACCATATTCTATGGGACTGTTCATTTGTAACAGAAAGCCGACGTTATGTTGATGGTTTTTATCATGTTTGATCACACTTATGGATCTGAGATGATGCTAGATAACTCGCTGCTTGAAGACCGCAGTGCATTAATGTGGTGACGTAGGGACGAGCGAGGGGACTGCTAACTGCAGTAACTGACAGGAAGTTAGCTAAAAGAACCATTCCGCTTGCAGCACCTTTAAAAAATAATGTGCTAAATGAGGTTATAATCCTGCTTCCTTTAAGCATGGATAGTAGTGACTGAGTGTGCAGTGGAGAGAGAAAGATAGACAGATAGAGGGAGGAAGAGATAGCTTTATTTTATAATTTAGTTCAGTTATCACTGGCACCATAAATCCGACTTCCCAGTACAACTGGAATGCAGGCTGACTCCCGCTGTCGGGAGCCGATCAGCTGGTCCAAACGGCTGTATAACATGGAGATGAAAACGAAACTGAAACTTAACTATCGCCTGGCTGGGCTGAATTTGAGTTGGAGCAGCAAAATATAGCCTGAATTCATAAATATTGTTAATAAATAGATGCAATGTGTTGTGTGATTTTCGCCAGTAGCCTATAGTAGACACATGGCCTATCCGAATAGTATTTTTAGCATAGGAAATTTCCTTTCCTATCGAGATGACCCGGAAGTACTCGGCAGATAGGTGATCCGAATTCTCAAATTGCTTAGGAAAGGCATAGGAAAGGAGCCTCGATTCATCCTTTAACCCTCCTTTAGCATAGGTTACTCCGGACCTATGCTAAAGGAAGGAGATAGTGGTATCCCATAATCCTTTACGGCAGCAAGATTTAAAGCAACAGGCCACCGCCGGAGTTTACCGACTCTACACGAATACGAACGAGAGGTAAAACAGAAGAGAGGAGAGGAGAAGAGAAGAGAGGAAGATTTAACTCGGCTAAAACAAAATACCCCCCTCCCCTCCCCCATTAAGATAATAAAGAACTCATAAAAGACCAACATCATAATAGTTATT
This sequence comes from Ammodytes marinus, assembly GCF_949987685.1. Classification (NCBI taxonomy): domain Eukaryota; kingdom Metazoa; phylum Chordata; class Actinopteri; order Uranoscopiformes; family Ammodytidae; genus Ammodytes; species Ammodytes marinus. Next base: position 426,724 of record NC_137227.1, read on the forward strand.
TTCGTAGCACATAATTTACACCATAAGAAAATAAAATACCAACTTCACATTTAATGAAGTTACTGGGGGCAGTTCATTTCAACATCAACATAAGTGTAGCCTCTTTTTATTCCACATGTGAATTGGGATATATGGGAGTGATTCTCACTCTGTTGGTTACAACCTGATTAAAATCAATATGAAAAGAACGCATGGATCAAACGAGCGCTTGTAGTCAATTTTCGGAGAATAGTGTAGTTTCACGCTACTGACTCACGTCAGCAATACTCGCCGTCGCGCAATGACGTCGGTTAGGAAAAGTGGAGTCGAATTCATTTGAAACAGTGCTGTCTTTTCCTATGTTCGATAGGAAGCACCTTTCATATCTCCTTAACCCCGATGACGTTTAGGGGTTAAGGTATAGGAAAGGAGGTTCATAGGTTAGGAGATTGGACTATTCGGATAGGCCCCTAGATTCTGCGCTCCGAACGCCACTAACTGTTCTGTATTACACTATCGCCGACACAGCCGTCTTTTTTTTTGACGTGATTTTCGGCAAACCACACAACATTTGGGTGGTCACGTGGTCTTAAAAAATCAACAATGTGTATTTGAACCAATAACGGTGCATTCTATGCTGCGCACGCCATGAAAATTAGATAAAACAACAATGCTGCACTATGCAGCAGCCGGCAGGAGATACAATGTTGCGTCGCGCAGCAGCCGGCATCAATGGGTTAAGATCTCTCATTACATTGGTCCATTTCATCACTCAATTTGGCCCACCTGATTGTGTTTACCTGCTCGATTAAAGCAATGCAGCTTAGGGTTCACAAACCTTTGCACATGCAAAAGTTGGCAAATCATTTGTAACATCTGTTTTAGCAATTGATTTCTGAAAAAGAAAAATGTTGAATTAATAACATCTGTTATTTCATGTAAAAACTGGTATTGTTTAAAATGAATGATTAATGGTTCAACAGAATACAATTCCAAAATGCTCAAGGGGTTCACATACTTTCAAGCAGCACTGTATGTCACTGTTTTTGCAAATCTTAAGGTGGTGTCAGCGATTCGGTAGAATGCTCATTGTGAAAAACACTTGAAAATCATTGAATATCTCCTCACCTTCACCATCTTGTTAATACACAGCCTAGGCTCTGTAAATGGGCTAGCATGTAGCTAGCTACAGTGGCCCCCCTTGTGTTAACATCCCTTTTTTTTTACAAACCTGTTTGAATTGAAAACCTTTTTGAATTCTCAAACCACTGCAACCACTGGTCTGTAAAATAAACAGAGACAGCAAAGATAATAATGATTAATAATAATATCATTCTATAGTTCCGTAAAAAAATATTTAGAGGTTAATATTTGAAAGTTTTACCATACAACAACAAAACCGACTCCCAGTACATGAGAGCAATGTTGTTCATCTTTCCGTAGCTTTCTTCGACAAGAGAGACTCATAATGCGTCCCAGGGTCCAAACAACAAAGGCAAAGAGGAGAGCGAGTGGAAAGAGGAGGAGAAGATGGAAACAATTGACGCTCCGGACACCACAACAGAGAAGTGTAATGAAGAGACGGAAAGAACTGCAAAGCAAGACGCAGAGGTCAAAGAAGAGCGATCAGGTAAAAACTAAAACACAGAAAAAAGAAAAAAGAAACGTTAGCAACAAGCCCTTACTGACGTTTATTGAAACGTTCTTTATTATTGTAGAAGTAGAAAAGGTGGGAGGAGCGAAGGAGAAAGAAAAGCAGGAAGAGACTCCCGCATCAGCTACAGAGGCAACAAACTCCAAGGATAAGAACGAGGGGGCTGATGTGAAGAAAGGTGCGTCTCACTGTGCATGCACAAAAAATCACAGAAATGTGTACAGTTTGTTTGTTTTTTTGCTTAACGATACCCTTGCCATCTTTTCTGATTAACAGAGGAAGTCAAAGGTGAAAAGGGTGCTAGGAAAGAAGTCAAAGTAGCAAAGGAGGAGGCTCAGAGGGGGAACGGAAAGACTCAGTTTGAGCGGCCGCGCTTCATGTTCAACATCGCAGACGGCGGCTTCACTGGTGTGTTCTTAGTTACCTGCAGCGTGCATGCGACAAACAATGTGGGATTTAAAAAAAAGAAAGGGAAACATAAGAAAGATGCCCATAATTATGACATCTCATACCTCAGTATGATTGCATGATTTTGTGTGAGATATCCAAATATAATTTTGTGCATTGACAACGGGATTAATTTCTGTGAGCATCAAACAACTGTTTCTCTGGTTGAGACTGTTTCAACTCTGCAAACACCTTCAATTCAACAGCAATTACATTTTGTACTTCAACATTTTAAGATATTTATCTTTAATTTAGTTTGTTTTATTTCAAACATGTGAGAAAAACAGAAATAAAAGAAAATAGTCAAATAAAAAAGAAAATAGATAGATAAACAAAACAAAGTTAATTAGATAGAAACCCCAAAAAATAGATAAATAAACCAACAAAATATTTAAACATTTGTACATGTCCGAAAAGGAGTTGTAAGAAGTATATACTTATTTAATACTAAGAAGTATATACTTACTTAATACTACCCCTTCTCCACACTCATGTATTAATAATCATTAGATATATAAATTAGAGGTGTCAAGATTCTCCAAATCCTTGATTTGATTTTTGTTTTTAAGGATATGATTCGATTTGATTCACGATTAAAAAAAAATAATGTCTACATGGGGTCATGAGTTATATAATCTCCATTAGGCTTTTATTTGTTATTTGCAATGTATATATAGGTCCACACTGTCAAATGTGATTCATTTATTTTCGATGTAAATGTAACAATACCAGTCAATTGGGGGGGAAAAAGAGAAATCATAAGAGGTACCTGCCATCCTCCCACAACACAGCTTATTAAATGATTAGCCAATTTGTTATAAACTCTTGAAGCTGCTTGATAACAAGCTGATAATTTAAATCAGCTTTTGGCTCAGGGAGAGATCTAAAATGTGCAGGACAAGTGGCCAGGAGAGGATTGAGGAACACACTCTATTTCCGGCCACAGCACTGGCATGGTGCTTTATTTTCAGCATGAATGAAAGCACTTTTTAATGGCAGGCAGCTTAATACACAATGGCACAACACCAAATGAGTGTAGCGTGATGCATGTGGACATGCAAATGTAAACAACGTTTGGGCATGCATGTTACACCTGCATACCATAGCTTGCAAACTGTGGTAAGCTCACCGGGAACGTAAAACAGTTCCACACCTGAACTTCAACCATAGTCAGAGGTAGTCAAAGTCAAAGTCAAAGTTTTTTATTGTCAGTTCTGATATATGCAAGACATACATCAGAATCTAAATGGCGTTTATCACTGGCCCACGGTGAAATAGGAACGTCAGAAAAAAATATAGAGTAGAATAAGATAAACATAACCTAAACAATATTTACATTACCGCATTATTTTCCGCACTGGACTATAAGCCGCAGGTGTTATAATGTTTAATTACCATATGTAAGAGTTCGTGCACAGAGGGTATTGTCGGGAAAGAGATGGCTGCTTGAGGAAGCTCCCATTTATTAACATTTAAACAAACAAGTTGCATATTTGCATAACGTACGTAAGTGTTACCATTTAGTGCAATAGTAGCTACTAGGGATGGGCACGAGTGTTTTCGCTACTCGTGTGATCGCTTGCATTCCTCGAGGATCAATCGATTCCTCGTTAAACTTTTTTCTATTTTTAGAACGCAACGCATCTGTCTACAGAACAACGGCAATAAAACGCTCAATGCTTATTTCAAACAGTCATTGTTGCCATATGATATTAAGGATTTTTTTCCACAAGTTTAAAACACATTTTCCTCACTGAAAGTAATTAAATAGACGGGCCACAATTTAAACCGATCGATTAGGTCTGCGATGGGGAGAAAAAAAGAGAAAAAAAGCATGGGCTGTATAGTTGTAACAAAAAAAATTGCCGAAGTCACCATTTAAAATAAGAAGGGCAGCAGATAATATAAAATGATTGTCCTACTATTTAAATACATATAAATAACTCAACAAAGCAGATAGTTGTAGGCCTATATCCAACCGCGTAATGCTCACTCCGTGTCCATGAATAATTACCACGACTAATTCCTCATTAACGGAACGTTACACCCGGTCGGTTTTTGAATCTTATCCCCATATTCCCTATTGAAGGCTTCTTAACTGTTGTTGGCTCGGAGCGAATGTGCCTGAAGTAAGCCTTGCTTCTTCTTTTCTTTCCAAGCGAAGAGCACCTTGCATGCTCACCTGGAGTCTACTCATTACTAACTGAGAGTAACAGGTGTCATCTCCCCTTTTTATAAACGTAACTTTATCATCTGCTTTGAAATAATTGGACAGTTATATTCCTGAAAATGTTCTGGAGAAGAAAGGAGAGACCGTGTTCAGCTCCGCGGTGCTGTGGAGAACACAGGCTGCGCTGCGGTGGCACGGAGGTGGCAGTTATTTGCAGTTTATGTTTGACACAACGCTCAGTTTATTGCACTTGCATCAAAATATTTAATTTTGTTAAACTTTATTTTATCCGTTTTGTGCTGTTTTGTACACGTATAACATTTTAAAATAGGGGCGGCCGCGGCCCGCCGGCCTAAGACAAAAAAAAAAAAAAACGATTTTCCTCATCCACCAATCGAGTTCATTTGAAACGAGGAGTACTCGATTACTAACGCCCATCCCTAGTAGCTACAGAACATATTCTGTGCTGTGTAATAACAGGGTAGAAAAATGGGGAAAAAGTCGCGGCTTATAGTCCGAAAATTACGGTAGATAAATTCGAAATACTAAGTAGTGCAAATGAATTTTTTTTACAATATAAAACAGTATGTTTAAAATAGAATAGAAAGTAAAAAGTAGATAAGATACATTGAAATGTGCAATGTGATGAAAAATAAGTAGTGGTTACCTGCCGAACGTGACTTTGGGGGCGGAGCATATCGACAATCCCACCTTCCACTTTGAAGGTTGGAATTGTGACGTCATTTCAATCGATTTTCGACTTGCGGGAGATTGGACACCCTAATACAAGTGACAATGTGCATTGTTTAAAAATAGATGTGGTTTGAAAGCTAAGTGAAAAGGTGAAATAACTGGAGTATTCCAAACAAGTCACCAAGAAGTCTAAACAACATGAAACTCACATCTCAAACAAAAAACATTCCCCATGCTTTCCAGAGCATCTGTTCAAAAGCACCGGTGAGCCAAAATGATCTTCACCTTTGTCGTACACCCAGAAAATCTCTTTGTGCTGATAACATCTGCAGCTAGGTTTCAGCTCGCTAAGCACTTTGAGACAAGCCTGTTTTTATTTAATATTGTTCCCTTTGTGTTGGCTTCACCCTGCAGAGCTGCACACTCTTTGGCAGAATGAGGAGCGGGCTGCCATCTCCTCGGGGAAGATGAACGAGATCTGGCACCGACGACACGACTTTTGGCTGCTGGCGGGTATCGTGATGTATCCTTGACAGCGGTCGCCCGGGCGATGACCCTGCTGTGTTTATTTTTATGTCTGAAGGCAGAAGCCCAGCGTAATAAGTCAACAAGCCAGCCAGAGCTCAGTAAACAGCACGCTGTGTCTGCTGGAGGCTGATGTAGTGGGTCATTTAGGAAATATTGTTCTCTCTATTATGGTAATTAAGGCCATGCAGTATTCACAATAAAATTTTTTCATTATTCCGCGAGTTAATGCTGAGGCCTGAAATAAAAAAGGGGATAAATACTTTGTTTTAGACGCAGCCTGAAACCTAGTTTATGACTGCAATTTTGTATTTTAAAATTATGACACATAACATTAAAATATAAACAACCCTCAAAATCACTTTCGCTTAAAGGAATAGTTCAACATATGGGAAATAAAGTTATTTTCCTTCTTCTCGAAATTTAGATCAGCAATTAGATCAATAATACTCTTTTCTTAGCTTGACATAAATATTTGATGCAGGGGGTAGCAGCTTACGTGGCTTTTTACATTCACATATAATAGAGGCGGATTAGCTGTTTTCCAGTCATTAAGGCATCTAAACTAGCTGACTGTGGACTAAGTAAGTATAAGGACTGGAAGGAGCAGGAAACAGCTAGTAAGGCTCCATCTAAAGTTTAAAAATAGGCATAACAATTTTTTTTAAATCAAATTTATTCAATAGAATACAAAAATAGAAATTTAAGAAATAATGTTTATGGGTTTAAGGTTAAGCTTTGTGCTGTAGCTTTGTCTTCCAAGGAGTTTCCCTCGCTAGTCTGCCACACAATAGTTACAGCACGTAACTCCATGCAAAAACAAAAATTGTCGTCTTTACATTTCCAGTTGTGCATGAATCAAACAAACATGAAACTTGGGGCCACATCCAATAAGAATGGATTGCGCGCGCTAATTTATTCATGAATTACGTGGAAATTGCGCCTGCAATGAATCTGCCCCATTTTAGCACCATATAGATACCGGCGGTAAGTAGATACCGGCGGTAACACACCCACAAAGTTTGGCAGTTGGGCGCAGTTTGCCCTTGTTCAGTGTTTACGTGAGTGAGCGGGCCGCCGTCAAGGGGGAAACACCTTTACAGTTGTCCCGGACCCAGGAGGGGTGGGTGGCACAGGTAGGCCTTTCACACCAAAAAGAACCATGAGCCATTTCCGGGCTGGTGCTGGGGCCAGTTCAAAACTGGTTACAGCCTTATCCCAGTTATGAACCGGTTGGTTTCACAACTACCAGAGCCAGCCATGGAGCCGGCAAGAGAGCAACATCATGACGTCACTGTAAACGTGTGTGTACGTCGCCCGACGCCGCTGCTCTTGTGGCTAACGCTAAAGCTACCGCTAGCTTTAAGAACAGCAACAGCGGCGAATACGTTATTTTTACATGTCTCCGTTTGTGTGTGTGTGTGTGTGTGTGTGTGTGTGTGTGTGTCTCCGTTTGTCTGTGTCGCCCTGCTCGGCTCAGTGGGTTTACTTTCCTGTTACTTCAAAATAAAAGCCAACTCACGTTTGTCCAGTGAAATCCTAATGTGAAGCCAGTGAAATGCTTTTAATGTGAAGCCGCAGCCTTAATGCTCTATTTGTTTAACAGTAACTTAACTGCTGCGCACTGATCTAAAGATAGTGTGTTTTAATATAGAAAGCCGTGTCTCTGGCATTACCGGTGGTGACACAAGTTTATTTTGCTAAAAAAAACGGCACATTGTCCCGCACAAACGTAGTCTTTGTCCCACATCTGGTGAATTGGGATCTGGTCACCCTACTTTGCAAACAGGACCCATACAGCGTATTTTCGCCGGTCAATTTGATCGCTACGTTCGGTAATTATGTTATGTTTACGTCTCTTAGTAGCGGTGTTTTTAAATATGGCGGGCATGAGGTTTGAGCTTTGAGTTGGTCTGGTTGGTCATGATAATCCCTCCATGAAGGTAAGAATAACCCCGCCCCCTGCCCCTGGTGTAAAAGCAGTTCTTGATTTAGACCCTACTCAATCCTGGTGTTTGAGTTGAACCGGTTTTTACAGGCCGGAGCCGGTTCTTTGGCGTTGTGAAACCAAAACACTGTCTCTAGCTCCGAACTAGCCCAGAACCGGCTCCGATTTTGTGTGAAAGGCCTAAGGGAGACACTCTGAGAAAAAAACAAAAAACAAACTTCCTTACAAGAAAAGAAAACTAAGGATAAGATTGAGGATAAGGTGATATTTGCAAGAAGGCTTGCATAGGAATGGAGCAATTATGCACTGGATTTGGAATATTCCCTAATTTAAATACATTCAAATGGGCCAGGAGCACCGTCGAGCTGTCTGCTCCACAGGGCAGTTTCAGTGCAGTTTGCGCGCATTTCCGCCTTTGCGCGTGCTTCGTGGTTAGGGTGCTATTTTTTCTCTCCTTTGCACAGGTTTAGCAGCAGCAATAGCGGAGCAATCCTAGTGCAGGGGTGTCAAAATAATTTTCACAAAGGGCCACTCTACGACATGGTAATCGCACAAAGGGCCAGACATGTCGTTCACTGACATTTTTTAATCCAAAAATAAAACAACATATCTGGGTATATAACCTGCGTACATATAGGGGCATAGGCTACATTTGTTAAAACATTTTGGGGGGGGATTATAGGTGGGTGGTATGGGGGTGCTCCCCCAGAATTTTTTTAGCGTAAAACACTTAATTTCCTGCATTCTAGTGGATTTTTATTACCAATCTGTGCCTTTTCTGCATCAATTTATGGTGGACATGTCTTTCTTTTTGTAAAGGAAAAGACAACATCCAGGTTTCTGGTGAAACAATTATAAGGAATATAATGCAGTAAGGCTCTCAGGCATTCTGGATGGAGCCACAATATTTATTCTCCTGGATTTTTCAAAACATTCTGCACATTCAAAACATATCACATTTTGGGTATTTTTTTAATAGGAATCATGACCCAGCACCAGTGTTAACTATTTATGACCAGTGTTGGGAACGTTACTTTAAAAAAGTAATTAGTTATAGTTACTCACTACTTGTTCCAAAAAGTAACTGAGTTAGTAACTGAATTACTTTAAAATAGAAGTAACTAGTTACAAGGGAAAGTACCTATTTGCGTTACTGTAAAAAAAAAATGCTATATGTCAAAGAATTTTGGCTATAGGTTGGCTACATAACCTTTGACATTTATTGCACATCTACAGACAGCACAAGGTTTATCCTGCACTTCATTTTTAATTGAAAGAGTCACAGAGTATGAATATCTCGGCATCTGGTTAGATGATAAACTCACTTTTCATTTTCATATAAATAATCTTGTTTGTCGACTACGACAAAAAATTTGCTATTTTTATAGGAATAAAACCACCTTCCCTTTATTTAGTAGGAAAAGGATTATTGAGGCAGTTTTCATCCTTGATTACGGTGATGTGGTCTACCGGCATGCATCACATTCATGTCTTAAACTCCTAGACTCTGTTTTTCACTCTGCTTTAAGATTCATCACAGGAGATGTGCATAAATTATAGCTTAATACAGCGATCGGGAAACTCCATGCACTTACTCACAAGGGCCGCGTTTCCCAGAATCCCAAAGAGCCTCTTTGGGCAGAGTTCTTCTTTGGAGCGCACTGAAGAACGCTGTGAAAGAAGAATGCGTTTCCCAGATTCCTTCTTAGCGAAAGTAGTACTTTCACTAAGATGGAACTGTACGACGGAGCTGACCCACTCTTTCAACCTTCTTAGCGACCAAATCGTCAGTGATCATGCCGCGTAGGGAAATTTATTTCCTCCACTTTTCGAAATAATAAAACAATGCTCAATGCGGACCTGGCGCAATAAACATAAACTAATAGAGAATTTTTTTTTTTAATGAATTACAGGTTTACGTTTTCCACACACAAGAGTTTATAGTACTACACATAAAAAAACATCAACAACCCTGTGGCATTTCACAGATATCAAGGAAACAGATTTAATTGAATTCAGCTGAACCTCATTGAGAGCGGATCCACCTGCTACTCTATATAAAGGCGTTGCCAAAGTCCGCGCGTGTGAGAAACCATGGCTGCAATACAGCAAATTCTCGCTGCCAACCAGCCGCGTCGCCGTGCGCGAAGCCAGACGGTTTACATTAACGCCTACGTGCGTCAGAACTTCTCCCCACTGGACGTGCTGTCAGACCGGGCCGTCCAGGCAAAGTACCGGCTGCCCCGTGCGGAGATCCAACGACTAATAACTCTGGTGTCTCCACACATCCAGAGAGCAACCCGCTGCAATTTTGCCCTCAGCCCGGAGGTGCAGCTCCTGGCTGCTCTGCGTTTTTACGCAGTGGGGAGCTTCCTGGAGGTGGTGGGGGACGGCACCGGCCTCAGCAAGGCATCGGTGTCACGGAGTGTGGCAGCTGTGACACCAATTCTCCTGCGCCATGCCCGGACCCATATCAAGATGGCCACCACACGGGACGAGGTCCGCATGGTCCACCAAGGGTTCCACGCAGTGGCTGGGATCCCCCGGGTGATCGGTCTGGTAGATGGCACCCTTATTCCAATCCACAATCCCTCCCTGGTGGATCCGTGCTGGATTGGTCGCAAGCACTACGCGGCCATAAACACGCAGGTGGTGGTGGATCACAATGGCCTCATCACTGACATCGTCGCCAGGTGGCCAGGCAGCACTCACGACAGTTTCATGTGGGCCAACTCAGCTGTGGGGCAGAAGGCTGGCAGAGGAGTGTTTGGCCGGGGCATCATCCTAGGGGACAGTGGCTACCCTCTCCGGAGTTACCTCGTCACGCCGGTAACCAACCCAGCAACACCACAGGAGGAGAGATTCAATGAGGCCCACACAAGCACCAGGACGAAGATCGAACGGGTGTTTGGCATTTGGAAGTCCCGCTTCAGGTGCATTCATCGTTCGTCGGGGGGGCTGCGCTTGTCACCAATCAAGTGTTGCCAAGTGATTGTTGTCACCGCCATGCTGCACAACATTGCAGTGCGCGTTGGCGCAGATGAGCCGCCTCCTGTTGAAGAGCAACATTCAGAGGACGAAGCCCCGAACCCCGCCCCCCGCAATGTGCGAGCAGTACTGCATCAGGCCGGAGCCCAGACCAGACAGGAACTTATCCACCTCTTCTGAGGTCCAACAACCCCAGCCCCTACCCCTTCACCACAAGTCGCCAAGCACTGATCACTAATAAACCCACAACCATAAACCCACAACCATAAACCCACAACCATAAACCCACAACCATAAACCCACAACCACTGTCAGGCCTGAAGGCTGAAATAAATAAACAGAACCAGCAGATGTAGGCTACATGTAACGTCCTGCACACTGATTAATTGCTTCAGTGTCCGGGTGCTTTACCTGAAAGTATGGCACTGGATTGTTAAGGAAATATTGTTGCATACAGTATGTGGGAGTATAGTGCCCACATTTCTGAGGTGACCATGTAACAAGTGGGAAATTAGCGCAAAACATGCTGTGCTGAAAGGGCGCACAATACGCACATGTCATGAACCTACGCTTAGATAAATTACAAATTGCCTGGGACTTTTTGTTGCTATTTGACACCCTCATTTCAATGCAAAATGATCCACACAATACATGGTTGAAAAGGAAACCAAAGTAGTTTATTGAAACCATATGATGGGGGGGGGGGGGGGCTCCGCGCTGCATTTACTGCTGGGCCTCTGCATCACCTGCAATGAAGGGAGATTGATTAGTGAAATTGAACGGGATACATTGGGTAATGCAGATAAAACATTGAAATACCCATACCTGAATCCTGGGGAAAGATGATTGGCACCGAGATGGAGGGACGGTTGAACTGGGCCTCTGCAAGCGCCAGCTGTCTCCGGTGCAGCTCCAACCTCTCCTGCTTCATCCGGACCACCTCTTCCTGCAGGGCAGTTTGTCTTTGGAGGTGGCCCTCCATCCCCCGCAGCACCTCCAGCTTCTCCCTCTCCAGGCGCACCAGCGTCTCACTGCAGGTGCAGGTTGTTATCGCGGGCCGCCATCGTGAGCCTCCACGCATACGGACACCGGGCCCTGCTGGTTGGCGCGCAGGGACAGGCCATGGTTGTTGGGGGTCGTCCTCTCCTGGTGGCGTGCACGTCCCTGCTCTGCTCCCGGATGGCTCCTCTTCATCCTCACTTAATGAGAGCCCCTCGTCCCCCAGCACATCGATGCCCCCACTAATGCCTTCAGAGGCCGTCTTCCCGATAATTGAGAGGACTTTCTCCTCGTCGGGAGTGAGGGTCGTCCCACCCGGTGCTCCACCACCCGTGCCCATGGCTTCGCTCCTCACCTTGGCACTCTTCCTCTTAGTCTGGCTCTGGAACTCCTGCCACTTCTTTCGGATAGCGCCCCAGTCACGCAGACCACATGGGCTGGAGGGGGACATCTTTTGGGCTATGGCCTTCCAAACATGGTTCTTGACGGTGATATTTTTTTTGCCCTTTGTTCCCCCGAATAAGATATCCTGGTGCTGCCAGACCTCGTCCACCAAGACGCCCATCTCCTCTGCGGTAAACGCCGGTGCCCGCTTGCTTCTTTTGACGCCGGTTCTTTCCATTCTCACATATGTGTGCCTATATCCACGGGGGTATATATGCGCTAATGGGCCTGATTACTACTTGGATACACCTGTTGGCACACACACACACACACACACACTCGCACCCACACAAACGCTACATACTTAAACTAATTGAACCTGTGCGGGGGACCACGGGGCGCTGTGTGTGACTTATGCGCTGATAAAGAGGTGGGTGATCGATTTGCCTGGCATCGATTTATTCAGTTTCAGCACGACCGCGGTGGACAGCTCCCACCAAAGTACTTCTTTCGATGCTTCTTTCGCTTCATCTTACGGCTCTCCAAAGAAGGGACTTAAGAAGCCATCTGGGAAACACCCGTATCTTAACGCTCCTTCTTTGGCGAACCCTTCTTTCTTTGGCGAACCCTTCTTTCGACCCTTCTTTGGCCCCAAAGAACGATCGCATCTGGGAAACGCGGCCAATGGCGCTGCAAACAAACTCAGGGAAAGCACGTTTCAACCGTGGAATGATACTGTGGCAACTTGAACGCTCACACAACAGAGAGAAAGAAAAGGAAACTTCACTAAACAGACGCTCCGGCTGACTGACGTCATCCAGACTGAATAAAACACATCTTAAAACACTTTAAGAAACAACAAACACTGTAACCTATAAAAACGAAACCCACCCGGTCTCCTCACTAGCAGTTTGTGAATGGAGCCAGGGGTGCGTTCGGATTACACAGTTTATTCAATCAATTCATAGTAACGCACCGCATTTAACGTTCAGTAACGATAACGGTGTAACGACAGAAACAGTAATTAGTTAGATTACCCCGTTACTGAAAAAATAACGGCGTAACCTAACGGCGTTATTCCCAACACTGTTTATGACACTGGTAATAAAATGCCAAGCCACCATTAGAAAGGGGTGGGCTATCAGCGGCTAGCTAATGTTAGCTAGTGAGCTATATTGTCACTAAAGGCAAAAGTTAGAAACCAGATAATGTTAGCATTTATCCTTAGACACTTGACACAATCAATCATCAATATTAGCATGCTATTTAGCCACATAGATTGGCCTATTTACAGCCCTCAGAAAACTGACATATTTTTTTAGATACAAGTTCATCAATTCATGGCTTAAAATCCTGAGCTGTGGAACTTTCAGCCGACTTTCCTAGCAGTAAGCTACGCGACTGGTTGGCTGCGTGTATTTGACGTGCGGATATGGCACAGGCTCCACATGATAAAAAGGAAAAAATATATAGGGGAGAGTGGCCTAAGTTGTGCCACTTTTACTCAAAGTGATTTTAAAGTGAGGCCTTGACAGTTATGTCTCCAACTCAAATATGTACATATGATTCAGGATGTTGTGCATCCCTGGCAATAAAAACTTTGGATCTGGAATGAACTGTTTAAGAAATATAGCTTTCAGAAAAAAAGTTGTCTTGTGACACAACTTGCCCCCGGTGTGGTGTAAGTTGTGCCACAAGAGAGAATACCATGGGGTAAATTGTGCCATTCATAAACTGTAATGCAAGACAAATCCATAAGACAATTACTTATTTAAGGTTTATTTAAAGTAAATATTTTACAAAGATTGAAGGTCAATTGTCTTAAACAAGGCCTAGCAGATCTAGGTGGTTTGCCTTCAAAGCTCACAATGACAAAGTCACCATCATCATCTTTCTGGCCATCTGAACTCTTGTCAGTGGTGTCGTTAAGTGGAATGGAGATGTCAGTCTCTTCTGAGCTACTGTAGACAATCACTTTCTTTTTGGTGACAAGCGTATACAGCCATGCCACTGGCACAACTCTCAGAAATGTACTTCGCACTAGTTGCTCCGTGCTTGTGACTGCCACCTGACAAATGTGATTCCCCCTCCATTTCTGCCTTTAAATCAAGGCTCAAAACCCATATGTACACCCTGGTTTTTCCTCCCCATTAACTATCTTACCTCTGCACTACTATCTTTGTTTATATTTGTGGATGTATGGGCTTTATGTCTTTTATTTTTGTTATTGTTATTTTACTCAAAGTGTAGCATACTAAAGCACTAAAACATGTGTCAAATGTTTTCAAACTTGTCTATAATTGTTCAGACACAATAATCAAAAAACCTTGATCATGGAAATGTTACTTTGAAAGGCAAAAAACAGTTTGTTTAGCTTAAATGTGCTTTTATCTTATTTCATGTTTCTCCCTTCTTTACAGGATGAGTCAAATGGATGGCTCTTCTTAAATATGTGGTCACATTTTCAATTTCTTCCACGGTTTTCTAGAAACAAGGGGTGGCACAACTTCCCCACCGGCACAACTTAGGCCACTCTCTCCTATATTTATTTATTTGATTTTTTTTTATTGGTGGGTTGAATCGAATGGAATTGCCAAATTGATTTAGGCCTTGACACATGTGCCTTAGTGGATGTGGCCCTAAATGTTAATTTGTGAGCTTTGGATGTGCTGTTAGGCAGATTTTAGCAATCTGTTTCCCCCTGCTCTTCATGCTAATCGTCTCCTGGTTCTCTCGTCTAACTCTCGGTAAGAAAGCAAATAAATATGTTTTCCAAAATGTTAAACTCTGAAAACATTCCCATGTTTAGATTTATTATGTGCATGCCCGAATAATGAGGGTGAGCACATTTTTCATACTTTTCCTTCTTATTCTTTATTAGCTGCTACTCCTCCCGCATATTACACTTTTTTGACGTGCTATTATTTTTCTAAGCAATCCTCCACACGCTGTTATCAAATTCCAAAGGAAAAATGTACTTTAAATTTCTCACCTAGGTAATAATAACTATAATTAACCGTGTTCTTTAGCCTTATGTATGAAGGAATAAATGCCATGGAGAAAGGTTTAAAATTCGGTATCCAGGCCTCAGTTTTATTTGGGTAAAATGACAAGGCAAGTTGATGTGATCACATCAAAGTTCAGAGAAAGAGTGAAAGCCTGGTTACAAAATTCTCATGCAGTTATTACATTAGACGTCTCTTATGATTGTTTGTCTTCTTTCTTGCGTCTTGCATCCTTGGATGTATTGTATCTATCTGCCTTGGGTTAGTCAGTTGAACAAGTAGTCCTTTGTTAGCAGATACATAACTCTCCCTTCTGCTGGGTATAAACTCTCTCTCAAGGGCATCTCTCTCCTACATGAAGAATGTCTCCTGTCTGTATTCTCTGTCCTGCATTGCATCATTCTGAATAAGGAACATTTAGATCACACCGTTTAATTTGTTGATTGCTAGTTGATTATATCAAATCTATTTTTCCTGTCAGTAAAGCTGCACTTGCTTACAAAACAGTCTCTGGGACCATATGTATATGTCCTCCTAGAAAAATGTTGATCCAGTTAGCATAAACAGAAAAGGTTATTTCAGAACACCTTTTTCAGATTTCACTCTATCAACAAGTCATTTTTTACTCAGCCTCGGGGGCCAGAGTCACACATTTCTCTAGAAGATTAGCAAGATAGTTTGCCCATACATCATTTACCATCCTCCCTATCATCATGGAACGTGGGGGGTATGTGCACAACACGTGTGGTAGCTTGTCTCCCCCTATGCTTTTTGAGCCCAACCCATGGAGGCGCGCCACAAATGGCAAAACTATTTACCTTAAAAAATGCAATGATAGTGGCCTTCAGACAGGCCATGGCCCTCACCCCCTGACTTCGATTTACTTGAAATTTATCACACAAGTTCAGCTTATGGTGCTCCACAAAAAAGCCTCCATATTTGCATAAACTGAAATACTGTCACCTGACATCTACTTCATGGATTTACTACCTATTATCACCAAATGTTGTAAACAGCCTTAGGGGACGGTTGTCCAACCAACCCCAAACTTAGTACTTACTGTATCTTCAGAAAGAGTTTGGCAGTAGTTTACCATGAGCCATGCAGACAGGGGCCGTCACAAGTGCCGGGCTAGCGGTTGGCGCCAGGTACATTTCTAATGTTCTAGTGTTAGTTTTATGATAGTGGTACAAGGGAAGGCGATGGCCCGAATAATGCTGTTTCACTTCTCTTACACAAAAGTGTTCCATGACCCCTTGACCAGTGTACCAGTCACGGCTACGCCCGGTGGCAGGACATCCAGAATGATCCCCAGTTCGCCATCGTCAATGAGCCTTTCAAATCACAGGCGAATAAAGGGAACTTCCTGGAGATGAAGAACAAGTTCCTGGCTCGACGCTTCAAGGTAAGGGGCACTTTACACGACAACACGAAACGGTGCATACGCGAAAATATTCTCGCGGTTGCACTATATAATTTACATGAAAACAGCAAACGCAGGCATGAAACCGCAGGTTTTTGAGATCACCTACCAGGGAGGATTTTTTGGAAAACACAACGGTTTTGGTTTCTTGTAAACACCGAAACCATTTCCCCTGGTAACGCTGACGCCACGGTTCCACTTCACGTATGCGTAGTCTATATCATTTGCTGTCAAAATACCCACACGCGAGTTATAAAGTTAGAAGACAACATAATATGCACGGCGTCTCCGTGGCACCATCACTGTGATCAGCGGAGAGCGTCGTGCAGGGCTCAAATATAACACTCGCCAATTTAGTCTAAGCGATTATTGAGACCACCGGCCACTTTGTCTGGGGAAAGATTTGTGCTCTGCCGGTTTTTCTAGCCAAATAAACGTGTGTAGCTTCTATATGCCAGGGACACGGCTCTCTCTACATTAAAAAACACTATCCACAGTTCAGCGCGCAGCGGTTAAGTTACTGTTCAACAAAAGGAGCATTAAGGCTACGGCTTCACAGTAAAAGCATTTCACTTGCTAAACATTAATAGCATTTAATAACAGGAAAGTAGCCGCTCACAAAGCCCCTTCACTATCAGCATGTCTTCTGTTTTCACGAGTTCAATGCGGTGAAATAAGAGGACAGAAAGCTTGTCATTTGCAATACTTGTAACCCCAAGCTTACACCAACCGCTATATGAACGTTAGTGGCATTAATTTTCGGTTACAGTAAGGTTTTATGCATCAAATTGTACCGGAAGAGCTATCTACTAGGCTGTGTCACCGCTGACTATTGGCTTGGCATGCGTACTACAGCGATGTCGTCCCGTTACCTCTGAAAACATGTGTACGAGTGAAGATGTCATATAAATTGTGTCTGAACGGGTTTTTTTTTTTTAAACCAAAAATGGGAAAACTGTCACGTTTTCACCGTATAAAGTGCCCCTAAGACGAGACGTAGCTACAACTTCTTCTTGAAACACATTACATTTATAGCCAGTTAAAATATTTAAGTTTGGGTTGTACCAATAAAATAATCATATAAACATGGTTTTTCATATTTAAACTAAAGCTCTCATATAAAAAAGTTAGACGTTTTAGTTGCTATGAAAAATTTCTCAAGCCCTATTATACGTTGTCGTGGATCACCTGGTTTTGATGGGCGGATGACGGTTTCCCCTAGACCCACATATTGACCGGATGGTATTGCTGACCACTGCATTTCTGGAACGGCTCTCATCCTGTTTTTGACCGGCTCACATGTTTCAGATCCTGCCTTCACCATCCTCATTCTCTGTCTCTTTTACTCCTTTAATTTCTCGTTATATCTAATACTAATTTATTGGAAGTTGGAAAAAAGTTAAATGTATTTCACATACAATTCCTCTTTAGTGTGTTTTTAGTTGTTACTGGTTACTTTTTGACACCATTCCCATCTTGTGCAACACATTAGCAGCAAATAATTCCTTTTTTACGGGACACGTACCCACAACTGAATCACTGTATGAAACATAATTTCCCTTTGAAATGCTTCCATAACCGTTGCCATGCCAGCCAAGATATGGAAATATCAATAATAAAGGATAAAGTGACAATGATAGTGTAACGGCTGGATCAGGAGGACACAGGCGCGGAGACAGTATCAGTTTTAAGAAGATTTATTTTGGAAGTAACCAGCAGGGGGTTAGGACCGTGATCCGGGGGGAAGCTGGCTGTCATGGGGCTCCAGGGAGAGAGCAACGGGGCAAGTCCAGGGAGCTGAGTGTGAGCAGGCTAGAGCAGGCAGGCAGAGGGGTCCGGGAGGAAGTGCTGGCGGGCGAGGGCTGGAGCTGGTGGCTGGAGTCAGGCCGGGAGAGCTGTGGCAGAAAAAAACAGGAGTTAGCCAGGAAAAATGCAAAAAGCGGAGCTGCAAACAGGTTAGCTTAGAGAGAGGACTGACTGTGTGGAAACAGAATCTACAATCTGGCAGTGTCTGGAAGGTAGGGCCGGGTATATGAAGAGCAGTTGATTGATGATTGATGGCAGCTGTGAATGCTGGTGATTGACTCCAGCACACCTGACTCCAACCCTGCAATTAGACCAGCACATAGACAAGGGTAAAAGGGAAAAACAACACAAGTGCTTGAGGCCCAAGCAGGATCATAACAGATAGCAGTTTCGTTCCGGCAGAAAAAATTAAGAGCTGGTAGGCAAACAGAGGGGAGAATCAGCCTTTTAGGAGCTTTTCATTTTCTCTTTTCCTTTGATTAGTAATTTGGGTGAGTTTCATGTAAAATGTAAGTCTTTAATACATTGATATTTATTGAACATTTTTAAAAGACATATCTCATGTTTGATTTGATTTTGGTCATTGGAAGTGTGTGTTTTTTAAAAATAAAGTTATTTGGTTCTGAGTAATAAAGAGCATTGTGCAGGAATCCACATTTCTGTTTCTTTATCTCTGTCATTCTCTTGCTGTTTCTTCATTGTTTCTTTATTCTACGTATATATAAGTGTGAATCACACATTTAGGGCAACAGCCCAATAAATTCCCCGATGCATCAAGATAATACAACACCAATGTTTGGTATAACCTCACAAAAGGGAACTTCTAAAGATCTTAAGCAGTAGCCCAGTTCCAAACTTGTTACTAATTCTAAGCAGGTTTTGGGTTTGTGGTGTGTTCACACTGTTTGTCACAGCTGTAAAGCATTTAAACAATTGGTTGATGACAAGTGGTTGGTGAGAAAGCAGGGGTCAATCTCAGATTAAAGAAACAAGCTTGAAATTCCTTGGTTAAACGTTTCTCCTCTGTCAGTTTTTTTGTTTGTTTGCTTTCTAAAAATTTTTTTTTTAGAAAACTTTGAAGCAATAGAGATAGAAGGCGCAATCATAACTTATATTAACATAACAATTGGAAAAAACATGTCATGATATTGTTATCAGACACATGTAAAATGTACCTAAATGGTTGGAAAAGTTACATAAAATCGGAACAACATTTTTGCAATGAAATTAGAGAAAAGCAATTTAATATCAAAGTGTGTCAGAAATATTAGAAAAAATTAATAGCTGCATCTATCTAATGCTGTTCTTTTGTTTGATTTTCTGATCCATAGCAGAAATACCTACATAGATACATTATAGTGACACTGTACTGTAGACACTAGTGCATTTTCTTCTCTTGTCCTCCAGCTGTTGGAGCAGGCACTGGTGATAGAGGAGCAGCTGCGGCGGGCAGCCTACCTGAACATGACCCAGGACCCCAGCCACCCAGCCATGGCGCTCAACGCGCGCTTTACGGAGGTGGAGTGCCTCGCAGAGTCGCACCAGCACCTCAGCAAGGAGTCGCTGGCGGGCAACAAGCCGGCCAACGCTGTCCTACATAAAGGTCAGGGATGATGGGATGGAAGTATGAAGGTATATGTGGTGCATAAGTCTTTAGCACATGTAACTGCAGATTTTGAATGCGTACACTGAAGTCACAAATGTGTAACAGTAGATTTGAAGTCGTAAATATTTGTTTTGCATGCGTACTCTAAAGTCACAAATGTGTAACAGTAAATTTGAAGTCGTAAATATTTTTTCTACCATTGTGGACACAAAATAGGGGCTACGAGTTCACAAATCGTTGTTACGGGTGCACAAATCCTATCCTGTGCATCACAACTTCAAGGAGTCATGCGCTTGACACTTTTGCTACAATCATTGCAGCACAGTTGGTAAGTAAGCTTTATTTATATAGCGCCCTTCACAGACCAGGGTCACAAGGCGCTTCACAATACACATTTTTTATACATACACTCAAACACCGATGGCAGTAGCTGCCAAGCAAGGCGCTGTCTGAACCATCGGGAGCAATTTGGGGTTCAGTGTCTTGCCCAGGGACACTTCGACATGTGGGTAGGCGGGGAATCGAACCTCCGACCCTGCACTCCAGAGGCAGACTCCCTACCCACTTTGCCACTGCCGCCCCGGTGGTGCAAAACACATTTGCACACCCGTGTTTCATAATGTGAGAACATGCCCAAAATGTGTGCATTCGTAAACCCAAATGTGAACTAACGCATCAGAAGTTGCACATCTGTGAAAAATGTCCTCACAAATAAAATTATATCGAGCACAGCATTTTAATGAGCGAGCACAAATCCATCGATACAACTGCTCGAATCTGTTCCTACAAGTCTAAACTGAGGGTTTTCTCTGCTCGAATCTGCTCCTGCAAGTCTCAGCAGTGGGTTTTTTGCAGGTAGATTTGCACCACGTCCAGGTGGTATAGTTGTGCAAAAATTTTTTTACCCGTAAAACAGATTTGTATCCGTAGAAGGTGGGAGGGACAACATTGTCGCATCATCCAATGAAAGCGCCGGTTGGGACCTGTGACGTCAGCATTTAAACAGACTGAGGGAAAGCCTGTTTCCGTCGTCTCCCTCATATGTCCATGGTCGTCTCTTTTCACCAGAAAATGTTGGAAATGAGCGACAAAAACTACTAAAACAATTACCATAACAGAGAGAGGAAAGCCCATGTGTGGGCGTAGATTGGGACAACACTTGGTGGACAATTTATTATTTATTTATTCTCCATATTTTCTTCTCCTATGGATCGTTGTGGGCAGGTTGAGGTCTTACCAAAAATTATTTCCTCTGTATTCACTGAATTAATAAGGGAATTGAATAAGAGGGAACTATAGTGGAGCCTTATGCCAGTAGTGAAAGTCATAAACAAGTTTACTTTAGCAGATATAAGGGCCAGCGTCGACGTCAGTTAACGTCTGCTGTGTGATTGGCACTGGTGTAACTGTTTAAACCAGCTGTTTTTCTCTTTAAAACCTTTACATTTTAATAAAAGTAGAATGAATTTCCATTATTTATATATATATATATACAGTATATATATTTTTTTACCTTTATTTATACAGGTATATCCCATTGAGTCCGAAGACTTTTGCAAGGGAGACCTCAGTGGCGGACTCAGGGGGGGGGGCAGGGGGGGGGCGATCGCCCCCCCTCGTTGCTCAATGGTTGAAAAAGCGCGCTAAAGTGCCCTCAAGAGTGGTGAAAACGAGAGGAAATGCCTTATTGGCTGCCCTTTTCACATGCAAAACATGATTAGGTGCCCTCTAGAGTGCCCCTTCATACAATAAATTATGATGATGTGCCCTCTAGAACAAGAAAATTTGATGACGTGCCTCAATGAGTCCCCTTCTGCCCATCTGGTGCCCTTTTAGTGCCCCCTATAGTACCCTGATAGTCCCCTTCTGCCCGTCTGGTCCTTCTAGTGCCCTTCTGCCTGTCTGGTGCCCTTCTAGTGCCCTGATAGTCCCCTTCTGCCCGTCTGGTCCTTCTAGTGCCCTTCTGCCCGTCTGGTGCCCCCATGGTTGAAAAAGTGTTGCTAAAGTGCCCTCTATGGTGGTGAAAATGAGAGAAAGTGCCTTATTGGCTGCCCTTTACACGTGAACAAATATGATTGAGTGCCCTAGGTTCCCCCTCCATACAATAGGCCTAAATGATGATGATGTGCCCTCTGGAGCAATATGGCAAACCAAAAAAAACATGGTGTGGTACTCTAATGAGGTGCAGACGTTCCTCTCTTTGGTAGCTGACGAACGGGGAATGCGAAAGAGGCGTTGCTTTCATGTAGCGTCGCTATGACAAACAGCTACATCGAGTGGTATTTAAATCTCCACTGGATCAAAAAGCAAAAAGCGGATTAAGAGTATGTCAGTACCCATAGTGGAAAAGCGCAATTAGATGCCAAGTTAGAAAAACTTAATATTTTCAGTTTGCATAATCCGTTTAAAAGTACATTTTTTGAGCGTTCAAGATCATTCAAGTGTAGGTCATTTCATGCAAGAGAGACGATAATGGTCAGCTATCACCTCAACATGAGGGAAAACTTCCTTCAATATTTCCGTAGCTGGCTGTCAAAGGTCAAAGACTGTATGGTAGCGGCACATTGAATTTTCTCCAGTCTAATTTTTACTTAAATGTTAGTAAAGATGAAAGCAGAAAGGCATCCTCCTTTCTTTGGCTAAAATGTGAAAGTGCACAATGATGTGAACAACTCATTTTGGTGTTTATAAAGTTGCTAGAATAAGGGGAAACAGTGTCTTTGAAGCTAATTTTTTTCTGGGGGGGGACCCCCAGACCACCCGTTTTATTGTATGAGTCTAACAATTTTTTTTAGTGCTACATGGAGATGTAACAAGTGCCCCGAATGGGACCTTCAAGGCAGCACTTGCTAAGGATAGGGGATAGGACCTTCCAGGCAGCACTGCCTTTAAGGCTCTGT
Source organism: Ammodytes marinus (assembly GCF_949987685.1). Classification (NCBI taxonomy): domain Eukaryota; kingdom Metazoa; phylum Chordata; class Actinopteri; order Uranoscopiformes; family Ammodytidae; genus Ammodytes; species Ammodytes marinus. Next base: position 449,251 of record NC_137227.1, read on the forward strand.
TGGGGGAACAAAACACCATCAAGTTAGAAAAGCCACTGTGTCCGCTGGTGGGGCCCCATGTTGTCCAGAATGTGCCCTTTTTATTTTTTCGCCCCTGCCCTTCAAACAGTCCGAGTCCGCCACTGGGAGACCTGTTCCCATTTACACGTTACCATTCACACACACATTCATACACCGATAGCAGGCTAACTATCGACAATAGTTTATTGTCCCGCAGCCGCTGTCAAGGCTCCTGGCTGTTAAAACTATCTATGGTTAAAACACACCACACGCAGGGGGTGAGGAGGACGTTGCAGGCATTGAGGACCAAAGTAAATAAAGTAGGCCTACATATCTTGCTGCAGAGTATTCAGCATGTATCTAAATCCAGAAATATGCTTATAAATCATACACTTAGTCTTCTAAATGTAGTAAGCTTAATTAATTTAAACGTGTGAATAGTGAAGTGAATAAGTAACCTACTCTACAAGGCAATAGAAAAGTATAGAGGACACATTAAAACTGAATTGGAATAATTGTTTCTCTATCTCACATTTTCCATGTGAAATTATCACTACTTGTATCACAAACTGATAATTAGATGATCAGGTTTAACTAGTGTGCCTATCCCCAGACAGTTCTGCTATACACCTTACCTCATGTGACGTGTCCAGAAGAACAGGGTACAAAGCTTCATATAACCTCATTTCAGTGATTACTTTAATTAATCACAATCACAAAGTGTCACACCATAACATTTTATGCAGTTTAGAACATGTTAATTCAGATCACGTGCTGCATTAATAAGTAGGTCTGCATGCTGCTAAAGCAAGACTAATAAATGTCCTATATCAATTATATTTATGATTTGCAGTTATCATAACAATCACACAAATGTACAGTAAAAGCTTACCCCACAAACAAATCACAAGATTTGGACTTTTTAAAATATTTGTGGATTTACTAAACATATACATACGGTCAAAATGAAAAATACAAATCAACCAGTTTAAAACTAGAATGCACTCACAATTGCATACCTCCAAGTAAAGTTTTGTATGGCGTTATTTTATTAAGAGAAAATGAACAAAATACCCAAAATGCTCTGGCATGTGCCGGAACAAGACTTTATAAAACAAAACATAAAACTAGTAACTTAGTCCTTGGTCTGTAGCCCAACTGTTTACCATATTTAATCACAATCTCCCCTACCTTTTTAATATGTCAAACAAATAAACATGACTGAGTATGTCACCTCATTTACTGCAATCAATATGATTATGAATTGAGTATGATCTGACTTTGTCTAGATTTATAATAATCACAATCTAAAAATTGAAAACAAATTGTGTGTAGAGTGTAGAGTCAGACTGATGTGCTGTGACTGCCAGGTGAGTTCCACGCTGCTCCATCTTCGGAGATCTTCTCAAGGCAGCAGGAGCAGTGAAGTCTTCAGTTATCTGGAGTGTCCTTCCCTCAGCAATGCATACACTGGGGACGGAAACAATTGTTAGATCCCATTAGTGATGTTATAGTAAACACATGACGGATAATAGTTAGGACTGACTGTAGCTGCTCACTGTACAATGGCTTCTCCCTGACAGGGTGGAAATCCCAGACACTTGTGCAGGCCTTGTGCAGGACAGCCAAGATGAGTCTGTGGAAAAGCAGATGTCCCGTTCAGATGTTAAGATAATGTTAAGATTTATAAAATAAATAAAATACATGTAGGTTCAAGTTGATTAAGAACACAAAGCTAAAAACTAATAGTTTATTATAACAGCCCTGCAATTCATTCTCTTCGTGGGGGGTATCTTGTCATTAGTGACTTTTAAAATGAGTTGTAAATGTTTTTTTTTCGGGCTGGAAAAACAGATATAAAATATGATTTAAACACGATGGAGCTGCACAATTAAAAAAAAAATCCTTTGCATAATGGGACACTTGTCTACCTGTTTTTATTCAGAAACAGCAACATGATGTTGAGACGGGCTGAGCAGAATAGTATACTGCTCACATGTGTTTATTTGGATCTTCATAGCCACTATTAAGACAGAAAACGCTCTATATGAGGTCGACACATGCTAACATTACATCCTGATGTAAAACTAGTAGGCTATGTATGAAGGTGCCAATGTCCCAGAAAAGCAGACATACAGATACGCTGATTATTATTTTAGCAACAAGACTCCAGTATTCAGCTGACTCATATTTCCCTGGCTAGCGCCGGGATTATTTTAACTGATTAACGGAAGGATTCATTGGTCAGCCTTCTTATTTTACGTTAACAGTTAATCATTAACATCCTTAGAAGTGACCAAATGCCTTAAAAACCGGTACATCCTTTAAAAGAATATGCTAACGAACATTAGCTGTTATACCCATTATGACTTGTTAGCTAGTGGTTAGCTATGCTGCCTGCAATACATTATAACCACACGTTGCTTCTCATCATTGAAAGTATTATACCGACCAACTTTGAAGTTTAAAAACATAAGAACCAGACTTACAGTTCATAGTTTCCGTGGGATGGCTCCGTGTACTGTAGGCTCTAGCTAGACCCTAGGTCTATGTCCGACCGCGTGTCCGTGACCGTCAGTCCAGACACTGCTGCGGCTCCGGACAGAGATTGTGAAGCAGCTCAGCTGTATACAACCACAGGTCCAAGTTTGTTAGACTAATGTTTTAAATCGGGTCTTTCTATTTTTAACAGTCTTTTAGCGTACCATCTGGTCAACTTTTCCTGTTAGGTGAACAATTATGCCCAAAACTTCTCAGAGCTCAGCACAAAGCGTGTGCACTGGCCGCCATCTTGCCAGCCTCCCGAAGGAAAAAGGTTTTTCCTCCGTTTGTTCACATGCTGACGTCACGGGTCCCGACCGGCGCTTTCATTGGATGATGCGACAATGTTGTCCCGCCCACCTTCTACGGATACAAATCTGTTCTACGGGTACGAAATACTTTTGCACCAACTATACCACCTGGACGTGGTGCAAATCTACCTGCAATTGCAGGAGCAGATTCGAGCAGAGAAATCCCTCAGTTTAGACTCGTAGGAACAGATTTGAGCAGTTGTATCGATGGATTTGTGCTCGCTCATTAAAATGCTGTGCTCGATATAATTTTATTTGTGAGGACATTTTTCACAGATGTGCAACTTCTGATGCGTTAGTTCACATTTGGGTTTACGAATGCACACATTTTGGGCATGTTCTCACATTATGAAACACGGGTGTGCAAATGTGTTTTGCACCAACTGTGCTGCAATGATTGTAGCAAAAGTGTCAAGCGCATGACTCCTTGAAGTTGTGATGCACAGGATAGGATTTGTGCACCCATAACAACGATTTGTGAACTCTTAGCCCCTATTTTGTGTCCACAATGGTAGAAAAAATATTTACGTCTTCAAATTTACTGTTACACATTTGTGACTTTAGAGTACGCATGCAAAACAAATATTTACGACTTCAAATCTACTGTTACACATTTGTGACTTCAGTGTACGCATTCAAAATCTGCAGTTACATGTGCTAAAGACTTATGCACCACATATACCTTCATATAAAAGAAGGGACTAAAAATCCATCTCATTTTGGACCGTTAATTTTTTTAAATAAAGCAAATGATCTATTACCTATCTCTGACTCCAGCTATAATGAAATATTACCTGTATTTACGTTCCATGTTGTCAAAGAAAATAATCAAAGATACCTTTTTCTGCATAAACCAATACAGTATAAACATAATCTATCAATAAGGATTTGTGATTGTGAAAATAAATCCTTGTTAAGAGAAAGTGGTAGTTGTTGATGTTAGTTGTCATTGCAGTGTTGAACCAGTTGGAGGAGCTGCTGAGTGACATGAAGGCCGACGTTACCCGGCTACCGGCCGCGCTGGCCAGAGTCCCACCCATCGCCGCCCGCCTGCAGATGTCTGAGAGGAGCATCCTCAGCCGACTGGCCAGCAAGGGCACAGAGACACACTCCCCCCCGGTCAGCTGCCTGCTTTTATACAAACACACACACTAGTGTTGTCACCATACCAAAATTCTGACTTGATACGATACTTGCCTTAAATAGCTCTGTTCCAATACTGAAACAATACCATGGCAAAAACCTGTGAACCATCTGAATTATTACATTAATTAAAATAATTTAAAATATGATGACACTTTAATCTTAGAAAGTCTACATACATTTGTGGGGAAAGATTTCCATGAATTATTCTAATGTTTCAATAATTGTTTATTTAAGTTTTCAGTGTTATAGATAACTTAGCCGCCAATGTGATTACAAACATCTTTGTACAAGTGTTTTTATTTTATTTACGAGGTCATTTGTTTGTCTTGTTTTCTCTTAGAAAAGTGAGATTATTTCATACACTTTTTTTCTGCTGGTAGTAGAGAACACTGAACAGCATATTAAATACACTTTTAATTAACATAAATGATCTAATTCATTTTCAAACCCTGGATCAATCGCACTACAGCAGTGCACTAAAGTACAACACAAATGAGTCAATGAACATTCTTAGTGGAGGTCTGTGCTCTAATGAGAGCATGTTTTAAATAATATAAATTATTATTGACAGAAGTGTAGAACTACATGCTGTAAAGTATGTTATATTACCAGTAGGCTACTGATTGAGTAGTAATTGCTCATTTAAAACGGCTGATTCAGATTCAGAAAACTTTCTTGTCTGTCGTAACAGAAAATCATCTTTGACGTGGCTCAACATACAAACAGGACAATGTACTGATAGGCATTCATACAACATTGATTTCTGAGAGCACACACAGTGTGTATAGATCTTAAAACAAGTATAAATATTAAAAACTGTAAAAATAAACAAGATAAAAGCTGTGGATATGTGTAAAGTTTAAAGTGACAGTGCGTCAGGGTTCATTTGTCCATTGTTCATTCTTTGTTTAAGCTGTTTATGGCAATGGGTATGAATGAGTTTTTGTGTATGTTTTTCTTAGATAGGGGTACTCTATACCGGCGGCCTGATGGCAGAAGTTGGAAGGACTTGTGCAGGGTGTGGGTGGCATGCTGTGTAATGAGGTTGGCTTTCCTTTTAACTGCCTGGCTGTGGAGTACTGATAATTGAATTTGAGTTTTGCCAGTTATTTTGCTTCCTTGATTGATGATCCAGGAAAGCTTTGATTAGTTTTTGACAGAGGTGAGGGTGAATCAGGATGTGATGTTGAACATGAGTACAGATTCTAGGAGTGATTTATAGACAGCTGTTAAAATGTCCTGTCTGACTCTGAGCATGCGCGGCGTGAGAGGACGGAAGGGCTAGAGTCTCCTCGCAATGTGGTGTGCAATGGTCAAATAAAGTGTAAATCAAGACATTAAAACTCAATCAGTACCGACTAAGTACAAGAGGAAGTTTCACATTAACTGGACCTGTGGTGAAAAGAAAGAAAAGGGGAAAAGAAAAGGCGACAATTGGAATCTTCCGCGATGCCAAACCAAACAAGATCACAGGTGGCCGAGGCCGCACCTGCCGACATACAGCTGGAGCATACGCAAGGTTTGAACTGGAAAGTAAACTTGACAAACTTTTAGACCTCCACACGGCTACCAACAAGCTTTTGTCAACGGTTGTAAAAAGAGTTGATACCATGGACGGGAAAATTTAAAAGTTAACAGGAGAAATGCACGAGCAGGTGGTCAATCAAGGCGCGCAGCAATGCCGTACTAAAGAGCTTGAAAACAAACTGCAGCTCTGGATTACATTGACCAACTTGAAAATCGCCAGCGCCAAAACAATCTGAGGCTTCTAAATGTGCCTGAACGGCTGGAAGATAATTCGGGAATGAACATCTTCCTGGTTAGACTCATAGACCGAGAGTGGAACGTAAAACTGAAGGAAGAAGATTTCGAAAGCGCACACCGCCTTGGCCCTTTCAAAGAGAGTGCGCGTTTCCCCCGCACCATTATATTCAAACTACATCACCTTCAGAAGAAAATACTGATCTTAAGAGCTGCGAGGGAAAGGAGACAAAGTTCTGTGCTACACAACACCGACTACAGAATCACAGCGGATATCTCGACACAACTACGCAAGAAAAGGGAGGCGTTTTGGCCGCTGAGAGAACAATTGCACAAACTGGATATTAAAACCCAACTCCGTTTCCCTTCATCTCTGCAAGTGCAAGACGGTGAGAAAACGATGAACTACGCCAGGGGTTTTCAAAGTGTGAGAGAGTGAGCCCCCCGTCAGAGAACAAATTTCAGCAAATTTTACAAATTTAAACATGTTTTTGAAACATTCTAAACATTTTTGTGCGTTTGTAAACACATTTAATACATTTTAACATCTAAATCCAGTGTTTTAATCCTGCTTCCTTTAAGCATGGATAATACTGACTGAGTGTGCATCGGAGTGAGAAAGATAGGTAGACAGACTTGCCCAAATTATTGACTAGTTAAATGTCATTCACACACCCAGTGTTTTTTCGCTAGTGCCTCCAATGTCCTGCTGGAGGAGAATAGTAGCCAGTGGAGAACCAGACCCTCCTAGCGGGGTCCGGGGGTATGCCCCCCCGGGAGATTTTTTTTCACCTTTTTAAAGTGAAATGCATGAATCTGGTGCACTTTGAGAGGACAATTAAGAGGCCAAATATGAGGAATTTTGTGTGAACAAATAATTTGGAGACACTGGGTCTGATGAATTAGAAGCTATTGAAGAAGGACACATGGATTTTCCATAGAAATATAAATTTGAAATAAAATATTATGCAGGGTCCTCTGGGTTGGGCTTGGTGCTCTTTTTCTTTAACGAGACCTATTTCTCTGTAATTTACTGAATGCATTTAAATGCAGTGAGAGGAACGAAGCAGAAGAACTTGTATCCAGCTATGCCGTGATCTTAGTATAAAAAAGAAAAACTAAAAAAAAAAAAAAAAACATTTTTTTTTTTTTTTTTTTAGTTTTTCTTTTTTTTTACATATTCATCCGCGCCCCCCCTGCCATAACCCCACAGTTTGAAAACCGCTGAACTACGCTACACCACAGGAGGCCCTGCTGGAGCTCTGCAAGAAACATCCTTCTCTTTCATAAGAGTAGGCTACACGTAAGATGAAGTAATTACTCAAAGACAATTAGTGGGGTAAAGTAAAAAGCCTATAAGTCAACTCTGGACCTTTATTTTCTTTCTCGTGTAAAGTGTGGAATTAATTAATGAAATGTCTAATTTATTGTAAAGTAGACTAATTGCTTTGTTTGTTTTTCAGGTCTAGAGTAATTTACTTTATTTGTTATTGCTGTGTTTACTGGGGGGGGGGGTGGATGGAAGCGTGTGCTAGGAATGAATGTGAACGTGTGTAGGAGTGGATGACGTGGCGGATGCGTGAGGACGCTGAGGTAACGTGTGGGGGGGAAAAAGGCTATAGGCATTTGTAAATCTTAGTTCGAGGAGGTTTGAATGATGTATAAGGGGAGTAGTGTTTTTTTTTCTTTTTTCTACCCTTATCCTTTAACCCTATGTGCATCCTCTTGTAGGCCTATCTTTGAGGAATATTGAAGGAATTATAGTATTTATTTTATTTTATTTAAATTAAAATTTTTTGCTCTCCTTTTCCTTTCTTCTCTGTAACTAATTTGCATCCTCCTTTCGGGCCCGCTGCTGCATCTCCTCCACTCTTCTTTCCTCTTCCCTTCTCTCCTTGATACCAATATTTATTTGGATTATTTATCAAATTATGATGATATGACCGAGGAGGTACAATATTGCTTTGTTAAAGTGAAAACATTGTTATTCTTTATGACCATTGCTATACACCAGGGGAGGGAGCAAATGAATTAGCTCAGGAAAGCATGTTTAGAGATGAGAAGTTTTCAAGGGTAGGTGTATTTTTTCTTTTCTTTTCATGTATATCAGTCTTTTATTGTCTGTGTCAAATGTGTCTGTGCTCTGTGATCTCCACGGTGGTTTCCCCTCGCTTTGAAGCAGCTATGTGTCCCACAAGTAAGATTACAAGTAGAAATGGTACTAAATAAATCGTTAGAAACCATACCCAACAAATGTACCATTTGTACCTGGAACATTAACGGGTTAAAAGAAGGTGCAAAAAAACATAAAGTTCTAGGTCAGTTAAAAAAAATTTCCTCTGACATAGTCTTTCTTCAAGAGCTCCATTTCAAACCCAGGGAAATACAATTTCTTAAGAGACAGTGGGTGGGGGAGGTGTTTGAGTCTACCTTCACTTCTAGTAGCAGAGGTGTTGGCATACTTATAAGTAAGAACATTCCCTTTAACCTAATATCAGAATACGCAGACTCAGAAGGTAGATTCTTAGTTATTAAATGTGATATATTTGGAAGTAGATATACACTAATCAATATTTATGTCCCACCATCATCTGATGGGTTATTCCTAAATAAAATTCAGAAAGTACTTGATATGACTCCAACAGGAATAATTATATTAGGTGGTGACTTTAACAACATCTTTAGCACACATGACAGCTCATGTAAAAGTAGAAAAGCAAAACCACCAACAAAACTTTTAGAATTTCTTTCTACAAATGAATTACATGATATGTGGAGGGTAATGCACCCCAAAGGTAGGGATTACACACATTACTCACATGCTCATAAATCGTATAGTCGAATAGACTACATTTCCATATCGGATATAGGGCTCAGCAATGTTATATTTACAAAGATCCATGACATAGTTATCTCAGATCATGCAGCAGTTACGTGTGTAACGACACCACCAACAAATACGTTTTCTCATAAAATCTGGAGAATGAATCGAAAATATTTGACTGATAATCAATTTCTTAATTACATAAAAAAGCATATTGACATATTTAAAAGCACAAATATAGATAACGCTTCTTTTACTGATAGTCCTCTAATAGATATTATATCGGATACATTTAAGGCGTATATAAGAGGGATAATGATATCATTTTCAGTTAGAAAGAAGAAAGAACTAGATAAAGAGATTGACAGAGTAGAAAAAGCAATGCATTCTCTTCGTAATATCCATAAACAAACACATGCGAAAGAAGACTTAGAAAAACTGCAAAAATTAAAATTAGAATATGATAATCTTCTACTTAAAAAGGTTCAAGACATTAAGCATAACTCAAATAAAATATCGTATATAACGGCTAATAAAACGGGTAAGCAACTGAGCGCCTTAGTTAAAAGAGTAGTTAAAAGGCACAACGTAGCATTAAAGGACACTTCCAACAAGCTAATTATAGACAATGAAATAATTAATAAGAAATTTGCAACATTCTATGGAAATTTATATAAATCTGATATAACTGAGAAATCTGACCCAATGCCCTTTCTAAAGTCAGTTAAACTTAAATGTCTCTCTGATGAACAAAAAGAAGACCTAAAAAAGGAAATAACAATATCAGAAGTCAAAAGTGCAATTGATGGTTTTCTCCTAAAAAAGGCATCAGGAAATGATGGTTTCCCAATTGAATTCTATTCTATATTCTGGACACAGATTAACCCACTATTATTGAAAGTTATTAATAATGCATGAAAGCACCAGGCTCTTCCACAAACAATGTATCAAACAATTATTAACGTGATACCAAAACCAGGACGGGAGTGCAACAAACCATCTGATTTTCGACCTATAAGTTTAATAAATAGTGACAATAAGATTATTACCAAAGTCCTAAATAATCGTATAGCCAAATTATTACCTGATATAATCCACCATAATCAAACTGGCTTCATACAAAATAGGAGTCTCAAAACTAATATTAGAACTTGTATATCATTAATTCAATATGCTAAAAGGCAAAAGATTGATCTGACATTGATGGCTGTGGATGCAGAGAAAGCCTTTGACCGTTTAGAATGGGTATATCTTTTTAAAGTATTAGAATTATTTGGATTTCCTGATGAAATAATTACCATGATAAAGACGATTTATAAATTACCAACATCACAGGTTTATGTTAATGGGACTTTATCTGAAATATTTAGGTTAGAAAGAGGCACTAGACAAGGATGCCCGTTATCCCCCTCCTTATTTGCGTTGGCCATTGAACCCTTGGCTCAGAAAATTAGACAAACAAGTGAGTGGTATTAGGGTAGATAAACAAAAATATAAACTGAGTCTATTTGCTGACGATTTATTGTTATATTTAATTAATATTAAAACATCTCTTCCAAAGGTAATGAAGATCATAGACGGATTTTCTAAAATATCTGGTTATAAAATGAATATTGAAAAAACTGAACTGATGCAAATTAATAAAGGAACATGCATCCCAGAAGATTTAAAGAACCTTCAGTGGAAAAAAAAGTTAAAGTACTTAGGTTGCATCATAAGCCCTGAAAAAACACAATTATACAAAGATAACTTTATCTCTCTAATAAATGAATTAAAAATTTGTATTAAGAAATGGTCAGACCTGCCCATAAATATAATTGGAAGGATACATCTTTTTAAAATTATGTGGTTACCAAAATTTCTCTTTATCTTCCAAACAATACCTTTAATTCCTCCAAAACGATTCTTCACACAACTAAACTCTTTACTCACCTCGTTTGTCTGGTCCAATAAAGCACATCGACTGAGCAGAACTCTTCTTCAAAATGTAAGAACAGAAGGTGGTCTTAAACTTCCAAATTTAGAACTGTACTTCTATTCATCACAGATGTTTTACATAGATCGGATAATAAATAATACAGCTGAAGAACCCTGGATTGATATAGAAAGTAACCATTTAAAACCCCAAAACCTGTTCACAGCTTTGTTTACAAAACACAATATAAAAGTATCAAACTTCGTTACAAATAGCACTTTAAAATCATGGAACAAAATTGGAAAAATACTTGGAGCGCAGATTAGTATCCCTAGGAACACAGAACTTTGGAATAATCCATCAATTAAAATCCAGAATGAAGAGCTCAATTGGAGTACTTGGAGTACAAGGGGAATTAATCAATTGTCAGATCTAATTTCGCACAATAGGGTTCAACCATTGAAGTCACAGAACTTCAGAATAAATTCAAACTGTCAAACCAAGAATCGTTTAGATATTTACAGTTAAAAAACTGGATAATGGAAAACTTTAATTTACATTATAATTTGGTTCAAGGACCATTTGAGGAGGTTATGTTTAAAAAAGGAAAGAAGAAACAGTTAATTGGTAGCATATATAATATTCTTTTGAAGGAAGAATCTAAACACTACTCAATGCATAAGCTCTATGGAAAATGGAATAAAGATCGAACTCTTCTTCAAAATGTAAGAACAGAAGGTGGTCTTAAACTTCCAAATTTAGAACTGTACTTCTATGCATCACAGATGTTTTACATAGATCGGATAATCAATAATACAGCTGAAGAACCCTGGATTGATATAGAAAGTAACCATTTAAAACCCCAAAACCTGTTCACAGCTTTGTTTACAAAACACAATATAAAAGTATCAAACTTCGTTACAAATAGCACTTTAAAATCATGGAACAAAATTGGAAAAATACTTGGAGCGCAGATTAGTATCCCTAGGAACACAGAACTTTGGAATAATCCATCAATTAAAATCCAGAATGAAGAGCTCAATTGGAGTACTTGGAGTACAAGGGGAATTAATCAATTGTCAGATCTACTAATTTCGCACAATAGGGTTCAACCATTGAAGTCACAGAACTTCAGAATAAATTCAAACTGTCAAACCAAGAATCGTTTAGATATTTACAGTTAAAAAACTGGATAATGGAAAACTTTAATTTACATTATAATTTGGTTCAAGGACCATTTGAGGAGGTTATGTTTAAAAAAGGAAAGGAAAGTTAATTGGTAGCATATATAATATTCTTTTGAAGGAAGAATCTAAACACTACTCAATGCATAAGCTCTATGGAAAATGGAATAAAGATCTCCAATTCAAAGAAGCCAATATAAAATGGAAGAAATGCTTGTATTTTACAAATAAAATTACCACAAATGAAAATCTCAGGTTAATACAATATAAACTGATGACAAGAATATATTATACTAGAGATAAATTACATAAGTTTTATGCTGACTCCTCTGACCAGTGTGTGAAGTGTGGCTCTCAAGACTCTCATACACGCCTTTTGGCATTGTATGAAAGTGAACAAAGGTTGGAATGAAATCCAAGAATGGATATCAACCATTTGTAAAACAAAAATGCAGTTCTCAGCTCAGCTGTGTATTTTTCAGAACCCCGAAGGTGTAAGGTACCCTATGGGATGGCAAATTATGTTTTCTTCCCTTGTTTACAAGAAACTAATTTTAAAATACTGGAAAGATGCAGAGGCCCCTACATTAAAGAACTGGAAAGAACTTATGAAATATTATCTGACCATAGAAAATACATTATCCGAAGACAACAACAAAACAAATCAATTTAATGAAGTATGGAAACACATCTATGAGGCACTATGAGAAATAAAGCTTGTAACATTGCTGAGAAGGGAGGGGGGAACTACAGTGGAGATCGCAGGACATGGATTTTTCTTTTTGTGTGTCTTTAAATGTTACGTGTGTGTGTGTGTGTGTGTGATCATGCAATAATGAACAACATACACATTTGTCCTTTTTCTTATTTTAATTTTTTTTCTCTCTTTTCTTAGTTTGTATGTATTGTCTGGTGTTGTTTGTTTGTTTGATTATTGTTACAAAGAAACCAAAATAAAAAGAATTATACAAAAAAAAAAAATGTCCTGTCTGACATCAAAGCTCCTCAGTTTCCTCAGCAGGAACAGGCGTTGCTGTGCCTTTTTGTACACAGAGTCTGTGTGCTGGGAGAAGGACAGGAGGGTGTCTATCTGTGCCCAGGGTTAGGGTTAGGCCTCTACCTGCTCAACTGTCTGCCCATTCAGCCTCAGAGGTTCAAAGAGAGGTTGGGGGGAAGATGTTTGCCTCCCCCCACAACACAGCTCCTTGGTCTTGGAGATATTGAGCTCCAAAGAGCTCTCTTTGATCCACAGCATCAGGGTGTTGACCTGCTGATAGTAGGCAGCCAGATAGGAGTGATCCTTGATGTCGGCCACCAGGGCCATGTTTTTTTTGATTGATTAAACTTTATTTCAGACATATCAAAAAAAAAGAAAAACTAAAAGCATGAAAACACAACACAAAGAATATGTTCAAATGATTTCACAAATAAAAATAAACAAAATAAACAAAAAATAAACATAACATTGAATTGATATGCCTGAAAAGGAGTAGGAAGAAGTATAAACTTATTTAATCCTACCCCTTTTCCACAGCTCAATAACTTTATAATAATTTTTTATATATATATATATTTTTTTATATTTATACAATCCATATATCCATATATACTCGACGCCATTGCAAATGAGGGCCACCCCTCAATTGGTCTCCCGAGGATAAATCCCGAGGATGTCATCTGCATACTTAAAAAGGGAAATGTCACTGTTGTTGTTTGTTATGTTGTTTGTGTAGATGGAAAATAAAATCGGTGATAATACACAACCCTGGGGGACACCAGTGTTTAAAATCATGTTATTGGATTTAAAGCCATTTACCACCACGTGCTGGGACCGGTTCTGCAGGGAGAGATGGGTTGACTTGTAGATCCAGAAGGCGGTTGCAGAGGGTGGCCGGGTTGACTGTGTTAAAAGCAGAAGAAAAGTCCATGAATAAAATCCGTGTGTGGGAGTGTGTGGAGTCCAGCTGTCTGCAAACGGTGTCCAGGAGAGTCAAACAGGCATCCTCCACCCCACGCTTTGCCTTATAGGCAAACTGGAGTGGGTCAAGCTTGTCCACCACCATAGAAGTGAGGTGATCACACACCACCCTCTCCATACACTTAGAGAGAATGGATGTGAGGTCCTTCATCTCCCTGGCGTTGGCTCTCTTCGGCACCGGTATAAGCATGGACTCCTTCCACATCCGTGGGACACAGCTGGAGTCCAGGAGATGCTGGAGCTGAGCTGAGCATAACCTCAACACCTTGCCCCTGAGCCTGTCCGGGCCAGAGGCTTTGTGAGGGTTGATGCGGCCAAGCATGGATGTGACCTTCCCTTTATCCACTGTGAGTGATGAATCGCTGGTGAGGGTCCAGTCATTCTGGGGGTGCGGCATGTTGAACCTGCTGTAGTAGGTGTTGAGCTGCTCAGCAAAGGTGGCGGTGAGCATTGGATCAGGGCCGGTTTCTGGGCTCTGCCCATCATGGTGTTGAGTCCCTGCCATACCTCCCTTGCATTGCCAGTGGTGAATTTTTCCTCCACTTTGTTCTTATAGTGGAGTTTGGCCAGCCTGATCTTCCTTCTCAATTCACTGTTACACTCTTTTACTCTGTTTTTGTCTCCCTGTAGGAATGCCACCTTTTTGTTGTTAAGACACTGTTTCAGGTCCTTGGTAACCCAAGGCTTGTTGTTCGGGTACAGCTTGACCTGTTTTGTTGGAATAACAGTGTCTCCAAGTCAGTGATCTCCATGCAGCCCCTTAATGCATCAACAGAGTCATTGTTCCAGACTTGAATAGTTTTTGTTTGTATGTCTTCTGTTTTTAGTTTTTGTCTGAATTTTGGAAGTAGCAGAATGACATTGTGGTCGGAGCGACCGAGTGCTGGGCGGGGCTTTGCGAGGTGTGGTTTAGGTGTGGTGACATACTGCTCCAAGTTCGTAAGCAGTGTGGTGACATCGCATCTGTTAAAATCCCCGAGCAGGAAGACAGCGCTGATCGCTGCTCTGATTGACAGCTCTGTTGTAGCAGTCAGCAATGCGCTCCGCTGCAAATGCGAAATCAGGTCCAGGGACATACACTTGGATGGCTGTAATTTGTGCAAATTCACGGGGAAGGTAGTGAGGCCTGAACGACACTGTCATGATTTCATGGTGTTTACTGCATTCAGTCTCTCTGACAGTGAAGTTGACAGCCCACTTTGTGTTGACAGCCATACATAGCCCGCCCCCAATCGACTTCCGCGTCACCCTAGTGTCTCTGTCAAAACGGATGATCTTAAATCCATCTATATCGACATTGGTTATTTCTTCTGACAACCATGTCTCCGTGAAGCAAAAGAGGCTGGTTTGACGGTAGTCTCTGAGTCAAGTTTGAGTGCGGAAAGATGTTGCGTAATGACCGCACATTGGAGAGAGTTATTGCAGGTAGTGGCAGCCTCCTACCTCGTCTCCTCATTCTGTTCCATATTCCTCCTCTGGATCCCCTTTTCCTACGAATGCGCCTGATGTAATGATTCGTCTGTAGATGCTGAGGAATCCCATTCAGGCAAGAAGGTGTTGCTTTTAGATCCAGCGAGACAGGCCGCAGATCCAGCAAAGTCTCCCGTGAGTAATAATAATAATAATTGCTTGGATTTATATAGCGCCTTTCATGATACTCAAAGCGCTTTACAGGGTTCCAGACAATTCGTTCACACACAGTCATACCGGTGGTGGTAAACTACCATAGTAGCCACAGCTGCCCTGGGGCAGACTGACAGAAGCGAGGCTGCCATTCAGCGCCATCGGCCCCTCCGACCACCACCTCAAACATACAGCAGTCATACACATTCACACGAGGCAAGGTGGGTGAAGTGTCTTGCCCAGGGACACAACGACCATGACACAAGTGGCCGGGCTGGGATCGAACCGCCAACCCTAGGATCATTGGCCAACCAGCTTAACCACCTGAGCCACAGTCGCCCCAAGTAGGTGAGCCTCCCTCAATGGCGTGTCATGGAATTTGCCGGTGTAATACAGATCGCAAATACTGGTTCCAGAAAGGCGATCAGGACACACAAACTCGCTAAATACTTGACCGTGGTAGTCATGCTGTCGTTAAATACCGCACTTAAGGACTCTCAGTAAACACAAAAACAACTCCAAAAACATTCAAATTACGGGAGCAGCACGCCCCACCCCCAGTTTGCCACCAATATCTGTAAACTTGTGAACACCAGCTTGCATGTTGTGGTAAAGTCCTAGCGTTTGCAGGTTCAACAATTAATAAATAAATACATCTTGATTTATTTGCATTATATGTTTAACAACATATAATATTTAACCTAAAAAGCTAAAAACCAAATAAAACAATTAGCCGAAACAATTAATCTCTGGTTTTACTTCTTTTTAAGAGCATTTATATTAGGCCTTTCTATCACATTGTCTAAGCTGTCACACTTTGAATTTGTTTCGGCATGTCTGTTGGCTCCTCCTTGCTTACAGATGGGCTTTGTGTCTCTTTAATAATTCCATATTTACTGTACTGTGTTAACAAACTTAACGACGGCCAAATCATTGAAGTTTCTATCAGTCACGTCTGTCTCTCAGGATAGAGCTGCATGCAGATAGTTTGTGAGCAGGGCTGCCAAGTTTCACCAAAAGTTTGGAGTGAGATTTTTTGGCCGAGGGACCCAAAACCGTGTCCTCTTTCCCACCCAATAATTTTTGCTAGTGTCCTGCAAGTTTACATATTGTTCATAATAATGGGGGCGGGACCTGATAAGCCTTTGGCTTCTTCCGTCTCCCTTCGGACAACACAAAGTATGATGTATGAATATTTGCAAGAGAAAATTGTGTATTGTGTGGAATTGTCCGAAAGAATAATAAATAAATAAATAATAAATCAGAAATAAAAGACAATTGGAAAATGTGATAAAACATCAAAAATCTTATTAAAATAAACAAATTCATGAATTGCAAAGTCGTAGGACAGGTTTTAATTAAACATTGGGTGTGGACATATTGTAAGTGGGGGTCCCCCCCAGAATTTTTTTTAGCATTAAACACTTAATTTCCTGCATTCTGGTGAATTTTTATGAAGCAATGTGTGCCTTTTCTGCATTCATTTTTATGTAAAGTAAAAGAGAACATTCACGGTTTCGCTGACACAAATTTAATTGAATAGCCTACAATGCATGTGTAGTGCTTTCAAATATCTCCTGTAGCCTATTGTTAAAACATTTGGTTAAACTGTAATAAAGGTAATTATTCTATATGTAGGCCTATTCAACATTGTATGGGTTATTTTTGATCCCACCCTCTCCCTTGAACCCCACATCTGTCACACTGTCAAAACCTCCTTCTATCACCTCCGTAATATTGCAAAGATTAGATCCTCCCTCACACCCCATGCTGCTGAAAGACTCATCCATGCCTTCATCTCCTCCCGCCTTGACTATTGTAATTCACTCCTCGCCGGCATCAGCACCACCTCCATCAACAGACTCCAACGTGTCCAGAATGCAGCTGCCCGTCTCCTCACTCACACCAACTCGTGGAACCACATCACCCCAGTCCTCATAAAGCTCCACTGGCTCCCCATTTCATTCCGGATCAATTACAAACTCCTGGTCCTCACCTACAAAGCCCTCCACCATCTGGCCCCCCCATATCTCACTGACCTTCTCTCCCCCTATCAACCCCCTCGGGCCCTCAGATCCTCCTCAGCCAGTCTCCTCTCCACCCACACATCTAAACTCTGCAGCTTTGGTGACAGAGCTTTCTCCAGGGCAGCTCCCAGGCTCTGGAACAGCCTCCCCCAACATATCCGTGACTCGGAGTCCCTCACCATCTTCCAGTCCAAACTCAAGACCCATCTCTTCTCCTCTGCCTCCCCCTAGTTCACCCACCAACCCAACTCTACATGTTATTATTGTTTGTTTATTGTTTTGTTTTTGTAAAGCGCTCTGAGTGAGAGAAGAGCGCTATATACACTCAACAAAAATATAAACGCAACACTTTTGTTTTTGCTCCCATTTTTCATGAGATGGACTTAAAGATCTAAAATTCATTCCAGATACACAATTGTACCATTTCTCTCAAACATTGTTCACAAATCTGTCTAAATGTGTGATAGTGAGCACTTCTGCTTTGCTGAGATAATCCATCCCACCTTACAGGTGTGCCACATCAAGATGCTGATCTGACATCATGATTAGTGCACAGGTGTCCCTTAGACTGTCCACAATAAAAGGCCACTCTGAAATGTGCATTTTTTTGCTTTATTGGGGGTCTGGGGACTCAGAACCAGTCAGTATCTGGTGTGACCACCATTTGCCTCATGCAGTGCAACCCATCTTCTTCGCATAGAGTTTATCAGATTGCCAATTGTGGCCTGTGGAATGTTGGTCCACTCCTCTTCAATGGCTGTGCGAAGTTGCTGGAGACGGCTTATGGTGGAGAAATGAACATTCAATGCATGAGCAACAGATCTGGTTGACATTCCTGATGTCAGCATGCCAATTGCACGCTCCCTCAATGCTTGTGGCATCTGTGGCATTTTGCTGTGAGACAAAACTGCACATTTCAGGGTGGCCTTTTATTGTGGACAGTCTAAGGCACACCTGTGCACTAATCATGATGTCAGATCAGCATCTTGATGTGGCACACCTGTGAGGTGGGATGGATTATCTCAGCAAAGCAGAAGTGCTCACTATCACACATTTAGACAGATTTGTGAACAATGTTTGAGAGAAATGGTACAATTGTGTATCTGGAATGAATTTTAGATCTTTAAGTCCATCTCATGAAAAATGGGAGCAAAAACAAAAGTGTTGCGTTTATATTTTTGTTGAGTGTAAATAAAATGTATTATTATTATTATTATTATTATTATTATTATTATTATTATTATTATTATTATTATTATTATTATTATTATTATTATTATTATTATTATCCAATTATCCAATTTCAATTCACCATTATTATATTAAATCTATGACACTTGATGTCTTCTCAGAACATATTTTTCCCACAGTAACCATTAAGCTTAGTTACTCAATACATTCATTCAATTAATGTTGACAACATTTTAGAACAAAAATGTGTTGGTGTGTCAACCAGCTCAATAACATAATGCAAAACAAGCTTGAATATATCAAGTGAAGTGACTGATTTGAATTAAGGTGTTCTTACCTCTTTGTTCATTTAATACCGGCGTCCTTGTTGTCATTAATTTTCCATATAATTTGAACAAAGGGCGGGACTGGGAGGCGGAGGGTTTTTATTAGTTTTGTAGTGTAACTCAGGGGGGCGTGGCCGTGGTGGTTTGCCAAGTGGCTGCTGCGGCTACGGGCTGCACACTTTCTTTATAGGTCCATGGCTGCACACTGCCATGGACCTATAAAGACACCGCGCATGCAGAAAGCATGGCAGAAAGAGGATGTCACGGAACTCAGTCCGTTTAGCTTTTCAAAATAAGACTTTCAAAGTAAAAGTACCAAAAAAAATATATATATTACGGGGATTCATTTCTCTGCGTGAGAAATTGGAGGTGTGGCGTGTGAGCGTGTGAACTGGTTGATATGCGTGTGTCTCACGGCCAAAGCGTGAGACTTGGTGACACTGTTTGTGAGTGAGCATGCATGTCTAGACCTGCACACACACACTGCCTGCTGCTGCGCAGCAATGTTACTCATCATTTTGCAGCAGTTAAAACAGATGTTTTTCTTAAAGTACCGATACTTAAAAAGCGTGAATAAGCAGTGGCGTTTTCTCCCGGAGGCCAAGGGAAGCCAGGCTTCCCTGTTTTTTAGGCTGTAGTTGTCATCCAATAAAAACATTTATATTAACAGTTTCGGTAATCTTTGGTGCTGTGTTGCTGTCATTTCTTCCCCATTTCTCTCCTCACGTTGAGCATTTCACAATGCGCGAAACAGCGCCCCTTTACATTTAGATTCTGAAGACGCGGCGAAACACGACACTGCACACTGTATGTCTGCGAGGAAGCCAAGGGAAGCCAGGCCGAGCTGGCTTCCCTTGGTAAAAAAAAGAAAAAGAATTGACCAATCAGGTGAGGACACTGCCCTCCTGTGATTGGTCAGGAGGGTGTCAGGAGGGTGCCAAGGGAAGCCACTCGGCCTTTGGCTTCACACCAATCAAATCAAAGCATCATTATCAACGTCACTGAAATTTAACAACAATAACAATAGCGGGAGATTAGCATGTTTGCATTGTTATCATATTAGCAAGAACAGTTATGGAGGGTGGAGATTTTGAGTATTTAGTAACAAATTATTTTACCAAACTGCCAATTGAGAAGCCATTAAAAATCAAATCTGAGAAAGAAAGTTTATCGCACTTTCCGTGAGGAGAACTATGTCTGCACCGAGTGGCTAGCTGGTAGCGGCAAACTTCAGCTAATGGCCTTCCTCTACAAATAGTGAGTAAAATACACACCTTCTCCTGGCGCGGGTTAGCTGTTCCCTTAACTGTCTGTGTAGCTATGTGTGTTGTGTTTTGTGTTTGTGTATATCCACTGAAGTTGTTCTGGGTTGTCTTAAGTAGGCTATAGTGTTGTAATGAATATTTGGCTTAAACGAAAAGGATGTCTCGAAAGTGTGTATGTCAAGCACCTACAACTGATTGTGTGAGTCGTGTCTCACGTGAACGTGAAACTTAAAATAGCCTAAAACGTCCCCTAATTATATTGTGAATGAATTTGAATCTGCATTGGGCATTAAGCGGCTAGTTGTGCATTCCGGTCGGGGTGGGGGGGTGCATTTATAATAAAATGTATAATTTAATAAGACGATAAGGAGGTGTGTGAGTGAGTGAGAGAGAGAGTGAGAGAGAGAGTGAGTGAGAGAGAGAGAGAGAGCGAACGAGCGGTGTCGGACAGATTACAGGCGTGTAAGTCCTGGTAAAGTGACCAGGCGCTATAATAGCTCTTGTAGTTACATTAAATACAAGCTGCGACGTAGCCTACCCTTTTCTGTCCCCCACCTTCCAATAAACATGTAGATTAAAGGTGTTGTCTCACTTGGCTTCCTCAAAAAAAATCCCCACGCCACGCCACTGTGAATAAGTACAGTTTTGCAACACTAACGGCCTCTGCACACATCCTACCTCTACTGCGCGTCTACCTCGCGTCTGCGTCTGACTTTTTGTCACTGACCGTGTAATCAACCTAGAGCGGGCACACATCCAACCTCAGACGCACTGCTGATGCACGTCGGAGGCACGTCTGCAGCGACGCTCCCGTTTACCTCAGGAGGCTCGCCTATTTTTTTCTGAGAGCCGCGCGTCTCTCTCGGGTCTCTCTGCTTTAACTGATAGAGAAATACTCTGCTGAGAGTTATATTGACTTCATACCGGCAGTTATCGCTGTAGTTTCACCATTTCCTGGTGTGTCCCTTTCAAAATAAAACTTCCAACAAGCGAAAATGTGACAAAAAAGAAAAGGAAAAAAATGGCAGTGGGGCGCACGGATTACTGTCCAGAGTCAATATTAGACTCAATGTGAATCATATGTATCATAAATGACACGAAAGAACTTCCTTTTTAATGGGAATTATCTATGAAAACTCTATGTAGAAAGATAGGGCTTTTAGAAGCAGCGCTGCAGCAGCAGCAGCTGCTGAGATGTTCCATGTGTGTCCGAGAAAAGTCAGAGAGACGCAGCAGTAAGGTAAGGCGACGCGCTCCAGAGGTAGACGCAGGATGTGTGCAGAGGCCGTTACACACACATATACTTTATATAGGTGAGAACGGGGTTATATGTCACACAGGTTGGTTGTCACAATCGTTATATCTGGGAACCAGAAGGCGCTGTCTATTAAATTTTGGTATGTAAATATCCAGAATTGGGATCAGAGGTCACCTACATAGTCTTCCTTGGAGTTAGACTGCTGAATTTGAGGTGAGAGGACTGTTTGTGTTTTTCATGTCAAATTGAAAATATTTAGCTCCTCAGTATTTTTTTTCTAGGCTTTTACACAATGGGTTTATAACAACACACTTGTTACCCTAAAAAAGTGTGAAGGGTAAGCTATAGTTTATATTGTTGTTAGCAAGCTAATTAGTTGTCAGATGGTTGTTGGCCTTGATGCTAGCAAGAAATTCTAGTTGGGGTTGGTCGTCACATTTTTTGGGGGGTTGGTTGTCACATGTTATCCAAAGGCTACAGCCAGAAAAGGAGCCCAATAACAAAAGAAAATGTCAAGCTGTATCCTCACTGACACCCCAGATAAGGAAAGAATAGAGCAGGAAAAGGCAGCTAGCATGCAAAAGATAAAAAGGGCAACAAAATCAAATCGAACCAATGCATCCCAAACTAGACCAGTTGCCAAGGCTACTGCACCACAGTGCACTCCACACCAGCTGGGGAAGAAGAAACAGATGTGTGTAGCCTAGTTGAGTAGGCTATTATTGTTAGACCTATTTGTTTTGTTCTTTATGTTGTTACATACAGCAGGCTCGTCTTAATATGGATTTCCTGTTTGTTTATTCCTTGCTCATTTTGTGTTAAGATACATAAAGTTATGTTGGCCTATTTTTCAACTTGACAATGAAATTAAACTTTCAAATTTAGTTCTGCTCTCTTGCCTTCTTTTTAAGATTTTTCCCATTAAGATAACATTGTGACAAACAACCCCATAGTGTGTGACAACCGACCCCTTTACGGGGTTGGTTATCACAATGTGTTAGAGTGTCTTTGATGGTAAATTTCTTCTTTATTACAATAAGTTAGAAAATGTGAGGGGTACACATTTCAAGCCAACACCTTAAAGCTACAACGAGTAAGTCGGCACGTTGGCGACACCTTTGAACAAAAGCGGTAGTATTTTTACGACGCCAGCTGTCGTGAAGCTGTTTTCTAGCTCGTGCAGGGCCTCAAGATTCAAATAATCAGGAAGCAATATAGTGCGTGTCCGTGTGTTGAAAGTGTGAGGGCACCGGACTCTTTTCGGCTCGGTGAGAGTGGTTAGTGACACAGCATCAACTACACCTGATTGCAATGAGTTGATCCATTGTCACCTCTCACGGAGCTGAACGAGTATGTGTCCCCACACAAAGCGAATGAACGAGAGACGGCAGTTAGTTATGGATCACGATGAGGTAATGTGTTTATGTTGTTGTAAATAATGACTATTTCAGATGAATAATGGTCATCTGATGATGCTGGTGACTCACAGTTTACAGTTTACTTTGCCTCACCAGTGGTGAGGCAAAGTAAACTTTGTTTTAGTAGGCTACCGCTCATTCATTTAGGAGTAAACACTGCAGTCTAGGTTCACTCCGTGAAATTGTGTATACGTTGCTTGGCAACGCCCTCCCGCCCGCCTATCACTCTCCCTTTTAGCTTTTCTTCATTGCATTTTCTTTTTTTTCTTTGATGGTTCAGCCCCGTTATCAGTCATTATGACGACAAATAACTGTCTCAAACAAGGCTCCCGCTCCCCTTCTAGGATGACCAGATCGCATTTCCATTACTTTTCACACGTCTCGCAAATTGAGACGTTGTCCCGCATTGTTATTGAAAGTGAGCCCCCCTTTTTAAATGCGTGTTTTATAATCTGGCATTTATCCGATAGCTGTGAGAAGACAGCAGTCTCCGTTTGTCTGTGTGTGTTTGTCTGTGTAGTCCAGGGGTGGCCAACCCACGGCTCGCGAGCCGCATGCGGCTCTTTGCCCAGCTTCGTGCGGCTCTTCAGTTCATATCAAATTATGTGATTATAATTTATTTATTTTTTTTTTTTTTTTATAGCCTACTTTTTTTTGTGTGGGCCTATGTGTGTGCATGTTCGCAAACGTTTCATGCGGCTCTTACGTTCGTTTTACATGTTGTCTATTATTTCATTTTTTATTGTATTAATGTGTAGGCCCTATGTGTATGCCTGTTCGCAAATGTTTAATTGAGGACGCAACATAACGTTCGCAAACGTTTGGTGCGGACGCAACATAAAACTGCCCGCTCAGCTTGGAGGGAGGTTTTCCGTGAGTAAACTATTTGTGTCAAGTTCGTTCCGAAACAGAGTGGGAGAGTTCATATTTTTTGTTGAACGTTATGCCAAGCCATTCTGCCTTATATGCCAGGTGTCATTTGCGCATTTCAAGGCTTCAAATCTTCAGCGCCACTTCAGCTCTCTCCATGCTAAAAGTAAGTCCCACAAAGCAACATGCAAAGTAAGAGAAAAACGCTATTTTAAATTGTTATATTTTTGTTTGTGGACTTGGTTGAACTGAGAGTTTGTGTGTGAGGCAGTGCACACAATGTTCATTGTTGAAAATGACAGCCCTGTCGTCTTTAGTCCAGTCCTGTCATTATCACAGGGGCGGCCTTAACGATCTGGGGGCCCGTTTCAAATCCTAGTGTGGGGTCCCCTGTTTTTTTTTTTTTTTTTTTTTTTTTTTTTTTTTTAATAAATAATGCTTGTGCATGCATGTGCAAGCTCCCCGCGAAAATAAAAACGCCCCCCCCCCCTGAAATCTTACTGGCCACCCCAGTGGCCCCCCCAGTTCAAATGTTATTTTTTATTTTCATTTTATTTTTTTAATTACATTTTTTTCCTGATATGTATCCTAGTTCAGAGATTATGTGTATTTTTTTTTCTTTCTTAACTTTTTTTGATAGGTAGTTGCCAAGTTCATCACACAAACACTCCAATCCACTGATATGAGATCAGTTTGCAATTTTCAATTACTAAATTAATGGTAGGACTGTGGCCACTAGAACTGGTCTCTGGTCAGCAAAGGTCTTGAAAACAGCATATCCATGCATGTGTATAGGCACGTGTCCTAGCAGATTTTTGAAATCTGAATAAAAAAATTAAAGTTTGTAGTTAGCGAGTGTAACATGTTCTTAGCAAGGGCAGACTTTCATAAATAAAGGTTTATTTTTCTAGCAAGATATTTGGTCAAAAGCTAGTGGTCATCCGTCTCTCTGTCCAGTTGTTAGGCATCTGGCTGCTAGCAAGTTATGTTGTCTTGCTAATTTTACTATTCATCTGAGCTGAAATAAATATTGACTTTTTCCTTTATTATCTTCGCGAGAATGCACCAGAATGCTTAGATTACATGTTAAAAACACAAAAAAATCTTCTGGGGGGGGGATGCCCCCAGACCCCCCTTCAGGGGTTTAGTTTTCTGACAAACATTACAATGGATACTAACATGATTTGGGATTATAAATCATCTTTGAATTGGTTGTACAGCATATCACATGCTATTCATTCAGGGGTGCGATGGCCACCCCACTCTAACTCTGTGGCCCAGGTTGGCCACCCCCAGTCAAAATTTCCTGGAATCGCCACTGTGTGTACCCGTGTGTACGATGTGGCTCTTTGCAGTAACACAGTAAACAATGTGGCTCTTTGTCTCTGACTGGTTGGCCACCCCTGGTGTAGTCTATAGTGTTCTATATATATCTATGGTGCTGCCTGCAGTGCTTCAGCGTTTACCTTCCTGTTACTTCAAAATAAAAGCCAACTCACGTTTGTCAAGTGAAATGCTAATGTGAAGCCAGTGAAATGCTTTTAATGTGAAGCCGCAGCCTTAATGCTCTATTTGTTTAACAGTAGCTAACTTAACTGCTGCGCGCTGATCTAAAGATAGTGTTTTTTTAATATCTAAGCCGTGTCTCTGGCATTACCGGTGGTGACACGAGTTTATTTTGCTAAAAAAACGGCACTTTGTCCCGCATTGTCCCGCACAAACGTAGTCTTTGTCCCACATCTGGTGAATTGGGATCTGGTCTCCCTATCCCCTTCCCTCACCTGGAGTGATAGGCTTCTCAAATCGCGTTCCTGCGCCATACTGAAATCTGCGACCAATACGGATATGTGACCATAGAGCATGCACGAGCGAACCGAAAATCGGACTTGGTGTACGACCAGGTCAAATGCAGTAATAAAAACTATATAAAAACGTCTTTCTTTGCACTGATGGTCTCGTTTGCTGTTAAAGGTAATTTATGACTATGAGAGGAAACATGAGGCTGTTTAAAAGATATTTAAATGTTACTCGTTGCCGCTTTAAAGAGGACCTATGATGCTTTTTGACTTTTATGACCTATAAACGTTGTTATGATGATTCATAGTCATGCTTAACCATACTAAATTATCAAATAATGACTTACATGCATTTCGACGTATTCCCTGCTGACCGTCTGGGGTGTCTGTGCAGAGCACTAAACACTATTCTAGCCAGTCGAGAAGTCACGTCTTCAAAGCGGTCTACCCTTTCATAATTCGTGACGTCGCATAAAAATTTGTGACGTGACCACTCGGATGTTTCCATGTATGGTAATGCTGTCACTTCCCTGTTTGCGTCTGCCTCGCGCCATTATAGGTCCATGCTCGCGCTTCCCGCCACTGAAAGTGTTCCGGAAGGAAGGTAACCAATCACAACGGAGTGGGGTTTGCAAGAGGGGGGGGAGGGTAGCGGAGATGGCCGATGCACAGGCGGAGGGAGCGGAGATTGCCGAAGCACACACACTCAAGTGTTGACAGGATGTGCTGGATCGCCAAAATAAGAGAAAGAGCTTCCCGAAAATCTACATAGTTTTTTGTGATGTGATTCGTGTCAGGTTGCTCTATAGCAGTGTAAAACAAGAAATTAAGACCAGAAAAGTAGTATAATAGGTCCTCTTTAAGCTTCAATTTACGTAATGTAGGAATGACTATTGAAAGATGTTTAGGTGATGAGCAATTCTCACTAGAGTAAAAAGTGTGCCTACTAGCCCCAAATAATCTGAACTGAATCTCAACATTGTATCCTGAGGATGTATGTTTATTTGACGTGTTTCTGAAATAAAGATTGATATCCCTTGAATGGACACATACAGTACTTTGCTCTGAGTTCACTTAGTCAATGAGCCAGACCACATATACTGTATATCGGTACAATCTGGGTGCTAAAATTTTAGTTGTGATTTTTTTTGTATCGTATACATCCCTAGAACATGTATTTATGTGATAGACCTTTAATATTGGTAGCTTTTTAGAGTTTATCCCCTCTTACAACATTATGGGCTACAGTTATTGAAGGTAACTAACTAATAGATATAATGAAACTTTTCCAGTTGATTACTTCCATTGAACAAGTATTGTTTTTGTATTCAAATGTTTTCAGAAATGTTTCAGAAAGGTTCTCAGCTCCTGTAGTCTGCAGCCAGCTCGGACGTGTTTTTTTCCCTCCTCTGTTCGCATGACAGGCCTCCAAATGAACCAATGAGGTGGCCGACCCTAAACAAGCTCGTTTGATTGGTCAAGGGGGCCATGTAGTTCGCCCATAAATAGTATATAAAGGCTGCGCCGGGAGTTCGCCATCTGCTGGTGGACCTGTCTAACTGCACCTTAAGTACAGAATTCAATTTACAGATCTCAATTTACAGATCTCTGCAGCACGAATGAGACAATATTCTGTAAGCACACAGGAAGCGATCCACAAATATGCAGAGCCAGTTTCACGTATAGAAACGGATCCGTAAATGCGTAAATAGGAGTTGACATGTCTTTTTTTGTGGTGAAACTATTTGCATTTTTAAAACTTTTTTTTTTTTAAATACACATTTACAGCCTAAATTCTACATATTATCTATTTTCAAATCACTTTTTATTTGTGTGGATATAACTTTACAAAACATAATTACACACATACAAATGATTGCACTTCACATTTGTAAGGCTAAAATTATGAAAAAATGTAATGTGGCTCACAAACTCACAGGAGACAATCCACAAATATGCACACCCTTTTTCACAAGCAGAGATGGATCTGTAAATGCGTAAATATGACTTTGTATTTTCAGAGTAAGTTCTACATATTTGCAAGTCAAAAATTATATATAACTCCCAGTGTTTCTTTGTTCCCGGTCCGAGGTGAGTCCGTCCCTCTGTTTCTTGTGCCTTTTTGCGTTTCTGGAGTTTTTGTGTTTTTTGGACAATAAATTACCCTCACTTGAAACTTTCTGCTAGTGATGGGCAAATGAAGCTTTTATGAAGCATTGAACCAGTTGAGCCAATGTTTCGAAAATAGGTTAATTACTCGAAGCTTCAGTGACAGTGACCTCTGCTGGCGAAGTGCGAGGTTGCAGTGGATTCAACGTATCCCTGCTTTGAAAATTATTTGACGCACACACA
Organism: Ammodytes marinus; assembly: GCF_949987685.1. NCBI lineage: Eukaryota > Metazoa > Chordata > Actinopteri > Uranoscopiformes > Ammodytidae > Ammodytes > Ammodytes marinus. The sequence goes on from NC_137227.1 coordinate 477,037, forward strand.
CACAAACGGTCTTCTACTCCCAGTCAGTGTGTTATCCCCTAGTCTAATCTAATCGATACTTGACATTGTTCTATTACATAAATACTATGCACAACTCCCGTAAACGATTGAAGCATCGATTGTGTTATTTTTTTTTTCATTAAATACACTCAACAAAAATATAAACGCAACACTTTTGTTTTTGCTCCCATTTTTCATGAGATGGACTTAAAGAGATCTAAAATTCATTCCAGATACACAATTGTACCATTTCTCTCAAACATTGTTCACAAATCTGTCTAAATGTGTGATAGTGAGCACTTCTGCTTTGCTGAGATAATCCATCCCACCTCACAGGTGTGCCACATCAAGATGCTGATCTGACATCATGATTAGTGCACAGGTGTGCCTTAGACTGTCCACAATAAAAGGCCACCCTGAAATGTGCAGTTTTGTCTCACAGCAAAATGCCACAGATGCCACAAGCATTGAGGGAGCGTGCAATTGGCATGCTGACAGCAGGAATGTCAACCAGATCTGTTGCTCGTGCATTGAATGTTCATTTCTCCACCAAAAGCCGTCTCCAGCAACTTCGCACAGCCATTGAAGAGGAGTGGACCAACATTCCACAGGCCACAATTGACAATCTGATAAACTCTATGCAAAGAAGATGTGTTGCACTGCATGAGGCAAATGGTCGTCACACCAGATACTGACTGGTTCTAAGTCCCCAGACCCCCAATAAAGCCTAGAGTGACCTTTTATTGTGGACAGTCTAAGGCACACCTGTGCACTAATCATGATGTCAGATCAGCATCTTGATGTGGCATACATGTGAGGTGGGGTGGATTATCTCAGCAAAGCAGAAGTGCTCACTATCACACATTTAGACAGATTTGTGAACAATGTTTGAGAGAAATGGTACAATTGTGTATCTGGAATGAATTTTAGATCTTTAAGTCCATCTCATGAAAAATGGGAGCAAAAACAAAAGTGTTGCGTTTTTTATTTTTGTTGAGTGTAATTAGGCGGTGACCAGCTGGCTTCAGGTAAGGTTGGTTGGGTGTGCTTCAGTAACTCTAGGGGGTGATTATGTGGGATGGGGTTAGACACTTAAAGATTTGTATTGAGGTAGGCTGCCTTATGGATTGAGCCGGTTTCTTTGTTTTGCTCAAAGTTTCTCCACCGAGCCGCGGACCAGTCAAGTGATTCATTCAGGCAACGAATCAGTAGCTGCTTCGGACGTCACATGTCACATGATTTTTTTTGCTCTGAAGCAAGCTTCGAAGCAGTGCTTCTTGGGAATTGTAGATCAGGGTTTGAAGCACGTATCGAAGCTTCAGTGTCACACTGCCATCACTACTTTCTGCATTTGGGTCCTGCTTGCCTGTGTGCCTGTCGTCATCGTAACAGAATGCTCGGACCAAGATTGGACCCAGCAGACGCTCTTTTTTGCCGTGAGTTGGAAGATATGTTATTTTTTATTATCAGTGCCATGGACGGCTGGGAGAACATTCCCAGCAGGAAGGAGCAGGTGCATGTGTTGGGGCGTACATACAAGGCTGTCACTGCTAAGCCCGAGTTGGAGGGCGCCTTACCCGAGTGGGCAGTCGAGCTTCTCAACCCCACAGTTTTTTGGCCTGAGAGCTATATGCCACTGCCACCGGACTTTTGCGACTGTCCTAAGCCTCCACGCTCCAGCCTCCAGCCACTGCCTCCGGTTCCCTGCTTCCAGCCACAGCCCCCGGTCTCCTGCTTCCAGCCACAGCCCCTGGGCCCAAGCTACCAGCCTCCTCCTGCCTTAAGGACTATCAGAGTGGGGGTGGTGAGTTTGGATTGCTATCCATTTCCTCAATGCTCTCCAGCTCCCGAGTTGCCCCCGGCCTCCAGCAGCAAGCTCCAGTCCCCGGCCTCCAGCAACCAGCATGCTAATTACCAACCCCTTCATGCTAGCTACCAGCCCCAGCATGCTAGCTGCCTGCTCCTGAAGGAACTCAAGCAACCACAAGAACACTGTCCAGTTCCTGAGCCCACTCCACGTTTTTGTGAGGGAACCCACCCTCCAGGCCTGCCAGGGGAGGCCTGCTTTCTTCGCCTTCCAGAGGGGGACCGGCCGCTTCGCCTTCCTGAAGGGGACCGCCCCCTGTTCCTGCCCAAGGGGGTCCGCCCGTCGGTCCTGCCTGAGGGGGACCGCCCTTCGCTCCTGCCTGAGGGGGACCGCCCTCTGCCCTGCCTTCCTCCGGGGGCCTGCCTTCGCCGTGGCCGGCCGCCTGAGTGGTTCTGCCTTCGCTGGTATCCTGCGGGGGTCCGTCCTCGTCGATGTCGGCCTCCAGGAGGGTTCCATCGTCCTCTTCTTGGCCGAGGCTGGCCTCCAGAAAGGGTTCCTCACCTTCGTCTTCGTCCCTGCAGGCCTCCAGAGGGACTGAGCCCTCATCGTCTTTGCCGTCGGCCTCCTGAGGGGTTCCACCTACACTCTACCCCTGTTTGCCCCCCAGGCCGTCCGCCTGAAGCTCCCTGCCGTGCCCCTGCTTGCCCCCCAGGCCGTCCGCCTGAAGCTTCCTGGGGCCTTTTTCTGGCCGCCCGCCTGACACCCCTCCATTCTGCCCCACTCCTGTTCCCTGGCCAGCCGGTCACCCCGTGCACTGCCCCACTCCAGTTCCCTGACCAGCCGGTCACCCCCGTGCTCTGCCCCAGGCCATTTTTTTTGTTTCCCTCCTCCTGGCTCCCCTCCACCCACCCTGTTTGGGTTTGACTTTTTTTTTTTTTCAGTGTGTGGTCGCCTGGAAGTCGACCTTTTAGGGGGGGGGGGCTACTGTCATGGTCTGTCTTTGTCTTGTCTTGTTTTGGTGTTACCCGGGTTTCCTGTTTTATTTTGGTACGTGTGTCTTGTTCCTCCCCATGTCCTGTCAAGCTTCCCTCTTGTTTGATTACTGCTCCCTTCCCTAATGTGTTTCACCGGTCCCTCGTTGTCTACCCTGTCTTGTGTGTGTGTATATAACTCCCAGTGTTTCTTTGTTCCCGGTCCGAGCATTGTACCTGTTGGTGAGTCCGTTCCTGTGTTCCATGTGCCTTGCCGTTTTGCCTTTTTGGAGTTTTTGTGTTTTTTGGACAATAAATTACCTTTATTTGAAACGTCTTGCATTTGGGTCCTGCTTGCCTGCCTGCCTGTCGTCAGCGTAACAACACACTTGTCAATTGTCTTCTGTGCTTTTACAAAACTGTTTTGCTTTCACAGATAATAAAGTCCAATAAAATCTTCCATAACACACACAAGTCAAAACATGCTCAAGCTGCCTGCACGGAGCAAAAAAATAATAGATGGAGGATGGCCAGTGAAAACAAAGAGCGTATTATCTTGTCACCTACCTGTTATTTTTCTCACTTCAACTGTTGAGTCAGCAGATTTTTCTTTCTTTGGCAAGCTTTCATATGTTAAAAACATTTTCTCTTTATATTTTTACAGATATATCTATATAGGGGAGAGTGGCCTAAGTTGTGCCGGTGGGGAAGTTGTGCCACCCCTTGTTTCTAGAAAACCATAGAAGAAATTGGAAATGTGACCACATATTTAAGAAAAGCCATCCATTTAACTCATCCTGTATAGAAGAGAGAAACATGGAATAAGATATAAGCACATTTAAGCTCAAAAAACAGTTTTTTGCCTTTCAAAGTAAAATTTCCATGATCAAGGTTTTTTGATTATTGTGTCTGAACAATTATAAACACGTTTGAAAACATTTGACACATGTTTTAGTGCTTTGGTATGCTACACTTTGTGTCTATATAGTGAGCACAATGTCAGCCCTAAACTGCTGCATCATGCTTATTATCCAAAATTCTGGGGTTGGGGTGATTTGAGGGCCTGGGTAAGTTATAAGTAAGTAAGTAAGTAAAATGTATTTATAAAAGCACATTTATAACAGTTTGCACTGTCCAAAGTGCTGAACATAGTGCATTCAGTAGGTAAAAAATTAAGGTAAAATAACAATAACCAAAATAAAAGTCATAAAGCCCAGACATCCACATATAAACAAAGATAGTATTGCAGAGGTAAGATAGTTAATGGGGAGGAAAAACCAGGGTGTACAGATGGGTTTTGAGCCTTGATTTAAAGGCAGAAATGGAGGGGGAATCGCATATGCCAGGTGGCAGTTGGTTCTACAAGGGCAGAGCAGCTAGTGCAAAGTACATTTCTGAGAGATGTGCCATTGGCATGGCTGTATACGCTGGTCACCAAAAGAAAGTGATTGTCTACAGTAGCTCAGAAGAGAGTGACATCTCCATTCCACTTAACGACACCACTGATGAGAGTTCAGGGGCCGTATTCACAAAACATTTTACGGCTAAGAGTAGGTCCTAACGTGCTGATTTAGGAGTAACTCTCAAAAATAAGGGGCGTTTCACTCCTAATTTTAGGACTCCTAACTTTTTAAGATAAGTGTAATTCACAAAGCATTTTAGCGCTAAAACTAGCTCCTAAATCTATGAAAAGCTAGGAGTCCTCGAGAGGACTCCTAAGTCACTAAGAGTAAATCACAGACAATCATTTGATGGTGTTTTGGAGAGATGTAATGATAGTGAGCTTTACAAAGGGTACCTTAATAGCTTTAAGGGTTTAATGATCTTAGTAAAGCTATATTTAGAAAGTATAGACACATTTATATTTATTATATTTATATAAAAAAATATGTATTAAGTTCCTTTTCCTGCAGTTGCTGTCGGTTTACGATGCACTGAAAGTTACTGTTGGTGTCACGTTTGGGTTTAATTTGTTACTCGAGTAGGCCTATATTCCACAGGTCCGCTACTGTATAGTTGCGCGTCTCGCCTTTTTCCTTCCGCATGCACTTTACGATTTCGCCGGCTGTTGTTTCTAAATCGTGAATTTCCTGGTTTGTCGTTGTCTGACTATTGCTGCATAGTCCGCCATTGAGAGAAATACAGTGAGAGTGCATGGCGTGCAGCTCTTCAATGAGGATATGTTTCCGATTCAAATCATTGTAAAATGTAAAATGAATAGACCTATGTGGCGCTATTGTAGCTTAATTGTGAACGAATGCGTGGGAAACCCTGCAGTATCTTGGTTTCATGTTAAATGAAAAGTGTCACTTGTCATTAATTGTATATAAAACTCTTTACTTTAATACAGCGACACGATATGGATATCTCTCACAGTGTTTCTATCATAAATTCACTCTTAGCTCTCATTCCCTCTCAGCCAATCACTGTGGGCATAGAAGGTATGAACATGACATCCTCCATAGCAACAGGGTCAACACCGCCCTCTAGTCTTAGCTTAGGAGTCCCTCCCATTCCTTAGTAAAAGTTTGTCTTATCAGCTTTGTGAATAGGTTTTAAGAAATAACTCCTTACTAAGAACTTTTAGTGCTCCTTAGGAGTACTCTTAGCGCTAAGATAAAATGTTTTGTGAATACGGCCCCAGATGGCCAGAAAGATGATGATGGTGACTTTGTCATTGTGAGCTTTTGCAGGTAAAACCATTAGATCTGCTAGGCCTTGTTTAAGAAAATTGTCTTCAATCTTTGTAAAATATTTACTTTATTTACTTTAAATACACCTTAAATAAGTGATTGTCTAATGGATTTGTCTTGCATTCCAATTTATGAGATATATATCAATGGCACAATTTACCCCATGGTATTCTCTCCAACGGCACAACTTACACCACACCGGGGGCAAGTTGTGCCACAAGACAACTTTTTTTCCGAAAGCTATATTTCTTCAACAGTTTATTCCAGATCCAAAGTTTTTATTGCCAGGGATGCACCCTAAAATATATGTACATATGAGAGTTGGAGACGTTACTGTCAAGGCCTCACTTTAAAGTCACTTACAGTAAAAAGTGGCACAACTTAGGCCAATCTCCCCTATCACATTTATATCTATGAATCAATCACCTATATGCACATAATTCCTAAAAATAATTCTAAAATCCTTTTCTTTCTATGTGGAGCCCATACCTCCAGGACCCTACGCGACCCCACATAACTACAGCGCCCCCTTCTCCCCTCCGGGCGCGTTGCACATGGGAGGGGCCAACTACAGTCAGATGCCGCCCGGCTCCTTCTTATCAGGTAAGTGCTTCTGGTTACATTTGGTTTCACCTGCCAGTGCAAGGGCTCTGCCTGTGAATCTGTGAGTAAGAGAGAGAGAGAAAAAAAAGTATTGCTATCAATAATAAAAAACATAAGGTATTAAGGCGTCCATGATTTACACAAATTTAGACCACAGAAAAAAAAAATTCTATTTGGTGATAGAGGATAATCCTTAAAATGGTTAAAAAAATCATTGGTTTTGTTGTGGCTCTACTGGAGAGCCATAACAAAACCAATGATGATATTTGGGCCAGTGCTGCTTTAATTCAACTGAAGTTTTCATTAATGCATCTCTCGCAAGTGTCACAACTTTTTGGAAAGGAAATACAAAATCGCTGTTAATTTGATTTGATTTATTTATTTAAAGGACATTGCACATTAATCAACATTTCTGTAAATGTGCCAGCAGGCTTATTTTGAACTGTAGTCCTGAGAATGTTAAAATGACTATTTTAAGTTCACTTTGCAATAGAGATCGTAACTTTTATATCAATATCAGCAATCTGTAGCAACATCGGAAGTCGTCACGGGAATACACAAGCAGCCCAAGCTCACTTATCCCAGATTGTGTGGTCTATGTTGCCTCGACACAGTCAAAAGTGCATCAAACTCCACGAAACCCCAAACTGAGCAGAAACCTCGGCTTTAGAGATCTGGACTTGATTACTTGGCAACTTGAACAGCTGATGGTAGGCAAAACCGGTCCAAAATGTTGCTTCTATTTAAAGATGCCGCCTGTGGAATTTCATCTTTATATGGTTATGTTGTTATGGAAGAAACATTTAGCAAAGAAAAGCTCGGGCCTCATCAAAATGACTTACTCTCGGAAACTTCAATAGAGTTTTTTTATTTAATGCTTAGATTTCAATATAATCTTTCAAGCTAAGAACTACCTGGTGGCTCCTAGAGCAGCACTGTTGTTAGCACTTTGAAAAGACAGTTTTTCCGAGCAGCTAAAGTTGTGAAACCTTCTCAATATTGGGAAAAAGAAAACATCTGTAGCAGCAGAGGTTCTAATGTGGTTGCCAGATAGACACCTGAAATAGACATTACCAAAATCAAACACAAACGTGCTACACAACTATATTAAGGCATTTTTCATCTCTTAACATGTCCAATATCAACTCAGCAGCGACACATTCTGCAACAAATAAAGACAGTCAGGAGTATTAACAAAACTCCGAGGAGTATTTTTCTTTTGCTAGCATGTTTATTTTCTCATTTGAAGTCATATTGTGGCTCACAGCAAGGTTTATAAGCTTTTGAATTAAAACACAAAAATAATTAAAACTAATAAAAATGAGTTTGGTAACAGCATATGTTCACCAGACGCGCGCACTGTCTGCTTGTGTATTCGTGTTCGGAGATATTTAGATAGCCGAGATGTGGCAGAGATAACTTGTAAAACCTGATATTCCCCAATAGCTTTGCCCAGAGAATAACCCACAACACTCAGCTCACTCGGTGCTGTGCATGCCTCTCACTCAGTATCTTGATTTATGTAAGTGTAGACCGAGACATCTGTCAAACGCATTGCATTCGAGAGAGCCAGGGCCTATCTCTGAAAATGTCATTATGCTCAGCCTGTCTATATCGTACCATGCCAAGAAAAAATTTCAGACTTTGTACCAGGGTATTTTGAGAGGGACAGAAACCGCAGAAGGAGTTTGGTTGTGTAAACATCGTGCTCCGACTTGTGAACCAGCGGAGGGCTGGGCCCTGGCGCTGCCTGTTCAGAAATAGTCCCAATGAGCTGTGTTACTCTGTTGTTGTTTTTTCTTTATTTTTTTCTGTGTTCTCGGGCCTCAGCTGAGCACCAGCCGGGCTGAGCCGAGTGCAGTCTGAACATCCTGAACCCTGGCAGGGCAGAAGCGAGCAGCAAATGAGGCCAGGTTCACGGTCTTGATTGGGGCCGCGTTCGCTCCTGACCTTTTTTTCCCCCTTCTTTTTCTTAAACTAAAGAAACAAAGCCAAAAAGTGAGCAAGAGAAATTGACGAAGTTAAAACAACAAAATTCTCTGATTTGGCAATCTTCTAGCTTCCCTCCATTACTAGCCCTCTCCTGAGAGAATATCCCTCACTTGAGTACACAAAACATATCCAGAAATATGCATGTCTGCCGTGGCATTTTTTAACTTTATCATCTACTTAAGCTGCACTCTGTGAACTCTGCTGCAAAATTAATCAATACCTCAAGTGCTCAGTTCTGCCATGCGGACGCCACTCATCTGTACTAACAGGACTCCCACATGCTAGACAAAACCTCAAATGACAGATTTACCCTTCAACTGGAGTCCTCATGACTGCAAACACTTGCACACTGCTGAAGTGAGCAGAACTTGTGCAGAACACTACCCCCCCCCCCCCCCCCCCCCCCATTAGCTGACCACAGACCCCTGAGGGGCAAAGTAAAAAAAGAGATTCCCTACGGGGACCAGTAAAGTGTCCCCCCCCCCCCCCATTCGTCTCTCTCAGAGTCTCCACTACAGTCTGCCGCTTGTCTGCCCCACAGAAGCCGACGGGGGAGCTGCTGGGGCCGTCGGACCAAACGCCGCCTGCCAGAAGACCAAGGAGCACGACGTGGTGCAGCGGCAGCGAGTGGTGGACCTGTGGAAGGACGGCAAGTCAGAGGGCGGCATCGGGCACGAGCTGAGGATGCCAAAGTCCACGGTGCACAGCATCATCGTCAAGTACCGGCTAAGCAACACAGTCGAGAACCTGCCGCGCAACGGGCGACCAAAGAAACCCTGAGGGGAGGGGCTCACCTAAGGGGAAAGAAGAGAGGACATTTTGATAAAACCTCCTAGACTGTAGTCTTGAGTGAAGCCCCACAAAACCTGTGCTTGGCGGAGCCAGCTGATATGTACAGGCAATAAGAGTATTCGGTAGGTTGTGTTGACGCAATGTGTTGTGTATGTGTTGAGATTCTCCAGCCCACACGGTCAATCATAATCTCACTATATGCGCGGGCCAATCATCCTCTATGGTCAAAGGTCAAACTCCAACTGCATTTTGATTGGTGCACCACGGATTTCAGGGCTGGGGCCCAGAAGTTCTCCCAGTGGCCATATTGTTGCAAAGCGAGGGCTTCTAGGTACTCAGATTACCTGGAGGGTTTCTAGGTACTCAGATTACCTGGAATGGAACAAAAATGGAGACAGTGGAAGCTGCAGAAGAAGAAACGAAAAACCGGCATAGGACCCAAGGAAGGAGCCTCCGCTGGAATGTCAGGAATATAAAGGGAGACGTAAATCTCACAGGATGGATGGAATAAGAACTGTAGGCAAAAAAAGAGGAGAGGACATGAATTGTGAAAAGGAGCTGCTTTGATCCGTAGAAGAAAACAAGCCATCAACTGCAGAATGAGAGAGGTAAAAGAGCTTGCTGGGAATGAGCAGAAAAACAGAAAACAGTGATGACCTGCCTGGAAAAAATAAATACAGAGAAAAAGCCCCAAAATCTGACATTGGAGGCAACGATGTCTGGACTAAGGAAAAAAAGCTGGTATGGTAATGCAATCACAGAATTTTAGGGAATTCAGATATGAAGGCCAAAGCATAGAGAAATGCAACAAGGAGAGATATTTTTTTCTTCTTCCATAACTCCTCAGACTGATTTTTCTAAAGACTTCTTTTTCTGTTTCTCCTCCGCGTCGAGCAAGATTTCCCCGCGGGATTAATTCTTCATCCAGCAGCCGACCGAACAAGCCTGTCCCCTCACTCTGACCCTGTACTCCCTCATTCCTCCACAGTCCTTGACTCCTCCATCTCTCTCACACACACACACACACACACACACACACACTCACACACACTACGTATGTACACTGTGGACCTCACACACAACCTAGAAACCTGCAAAGAGCTATCTTTTTATCTACTGAGTAGATGCAGATGAAATGCAAAGTCAAAATAAAAAAGGGGGAACTGGACTTGGATTATCTTATTTATCTAAGTATACAACATTTCTTCCCATGGACTCTTTTGCCCTTGCATTCCTGAGTCCAACCAAGCAAAGACGCAAGAAGCATATATATATATATTAAAAGAAAAGAAAAACCAAGACATTTCCTTTTTTCAAGTCTGTATCAGCAGCAATGTAGCAATATTGCCCACTGTGATGGGCTGATACTGGGAGATGTACTGTATTACAGAGCATATTTACTGTTATACCTTTTAAAGTGGTTAGGGGGAGGGTAGTCAGAATATCACTCCATTTTCCTGTCACAAACAAAAAATGTGTATATATGAGCAGCTGTTACAGTGTGATGGGTCCCACGCTGGAAAATGTCCCCCAATCCTGGAGAAAATAAAAAACCCTGGACTGTGTAATTGTGTGTGTGTGTGTGTGTGTGTGTGTGTGTGTGTGTGTGTGTGTGTGTGTGTGTGTGTGTGTGTGTGTGTGTGTGTGTGTGTGTGTGTGTGTGTGTCCGTGTACAGTACAAACTACTTTGCCTCGTTTGGTGAGGGGGCTAGAGTTGAACAGTCTGTTGTTCAGTCCAAACCTAACTACGGTCATTTTTAAACTGAAATTGAATGGTATTCTCCTTTAAGCCTGAAGGACATAAAGACCAGAGAAGTGTGGCCTGCAATAAGAACTATATACTGTATTTGTGTAAATGTGTTTAAGAGTTTCTTTACCAATACATACTAAAAACAGTACTTTTTGGGATACTTTACCTTTGTTTTTGATCAACCCACAACTTTACTTGTTTTGGTTGAGTCTTGCGGTTCTCATCAACATTGTTTCCAGCTGCAGGCAGCTGTTTTTTAGGGAGAAAGCTCTATAGGACCCATGAACACTCTTTTAAAGGTTAGCAACTAGCTGGTGAACATACTGGAGCAGTTATCAACTTTAGAGCTAAGATTATTCCTTCTGGAGTTGGTGGAGACCAAAAAAAGAGCCAGAAACACTCCAAATTAATGCTTGTATCGTTATGTCTGCTGGAAGGTTAAAGAGGCAAATGTTAGCTAATGCGTTGGCAATATCGGCTTTATTAGGTATAGATAATAGGCTGTAAAGCATCTGTAAATCAGGGTTAAGGCAGGTTAAACATCTAAAATATATCTGATCAAAGAACAGCAACGTAACCAAGACTATTAATCTGACCAAGCATTTTCTGCCAACTTTCAATACTTTAAACATTTTCAATACATTTCAAACGTTGATTCGCATTTAAAAAAATACTGAGGTGTGTTACTCAGCCGTAAATGGAAACTTAACACACTTGTATGCATAGAGGAACATAGACATGCATGCATGCAAAAAGTTTTTTGAACCAAAATTCAAACTCTTGTAACATGGATTCATGAAACTCTTTTTATGTCTCAGTAAGAAAGTAGATTCTTAAATCAAGCTTGTGCCTCTTTGGTTCCTGCACAGTTGACAGCTTGGAGACAGGAGGTTGTTCCAGATTCAAGGGTTTGGCACACACACACTGACTCAAAAGCCTTTTCAACCAGCAAAAATGCTGCGTTTCCTGCCAAGATGGCAGCGTTTGTTTCCACTATCAGATAATAGGCAGGACCTGCGGGGGAGAGACACAGGCTGTCATGTTGGGCCAGGGATGTTGTTTGCCTTTCTGGACCTGAGATGCACCATCCAGTGCGGTTTCTGGCCTAGTAGATGAATTAAAGGCTTTTAGGTTTATGGTATCTCAGGTGTGAGCTGTTGTATTTATCGTAATGTATCATAATGTCAAAATATGTATCTTTCCAACAATGAGGCTGCTACTGGAAAGCTGCAGGGAAAGAGCAAGGTATAAGGTTGAATTTTGTGACAGAGCGTAATGAACTGTGTTGGATGTTGCAGAAGGAATGTTATCTGGTGTAACACAAGTGCCTCATTGAATTCCTCTTCTTTACCACCTTATATGCCCAATTGCTTATTTTTTGTTGGACTGATTTTTGTTATAGTGACAGTCAAAGTTATAATCCATAAGAGGGAGCTACATTGGTTACTAGCTGTAACAGCAAGGGAAGCAGGAGAGAACTGAGACATCAAGGGGCGTGTCTAAACTGTGAAGACGAGCGAAGAAGAAGAAAAAAGGAGAAGAAGGCAGCAACAATGTCCAAGGCAGCAGAAAGGAAAACCCAGCTGTGGTCTGCCAGACAAACTAAAAGCTCGACCGGTGTGAAAGCCCAGTGACTAAGAGCACCTCTTCTGAAGTTCTGTGCTGCTATGTTATTGCTGTCGTATAAGCCGTAACGACAGATCGGTCAGGTTCTTCCCCTCTATAGCATTCTACTTTTTTCCCCTCTCTCTCTCTTTTTTGCTCTTTATTTTATTACCTTTTCCTTCTAATCTATATTTTCATCAGCTATGCACCCCTAATTCCGCTTGCTCTTTCACCCAGTCTTTACCTCATTTTGTTTATCAGATTCTGTCTGCCCCCCACGTTCACACACACACACACACACACACACACACACACACACACACACACACACACACACACACACACACACACAAGTCACACATCAACTCCGCCTCTCTTCTTTCGCTTTCTCTCCATCCCCTCTGCTGGCCTCCACTGGCAAAATGCCATCCGTTTTCCCATAAGTGATCCCCACGCTGGTTCGAGACACACACGTACATACACATTCACACACACACACACACACACACACACACACACACACACACACACACACACACACACACACACACACACACACACACACACACACACACACAGCCTCAAACGTCCTCAGCACAAAACACTTCTTATCACATCTTTGATCTGCAGAGGGTGTTATGACAGATTATCTCTCCCCGTGGCGTGAGTGAGAAGTGTGCTGTTAGTCTATTCCTGGCTTTTGTTTTGAAAGGAGCGCTCAAATCACCGTTCCACTCCCTAAACAGATTCATGAAAACACACAAATCTGGGATTAGAATATTACATCGCAGATCCCTTTGCTGGCCAGCTGTGCGACGTGTAGACTGAAGTTAATTTTTGTGTATGTGTATGTGTGTGTGTGTCTGTGTTTACTTATTGTCGGCCTCACTTTCTCCAGGTTTTCAGTTAAGCATATGCATTGAGCAGTTGTATCAATATCATAAACATGATAGCCTACTTTATTTGTTATATATCGATGTACTGTGTCATGCAAGTTTGCTCATTAAAAGGATTATCAATTATCATTGTATGTCTTAAAAGCTGTAATGTGTTGCAGTAATGAAGTCCTTTGCAGATACTCTCTCAAAACTAATGCTGAAAAAGCTGGAACTAATGCAAAACTAATGACATATTTCCCATAAACGTTTGTGTTATGATGCAAAAAGAGGATGTTATTTACACCCGTCTAAGTACCACTGCAAAAGATGTCTGAAGAAAAACACTCCTCAGAAAAGCCTTGATGCACATATTTCATATTTTGTACATCCAGAAACATCAAGATGTTGGATCAGCCATGATTAGCGAGAGTCCTTGGCTAGCCAGACATTGACATATTAAATCTACTGTGTCTGTTTCCCTACATATCCTACATCCAAAGATAATCTAAGGGACATAATACAGTCAGGACTAAAGGCTGTTTCAGACGGTAGGTGACATTCCGCTCGCTAGTTTCCATGGAATGGTAGCTGTTTCCTTCAGTAAAAAAAAACAGGTATTACGGTAATGGGGGATGTCCTTAGTGTTTTACTTAGTGCTGATTGGTTGATTTAATTTCAAGAGTCACGCGCGATGGGCTGGGGGAGGTGTTGCGAGGCTCACTTCTTGCATTGTTTTCTAAGGCTGTAAGGGACAGATAGTACCGTGAGAAAATACCACGGAAACGGAAGAACCTCTAATTTGAGACAATGTTTTTATTTCATTTCTCAGCCGTATTTTTGCAGATATTCATAAAAATATGCGCACACACGTGCGCTCGCGCATACGCGGGTAATTTTTTTTGTTCGAAAGTGGTCCTAATACATTTTTTTAACTGCAAGTCTAAAGCTTGAGTCGCCTTGAAGAGATGTTTATATTTGTTTAAGAACACTGTTTCATCGTGAATTTTCTTTTTTCAAGTGGGCTTCAGTAGAACAGCCTTGAACTGAACCCGGTCCCTCTCTGTCTGTCTCCCTGCAGTGTTGAATGGGCCTCCCATGTCTGTGAAAAAGGATCAGGAAGCAGAGATGCTGCTCAGCAGGCTGGAGCAGCGCAGTGGAGAGGTCATCTGCATCGATGACTAGACTACACACACATGCACAGAAACAGACTTAGACTTACACACACACACTGACACCCATCTGCTGCAAAAAAATCTTTCTCTCCCAAGAGTCTTATAAAACCTTTCCCTGCTGACTGTTACTCCCCGAAATACTAAACACACACACCTGCAGTACATACAGTCCATATAGTCTCATTATTTCTTGTGACCTTTTTCTTGTCTGCCTCAAACCATTATACTCCTCATAAGCAGCCTCCTCCTCTTGGGATGGTTTTAAGCCACATTTCCATTGAGTGTTTCGGTTTGGTGCTTTTACATTTCCACTGTCAAAAGTTGGGTAGGGTCCCAAAATAAGGGAACCCAGCCGCTCCTATTTTTTTGTTCAATGTGAACAAGGCATAACCTAAACTGCACACACACACACACACACACACACTAACACGCTTAAACACACAGATACACACACAAAGCTTAAACGTCCTGTGCCCCAGAAACCTTTAGATCTCACTTAAGACAATGTAACGTTCCTCCTCCTCGCCAGAGGTTTAAACAGGAAGCTGCATTTAAAAAAAGAGAAAAGAATCACTCCATCCCCTGAAGCATGCTTTAATCACAATAACGCTGTCTCGTAGAAAAAAGGGGGATGGGGTGTCAAGCTGTGCCTACAGTCGTACTGTTCCTGTATCCCCTGATAAGAGGCCAAACCCTCTCATTTCTCAGTCATAGCAGCTCGCTTTAGTTTTTAAAATGTTTTCTGATGGTACTTATGCAGAAAAACACACAATTATGTTCAGGACTGGTTTGAGCGCATTGAGTATTCGCTGCCATCCCAAACCCCCATACTGCTTCCCTGGTTCTACTTTAAATACAGAGCTTTGAGGCATTTTGAGGGGTTTTGTTCAAGGCCTAATGAAAATGCTATCTTTTTTCAGAAAAATAAAACCCTATGAATGTTTATTACATTTCATAAGAAAGTCAGTGTTATTAGAACCTATCCAACAATCCCCCCTCTCGCAATCAATCTTTTTTTCCTGTTACCCCACTTTCACCCCTCCATCTTTCTATTTCTTCCTACAAAACCCTGTGACATACTTAACAATTTTGAATCAGCTCATTTGTGCACTCTTGTGTTTCTACTCTCGCGATTTAGTCAGTTGAGTATTGTCAATGTTGCCGTTCGTTCTTTGGCGTTGATATTTGAGAAAGAGCTTCTACCAAAAGAGACAATTTGTGTTTGTACTCAACTATGAAAAACATGATGAGCGTGACACACAATGCACTTCTTTTACCATGTTTGTCCTGTAACTGCAAGAGAACGCAAACAAAGAAGTTGAGCATACTTCAGAGGTAGATATATTACAAGAAAACGATTTTTCTTGCTTTTTTTTTTAGATTTGTGGCTTGCAAATAGGTATATAGAAAAATAGGCCATATTTTAACCCTAAATTCATCTCTGAGCAAGAAAAGGAAATGTACTTTCTTACCTACCACAGAAAAATATAAGGTTATTAGGTGGAAAATCAGAGGCTTGAAATCCTTTTTATATTTCGCATCATTAAAAAAAACGCCTTAATAAACATAGATGAACAAATGTTAAGTCATCAAACTGTATTCAACCTGATGTCAATTTAGACAGTTCATTTACACCATACCCTCCCCCTCCCTCGCACACACACACCTAAAACATTGTGTCAAAAACAAGCACTTAGTTATTTTCTTCCACTTTTACTTTGTCCTTACTATGTCATGGCAACGATTAAATAATAGGTGCCAGTTAAAACTTGTCAATGATGACACATCTCCAACTTTCTTTTTCTTTCTTTCTTTCTTTCTTTCTTTCTTTCTTTCTTTCTTTCTTTCTTTCTTTCTTTCTTTCTTTCTTTCTTTCTTTCTTTCTTTCTTTCCATTCTCTCTTTTTGTTTGTTTGTAATAAAACTAGATGAAACGATAAAGATCACTGTTTGGGTGTTTTTTCAGTTGGTGTTTCTATTTCACACACATTGTTTTTAGCCTAGCTAGCAGCTCCATGCTCTAGGGACAGCGAAGTTGGTTGCTCCCCTGCTGTGGTCCAGATTGAAATATCTCACATTGGACGGATTAACATGAAATTTGCGGTGACCCCCTGACTTTTCGTCTGGCGCTTAACTTGACGTGTGGTTTTGAGTGAAATGTCTCAACACCAAGCCATGAAATTTGCTACGGATTTTCAAAGTTGCTGGAGGAGGAATTCTAATGACTTTACCTGCAGTGGGAGCGTGTCTGTTCCCACAGCCTGTTAGTCCCACAGGCCGTTGGTCCCACATTTCTAAGTATCTAACTATAGAATAAAAATGAGTATGTCTGTGTGTGTGATTGGGTGTGTATTCTAACCTCTCTCTGTCCCCTTACCCTAACCTCCCAGCTGTCACGCCTAAACCTAATAGCCAATTTCGGGAACATTGGGCTGTGGAACCAACAGGCTGTGGGAACATAGGCACATAACTGTGCATGAATGGCCAGACAACTCTCCTGACTTGAACTCCAAAGAGAAACTATGGACTATTGTCAAGAGGAAGATGATACACACCAGACCCAACAATACAGACGAGCTGAAGGCCACTATCAAAGCAACATGGGCTTCCATAACACCTCAGCAGTGCCACAGACTGATAGCATCCATGCCATGCCGCATTGAGGCAAGAATTAGTGCAAAAGGGGCCCAAACAAAGTACTTAGTACGTATGCATGATTATACTTTCTAGAGGGCCGACATTTCTGTATTTAAAAACCTTTTTTTATTGATTTTATGTAATATTCTAATTTTCTGAGATTTTGAATTTGGGGTTTTTATAAACTGTAAGCCATAATAATCACAATTATAACAAATAAAGGCTTCACATATCTCACTTTGCATGTAATGAGTCTGTATAAGATATTATTTTCACCTTTAAAGTTGAATTACTGAAATAAATGAACTTTTGCACGATATTCTAATTTTTCGAGTTTCACCTGTATATAGCCCAACTGAAGCTGAACAGCAACGACTTTGGCCACAACAATCATCAGATATTTGTAAATGCTAAAATATATTCCTTTTACAGTTATCATGCAATATCTATTGATTTGTTGCTTACATTGGCCAACCTAAACTACTATAGGCCTACAGTACATTTATTGCTTTATTTCACATCCTGTTTTTTTTATTACATTTGTTTTTTTCCTAATCATTGATTGCCAGGATTCTGAGCTGGGTAACACTTTACAATAAGGTACACACAATTCTAGTACCTACTACATAGGTTTTTTGTTGTGCTACCTAACACATAGGTATTCTTTTTTTGTGCTACCGAACACATAGGTTTTTTATTCAGTATCACCTATGTTTCACCCGTTTCAATTGAAACGGGCCCCGCCCTCCAGGGGTCACCCGATCAGGGGGGCCCTCCAGATTTTTTTTTTTTTATGAATAATGCTTGTGTGCGTGCTACCAGGCAGGGGTGGCCTTAACGATCTGGGGGCCCGTTTCAAGACCTAGAGTGGGGCCCCCCACTTTTTTTTTCTTTTAATAAATAATGCTTGTGCATGCTCGCCGCGAAAATAGATAAGATTGTGGAATCAAGTTGGTTCATAGACGGATTATGAGATAATGGGCCCCTGGGCCCAGACTCTTAAAGGGCCCCCCCCACTCCTCCCTATCCAGTCAGGTACACTGACCTTTCCACACAGATACATACAATTACTGGCAAAAACATATTAAGGAAGTCAGTGTTTCCCACAGGATTTCGGGATACTGGTCTTTGTTGGGGGGTCTGAGGACATGGTCCCTGGGAGAAAATGTGTACCTTTTAAAGTAAAATGCATCAATCTGGTGCACTTTGAGAGGAAAATTTAAAGGCAAAATCAAATCTTGAGCTGCAGAAGGAACATTATTTTTCAGATTGTTCTTAAGCAAGTAGCACTCTTTACTCTGCAACTGTAAAAACAGTACAGTAGATTGGTCTGCAGACCCATGTTCTATGATGGAGGGGCCCATTTCAACAGATAAAGGGTGGATGTCTACTTTTTATGAACAGTATAGAATCAGAGTCACATTACTTTGAAGTGAAGTGATATCTTTATACCATTAAGATTAAATCATAGGCTAATTGACATTGATCTAAATGGTCTCTGGGAATTGTAGGCTATGCTAAATGTTAGACATCAGCATAATAAAGTTCATCATGTTTATCTCTAAAAAAAGGATCTTGTATTAGGCCTACATACACTTCATCAACGTTACATTCTTATTACTGAAATTACTCTGTTTTGAAATTTAACCTACTTTAACTTTCTTTATTTGTTATGTAAAGGGAGCAATACTAAACCTCCTTTACTTGGATCGAAAAGTATTGTTTTATCACTTAAAAGTAGACTTATCTCGTAAAATAACAAGAAAGATAAAGATGTGTGGGGAATGGGGATATAGGCCTATCTCGTTTCTTGTTTTGAAAATGTCCCTCGCTATTGAAGTGTTTACTCCTATTGGTTTCATATTCTGCTTCTAATCAGTTGTAGTATGTGTAGCTCTTCTACTAATATGTTTCTAATAGGCCTTCAAAATAATACTAGAAAACGAACTGCATCCGCAGTAAAGACGCTACTTCCAACGGCACATGCAAGTCGAGCCAACTCGGAGCTGTCAGGCTTTTTGCTCACTCCACCGTCTGCACTCGGCAACTCTCGAGCCGCAACTGGGCTCTAATGAGCCTAGTGTCTCTCTCTTTCCACCTCTCCACACCTTTGTGGCGTCACATCGGCTTATAAAATCACCATAGCTACACATTAGCCAATAGAAATAATGGTCGATGAGCCTTACCTTTTATAACTTATTCCTCCATTTCTTGCTGGCAAAAAAAACTTCCGACTGAAGGAACATTTTGAATCGCGGCTTTTGTTTACATAAATTTGGCGCCGATGCCGCCGTGTCATTGTGGACTGGTCCATGATGGGGGAGGGGGGCACTTTGCTTACACTCAAGTCAAAATAATAATATATTTTTTCATTAATAATCTTAACAATGGTTCATATTGAATAAAATATTAAATAAAATATTAAATAAAAGTTAAATGAAAATGAAATTAAATATTGTACATGTTTGTGTCTCTTTCAGTAGGGGAGAACGGGGTAATTTGTCACATGGGTTGGATGTCACATTCGTTATATCTCGCCACCAGAGCGCGCTAGCTCTGAAATGTTGATATAAAAAAGGTCCAGAATTGGGATCAGAGGTCACATACATAGACTTCCTTGGAGGAAGACAGCTGCATTTCAGGTGAGAGGATGTTTTGTGTTTTTCATGTCAAATTCAAAATATTTTGCTTCTCAGTATTTTTCTTCTAGGCTTTTACACAATGGGTTTATAACAAAACACTTGTTACCCTCAGAAAGTGTGAAGGGTAAACTATAGTTTAGATTGTGGTTAGCAAGCTAATTAGTTGTCAGATGGTTGTTGGCCTTGATGCTAGCAAGAAATTCAAGTTGGGGTTGGTCGTCAAATTTTTTGGGGGGTTGGTTGTCACATGTTATCTCAAGGCTGCAGCCAGAAAAGGAACCCAATAACGAAAGAAATTGTCAAGCTGTATCCTCACTGACACCCCAGAGAAGGAAAGAATAGAGCAGGAAAAGGCAGCTAGCAAGCAAAAGAAAAAAGGGCAACAAAATCAAAACAACCCAGTGCATCCCAAACTAGACCAGCTGCCAAGGCTACAGAACGTTATGTAGGCCTATTTGTCAACTTCACAATGCAATTAAACATTCAAATTTGGTTCTGCCTCCTTGCCTTCTTTTTAAGATTTTTCCCATTAAGATAACATTGTGACAAACAACCCCATAGTGTGTGACAACCGACCCCTTGATGGGGTTGGTTGTCACAATGTGTCAGAGTGTCTTTGATGGTAAATTACTTCTTCATTACAATAAGTTGGAAAAAAAGAGAGACACACATTTATAGCCAACACCTTAAGCTTCAATTTAATGTAGGAATGGCTATTGACAGATGTTTTGGTGATGAGCAATTCTCACTAGAGTAAAAAGTGTGCCTACTTACCCCGTTCTCCCCTATATGGCCGATGTAAAATATGAAAAAAAATTTTAGGGTCTCATCATTGTCCTGATCATTTGGTGCCCCCCAATGGCTATATTTGGCTGGTGCCCCAGGGCACTCGCCCGAACCTTTATATGGATAATCCGGGCTTGTATAGAATGTACACATAGAAAGCTTATTCCTAAATGTGTGTGGGGGCCTTAGAGGCCCCTCATGAAGCCCATAAGACAGAACTAATAATGCTGTTTTTTTGGACTTGATTTTGTATTTCTCCCCTACTAGTTGAGGGGCCCAATGCTGATTTCTTTCCTTATATTTAGGCTATTCCTTTTTGGACCCTGTTATTGACATGAGTGAGCTCTTTGACAATGCGACATGTAAAGTTACTATCAGTATCTCTGGCTTTGGGCCCTTGGGCCCCTTGGCCTGGTAGCATGCACAAGCATTATTTATAAAAAAAATAGTCGTTTCAATTGAAACGGGTGAAACATAGGTAAGGCCGCTACTATAATTGTATGTACAGTATATGTGCGGAAAAGTCAGTGTACCTGACTGGATAGGAAGGAGTGGGGGGGCCCTTTAGGAGTCTGGGCCCTGAAAAAAAAACTATGTGTTAGGTAGCACAAAAACAAGAATACCTATGTAGTAGGTAACACACAAAAAAAAAACCTGTGTTAAAGCACAAAAAAAAGAATACTTATGTGTTAGGTAGCATTAAAAAAATATATAGGGGAGAACGGGGTAAGCCACTTTTTACATTTGATCCCCTCTAAGCGAGCTAAAATGATTTATCACTCAAATTTACACATTTCCCATTAATTCAGCATGTTTCCTAGAAATGGGCATTAACAGAATTTTTTCAAGACAAAGGGCAGTGAAAATATGATTGTTTAAAAAAAAGTTGTCATGTGGCTCACTTTACCCCAGCTGTGGGGTAAACTGATCCACTTACTTTTTCCACTCTGAAACTACCATAACAACACATATTGTAACAGTAAGAATCCTGAAAGCTAGCCACACATTCCAGAACTAATGTCGGACTAGTAAAAGAATGATGGGGTTTGGTCAATTAAGCAAAGCACATTTTCTAAACACTTGAAAGTGACTCTGAACAAAATCAAATACAACAAATTATAATTCAAAAGGTTTTAATAAGATTCAAATGAAAGATAGAACCAGTTAGATTAGAACACAGTCTGGGGGTCAGAACACAGGACCCTTAGAGCCAGCTTGTGTCTGGGGGTCAAAGCATAGGAAAATCAGAACCAGCAAGAACAGCCTGGGACTCAGAACACAGGAGAAGACCCAACTGGATTATAACATCAGCCTGTCATACTCTACAACGAGGCATACTCTACATTCCAGCCCTGAAGGTTACAGGGAAAGATGAGAAGGTGCTCTTTCCATGTGGTTGCCCCAGGTCGTCTTCCTGGTGTATTTCCTTGGCATGATGGCTTTTCTACAATGTGTATGACATTAAAATAAAACATATGTCATGTAATATTACATTAAAATATGTTTAAGACTAAACTTAACTTGTGCCTCATGGTGGGGTAAAGTGAGACAGTGGCTCACTTTCCCCCACAGCATTTGGCTCACACTTTCCCTCACCACCACAATTTGAGAAAAAACTACCTCTCTTAGCATTTCAGGCTAATCTTTGGCTAATATCATCACATGGTTTTTATATGTTGGTAGTTCCTCAACACATATGATACAAGTTGTTCTACGTGAATACATTTGCTTTGGCACAACAGTTGATTAAGTTGACAGCAAGAAAATTTACTTTTACATGCAAAATACCTATTTTGGTGAAAAAACATGCTTACCACAGAACCATGAGGTCCTCTCTTTCAGGGCCATGGGGAAATGAGAGGGGCTTGAAAACATATATCTCACATGACCACAAATGTTTTCCGTTGCCTAGATACAGGGGGTGGCTCACATTACCCGATGCCTCAGATTCCCACGTTCTCCCCTATATATATGTGTTAGGTAGCACCAAAAAAAGAATACCTATGCACAACAAAAAAACTAGAAAATCCCGCGGAGATTTTGAAAGTACGGGCAGCCTTGCGCAGGCCGCCAATCCCCGCGGCGGCGCCCCGCCCGTCGGCCGGGCCCGAAAGCTTCTACGAACCGCCGCCGCGGGCTTTCAGAACTCCAGTCCCGAGTTGCGGCCGATCGAAGGTCGCAATCGTGGCAAAACGGCAGGAAAACGGCCGCTCTTAGCGAAGACGTTTTCGTTAAGGGCGGCCATGTTTTTTGAGCTATCTGGCTAAAACGTTATACACACGTGTACGTCGGTCACCTGATGCTGTGTACACAATTGGGTGATGATAGGTAGGAAATCCACAAAGTAGATGTCACTTGACTGAATTTCAGGTCATGTAAATTAGGGAAGAAAAAAAATCATGGCTGACCCCTATTGTCCAAGAGGCTTTATTGTAGAGCACCATGAGCTGTACGTGTGTAAGAAATGTCAAGTCAATCAGAGTCAGTGGGAGAGGGGCGTGGCCTGTCAAACATTGCATTTTTGAATGATGGTTTTCGCATTTGTGGCGCCCCCTATGGGTTAATCTCGACAAGCTTAGAGGGCCATGCTACCACATGTCTTCTGCACATATCCTGCAAGTTTTATGATGATAGGACCTATGGTCAATTAGTTAATTAGCCGTGCTCGAACGCTTCTACGAACCGCCGCCGCGGGCTTTCCAATCTCGAGTCCCGAGTTGTGGCCGATTGAAGGTTGCAATCGGAGTAGAGTCCAGCTCCAGCCCCGGAGACAAACACCCTGGCGTGACAACAACACCCAGGCGTGACGGAAGTAACTGTGGTGTGACGGACGTGATTTTTGACTATTTAGCTTCCATGACATGTCTGCTACGTCACTCATTTGCCCTAACCCTAACCACCCAGCTATGATGCCTGAACCTAATCCTCAAAACAATATAAATAACACAAACTTAGTAGCCTATCGGTCTGCGGTCTTTTTTATTGTTCGACGTGACGTACTCAAGATGGCCGCCGCGGTGTTCCGTCAATGTTCTATCTATATTCTAACCTCTCCCTGTCCCCTTGCCCTAACCACCCAGCTGTGATGCCTGAACATAATCGCCAAAACAATATAAATAACACAAACTTAGTATCGGTCTGCAGTCTTGTTATTGTTTGACGTTGTTTACAACTTAGAAGTTTATGACGTTGCAAAAATAAAATCTACAGGTAACGTCCTCACACCACAGTTACTTCCGTCACGCCTGGGTGTTGTTGTCACGCCAGGGTGTTTGTCTCCGGGGCTGCAGCTGGATACTATTGGGCAATCGTGGCAAATCGGCAGAAAAATGGCCGCTCTCGCGAAGACGTTTTCGTTAAGGGCGGCCATGTTTTTTGAGCTAACACGCTAAAACTTTATACACATGTGTATGTCGGTCCCCTGATGCTGTATACACAATTTGGTGATGATAGGTTGGAAATCCACGAAGTAGATATCACTTGACTGTATTTCAGGTCATGTAAATTAGGGAAGAAAAAAAATCATGGCTGATCCCTATGATCCAAGAGGCTTTATTGTAGAACACCATGAGCTGTACAAGTATAAGAAATTTCAAGTCAATCAGAGTCAGGGGGCGAGGGGCGTGGCCTGTCAAACATTGCATTTTTGAATTATGGTTTTAGCATTTGTGGCGCCCCCTATGGGATAATCTAGACAAACTTTTGCGGACATGCTACCACATGTCTTCTGCACATATCCTGCAAGTTTTATGATGATAGGACCTATGGTCAATGAGTTATGGCCAATTTGCTGATAGGCCCCGCCCCTGCGTAAACTGTTTTTCAAGCTAGCCTACTAATATTTTACGGAAATGTGCATCGTAGTCCCTCGAGGCTTCGTGAGGAATTTGGTGTTGATAGAGTAAAATTTGACTAAATTGTGGTTAAAACCCTGTTTATCAGTTTATGCTAATTAGCGGAAATATTCCCTGAAGAATTTAATGGTCCCAGAGGCTTTTTTGTAGAGCACCCTAACATACACCTGTGTGAGAAATTTCAAGTCAATCGGACTTACGGTGTGCGGGGCGTGGCCTCTCAAACTTTTTCAGTCGGGGCTTAATAACAGCGCCCCCTAGCGGAAATTCAAAAAACTGTATAATAACACACCCCGTGGGGTAGGGTGACTAGATCCCAATTCACCAGATGTGGGACAAAGACTACGTTTGTGCAGGACAATGCGGGACAAATTTCCGTTTTTTTTAGCAAAATAAACCTGTGTCACCACCGGTAATGCCAGAGACATGGCTTTCTATATTAAAAAACACTATCTTTAGATCAGCGCGCAGCAGTTAAGTTAGCTACTGTTAAACAAATAGAGCATTAAGGCTGCGGCTTCACATTAAAAGCATTTCACTGGCTTCACATTAGCATTTCACTTGACAAACGTGAGTTGTCTTTTATTTTGAAGTAACAGGAAGGTAAACGCTGAAGCAGGCAGCACCTTCACAGAGCCCACTGAGCCCAGCAGCCCCGGCGGCGCGTTACACACAAACGGAGACACACACACAGACAAACGGAGAGACGCACACCCACACACACACATAAACGGAGACTTCTGTCTCCTCACAGCTATAAATGCCAGATTATAAAACATGCATTTAAAGGGGGGCTCACTGTCAATAACAATGCGGGACAACGTCTCAATTTGCGGGACGTGTGAAAAGTAATGGAAATGGGTGACTGTCCCGCACAAAGCGGGACATCTGGTCACCCTACCGTGGGGTGGGGACGCACGTTCTGTGAAATTTTTGCATGTCTGCGTGTAACGGTGTGGGAGGAGTAGCAGCTAGAAAAATTTCATGGAAGAATAAACAAAGAACAGTAATTGCGGGCCCTCAATACTTGAGGGCCGGTACTTAAAGGAATACTTCACCTATACGGGACCAGCATTCTATCATTATAAAATAACTATTATAATATAATGAATGAGGTTTTTCTTCCCTCAGTGTTCCCTTAGTCTTCCCTTGGCCCAGCTGTCCTGTTAATCCTAACCCTTACTGTGATGTCACAAGAAGGAAACTGTAGGGTTAGACCAGTGGTATTCACTATTTTTTTCAGGAGAGCCGCACTGACAGGACAAAGTCAGCAGGAGAGCCATTTTTACCGCAAAGTATCAAAAGCTATAAATCCAGTCATACATAAGCATGCCTGCTTATTAATATGTCATTCTTGAACCAGTGTTTCCCACAGAATTTTGTGAAACTGAGGGAACTCAGTCCTTAGGGGGGTCCGGGGGCATGCTCCCCCGGAAGAAAATTTGGTACCTTTTAACCCAGAATGCATCAATCTGGTGCACTTTTGGAGGAAAATTAAGAGTTGTTTGACTGTGTACTATTATCTGGAATAATTTGGAGACACTGGGTCACATAACATCAAAGCTATTGAAGAATAAATTAGTATCCTACTTTTTATTCAAATATTTGTAAAAAAAAAAATTATGAATGACATATTCAATCAACATGGGTGTGTTCATAAAATACCCCCCTGGAATATATTTTGTTTTACCTTTCAAAGGTAAATGCATCAATCTGGTGCACTATGAGAGGAAAATTAAGAGGCTAATTCAACTGTGTCCTATGTGAGCTGTTTAGCAGCCTATTATTTTTCTGGAATAATTCAGAATAATAATTGGGAACCCTGTCTGATCAAAGTGAACATACACAATGCAGGTTAGCCAAAACACTTAATTTTCCTCGTTTGTGGTGCTTTTTATCTGTCCTGATGCCCAACTGGTTATGACTAGAAATCTATCAATTTTCAGCACATGTTCAATCACTTTCAGTCCTTATAAATGTTGAAATCGCATCCAAGCTAGCGTTGTTGCGGTACCGTGCGTATGGTTGCCAGGTTGTTAGTGTCCTCCAATTTAGCGATATAAAACGAGATCTATTTTTTTGCAAATTATTTAATATATTCCATGTTCGTGAGCATGCTTGTGATAGACGGCATGCATAACATATTTTTATTGACCGTGAGTTATTTTTGTCCCCCACAGTAGCCCAATTTATCCAAGAGCACATTCTCCTTTGTAATGCATGAAAACCGCAAATCTGGCAACCCAGCTGTCAGTCAGCGTACGGCTGAGCAAGTTTAAATATATTTTCTAGTCTGTATTTCCACCTTGTAATGTCGTTGTTGACTTATTCTTTT
This sequence comes from Ammodytes marinus, assembly GCF_949987685.1. Lineage (NCBI taxonomy): Eukaryota > Metazoa > Chordata > Actinopteri > Uranoscopiformes > Ammodytidae > Ammodytes > Ammodytes marinus. Next base: position 503,553 of record NC_137227.1, read on the forward strand.
ATTACTTATTTGTATGAGAGCAGCCACGTTAGTTTAATAGTTTTAATGTTATAGATCTGCTTGTTTTTAATGGTTTTATGAAATATCTCTATTAACTGCATGAACATATCACAGTATTTTTTTACTGCCATGCGAGCCGCACATAGAAGCTTGGCGAGCCGCATGCGGCTCGCAAGCCGCGCTATGAGTAACGCTGGGTTAGACAGTGAGACCATAAAACACTCTTTCTGCCTTTTCTCAGGCTAAGATGATCCGATTTAAAAATGTTTTGCACATTTATACTAAATAGGATCTCCGAGTTCAATACACCTTCATATTCCAACCAGTAGGCCTTTAATAACCACTCGTTACAACCAGGGTATGCAGAATACCATCTCTGAACGCACAAAACGACCAACCTTGAAGCAGATGGGCTACAGCAGCATAAAACTAGGGCCCGACCGATTATAGCACATCTCAGAAAAATCGGCAAAATGGCCGATTTTTTGCAGATTTTTTATTTTATTTTTTTAATTCAAGCAATCGAGTTGAGTGAAATGCATTGCTGCCCCGGAGGTAGCCTACATGAATATCAGTACAGTTATAGCCTATTAACAGCAGCAGCAGGTGTGTTTTAATACATTGGATTAATTCACACTTGACAGTTCCCCCTGACACCAATAGCAGAGTCATTGGTCATCTCTTGACTGTAAATAGTAATTGATAGAATTTATATAGTGCTTTATTGGAGGTCATTCAAAGACACTTTACATCATACATATAGAACATTTTAATTATAGAAAAAGAAAACAAAATACAGACAAATTAAATATAAGGTTTGGAGTGGAGTCAGGTGTCATTTTGCTTTCTTAAAGAGGTGAGTTTTGAGTTTACTTTTGAATGAGTTTATTTAGTCTGAGATGCTGATGTTTGGAGGGAGGGAGTTCCAAAGGGTTGGGTGCAGTTAAATAAAATGCTTAATGTCTGAGTTTAAAAAGGCGTCATGTCACTTTAGACATATTTGTAACACTTTATTTTTTTTAGATAATGCATATTTCAATTAATAATATGTTCCTGTACACCTATCGACAGTAACAAGTATTTATATATATTTAAGGGTTCAAAAAAGTAATTTATTTCAATATATATTTTGGGGATTTAAAAAAAAAAAAATCTGCAGATTTAATCGTTTTCGTAATTTTTCTCTGAAAATAATCAGCATCGGCACTCAAAAATCCATATCGGTCGGGCCCTACATAAAACCCCATGGGGTGCCACTCATGTCAGCTACAGTAAGAACAGGAAACTGAGGCTACAATTCGCACAGGCTAAATTGGACAATAGAAGATTGGAAAAATCTTGCCTGATCTGAGTCGATTTTAGTTGCGAAGTTCAGATGGTAGGGTCAGAATTTTGCGTCAACAACATGAAAGCATGGATCGATCCTGCCATGCACCATCATGATTGGCTGATTAGCTATTTGTTTTTACAAGCAATTGAACAGCTGTTCCTAATAAAGTGGCCGGTGAGTGTATATATAAAATATACTGTATGTATATTGTTGCAAGAAATAAACATTATACTTAGAATAAAATTGCTTGTGGTAAATACTAGTTACTTTAAGAGCCTGTAATAATCCTTGAAATGCTAATACATTTGATGAAGTTTACAAGTGTCCTTTGCAGTGTTTGAACTACTTTTTTAAACTGATTAAGTGTCAGGGTAATTATTATAGTTTGCACTAGCTTTACATTGTTGTCATGTCATAAAAACGTTTACATTCCTTTGACTACTTTTTTGGGCCACTCAGGTGCAACGACATAAGCAAAATAATGTCGTTATGGCTAATGTGATAGCATTTATACAACAGGCTAACATCGCGTAATATTAGCATTTATTTTTATGAATTATTATTCACTCTGCTTTTAGTGGTTTTGGGTCTCCAGTATCGCCACCTAAAGCTGGAGAATATCTACTTCTTTAACTGCCAAATGCTCCACTATGTTCACTGTTGCTAATTTCACCAGCCTACTATTTGGGTACTGGGCAGTTAATGTAACAGTCTAATGTATCAGACCAGCTTCTCCATGGCTGGAGGAGAGCTATAAGTGTGAACAAAAAGTTTTCAAATCAAAAGCAGATTACACTTTTGTACCCTAACCCGGTCAAAACAATTAGCCTAAACACGCTAAAAGAGCTGACAGGAAGTGCAGTTATAATGATTTGTGGGTTTGTCATTACAAGTGTAGCAATGACTTATATGTAAATAAATACATTTGAACTTTATTCTAAAGAGAAAATTTGTAGAATTAAAAAAAAACGTGTTGTATGTACATTTTGTTAGCCTGGCTCCGCCCGCCCATCTACTTCTGCCCAAATTTCATTTTCCCTTCAGTAGTCAGTCTGGGGATGGGGCGTAATAGTGGGATTCTGCTCGTCCAGAGTTTTGGTTGTCCAATCAGCGAACAGAGCGAGTGGCTGAGAACGATGACGTCGAAGTCGCGCTCCAGTTTCAGTTGAATGCTGCGTTCCTTTATACTCGGAACTCGTAAATTTCCGACTTGGTAGTTCCGAGTTCCGACCTGTCTGTGTTCCAGTGCATCTGCTCGGGAAAGTATGGACGCCTACAACCTTTCTCATCCAAATAACTAAACGTTAGGCTTTAGCAAGTTACCGTTGCCAGGTCCCGGTAGATCCGTAGACTACAATATGTAGTGAAGTCGGAAATTTCCGAGTTCCCTGTACAACTGGAACGCACCGTCAGAAGTCGGCTCATGACGTACGGCACGACCAAACGTTATGCGATTGGTTGGCTAATCCAGAGTGGCACTGAGCAGATCCAATAGTTTTAAACTTCAACAGACACCCGCCTCCAAGTGAGTGAACGTTTGCCAATTACAGCAGTTCCAGACCTTCTGTACAAATGAAATGAAGTACGATGGTCTGGTAGCACCAGGCTAACATTTTGTCACACTCAAGCTGTTTAATCTTACTCATATAACATTTCCCCCCCAAAAAGAAAGTTTATTCAACATGAGTCATATGTATCCTTACAGTGAACTTCTTCACAAAACTTCACAAGAATTTTCAAGGAACATCGGTATTCAGAAAAATAGGAATCGGGGCAGGGAAGTGTGTGTGTGTGTGTGTGTGTGTGTGTGTGTGTGTGTGTGTGTGTGTGTGTGTGTGTGTGTGTGTGTGTGTGTGTGTGTGTGTGTGTGTGTGTGTGTGTGTGTGTGTGTGTTGAGGGACAAGGCATGTTTTCCCTCGAAGCAGCTATGTGATTCAGGTTCAGATTCAGGAAGTGAAAATGTAGACGATTGCTGATGTGTCTGTGTGTGCAGAGGACACACTCAGGGGATTTGGTTTGTTTGTGTGTGTGTGTGTGTGTGTGTGTGTGTGTGTGTGTGTGTGTGTGTGTGCGTGGATGCGTTCGGTGCTGAAGAGGAAACATGATGTGTACAGGGTGGTGGATGGGTGGGTGAGTGAGTGAGACAAAGGGAAAGAGGAAATTGATGAGGAAACCAAACAGAATATAACCATATAACATTCAAACTTCTGACTTTTTTTTTCCATTTGAAAACATGAATGTTTTGGCTCCAATTAAAAAACCTTACGTCCACTGCAGTAAAGTGCCGAGGAGAAAACCAATGCGGTCCGTCCACAAAAACTACTTATAAACAAGAGTGGGAGTGCTGAAACCCACTGCTAGAAATACACACGGTTTGCATTGTAGCAGGGACTATTACAGAAAAGCAGCAGCATATGAGAGAATGGAAGGAGTTTCATTTTTCATGGACATAAAAATAAAGAAGTATATGTCGATGGGACTTAGAAACACAGAGGAACGTAAATCAAGATATTAACATGATGACAAACCTTGTAGCTGTTGGATGCACCGTTATCAAGATGTGTGTATTACCCAGATTGGCTAGCACAGTCATTTCCTGGCCCCTTTGGAGCAAATTTTTTAAGCACTCTGCATTGTTTGGGACTAACTTTTTATTTATAAGCTACTGCTTCAATTTGAGTCACAGAAGGGTCAGTCCACAACTCATGATCCTGAATGAAATATCTCAACTACTCTTTGATGGATCCTAATAACTTTGGTGATCATGTCAAAAAATGTAATATGTGCAATACACATTGATATTACCATGTTTGATTGCTTATTAGCAAAGGTTTAGCATGCTAACGCACTAAGTAAGATGGTGAGTGTTCAACGTTACACCTGCTAAAACATCAGCATGTTAGCATTGTCATCGTGAGCAAGCTAGCATGATGACGAAACTGTATGACTTGCAAATACTTTTCTGACAGTACTGTACATAAAAAAATCCTTACAATCATATTTAACTTTAGAAAAACAAAAAATTAATTCACACGGATTGAAAATGTTCCCCTCTCTTTGCCAGCTCCCTAACTTGATATGTCTAAAAAGACACTACTAAAAGAAACAAAAAGGTCTAGCGGTAATCTCACACTCAAGACACACGCTGCATTGAAAAGATCATAAAATAAGTATAAAGAAGCCTATTGTTAAAAATTGACACTTAAATATCGATGACAACTCGTGGGCTTTCCATAGTGTCGAGAGCTGACACTTGCAGACCCAGCTTTTTGAGGGACCGGTGATAAAAAAGAGTGGAAGGTGCTTGTGCAGCTTTACCAATAGTCTTATAAAGGGAGTGTAAGCACAATTTATCACAGGAGGATACAAAGGCTAAAATTAAAATCTGTATTGTCTTTTTTATACAATGCTCCTTTATCTACAGAACAGCTTCCATCACATCTGTTCTCTCGGCAGACATTCATCGAGGCATTTCGTCCAATTTGGGTCTTGGTTTTAATCCAAAAGTCTGTGTTTTGCGTTCCAACAGAGCACGGCTGTCCAGGAGAAAAAAAAATCCACAACTTCCACAGATGTCAGGTTTTAAACGTCTTCGGGAAGCGGCTGAGGCACGGTGCTGCCCTCTTGACTGCTTTACGGTTGTTTCCCGACGTAGAAAAAAAATTCTTATCCACACAAAAACAAGTTAATTTTGTTGTTCTCTGATGACTTTATGTAACTTAAGACACTCCATAGCCTCAGTTGACTTTGAAGATGCTGAAGATGTGAGGCGAGGCTGATGGGTTGCCCACACTGTGGAGTCTGAAGGAGGAGCCTGTGATGGTCTGCAGTTCAGTGCCTTTGTCCAGGCGCAGGAGGCCTGACACCTGGCAGGGTTTCAGGAAGTGGAAAGGGTGCGGCCCGGCGGATGGGGTTGTCCCGTAACCCTCCATGCATTGCAGCTTCTGGGGTCTCTGACCACTGGTCACCACATCCAGCTTCACATACTGGGACTGCTGCTCGTTGAACAACACCTGGGGAAACACACAGAAGGTGGAGGGCTCATTAAGAGAGGTCAGAAACACTGGGAGAACTTGTTTCTAATCAAATCTTTAAAATAAACCAGACTGCCTCAGAACTTTCTTTCATTCTTTCTTTTTTTTCTTCACTTAGATTTTCTCCAGACCAAGACTCAAGTTGACAAGACTGAAGTCTGGCTAAATGAGATTACACAAAACCTGATATTCCCTTCTCTAAAATACATGACACATTTACATTTACATTTACACAGCAAAGTATTTTAAAAAGCTGCACTAGGTAAGAATACGTGGAGAGAGAAAAAAAGGTGTGGCTGCTTAATCACTGTAGTTGCAAATATGAATTTGATCCAGGGTTAAAATCAAGGTCAAAGGTCAAGGTCAAAATCAGCCCTACTTCCCCTGAATGAAGCTATGTGTAATTCCAAAGAGATCTCTGGGATCCCATTTGTCAAACATTTCCGTTATTTAGGTATTCAAATATATTCTTCAGTTAATACAATAACTAAAAACTATTTTAATTCTATTTTTAGAGCTGTGGAATCAGATTTGGAGAGATGGATTAAAATACCAACCTCTATTCAGTCAAGGTTTTCTATAATTAAAATGAATGTTCTCCCTCGGATAAACTTTTTCAGTTCTATGATTCCTCTGCCACCTCCAGTGGGATACTGGGATAGGCTGAATTCACTGTTAACTAAATTTATTTGGAATGCCAAACGCCCTCGAATTAAATTTTCCACTTTGCAAAGGGGAAAATGTGCAGGCGGCCAAAATCTCCCTAATTTCAAATTTTATTTTTGGGCTTTTACCCTTCGCCCCCTGCACTCTTGGTTGAACAGTGATATTTCTGTCTCTTGGCGCTCGATAGAGGAAAAACTGGTGTATCCACATAGACTACAAGATGTAGTACATTGTAATATTCCTCTTAAATTCTGTAACCTTAAATTTGGGCCAATAATCTCACATTTAATTTCAGTCTGGCGCCTGGTGAGCAAGCACACCAAGAGCAACATAAAAATTCATCAGCATTTTCCTTTATTTCATAATTATGACTTACGACTTGGAGGTCGGCCTGTCTCATTTCCTTACTGGTCTGATAGAGGGATCCATATCATTTCTGATATCACAAAAGACTTAAATCTTGGCTCATTTCATGACATTCAGCAGCAGTTCAATGTACCAACGTCGTCCTTTTTCTTTTATTTGCAGTTGCGTTCTGCTCTAAATACCTTAAGAATCCCCTGGGGGCAAGAGTTACCAACACATCCAATACATTGTATATATTCATGCATTGCTACCCGAGGTCTGGTCTCAAAATTATATTTCATGTTGATAAAGGCAACACTCAATCCTTTGCCAATTGATAACAAATGGAGGAAGGACTTATCTTTAATTCATTCTTCTATAAATTGGCCTAGAGTCTGGTCCAATATTTTAATTTCTTCTAGAAACCCTAACCATCAGATGACACATTATAATTTTGTCTGGAGATCTTACTGTACGCCCCGGAAATTATTTTTGATGAAAGCCAGACACTCCCCGAACTGCACACTTTGCACCCAGGGTCTTCCGGGCACTTTTATTCATATGATTTGGGAATGTCCTGAAGTTTTCAAATTTTGGAAATGTGTCTCTTCTTGTCTGTCAGTTATCATGGAATGCACTGTACCCTGTTCTCCTTTGGTTCTTATTTTGAATGATGATTCTATTCTAGGTTTTTCCTTCCAACAAAGGCGAGTGTGGATGGCCGGTCTAACGGCAGCAAAGAAAATGGTTGCATTACGTTGGAAGGCCCCACATTCTTTGTACAGACAACAATGGTTGCTTGCCTTTCTGGACATTCTCAACATGGAACAATCAGTGGGAAAATTTCATGGTGCAAAAACAAAGAACTTGAACATTTTAGTTGATGCCGCAGAAAGTGTCAAATTATTGTTGTAGTGTATGATCTGTTTTCCTGTCCTGTGGGTGGGAGGGGTGGGGGGGTGGGGGTTTGTGTGTCTCTGTTATGTTTTCGTTGTTGTTGTTTGTTTGTCTTGTTTGTTTGGAAAATAATAAAAATTTGTTAAAAAAAATAAAAAAATAAAATCAAGGTCGAAGGTATAATCACATTAAAACTGCATGCTGTTTAAAATGCACCTCAAAACTCTTGTTAAAAGCAAAAAATATGTTTTATTCCATTGCCAACTCCGTTTTGCTAATGAAAACAAAACCATGCCTCCTTCAATACATTACACTTTGAGGATTATAAAACAGTTTTTACACAAAGCCCTGCAGATGAGAACTGTGAGAGTCAACCAAAATGTCAAAGTTGCAGGCCTTGAGAACCAAAACAATTAGTTGAAAGATGCTAAACTTCTCGGTGTGATCTTTAGGTTGTTTGTTTGATCCATAGTTAATACAAAGCATTGATTAGTTTATCTCTCAGGTGGAGTCTCAGAACAGAAAGTATGAACGTATTATTGTAGCAAAAGTCTTAAGCACATGTAACTGTAGATTTTTAATGCGTACTAGGGCCCGACCGATATGGATTTTTGAATGCATTTTCACGATTATTTTCAGAGAAAAATTACGATTACGATTAAATTGGCCGATTATTATTTTTTTAATCCACAAAATATATATTGAAATAATGTACTTTTTTGAACCCTTAAATATATATAAATACTTGTTACTGTCGATAGGTGTACAGGAACTTATAATTAATTGAAATATGCATTATCTAAAAAAAATAAAGTGTTACAAATATGACTAAAGTGTCATGACGCCTTTTTAAACTCAGACATTAAAGGGGACATATTATGAAAAACCAAACATTGCCGGTGTTTGGGCACACTGTTTAGGTTATTGGCGTCCCTACCAGCACACACAAGCTTCAAAAAGACAAATATGTCAGTTTCTTCTGGGACACTTATTTCGAAAAAGGGGGGATTTGAAGGTTTCTCCCAAAAAACACCGACTGATGACGAAATCGGTCGGTTTCATTATCATAAATACTCCCACGGGAAAGCTCACCAGAAACTCGGCAGTTGATTGGCAAATCAAGACGCCCCGTTGGTAACCACACACACCTGGCTGAGCCTCCACTCGCTCATGCAACAACAGAGGAGAAGCAAGCAGTGTGAGCTCAACCTCAAGCTACCATCACACCCCAGCCTCGAAGCACACTAGGGCTGAATGGATTTACTTCATTTTTTGTTAGGCTATCTCCAGCAAAGGTTTGCAATCTGTTAGTGTGATCAAAGCCTTTTTACTGGAGTGTGGAGGAGACTGTGCCAGGAAGACTGAGAGACACCATCCGTCCGAAATGTAAGTAGTCCTATTTTAAAAATAATTCTGTCCGTTTGTTAGTTCAATGTCTGTAATATGCTTTATTTTATCCCTCCTATAATAACTAACACCGACTGAAATGAGAGAATGCGGGGTTTAGTCGTTAGCATTAGCGCCCGCTAGCTTTACCGTTAGCTTTATGCTAACGGTTAGAGCTGTGAGTCTTTTGCAGTGACAGTTATTTGGCTCTTTTGTGAGCTCACGTTAGTCCTGCCGTGACGGCCCCTGAGTGAAAAACAGACGGTGAAACTGTAGGGTGTGTTGGAAACTGAAGAGTATTTTTTTAATAGCTTCATCCTGTTACCTGCTAGCTGTCTGACTGTATAGCTCAAGTACACACCGCAATAAGTCTGCGGACAGTGTGTAGTTAGGGTGACCAGATCCCAATTCACCAGATGTGGGACAAAGACTACGTTTGTGCGGGACAAAGTGCCGTTTTTTTTAAGCAAAATAAACCTGTAGTACAAGCAGCAGTAGGCCTATTACATGATCTCCAGTGTAATGTACACATAGACAGGAATACTGTAAGTTGTCTCTGCTGGTGTTTGTTTCCTGTCCATTATATTTCAAAAAGCACACAGTATCACTCAGAACTTGCTTATTGAGCCAGGGCTATACTGAATTTGTTGTAGCTTTGCCATAACAGATGTATGATGTAGGCCTATACATGTCAGCTAGGCTACATGATGTAACATTGAATGTGCCATGTTTTACAGGTGTCTGAGTGACCTGATGGAGCCACCAAGACCGTCACACTATCCGTTCCTTCAGAGGAGGATGTGTTCACTGGGTGGGACAGGTGGTCTTCTTCAGGGCCCAACAACAACTGGACAGTTACATAAAAGTTATGGCTTTGCTTCTGTTTGATATGTACACTTCATATTTTCATTCCACTGGCTATGAATAAACTGCTTTATTTTTAAGGATGTTTTTGGTCTTTTTAAAATGTAATGATACTGTTTTATCAGAGAAAATCTTCAGCGAGATGAAAATGTGAGTTTCAAGTAATCCTTTACTACAGGTAGCAAACAGTGACAGTAAGCAACACAATACATTTTTTAACGGTAACTTTATTATGAATGAGTGATCACAATACAAATGATACATTATCTACTAGATATTGAAATGTTGTGAGATAATTTGCAGCTCTGACAAACCTAAAGCATAATTATTTCAACCATACATTTTACAAAAGATAATGTCTTTCCAGTGAATCTTGACATGATTCAGGATACATTCTTTTCCATTATGGTTACTGTACATTTTTACATGTCAACTCAGTATCGGTTCACAACCAAAGCTTTTTCACTCCACTGGGCTGTAGATCATTCCACAGACCTGTAAAGACAAACGTAAAACAGGGTGTATGTTACCAGTTTAGAGAGTTTATGCATAAATACTTAGCTCAAATTATGTTATTGACTGTGACATAATTAAACAGTATTTACCTGAGGATAATGTCAGGGAAATCAGAAATCTTGATGCCATTTTCACAGTTTTCAGCTCAGACTCCTGTCTGAACAGGTTCAGTTGTACATCTTTTAGTTTAGAACTGGTTAGTGTGCCGATATTTGTGGTAGAAATGAAGCTAAACATGTTTACATTGGTCTCCATGCTGCATTGGCCAAAAGTAAACAAAACTGACAGCTGGGCGTGTGCCATGCCCATGTAGGTAGGTATAGAGTAAATGAGCAGGGCGGTGCATGCACGCCCATGTAGATCTGACCAGTCAGAGCAGACTAGTATTTGTGCGAAGGGGGGTAAGCTGTCAAAACCTACCTTTTGAGATAGAGGGCAGAGAAGGCTGGAAAAGGCGATGAAGAAATGGGAAATGGTAGAAAACTATTGGGTTTTTTGAACAATAAACCATGAAAACCTTTTCTAGTAGACCTTGGAAATACACCTTTAAAACCAAGATTTTGCATAATATGTCCCCTTTAAGCATTTTATTTAACTGCACACAACCCTTTGGAACTCCCTCCCTCCAAACATCAGCATCTCAGACTAAATAAACTCATTCAAAAGTAAACTCAAAACTCCCCTCTTAAAGAAAGCATAATGACACCTGACTCCACTCCAAACCTTATCTTTAATTTGTCTGTATTTTGTTTTCTTTTTCTGTAAGTAAAATAAAGTAAATATATAGTACATTTTCTATATGTATGATGTAAAGTGTCTTTGAATGACCGCCAATAAAGCACTATATAAATTCTATCAATTACTATTAACAGTCAAGAGATGACCAATGGCTCTGCTATTGGTGTCAGGGGGAACTGTCAAGTGTGAATTAATCCAATGTATTACAACACACCTGCTGCTGCTGTTAAGGCTATAACTGTACTGATATTCATGTAGGCTACCTCCGGGGCAGCAATGCATTTCACTCAACTTGATTGCTTGAATTTGAAAAATAAAAAATCTGCAAAAAATCGTCCCTTTTAGTCAAATTGATGATTTTTCGGAGAGGTGCTATAATCGGCCGATTAAATCGGTCGGGCCCTAATGTGTACACTAAAGTCACAAATGTGTAACAGTAAATTTGAAGTCGTAATTTTTTTTTACCATTGTAAACACAAAATAGGGGCTACGAGTTCACAAGTCCTTTGTTACAGGTGCACAAATCCTATTCTGTGCATCACAATTTCAAAGAGTCATGCACTTGACACTTTTGCTACAATCATTGCAGTGCAGTTGGTGTAAAACACATTTGCACGCCCGTGTTTCATAATCTGAGAACATGCACAAAATTGGTATAGCCTAGTTCTCAGCCCTTGTGTCATTCGGCGGCCACCTAACACACCATGAACATGCTCTACTTTCAGATTAATATACCTATTTGTGTTGTAGGCTTATCTATTTTCTTTTTGTTTTCATACATCTGTGCCACTGAACAGATTTCTGTCAGGTGGAAAAACTGTGATTACTTGAGGAACATAGATTTGTTAATAAATCAATTAGGCTTATACAATGAAAAATTTTGCTTAATTTGTCTGACGTTAAAGTAGCCTATTTCACTCCCCATTTAAAAGAAGCGACAGTCTGTTCACCGGACATGATTATAGCTTGCCTACATATTATACAGCGAATATATAAAACACTGTCAGCAATTTTGTGCCGCGCCAGCTCAATACTTTTGCTGCTGCTGATATGCGTACTTTTTTAAAATAGACTATTGCTTCTCGTACAGAAGCGTAATGATTCTCTTGACAAACATTTTTGCGCCGTTTTTTTCTGAATTGCCGAGGTGATTAGACCAGAGTTATGAGATAATATCCCCGTTAATTCTTCTCCATACTCCATATTTTTTTATTAATCTGAATGCAGAGCATATTCACGGTGTGTTAGGTGGCTGCCGAACGACATAAGGGCTGAGAAATAGGCTGCTGATCAGACTAAATGATCGATCAAACATAAAATCATCAGAACATGATAAAAACATCCTGATGGAGATTTCTATGGAGTGACTTTGCTTACAGTTTTTCACAATTGCTTAAACACATTTCCTGATAGACTACCTCACTTTTTCAAAACCCTAAACACAAATCTCAAAACTCAAACACAAATTGCACCTCTCTTGCAAAAGCACACTTTACCCTCAAAACAGTGTTAACTCTTCACTAAATGGTGTTTTCTTTTCAAATGACAAACACATACATCATATGACTAGACATTTCTAGCACTCAGTGAACACTGGTGTGCAGAATGGAAAACACTATAGTATAAATGCAAACTACTATATGAATGCTTTATCAGTAGAATTATGCCTTTGCATGTTCATACACTTTCACCTACAGTAACACAGAATACCAATCAGTCTAAAGTATTTGCTGTTACTGTAGGTGAAAATGTATGAACATGCAAAGGCATAATTCTACTGATAAAGCATTCATATAGTGGTTTGCATTTATACTATAGTGTTTTCCATTCTGCACACCAGTGTTCAATGAGTGCTAGAAATGTCTAGTCATATGATGTATGTGTTTGTCATTTGAAAAGAAAACACCATTTAGTGAAGAGTTAACACTGTTTTGAGGGTAAAGTGTGCTTTTGCAAGAGAGGTGAAGGATTTTGCATTTTGTGTTTGAGTTTTGAGATTTGTGTTTTGAAAAAGTGAGGTACCGTAGTCTATCAGGAAATGTGTTCAAGCAATTGTGGAAAAACTGTAATTTTTTTTCAAGAAGTGTGTTGAAAAATTTCAAACAGTGCAAAGCATATATCGTGTTTTATCATGTATCGGGTTGGTGCTTTGGTTTAGGGCATGGTTACAAAAGTTTGAGGTTGTGATGCTGTGGTGATAGCAGTCACTTTTAGTGTTTACAGTATTAGGCAAAAACTGCATTTGTACCAAAATGTGCAGTCTACTGTAAATCACAGCAAACAGGAGCTCATCTCTGACCCTTCTATAGCTAACTGCACAAAAGCCTTTTGAGTTTAGAAATTTGATTGGCAGTGTGTTATGTGTGAGTACCATGAGAGAGAATTCAGGAAGAGTGTGCAAGATATAGAGAATTGTGTTTAATGTTGTGAAAAATGTGTGTTTTGGAATGAGAATATGAGTCTAAGGCAGGAAATGTGTTTGGAGTTCAGCAGAATTGGTTAAGCAGTTGGTAAATTAGTTTCAGATTGTGCACATTGTGTCTGATGTTCCAAAAAATGTGTTTAAACAATTGTGAAAAACTGTAAAACTGTACAGGGACTCCTCCAGGTAATGGCGACAGCTAGCACTCTACAGCATCCAGCAATAGCCATATCGCTGGATGCTGAGAAAGCCTTTGACAGGGTAGAGTGGCATTATTTGTTTCATGTTATGTAAAAATTTGGTTTTGGACCAATTATTATTAACTGGGTGAAGGCCCTCTATAACAACCCTAGTTCTTCAATTAGAACTAATGGAACTGTATCCGAACCTTTCCAACTTCTAAGATCTACCCAGCAGGGTTGTCCTGCCTCACCATCACTCTTCATTTTGGCCTTAGAACCTCTAGTATGTGCTATCCGAGCAGAGAGGAAAATCACTGGTATCCAGATTGGGGGTCATGATTTTAAAGCTAATTTATTTGCGGATGATTTGTTATTAACATTATCACAACCACATCAGTCAATCCCGCAAGTGATGAAATTAATTGAGGTATTTGGGAAGTTTTCAGGGTATAAGGTGAATTTTAATAAGAGTGAAGCCATCCCATTAAATACTATGACCTTTCCTTCACATCTGGGTTCAGCCCCCATTCAATGGATGAGATATCTAGGAATCAACATTAAGACTCCCATTGAGGATATTTTTGATTTAAATGGCCCTCTCCTCCTTAAAACAATTAAGGAGGACATTAAGAGATGGACAGTTCTACCCATTTCATTATGGGTCAGAGCAGAAGTGCTTAAAATGAATATTTTACCTAGATTAATATTTCTTATATCAGCAATTCCTCTTAAATTCCCGCTTTACTGGTTCAAAGAAATTAATATATTATTCACAGATTTCTTGTGGAGTAATAACAAACCAAGAATCAGTTACAAAAGATTAACCAGACAGAGGAAAAGAGGTGGATTGGGAGTCCCAGATGTTTATTCTTATTACCTTGCCTACAATGCTAGGTTTCCTTTGTTGTGGGCCTATACAGGACAGAGTGAGTTAGGGAGTTGGAAATGGGTTGACGAAAACATTTTAGCCAACCAAGACAAATCCCTCTCCCTAACCGCTTTATGGTATTACCCTAAAACCAACTTGAAAATAGTCAATCCTCTAATAAAATGTTCCTGTGAGGTTGTGAAAATTATCCAGAAACGTCTCCCCTTCAATGGAGCATACTTACCATCATGCCCTATATGGAGTGACCCTGTATTAAAAGCTGGTGGTAAAACATTAACAAACAAATCGTGGCAACAAAGAGGTATAAACCAAGTGGGTCAGAGAGTGAAGGATGGGTATATGGTACCCTTTAATGTCTTAAAAACACAATATGATTTAAAAGATGTCGACTTTTTTGCATAATTACAATTAAAATCTATTTTGGGGTTACTTATTTCAACCCACAGTAGAGATCCAGGATAAAGAGTTGGATATAAAACTGAGGGAGATTGCATCAGGAAAGTGAACAGTGTCAAGGTTGTATGAGTTGTTGACCACTGCATCCTTTGATAACCTATCCTCTATCCAACACAAATGGGAGCAGGACTTGGGCATATCCTTGAGTAATGCACAGTGGGATACTGTAACAAAAAACACTACAACCCTATCCAAATGTGTAAGATATAAAATTCTTCAATTAAAAATTTTGCACAGGGCTTATATAAGACCAAGCTGATTAAATAAAATGGACAATTCCCTCTCTCATTTGTGTTGGCATGGTTGTGGAGAGGCTGGAACATTGATACATCAATTGTGGCAGTGCCCCGCAGTACAGTGTTTTTGGAAATGTGTTATTTATAATTTGTCTTCTTTCTTGAATGTGAGAATACCACTCTGCCCATTAACTTGCCTTCTAGGCAGTAGAGTCAAAAACATTGAATCAACAGTCACCCAACGCATTATAGCCTTGGCTTTCCTGTCAGCGAAGCAAATTATTTTGATAAATTGGAAGATATACGTAAACCCAATTGCTTTAGCATTGAAAATTGGCTGAAGGACTTTTTAGACCTCCTGTCAATGGAGCGAGCAGCATCAGCTCTCAATGACCATGACTGTGGTAAAGAAGGACCCTGGAACTTTATAAGTATGAACTTAAGAAACTAGACATTTAAATGAATTTATTTAAAAGTATGGATCTGCACCCCTCCCCCCCTTGTCTTGTGGTGTATGTATATGTTGTCTGTGATTGTTTTGTTTAAGAAAATAATAAAAATATTATTATAAAATAAAAAAACTGTACAGGGACGCGTTGTGACACTTCAGTCGGAGCTGCAGCATAACACGACAACAAACTCAGAGTAGGTCTAACCACCTTTCCGGCAGCAGGTTAGACTCACGGCGTGAGTTCCTGCATTAACGGACTAAACCTGCTTCCTGAAACGGAAAACCAAGAGTTTCCACTAACTCAGAGCGAACAAACTCTGAGTTGCCTTGAAACCCGCTTCCTGAAACAGGCCCCTGGAGTGTCGTCCGAGGCAGCAGCAGGCATGTTTTTGTTTAAAACATTCTTTAAGAATTTCCTTATTATAAATTCAGTGAAGACAGAGGAAATCATTTTTGGTAGTAAGGGGCCTGTCCACAACAATCCATAGAGAAAATACGGAGAATAAATATATAATTAAGTGTCGTCTCAATGTACTCCCACAAACGGGCTTTCCTCTCTCTGTTATGGTAGTTGTTTTGGTAGTTTTTATCACTCGTTTCCTATATTTTCTGGTGAAAAGAGACAAAGGAAACAGGCTTTTCCTTCGTCTGTTCACATGCCGACGTCACGGGTCCCGACCAGCGCTTTCATTGGATTATGCGACAATGTTGTCCTGCCCACAAACGCTCTGGGTCTACGGGTACAAATCACTTTTGCTACACATGTAGCACCTAGACATGTTGCAAAACTACCTGCAAGAAAACCCAGAGCTGAGACTTGTAGGAGCAGATTCGAGCAGTTGTAGCGATAGACTTGTGCTCGCTCATTAAAATGCTGAATCAACATAGCGTTCTATATCATTTTATTTGTGAGGACATTTTTTTACTCTTTGAAGTTGTGATGCACAGAATATGATTTGTACACCTGTAACAAAGGACTTGTGAACTGGTAGCCCCTAATTTGTGTTTACAATGGTGCAAAAAATATATACGACTTCAAATTTACTGTTACACATTTGTGACTTTAGTGTACACATGCAAAATAAATATTTACGACTTCAAATGTACTGTTACACATTTGTGACTTAAGTGTACGCATTCAAAATCTGTAGTAACGTGTGCTAAAGACTTTTGCTACATAATACCTTCATAAGAAAGTGGGGAATGTGAGATGATGACCAAAAAGGATGTCAGGGTAGTTGGGAGCCAGTTTGTAGTTCAAAGCTGTTCATTAATGACAACTCCCAACAGAAAAAAAAAAACATAACTCACCTGGCAGAACAGGAAGTAGACGCCCGCTTTCTCCACAGTGAAGGTGCCTTGGTCCCTGTTGTACCTCACCGCTTTGCTCATATTCAACGTCCTCTCTTCCCAACCCTTTATCACACCGCCCTCTCCCACTGTCACACACACGCACACACACACACACACACACACACACACACACACACAAGCACGCACGCACGCACGCACGCACGCACGCACGCACGCACGCACGCACACACACACACACAGTACCAAGGTTACTCATCTCACAAACAAAACTTCCACAGATCCACTGTCCTTCATTTTTTACGACTCTTACCTTGCTGCGAGGAGACTTTGGTTACTGGTGGAAAAGTAATCGTAAGAGGGAGAGAAAAAGGGGAAAGTCAATTAAGATTTTACGAGTGTAATCGTGTAGGGTTATATGATTGAAACCACTTCAACAGATGCTACACGAGATGGCTATAAAGGATCTGCCAGGCCACTTACTCTCAAAATGAGACGCCGCTTTCTTTCCATTTCCATTCCTCCCTCGTACTGTCGCCCCTTTTTTTCGGGAGGCAAAGAAGAGACAGAATATGAGTTTGAGTAAGAGAGAAAATGCATCTGTGGCTTCTTTTGATAAAACAATCACTCCCATCTGTATGTGTCTAATAGCATGGTGTGTTAATTTGCGGCCATTAAAGCTCACATATTATGCACTTTGCTGTCAATTTTATATGGTCTAAGTAGTCCCTAATACTTATTTTTTTAGATGTTTGCTGAAAACCCCGTTCAGATCATTTATTGTAGCAAGCCTCTATACCCTGATTGTCCTCTGGTCTCAGGATGACCTATATTTGTGCGATCTGGCTGGCCCCTCCCACCTCTCTGCCGGGCTTTCTTTATATGTCCATGGGGCTCTCCCACCGTCTCTGCCGTGCTCTCGCGATACTAGAGAGACACTGCGTGACTGTGAACACAGTGTTTACCCGGAGCTAAGCCATAGCTGGTTGCTTGTCCCAAAGCTAATAGCTATACACCAGTCAGGCAAAACTACCAATAAAAACTATTATTTTAGTTTCACCGTTTAAAAAAAAGCACAGGTAGCTTCCTATCCGTTGTGTTATTAAAAACGAGGCATTAATAGACTGCTGTGGTTAAGATAAATTAGTGGAGTATGAGCAAAAGCATTCTGTGTTGGTGTATGTAACATTCAGGCTGTACTAAGGGCATCTTGTCGCTTAGCGGGGAAAATTTTCCATCGTATCTCGGGCCGTGGACCAATATGAAAAGAGGAGGGGGGGGGGGGGGTCATCATAGACTAGTGCACGGTGGACGTTTCTGGGGGGGAAGCATGGACATATAAAGAAAATATGGGGATGTGGCTGTGCCGACTATTACGTAATAGTCGGCGAGAATTCTGACTGGAGTATATTGGGGGGGGAGGGGTGGGGGGTTCAGAAAGGGGGAGAGTGAGAAAAGGAGAAATTGTTATTTTTTTATATTTTGGCAGTCTCTAGGCACACCGTGGACCCATGGATATGTTAGAACACATTTAAAAAGTGCATTTAGCATAATATGTGACCTTTAAGATTCAAACTGTCTTTTCTTTTTATGCGGATAGCAGATGGACAATTGATTTCCTATCACGTGCTTTGATATATTTCTATATTTCCTCAAACTGTTATTTTCGCACCTTTCGGCCTTTTCTTTAATCTGTGGGGGCTAATCTTAGTGCCAGCTGTTCGCAGTCATCTAGAATATACAGGATACAGAGAAGAAGGAGCGAGATGGAGTGAAGGAGGATGGAGAGCTCTCTCTGTGTGTGTGTGTGTGTGTGTGTGTATGTGTGTGTGTGTGTGTGTGAGAGAGAGAGAGAGAGAGAGAGAGAGAGAGAGAGAGAGAGAGAGAGAGAGAGAGAGAGAGAGAGAGAGAGAGAGAGAGAGAGAGAGAGAGAGAGAGAGAGAGTGACTGTAATAGAATAGGAGTCAAGGGGGGGAGTGAAAGCATTAAATGTAGCCTAAGAGAAGCTGAGAACGTCAAATAAGAGAAATTAAGTGCAGGGAAAAAGGTCTTTGGCCTGACCCACAGCTACAGCCCCTGCTTGGATAAATACAATATAATAAATGCAACACTGAAAGGCTGCAGAATGACTGCTCCTTTTCCCTCTTGAAAGGTTAATTTTAGCTGAGGGATCCGGGCCTACGGGGAGCGATTTGAAAACACAGATACAGCTCCAATGCTGTATAAATGAACTGTGAAATACATACTTTATGCTTCGCTGTATTGCCCCCCCAACCGCCGCAATCATACACAGGAATATTAGGCCCCTGCTAAAATAACTCACAGGTGGGTGAACCCTGTAGACTTAGGAATTGCCATGGGCGAGTGCAAAGCCCCTCAGGCTGGGCCCGAGTTTCCTGACTTAAGCTGTCAGTCATCAAGAGAGAACATAACAGCAGTGTCCTGCTCTACGGTGGTCAACTTTCCACAAACTGGAAAAAGCTGTTTGGCCCTTTTTGCTTTGCTTTTTCTCTCTTTCACTGATAGCCATGAATTTTCTTGACACTGTTTAATACGCTTTGGAGCATAAAGTCAGATATCTGTTACCAAATAATAAAAGCCAGTAGTCTGCTGACTATCAATAGAGATATCTTGGCTAGACGTGCAGCTTTCTAAACGAACCCTTTTGTCAAGTTTGGACATTAGTCCACAAAAGCGCCTTAGGGTTCACTCTCGGACAAAATGCGAAACAATCAAGCAGCCCCATGACGGTGACGCAAGCAGTGGGCTATAAATGCTGCAATGATAGGTCATCAAATATCACCGCTTTCACAACAAATCATAGCTGTGTCAGTCGTGTGCTCTGTAGGAGGACTTGAGGGAAGTCAACTTCCCTGCCTGAAAGCGTGCAACAAGGGCCTCACTCCCATGCCAGCTGGTGTTCTGGGCTCGTAGGGCTCCGAGGCCGTTGTGGTCAGACCTGTAATTTCAGGTCTGACCAGCTGCCTACTTCTTCCTGTGTCAACTTTTAGCAGCGGGTAGTGCCTGCGGGCCCGCTAGGCCTGACCATAGTGGCGTGTGGGCCATGAGTGGCTGGCGTTTGTGTTAAATGTTCTTCCATCCCCCCGCCCCGCACACCCCCCACAAAAGAAACACACAACTGCAGTTGGTTATGTATTGTGTCTTTGGCGATTTGCACAAAAACATCTACGTGCCAGTAGTGTTAAAGTTGAGAAAATGCATCCGTGGGATTTGTTTCAATACCATCTCTCTTCACTCTGTGCCCCACTAGCAGCTCTCTCTTCTCCAGAATTAGCTGAACAATGGCCTTCCTCTGTGTATTGACCTGTGAAAAGAAAAGAAAAAGAAAGCGCTATTATCAAATGTCTAATAAGTTTATTATGACTTTTTTCTGGCACCCATCCCAAACAGCCACAGACTCTTTCAGCCAGGCAGCCACATAAACAGGCATGTCTTTTCCCAGTATCCTGCCCTTGTTGCCATGCTAGCCGTTTTAGAATTAGGCGGCCCACCACTTCCTCTGGAGACCAGGTTGCGACACCTATTGCATGTTTTTAGTGCTTTGCATTCCTCACATGTCTTAACTCCCTTTTCCAAAAGAAATGCATTTTTTCTTTTCTTTTTACTTATTGTCGAGCCAGCAAAAGCTTTAAGCCTTGAATGACTGACGGAGGTCTATATGAAGTAAAAGGAGAAGTAGCTGACGGAGAAGGTATGTTAAAATTTACTGCTACTGTGGAAATGGAGGCAGCGAGTCGCTCTCCAGACGTTCAACTCACTGGCTCTCATCAGGAGTTGGCTAACGGTCAAATGGACAAGAACGGGGGCCCCTTGGGAAAAGCTCCAGCATCAACACTCCACGTGTCCAATTTTTGGTGTGTGTGTGTGTGTGTGTGTGTGTGTGTGTGTGTGTGTGTGTGTATAAGCCTCCGTTCGAGCAGGTCTGTCAACATGATACACAGCCAACCTGTCCCCATGATCTCAATTCCAGTGAAAACCTAGGTTTTGGAAACAACTGAACTCGAGACCAGAAGAATTTCCATCAGCTCCTCTTGGCTGCTCTTAGAGAAATAACTTGTGCCTTGTGATGCAACCTCGTCCCTCAGTATAAACGTTGCTGCTATAGTGCAAAAAAAAAAGATCTAGTGAGTGTTTTCTGTAAATGCAACTCAGATTGTGACCTGAGTATTTGAGGTGTAGCAGGATTGACACTTGCCGTAGTCTTTTATCATGTGGCCTGTATCACGCCTGAGCCAGTGTGTGCAGCCAGTTGGGAACAAAGTGATCGCATGCCAAATAGTTGAGGCTTTCCAGTAAATTGAGATAAAACTGGAGCACAACTGGCACCAGAGTAATTAAACATGGCGGGGGGAGCAGAGAGAGAGAGAGAGAGAGAGAGAGAGAGAGAGAGAGAGAGAGAGAGAGAGAGAGAGAGAGAGTTGGTTGGACACAGAAATAAGCAGCAACTCCACACAACTCGACTGCACTGCACTCATGAGGAAAAACTTAAACTTAAAACTTAGTCGTGCAGCTTTCTAAACGAACCCATGTAAAAATACATGGTGCAGCAGAATAGAGTATGTGTAAAGGGGAGAGGTGGTAAAAGAAGTGCGGGATTGCAAATTTCCATGCACCTCCCGCGAAGATTATTCGTGCCACGAAAAAGTTACATAACTGAACACGAAGTTTTGTAAAAAGTTGCAGGAGAGTAAATATTATATGCTATTCGGAGAAGAGAGGAGAGGTGTGAGGGGGGTGTTTGCAGGCTCGATTGCTGTCTAAAGAATTATACAAACCTGCTCCAGTCGGTCCTGCAGGATCTTGAATGACTGCGACAGGTCCCGCGTCTGCCGCCAGGTCCACGCCGTGAACAACGCGCTGCACGCGGCCATAGACAGCGCCACCAGGGCCAGAGAAGCCCAGACGACCCGCAGCCTGCGCACTCGCCTCCTCTGCAGAATCCGATGCATGTTTTGCTGGCGCTGCTACTCGCCGCCGCAGCAGATCATCCGAAACCCCCACTTCTTCAACTCCATACCAGCCGCGCGTGAAGTCCCTCCAAGTGCACGTCAGCCTAAATGTCCATATATTTGTTGCTTTTCAGAGAGAGAGAGAAGGGGGCGGGGGGTCCACGACCGCTCCGATCTTTTCTGTTTTAAAATTATTTTAAAGCTTTATCTGACAGACGCCACAAGAATCAAACCCACCATCCTCCGTGTGCGCGCGGCTGTCTGTCTCCACGCAAACAAGGAAACTGTGCAACAACTCGGGCAGATCAACTGTTGCATCCTTCTTCTCCTTGTGATTCGTTGACTCTTTTCTTCCCTTTAAACGGCGTGCTGGGGGGTCACTATTAGACAGACAGACAGACAGACAGACAGACTGACTGACTGACTGACTGACTGACTAAGTAAACACACACACACACACACACACACACACACACACACGCACACGCACACGCAGATGGAGATGGAGAGTTGGAGGTGCGTCCTCGGCGAGCGCTGGTGTTGCGTGCAGCGATGTAGTGGCCTGCGCCGTAAAAAGAGAAAGAAATAATTAGCAAGTTGAGAACAAGAAAGAAAAAAACGCACAAGGCTTCCTCTGCTTCTCAAATCACTTTCATCAACTTGCAGGCCGTGGAAATCTGCATCAGCCACGCGCGTACCAGTCCCGTTTGTAACCACGCGGTGGCTGTAGTGCATAGGTGAACATACGCACCGGTCTGATGCTCCTCTGTGTATATCCAGGTTAACCGGAGACTGGCTTTGATTCCAATGGCCAATTACTTTATCTGAAAACTCAAATATTATCTCCCTAACACGCCAAACGTGTAATGAAACTAATAAGTAAGAATTCACTCATGTAACTGATAAAACAAAAACATGTGTAACTAAACCTATAGTTTAAAAAGTAATGTGTATCTGGGAAAAAACTTCCATCTTATTTTAACAATTGATGGGTAATTAAACGACAGGTAGTTTCAGTAGACCCCCAATAGGTCAACTGCACAATGCCTTTACTTTCACTATTTTAAGCATTATAAGTATTTCAGTTCAAATTAGTAAAAACAAGTAAGAAAATCCTCTTTAATTAAAATTCATGTTATTGTTATTGTTTTTTGTTTTTTTTGGGGGGGGCAGCTGATTATTAACTTGTTGACATGGATCAAGTCAGTCCAGGCTGCATTAACGCAACAAATTATTTTATTCAACCAGTGTGATGGGTTTTATGCTTCATGGTTGACTGAACAGCAATCAAACAAGTAAACAGTAAAAACCCTAACCCTGAGTGACAACAGGATGTCTCAAATACACCAGTACAAAGCGAGATTAAGGGCTGAGCGAGGTCTGTTGAGTCTGAAGCCAGAGTTTTCAGTATCACGAAAGGTGGCTCTCTTTCTACCTGGCTAGATCACCGTGGTAACAGAGGCTGCACGGCTAACCTGCTCAGACCAGTTTTTGTTCCAGAGTTTGAGCTTAAATTCGGCTCTTATAGGCCTTTCACACCAAAAAGAACCATGAGCCAGTTCTGGGCTGGTGCTGGGGCCAGTTCAAAACTGGTTACAGCCTTATCCCACTTATGAACCGGTTGGTTTCACAACGACCAGAGCCAGCCATGGAGCCGGCAAGAGAGCAACGTCATGACGTCACTGTAAACGTGTGTGTACGTCGCCCGACGCCGCTGCTCTCGTGGCTAACGCTAAAGCTAGCGCTAGCTTTAAGCACAACAACAGCGGCGAATACGTCTTATTTTTACACGTGTTGGCTCTCACTTTATCTGTGTGTGTGTGTGTATGTGTGTGTGCGTGTGTGTCTCTGTTTGTCGCGCTGCTCGGCTCAGTGGGCTGTGTTTATATGTCCATGCTGTGAAGGTGCTGCCTGCTTCAGCGTTTACTTTCATGTTACTTCAAAATAAAAGCCAACTCACGTTTGTCCAGTGAAATGCTAATGTAAAGCCAGTGAAATACTTTTAATGTGAAGCCGCAGCCTTAATGCTCTATTTGTAACTTAACTGCTGCGCGCTGATCTAAAGATAGTGTTTTTCAATATAGAAAGCCGTGTCTCTGGCATTACCGGTGGTGACACAAGTTTATTTTGCAAAAAAAAAACGGCACATTGTCCCGCACAAACGTAGTCTTTGTCCCACATCTGGTGAATTGGGATCTGGTCACGCTACTTTGCAAACAGGACCCATACAGCGTATTTTCGCCGGTCAATTTGATCGTTACGTTCGGTAATTATGTTATGTTTACGTCTCGTAGTAGCGGTGTTTTTAAATATGGCGGGCATGAGGTTTGAGTTGGCCTGGTTGGTCAGGATAATCCCTTCCCCGGCCGCTGGCGCAAGCAGTTCTTACCTCAAACCCTGCTCAATCCTGGGGTTTGAGTTGAACCGGTTTTTACAGCCCGGAGCCGGTTCTCTGGCGTTGTGAAACCAAAACACTGGCTCTAGCTCCGAACTAGCCCGGAACTAGCTCCGATTTTGCGGCGGTGTGAAAGGCCTATTAGAGCGCTGCCCTTTAAGGAAACTAAACCTTTTGAAATCCCGCGGACCTGACTATATTGTCTTGGCGATATATTCTCACTGAGGAAACTCGTTAAATAAGTAAACTTATTGATCAGGGGCCGTATTCACAAAACATTTTATCTTAGCGCTAAGAGTACTCCTAAGGAGCACTAAAAGTTCTTAGTAAGGAGTAATTTCTTAAAACCTATTCACAAAGCTGATAAGATCAACTTTTACTCCTGAGCTAAGAATAGAGGGCGGTGTTGACCCTGTTGCTATGTATGATGTCATGTTCATACCTTCTATGCCCACAGTGATTGGCTGAGAGGGAATGAGAGCTAAGAGTGAGTTTATGATAGAACCACTGTGGGAGATATCCATATCATGTCGCTGTATTAAAGTGAAGAGTTTTTATATACAATTAATGACAAGTGACACTGATTTAACATGAAACCAAGATACTGCAGGGTTTCCCACACATTCGTTCACAATTAACCTACAATAGCGCCACATAGGTCTATTAATTTAAAATTTTACAATGATTTGAATCGGAAAAAATATCCTCATTGAACAGCTGCACGCCATGCACTCTCACTGTATTTCCCTCAACGGCGGACTATGCAGCAATAGTCAGACAGCGACAAACCAGGAAATTCACCATTTAGAAACAACAACTGGCGAAATCGTAAAGTGCATGCGGAAGGAAAAAGGCGAGACACGCAACTATACAGTAGCGGACCTGTGGAATGGAGGAGATGGAAGCGCAACATATGGGCCTACTCTAGTAACAAATTAAACCCAAACGTGACACCAACAGTAACTTTCAGTGCATCGTAAACCCAAAGCAACTGCAGGAAAAGGAACTTAACAAATAATAGTTTATATAAATATAATAAATATAAATGTGTCTATACTTTCTAAACATAGCTTTACTAAGATCATTAAACCCTTACAGCTATTAAGGTACCTTTTGTAAAGCTCACTAGCATTAAATCTCTCCAAAATGCCATCAAATGAGTGTCTGTGATTTACTCTTAGTGACTTAGGAGTCCTCTCGAGGACTCCTAGCTTTTCATAGATTTAGGAGCTAGTTTTAGCGCTAAAATGCTTTGTGAATTACACTTATCTTAAAAAGTTAGGAGTCCTAAAATTAGGAGTGAAACGCCCCTTATTTTTGAGTCACTCCTAAATCAGCACGTTAGGACCTACTCTTAGCCTTAAAATGTTTTGTGAATACGGCCCCTGTAAGTTAATGAACGAAACGAAGCCGTGACATTAGGTTTACAGCAGAGTGAACTGTAACATCGCGCTGCGGCTTTTTGCCACATGCATTGATGCAGAACATGTAAAATTGTCAGGAGCTTCTCCCTCTGCCCTGTTAACAGCACTAATTGCTGCCGCTCCACTCTGCTCAGCCACACCTGTATCCACTCCTGCCCTAATTAACCTGCCAGCTGCACTGCATTCCCTGCTCATTACCCTCTGTATATAAACCCTGGCTTTCAGTCACTCCTTGTCGGATCGTCTGCTAACCAGCACCAGTTACTCTGCCTGTTTCCTTACGCTTCTGACTCCTATCTGCAATACCGGACCTGCTCTTCTCGTTCTCTGAACATGCTCATACACTCCCTTTCCCCCAATCCTTTAATAAACTGTTGAACGTGACGCTATTGTGGTCCTCGCCTTGTTTGGGTCTGACAGAACGATCCGACCAAATATGGACCCAGCGCACGTCTCACCCAGCATGGAACTCGACAACCCTGGACAACCCGCCGCCATGCAGCGCCTGGAACATACAGAGAGTAAGGTTTACCGCATGACAGATGACGTCGCCTCTCTGCTCCAGTTCAGCCAGCAGCAGCAACAACAGATTCAGCAGCAGCAACAACAACTTGCCATGGTTATCCAACTTCTCACCAACCTTACTCCTCCGTCAGCTTCAGCCAGTCTGCCCACCGGCCCAGCTCCCGTGTCCTCTGCCCCGGTCACTGCCGCCGCAGTTGTTGCCTTCCCCGAACCCAAGATTGGCAATCCTGAGCGGTTCAATGGTGATCCAACTCAGGTACGAGCATTCCTGACGAGCTGCCGTGTCCAGTTTAGCCTGCAACCCCGAACCTTTGCCACTGAGGGGGCTAAAGTAGGTTATGTGATCACTCACCTGACGGGACGGGCTCGACTGTGGGGAACGGCTGAGTTCGAGCGCCAGACCCCTGCATGTGCTGCCTTCAACCTGTTCGCCGAGGAGATGCTTAAGGTCTTCGACTTGGGATCCACAGCAGCTGAGGCATCACAGACCCTGATGAGTATTCGCCAAGGCAGAAGGACCGTGGCGGATTACTCCATCGATTTTCGTACAGTGGCAAGTCGGAGCCCCTGGAACATGGAGGCGTTGGTGGTTGCGTTCCTCCACAGCCTAGCGGACTACATAAAGGATGAGTTAGTTTCCCATGATCAACCCTCCACCCTCGATGAAGCCATGGCTCTGGCTGTCCGCATCGACCGCAGGATCCAGGCCCGTCGTCGAGAGGGGGGGCGCAGCAGTCCATCCACCAGCACACGGAGCAGCTCGACCGCTCTCCCGTCTTCCTCTGCCACACCATCTTACCAGCCAGACCAGCCTGAACCGATGGAAATCGGCCGCGCCTCACTAACCCCTGCAGAGCGACAGCGACGCATCACCTCTAACCTGTGTCTGTACTGTGGCGGTGATGGGCATCGAGCCGCCACCTGTCCAGTAAAAAGCCGGAGCTCACCGGATGTAGGAGGAATCCGGCTGGGCTCATCGAACATTCGGTCCTCCACCAATAGTAAAACCCTGATCCAAGTCTGTCTTTACCTGTCTGATACAACCCACACTCTGGCAGCCCTGGTGGACTCTGGTGCAGAAGCAAACATTATGGACACAGAACTTGCTCGTCAGCTGGGCTTGGGAAGCCACCGCTTGTCCGCTCCCGTGCCAGCCCGGGCCCTGGACGGTCACATACTTGGCACAGTTACCAGCATCACAGCCCCCATCTCAATGTTGGTGTCAGGCAACCACCAAGAGACCATCCGCTTCCACCTACTCTGCTCCCCGGGCCAACCCTTAATCCTGGGTCACCCATGGCTCCGTCTCCACAATCCTCACCTCGACTGGGCCTCCGGAACTGTCAAAGAGTGGGGAGATGACTGCCACCTGACCTGTTTGCGTGCTGCCTCGCTGCCCACCAACTCTATACCCCCCAGCACTGCCCCTGACATTTCTAACCTTCCTGAATGCTACCATGGTCTCCGGCAAGTGTTCAATAAGACCAAAGCCACATCTCTGCCCCCACACCGTCCGTACGACTGCGCCATTGACCTTCTTCCTGGATCTACTCCACCTAAGGGTCACCTCTACTCACTGTCTCCTCCAGAAAGAAAGGCCATGGAGGATTACATCAGGGACTCCTTAGCAGCTGGTATCATCCGCCCGTCTTCTTCTCCTGCTGGTGCCGGGTTCTTCTTCGTGGGAAAGAAAGACGGTTCTCTTCGGCCCTGCATTGATTACCGAGGTCTGAACGACATCACTGTGAAGAACCGGTATCCTCTGCCCTTACTCACCTCTGCTTTTGAGCTGCTTCAGGGATCCACAATTTTCACCAAGCTGGACCTTCGTAATGCGTACCACCTAGTGCGCATACGAGAAGGCGACGAGTGGAAAACAGCATTCAACACCCACACCGGCCACTACGAGTATCTGGTCATGCCATTTGGCCTCACCAACGCACCAGCGGTATTCCAGGCTCTGGTGAATGATGTGTTGCGGGACATGCTGAATAAATTCGTCTTTGTGTACCTGGACGACATCTTGATTTTCTCCAGAACCCTGTCTGAACACACTCGTCATGTCCAACTGGTCCTCCGTCGTCTCCTGGAGAACTCCCTCTATGTCAAAGCTGAGAAGTGCGAATTCCATGTTCAGTCTGTGTCATTCCTGGGATACATCGTGGCTGAGGGAAATATCCAGATGGACCCCGCAAAGGTCTCGGCAGTTTCTTCCTGGCCAGTTCCGGAGAATAGGAAGAAGTTGCAACAATTCCTTGGCTTTGCCAATTTCTACAGGAAATTCATCCGGAACTACAGCACCGTCGCCGCTCCCCTCACCACTCTGACCAGTACCAAACATCCCTTTGTCTGGACCCCAGAGGCTAACAAAACCTTCCAGACCCTCAAGGCCCGCTTCACCACGGCACCCATCCTCCTGATGCCGGATGCAGACCGACAGTTCATCGTCGAGGTGGATGCCTCGGACATGGGAGTCGGGGCCATACTTTCTCAACGGGCAGAGGAGGACAACAAAGTGCACCCCTGTGCATTCTTTTCCCGCCGGCTTTCGCCTACAGAGCGCAATTATGACATTGGAAACCGTGAGCTTTTGGCCGTCAAGCTTGCCCTGGAGGAGTGGCGTCACTGGCTGGAGGGGTCCACGGTGCCGTTCCTGGTCTGGACAGATCACAAAAACCTCGAATACATCCGCACTGCCAAGCGCGTCAACTCCAGACAATCCCGCTGGGCCTTGTTTTTCACCAGGTTCAACTTCACCCTGTCATACCGCCCAGGTTCACGTAATACCAAGCCGGATGCTCTTTCCCGCCAGTTCCAGAAGGAGGACGCCCTTTCCCAGGAACCTGCCCCCATCCTGCCTGATCCCTGTATCATAGCTGCTTTGACTTGGGATGTCGAGGAAGAGGTTCAAGAGGCAATCCGTGACCATCCCGGCCCCAGTGCATGCCCTGATGACCGTCTCTTCGTCCCTGAGAACTTAAGATCCCGGGTCATACAGTGGGGACACAACTCCCGCCTTGCCTGCCATCCGGGTTCAGCCCGCACTTGCCATCTCCTTGCCCAGCGCTTTTGGTGGCCCTCCTTGAGAAGGGACGTCAGAGAATTTGTCCGTGCTTGTCCCACCTGCAACCAGAACAAATCCTCCAATCAGCCACCCGCTGGATTACTCCAGCCTCTGCCGGTGCCCTCACGACCCTGGTCCCACGTTTCCCTGGACTTTGTAACAGGCCTGCCCCCATCGGATGGTATGACTGTCATTCTCACTGTGGTTGACCGGTTCAGCAAGATGGCGCACTTCATTCCCCTCCCGAAACTGCCATCTGCTAGAGAGACAGCCCAGAGTGTTGTAGATCATGTCTTCCGTCTACACGGGCTGCCCAAGGACGTGGTCTCAGACCGAGGCCCACAATTCACCTCTACATTCTGGAAGGAGTTCTGCCATCTTCTAGGGGCCACAGTAAGTCTCACATCTGGGTTTCATCCCCAGTCCAATGGTCAGTCAGAGCGGGCGAACCAGGAACTGGAGAAGGCGCTCCGTTGCATGGCTTCCCGTAAGCCCCAGACTTGGGCGCAACAATTGACATGGGTAGAGTACGCCCACAACTCCCTCACCTGTTCTGCCACCGGTATGTCTCCATTCCAGTGTGTATATGGCTACCAGCCCCCTCTGTTCCCCAGTCAGGAAGGAAAGGTTTCCTGCCCGTCTGCCCTCGCCCATGCTCGCCGGTGCCGCCGCACCTGGTCACAAGCCCGTGCCACACTACTCAAGTCAGTAACCAGCTATGCCACTGGGGCTAACCGTCGGAGGACACCAGCACCCACTTACTGTGTTGGCCAGAAGGTGTGGCTGTCAGCCAAGGACCTGCCGCTGAGGGTGGAATCACGTAAGCTAGCACCTCGGTTCCTCGGCCCATTCCCTATCCAGAGGATCATCAGTCCTACCGCAGTCCGGCTCCAGTTGCCAGCTTCCATGAAGGTGCACCCCACTTTCCATGTTTCAAAAGTCAAACCAGTGCATGTAAGCCCACTGGTCCCAGCGGCCCCTCCTCCTCCTCCCCCTCGCCTCATTGACGGTGGGCTGGTGTACACCGTTCGACGCCTGCTTCAGTCCAGACGGAGGGGTAGGGGCCTCCAGTATCTCGTCGACTGGGAGGGCTATGGGCCTGAAGAGAGAATCTGGGTGCCGTCCAGTCGAATTGTGGACCGGACTCTTATCGCCGACTTCCACCGTCTGCACCCGGACCAGCCTGCCATCCGTCGGGGTCGTCCTAAGGGGTCCCGTCGCTCCTCCTGCCCAGTTCCTGACCCTGCCCTGGCCCCTGATGGTCCCTCTCAGGCCCCCTCGGAGGATGAGGCCAGGGAATCTGACCGCTCAGAGGAGTTCTGACCCTCCGCCCGCCCTGTTTGACGTTTTTTGGGGACTTCTGGGGCCGTCCCTTAAGGGGGGGGTTCTGTCAGGAGCTTCTCCCTCTGCCCTGTTAACAGCACTAATTGCTGCCGCTCCACTCTGCTCAGCCACACCTGTATCCACTCCTGCCCTAATTAACCTGCCAGCTGCACTGCATTCCCTGCTCATTACCCTCTGTATATAAACCCTGGCTTTCAGTCACTCCTTGTCGGATCGTCTGCTAACCAGCACCAGTTACTCTGCCTGTTTCCTTACGCTTCTGACTCCTATCTGCAATACCGGACCTGCTCTTCTCGTTCTCTGAACATGCTCATACACTCCCTTTCCCCCAATCCTTTAATAAACTGTTGAACGTGACGCTATTGTGGTCCTCGCCTTGTTTGGGTCTGACAAAAATAGCCTAGACCTACTGTATGCAGCGCCACTCTATGCTCTCACCTCAAATGATTTTACCTGGCAATTTACACTGGCCCTTAATAAAGCGTTCTATAAAATCACAGGTTGCAACATTATTTCACTGTGCACTTCTTTCTTTTCATCAGTAGCGATTACAGTTGTGACGTGACAGGTGACAGCTGTCACAGTTCGGACATAAGAGGTTGATAACTGCCTTCGTGATACCGGTTAGCTCTGAGCAAGGGTTTGTGTTATGTTGAACCAGATCAAGAAAAGAGAGCGAGGCTCTGTTGAGTTTTCTTCGTAGTATACCCCTCTGAGGGGTATACTACGAAGCCCTCTGAGGGGTATACTACGAAGCGAGATTAAGGGCTGAGCGAGGTCTGTTGAGTCTGAAGCCAGAGTTTTCAGTATCACGAAAGGTGGCTCTCTTTCTACCTGGCTAGATCACCGTGGTAACAGAGGCTGCAGGGCTAACTGCTCAGACCAGTTTTTGTTCCAGAGTTTGAGCTTAAAGAGCGCTGCCCTTTAAGGAAACTACACATTTGGAAATCCCGCTGACCTGACTATATTGTCTGAGCGATACAGTCTCACTGAGGAAACTCGTTAAATAAGTAAACTTATTGATCAGTAAGTTAATGAACGAAACAAAGCCGTGACATAAGGCTTACACAGAGTGAACTGGCTTTTTGCCACATGCATACAGTTATTGATGCAGAAAATGTAAAATAGCCTAGACCTACTGTATGCAGCGCCACTCTATGCTCTCACCTCAAATGATTTTACCTGGCGATCTACACACACTGGCTCTTAATGAAGCGTTCTATAAAATCACAGGTTGCAACATTATTTCACTGTAGGCTTCTTTCTTTTCATCAGTAGCGATTACAGTTGGGACGTGACAGGTGACGGCTGTCACAGTTCGGACATCGCTGCAGACTCGCAGGTTAACCTTTCACAGTAGATTCATATTTGTTCGGAAAATACAAACTACAGGTTTTGTATCTAGGCTATTTATTTTATTGGTATTTATAAGATGCAAAAAAGGGATA
Source organism: Ammodytes marinus (assembly GCF_949987685.1). Taxonomy (NCBI): domain Eukaryota; kingdom Metazoa; phylum Chordata; class Actinopteri; order Uranoscopiformes; family Ammodytidae; genus Ammodytes; species Ammodytes marinus. The sequence goes on from NC_137227.1 coordinate 535,446, forward strand.
TTAGCCTAAATCAAAATCAAAATTTTATTAATTTTGATGTGGCCCAAAACGAAAGTGATTTTCCACATATGCTATTCATTAGGGGACAGTGTCAGACTTAAATCACGTTCTTAAGTGTAGGACTATCAATTAGGCTAAATGGTGTACTGTTTTAATCCGAGTTCAACCTGTAAGTGCTTTATAATGTCACATTACGCACTGCGAGAACGATCTGTAAAATAAATGGGTAACACTTTACAATAAGGGTACATTAATTAATGGTTAGTTAATGCTTAATAAAGGTTAACTAACCATTAGTTAACGGTTAACTAATGTGTCTAGTAAGCATTTACTAATGGTGTTCATGTTAACTAAGGTATTAATTAATACATTATTTAATGTTTATAAATATTCTATATTAACCTTAGTTAATACAATAACTAAGCATGAACCAAAAGTTGATTAATATAATAATAAGCATTAATTAACTGTTAACAAATGTAATTTTTTTAACATTACTTAAGCATAATCAACCATTTATTAATGCTCTTTGTGACCCTTATTGTAAAGTGGGAAAAATGTATCCATTAAGTGACACTTTATATATGCATACCAGTGCTGAATAGGCATTACTGAAGTATAATTAACCATAATAGGCATTACTTAAGTGTAATTAACCATTTTTTAATGGACTTTGTGACCCTTATTGTAAAGTGGGAACCATTTCTCATGAATTAACACTTAATACATGCATACTAGTGCTGATTAAGCGTCACTTAAGCATAATTAACCATTTCTTAATGTTAATGTATCTTTGACCTTGGGAATAGTGATCACTGCCCAGTGGCCTGTATCAGAAGTATTCATTTAAAAATATCTCAGCCTAAAATCATAATTAAGCGTAATTTTAAAGGTTTTACTGAGCAAGCCTTTTAAAGTCATCTCCGTCATAGTGACATTCAACTCATTACGGAAATTTCGGATGTTGAGTTAGCCTTAGACTATTTCATCAATACTTTCACCTCAATTATAAACAAGCATGCGCCCCTTAAAAAGCATAGAGTAAAAAATAGATCAAACCCCTGGTTTACAAGTGAACTGTCTGATTTATTTTCCGAGAGAAATAAAGCATGGTCTGTAGCTAGACGCCTTGGAGATAATACCAATTGGACTATTTTTAGACACTTTAGGAAAGCCAAATCTGAATATTACCTTGAATTAATCTCAAACTGCTACTCTAACCCTGCACTATTTTGGAAAGCTGTGAACTATAATAAAAAAAAATTCTAGCACAGTTCCCACTCAGATCAAATTAAATTGTCACACTCTCAATGATCAAAAAGAGATTGGCTTAGCTTTTAATAAGCATTTTGTAGCTGCTGGTCAACTCTTTCAGAATGGAGGATGTACGCCTTCTACCACCAGTAGACGTACCGCCTGTCTCTCAAACTCCTATTTTCAGCCTTGATCTTCTTCTCAAGTGTTGTTGTAGATGCGCTCCTAGCCATCAACCCCAATAAGTACATGGGAGAGGACAATGTGGACCCGTTTTCAATCATGCTCTCTACACATATAATATCAAAACAAATAACCAATATTTTTTATCTTTCGATCTCCTCTGGAATAGTTCCTAAAATTTGGAAAAAAGCACACATAATTCCTTTACATAAAGGTGGTGACAAAAATAATCTTAATAACTACAGGCCAATTTCCAAACTCCCATGCCTTGCACAAATTCTAGAATCACTTATTAATAATCAGTTAAAAACATTTCGAACTAGTGCTTCCATTTTGAGCCCATTCCAATCTGGTTTTAGGGCAGGTCACAGTACTGTCTCTGCTGTGACTTTGGTTGTAGACAACATTGTTACAGCATTAGACAAGAAAAAGCACTGTGCAGCACTTTTTATTGATCTTTCAAAGGCCTTTGATACCATTTGCTTTTACAGAGGCTGCATGACATTGACTTTGATCAGTCTGCATGTAGCTGGGTTAGGGATTATCTCTCTGATAGACGGCAGTCAGTTAAACTGGGAAGATACCAATCTGAGTTTTTAACTGTTGCAAATGGTGTCCCACAGGGCTCAATTTTAGGTCCAGTTCTTTTCACAATTTATATAAATAACATTCATCGCTAAAAAACTGTCACGCCCATCTATACGCTGACGACACAGTACTGTATTGCATTTCCGATTGGGTGCACCATCAGAACCTACACAGCTCTTTTAACACCCTGCAGGACTGTCTAGTGGACCTCAGGCTGACAAAACCAAATATATGTGTTTCTCCAGAGCAAGAACTACAAATTTGAATGATTTTAATATTTTTACAGAGAATGGATTTTTAATTGAAAGAGTCACAGAGTAGGGTGACCGGGGTAAGTAGGCACACTTTTTACTCTAGTGAGAATTGCTCATCACCTAAACATCTTTCAATAGTCATTCCTACATTAAATTGAGGCTTAAGGTGTTGGCTTGAAATGTGAACCCCTCGCTTTTCTAACTTATTTTAATAAAGAAGAAATTTACCATCAAAGACACTCTAACACATTGTGACAACCAACCCCATCAAGGGGTCGGTTGTCACACACTATGGGGTTGTTTGTCACAATGTTATCTTTATGGGAAAAATCTTAAAAAGAAGGCAAGAAAGCAGAACTACATTTGAAAGTTTAATTTCATTGTCAAGTTGAAAAATAGGCCTACATAACTTTATGCATCTTAACACAAAATGAGCAAGGAATTAACAAAAAGGAAATCCATATTAAGACCAACCTACTGTATGTAACAACATAAAGAACAAAACAAATAGGTCTAACAATAATTGCCTACTTAACTAGGATACACACATGCACTATCTGAGTTACAGAGATGGCAAATGTAGGGTCTGCTCACTCTAACTAAGCAGAGATTGTGTACCCACTGGTTGCACATACAACACTTCTCCCTTACCTCCCCTGAACGGGTGCTGGAGAACGTTTCCATACAAACCAAACACAAACTATCCTCTTCATCTGATGAAGATTCCTCCTCCTGTCTCTTTCTGTTCTGTTTCTTCTTCTCCATCTGGGGTGGAGTGCACTGGGGTGCAGTAGCCTTGGCAACTGGTCTAGTTTGGGATGCACTGGGTCGTTTTGATTTTGTTGCCCTTTTTCTCTTTTGCATGCTAGCTGCCTTTCCTGCTCAATTCTCTCCTTCTCTGGGGTGTCAGTGAGGATACAGCTCGACATTTTCTTTTGTTTTTGGGTTCCTTTCCTGGCTGCACCCGTTGGATAACATGTGACAACCAACCCCCCAAAAAATTTGACGACCAACCCCAACTGGAATCTATTGCTAGCATCAAGGCCAACAACCATCTGACAACTAATTAGCTTGCTAAAAACAATCTAAACTATAGCTTACCCTTCACACTTTTTTAGGGTAACAAGTGTTTGTTATAAACCCATTGTGTAAAAGCCTAGAAGAAAAATACAGAGGAGCTAAATATTTTCAATTTGACATGAAAAACACTAACAGTCCTCTCACCTCAAATGCAGCAGTCTAACTCCAAGGAAAACTATATAGGTGACCTCTGATCCCAGTTGTGGATATTTACATACCAAAATTTCACAGACAGCGCCTTCTGGTTCCGAGATATAACGATTGTGACAACCTACCCGTGTGACAAATTACCCCGTTCTCCCCTACAAATATCTCGCCATCTGGTTAGATGATAAACTTACTTTTAATTTTCATATAAATAATCTACGACAAAAAAATTGGCTATTTTTATAGGAACAAAACTACCTTCCCTTTATTTAGTAGGCAAAGGATTATTGAGGCAGTTTTCATGTCTGTCCTTGATTACGGTGATGTGGTTTACCGGCATGCATCTCATTCATGTCTTAAACTCCTAGACTCTGTTTTTCATTCCGCTTTAAAGTTCATCACAGGAGATGCTTATGACACACACCATTGTGTTTGATATGAAAAGGTTGGGTGGTCCTCCCTTAAAGAGAGACGTGACGCATATTGGCACATTTTTATTTACAAAGCCTTGACCGGGAAGCTTGCTCGTTATTTAACAGAAATGCTGCAAATTTCAGATGGGCTTTATCAGACCCGCTCCACTGACATGCTTATGCTTTATGTCCCACAAGCCTGGTCTGAGCTGGGAAAGACAGCTTTTAGCTTCAGTGCCCCTGACTCCTGGAACAACTTACAACAAAAAATTCAACTGAATACCTTCATATCCTTTAACCAATTTAAACAAACTATCTTACATCTACCAAACTCTACCTGTAACTGTTTTAATTAGGCTATATGTACTTTCACCCATTTCATTTTAATTGCTGACACTTTTCACCACTATGTAAATGTTTCAATTGTTTTTTCTCTTCACCTGTTGTTGTGTATTTGATGTATTTGCATTGAATATTTTGTTTGTATTGTTGTTTTTCCTTTGAATTTGTTTTGAACTTGACGTCATTGTAAATGAGGGTCACCCCTCAATTGGTCTCTCGTGGATAAATAAAAGTAAAGTAAAGTGGGAACCATTTATGACTTGTTACACTTAATAAATGCAAAATAGTGCTGAATAAGGATTACCTAAATACAATCCATCAATCAACATGCTCTTTGTGACCCGTGTAAATTCTCTACAATAACAATATTAAACATACTGAAAATATTTCCAACTGGAAATCAATTCATGACAATAATCTGTTATCAACACAATTCAGTCACTATTTAAAAAAGAAAGAACATTTTATTTTATTTAGAATCTTTAGTTTTATTTGGAAACACGGCTCTCACATTTGACATGAATACCATCAAAGAACTCCAAAATAGTTTTTTCAACAAATTATATCCAGTTTAATGATTTTCTCTGAAAGGAACCATCAGGAGGAAATAATCATGGATTACTAACAGCAATGGTGAAACAAGACACATTGACTCAGCAGTTAGGTTTAACAGTAAATATACTTCCTTGAAGTGTTGCAACATAAACAAAAATAAAATACACCAAGAACAGAACAGTTCCATTTTTAATTAAGAACTGAAGATAAAACTAAATAATGATCACTCTATTCTGACTAAACACTAGTTTAACCTGGCCCTATCACTGTTATTTGAATGAGTATATGTATTTCATCTAACCTTTATTTATACTTGAAAGATCAGTTGAGGGGTGACCCTCATTTATAATCTCTCGCTCTCTTTAAATCAATTTCTTGGGTTTGCTGGCCACTCCAGAGGCCTGTTTCAGGTAGCTGGTTTTACATACTCTGAGTTTAATCCTGCGCTCTGAGTTGGTCAACTCAGAGATGGTCAACTCAGAGCGCAGGGTTGACGAGCAACTCTGGGTTTTCGGTTTCAGAACAGTGGATCAGCGTTGGGTTAATCAACTCTGAGCGTGTTCACTCTGGGTTGATCGCGTGCGTAAAAGTCATCGTCAATGGATCGCTGATAACATGATTCACCATGGAAACAGAAGAAACAAATGCTTGATCCTCCCACTTCTCCACTTCTCAAAAAAGAAAAAAAAAATCTCCTCTCCTCCCACTAGAGTTAGAAATATTAACGAATGAGCTTATGGTATGGAGAAGAATTAACGGGTATATTGTCTCATAACTCTGATCTAATCTCCTCGGCAATTCAGAAAAAAACAGAGCAAACATTTTTTGTCAAGATAATAATTTTGCTTCCTTATGAGAAGCCATAGTCTATTTTAAAAAGTTACGCATATCAGCAGTATAAAGCTGGCGCGGTACAGCATTACTGACAGTGTTTTATATTCGCTGGATAATATGTTGGCAAGCTATGGCCTAATACTGTGCAGTAAACAGACACATTAGGTGACAGTTTCCATTGAAGAGCCTGATTGATTTATTACCAGATCCATTTTCCTCAAGTGATCACAGTTTAAATTATTATATAATTTTTATATTCATATTAGGCTATTTAACGAGGCTCGTCTGTGACTTTAGGATCGCACAAGTGAACAGTAACGATCGCGTGCAGCCGCAGCGTTACATGAATCCACCTGACATAAATCTGTTCAGTGGCACAGACGTTAAAAAGCATACAATACAAATAGGTTTACTAATCTGAATGTAGAGCATGTCACGATGTGTAACGTGGCCGCCTATATGAACGGCTGAGAACAAGGCTACTGATCAGATAAATGATCGGTCAAACGTAAAATCATCAGGAAATGATAAAAACATCCCGATGGAGATTTCTATGGAGTGATTTTGCTTCAAACTGTACAGGGACGCGTGTGACAGTGACACTCTTTCTTCAGTCGGAGCTGCAGCGTAAAGTGAAAACAAACTCAGGGTAGGTCTAACCACCTCCCGAGCAGGTTAGACCCATGGCGTATGTTGCCGCAGTAACTGACTCTCGGTTGCGCTGAACCTGCTACCTGAAACGGAAAACCCAGAGTTTCCACTAACTCAGAGCGAACAAACTCTGGGTTGCCTCAAAACCAGCTACCTGAAACAGGCCTCAGGCCTGCAGTGCTCGTCTCCAAATGAAGCAGCTGGAATCCAAGAATCTTGTCTAATCACCCAGTTGATGTACATAGAAAAAAAATAAATAATCAGTAAACAGTTCTTAGTTCATTTTGTTTCCTTTATCTAACTCATTATAGCATAGCATTACGGTTCCAAATTATGTATTATTATTATTATTATTATTATTATTATTATTATTATTATTATTATTATTATTATTATTATTATTATTATATAACATAATGCCTAGCGTTGCTTAACTGAAATATCTTTGGTACCTTAATCAAATAAAATTCTCATTGAACTTTTAACAAGTTGACATGATTTTTTCATTCAAAAAACATGTAATCTCTATGACCATTCTACACAACACATGCCCTGCTTTAGCTCATTTTAGCATGAAATAGCAACATGCACTTTGAATATGGAATAATACTAACATTTATTCACATACGGTTTGGTGTCCATGAACACACTCTTTATACATTTTATTTCGCCACCGCTACATTTACTGCTAAAAGTAACCTGTGAAGCTAACCAGTGCAAGTCTCATGCTAACGCTGCTCATATAGGCCCATAGACATATATACGTTATATATTATATCTATGATATAGGCCTAGTAGTGCGCTAGCTGCGATGCTAATGCTAACGTTGATGCTAGCGGGAGGCCACGTCGCTAATATATTTCACAGTATTCTTACATACACACAACTATATCATCTCACTAACACCTTAGTTAACTCACAAATAATTTTGTTTGGCTAATGGCAGCATAATTGTAACCACCACATGTCTTTTGTGTGAGAATAATGGGTCGATCAAGCTGGTTAAGCACATAGCTGCTGCTTTTACTGACCAGGCACACATCCGTCTTTCTATCCTCCCAGTGGCCAGGATCCAGTAAAAAACGAGATCTATATGTGAATTCGGGGTTTTTGTAGCATTCATTTATTATAGAACACATTTCAATTATTGTGACAGAGTGATATATTTTAATTTAAAATACTTTATTAATTCCCACAGTGCTCAACAGTTGCACTACAATTTAACACTAGGAGACCGAATCATAAAAGAAATGAATGAAGTAAATACTAATATAGAAAAATGCTTCAATAGAAAAATACAGCTAAAGACTAGCTTATAAAATACTAGCCTATAAAATACGGCAGTGGCATGAATTTCAGCAACTTGAACTAAGGCAAGCCCTTCCCGAAGTTTCCAGCGGACTTATTTCCCCCGAGTCGTTATCTCTAAGATAGACATGGTATCGCTATAAAACTGTTCCATACAGCAACAACCGGCAGCATATGTCTATAAGCCACTCTATAAACGCAAACAATGGAGATATACCTCGTCTTCACGGAAAAGACCAACGCTGTCCAGATGTAAACAACGGAAGAAGGGACCAGGATGCATTGGGCGCAGCACTATATAGTAAGACTCAATACTGCCACCAGACGGCCACACTACCCGTTGCAAACCACCCGCAATCCCATTCCCAAGTACTGCAACTGAAAGTGTTATATTCATAAAGATATTAACTGTACCACCCGGTTACATACTCCCCTGCAGCAAGTCAACGTCCTCGGTGACTACAGAACTTTAAAGAAGCTCAAATCCAGCTTCAGCTTTACTCTGATCATTTCTACCATAAAACATCAACAATGCTTGTATTTGCTCAACAATGAAGTGTTCTAAGTGTTCCTCTTTGTACCCTCCCAACCACTATTTCTCACCGAAAAAGTCCATACAAAACGGCTGTGAAGAGAAATGTGAATAGAGAAGTACAGACGTTCGTCCAAACCTCGTTGTCTGTGCTGACTGAAACAGCATTACAAGATGACTTCGGAAGGTGAAATGGGTTAGAATGAGACCCAGCTGTTGCCCTTTTGCTTTTTCTAACGGCAGCTCTAGGTGTATAGGCTTTACTTTGTGCACAATCATTGACTGGAAATGTATACCCGTCGTCCCCATTTGAGGTGCTGTCACCATCACTGTCATCACTGTTCTTTGGATACACATCACCATCCACATGTTCTATTTCAGTGTCAACATTTTTCACATCTGGATAACTTTCTTTAGATTCCTCAAAATCACTCGCATCTGAAGATACTGATACATCAACTCTCCCTCTTTCTAGCTGAGAAGGAAACACTTCTTCAACAACAACAAAATCAGGTCCAAGTGACTCTGGCATGTCCTTGGCTACAGGCTGTGTTCTAGTCTGCAACCTAGCTATAGTTCTTGGTTTTGGAACTGGTCTGGGACAAGGACGCAACTCTGACCTATGAACCCTCTTAACAGGACCTCCCTCAACAGGCTCAACTGTGTGTGTGGTACCGTAGACGTCAACTACCTTGTAAACTGTTGGACCCCATGCGTCTTGAATCTTGTGTCTACCTAAAGGGCGATGATGCAGAAAAACCAACTGACCAATGTCGACAGGAGGACAATACACTTTTTCATTTTGCAGTGTGATTCTCTCCGCTGCTTTCTGCTCCGAGTACACTCTCGCTTTCTCATGTGCCTGTCTAAGTCTCTCCTGATGAACAGTCAACCAGTCCTGTTTCCTGTCTGAAACACACTCACGTCCTATCAATGCATCTACAGGGAGATGTGGCTGCACCCCAAAAAGCAGAAAATATGGCGAGTACCCCGTAGAGGAATGAGGAGTGACATTGTAGGCGTACACTAGTTCAGGAAGGTGCTCTGGCCAACGCCTTTTTTTCTCTGGAGGAAGCGTCCTCAACAAATCATGCAGTGTTCTGTTGTATCTTTCGCACTGACCGTTTCCTTGTGGCCTGTAAGGAGTTGTCCGTGTCTTTTTAACCCCATAGAGTCTGCAAAGCTCTGCTATAACTTCACTCTCAAAATTTCTACCTTGGTCTGAATGAAGTCTTTCTGGAACCCCATATTTCATGAACCACTCCTTCAGCAAAACTTTAGCTGTTGTGTCAGCTTTCTGATCCTTAGTAGGATATGCTTGGGTAAACTTTGTGAATACATCTGTCACAACCAGGACATTTTCACGCCCGTCTGAGGCTTGCTCCAACACTGTAAAATCAACCGCCACTACTTCTAGTGGTCGAGAGGCCAGAAAGGCTTTAACTGGTGCATGGATTTTTGGCTGCGGCATCTTGGTAAGAATGCACCTCTCACAGTTTTTAACCCAGTTTTCAACATCGACACATAGCCCCACCCAGAAACACCTCTCTCTTAACAGGTTTATAGTGCGCTCTATGCCCTGATGTCCCATGTTGTTGTGTACATTCTGTTAGACTTGGTCCTTCAAACAACTAGGCACAAGTAACTGCCACACTTCACCATGACGTGCGTCATGAATAACCCTGTATAGCAACCCGTCCCTTTGTTGTATTTTACTCCACTGTTTCAACAGTCTTTTTACCTGACTTGACAGGGCTTTCCTCTCTTTAGGCCCTGGCCTCCTCCCCCGATCCCAAAACGCCCTAAACCCCTTTAGAGTGGAATCACTGGTCTGAAAACCTATGAGCTCGTCCTTAGTGTAACCCGGCAGCGTGGGTGTGTTGCCTTGCCCCACACTATCCTCACCAGAAACCGACTCGGCAACCTGGATCTGTCTCACTTTGAAGCACTCAAGACCTTTAGTGGCAAGGCCAGGATCCAAAACTGTTCCTCTCCAAATAGGGTTACACACTGCAACACAATTGTCAAACTCTGCATCATGGTCAGTTTCAGGCTCCCCTGCAAACTCCTGCCTAGAGAGTGCATCTGCAGCTGCATTGCTAGAACCAGGACGATACTTAACCTCAAAATCAAAAACAGACAGTTGTGCTACCCACTAGTGATGGGTCGATGAGGCCTCGTGAAGCGTTTCGACACATTACCAAACTGTATTGATACTGTGTCGGTACTGTGTCACTGTGCTGCTCCATACTGACATCTGCTGGATCTTTAAAATCATTACCGGCAACCCAACGACAGACTCAACTGATTTAATGACCATGATAGGCTATACAATAATATAATTTAACTTATTGTATTTTATATTGTATTATTTCATATCTTAATCAAAGTTTGAATATCTTTGATATTGTAGTGAAAGTTGGGGTGTTGAGTTCTGATAGATCAAGTGGGAACTGGGAAGAACCATATGAAATTACAAGGAAATAAAAACAAATACCTTATTTGCGGATATAAGATCGCACGGCGGAAACTTTTATTTTTCTCTCTGGCTCCATTATGGCTTGCAGACAAGGTTTTCGTTTGAAATGATGCGTGATTGTTTTGGCACAGAAGCATCCCGTTCACAGATGCGCTTCCTTTTAAACACAGTTTGGCGCGCCCGGCGAGCCGCATCGACAAACGATACTGCAACTGTATCGTCACGTGACTTTCTTAAAGCGATACGCGCACCGACACGGGGCTTCGCTCTATGAGCTCGACACATGCGCCGACGCATCGGTGTTGCCCGACCCATCACTACTACCCACCTCTGCTCCATAGCACCCAACTTGGCCGTCTGGAGGTAGCAGAGCGGGTTGTTGTCAGTCAGGATAACAAACTTTGCACCGAGCAAGTAACCCCGGAATTTCTCAGTAACCGCCCATTTAAGTGCAAGTAACTCCAACTTCAATACGCTAGCCTGACGTAGTCTGCGGCTAGCGTATGCTATGACCCGTTTTTTGTCCCCCTGCTGTTGACACAACACAGCTCCCAATCCGTTTAAGCTGGCATCTGTCTCAACTACAAAAGGCTGTGTGAAATCTGCAAAGCCCAAAATGGGGGCTGACGTAAGTTTTTCCTTTAACTGCTCAAAAGAAGCCTCACACTCTGGTGACCACTTTGCACCAACCTGGTGACTTACTTTTCCTGTTTTCTTCACACCTGAACATTTGTTTACTAAGTCATGTAGTGGACCAGCAACTTGTGAGAAACCTTTGATGAATCTCCGGTAGTAACTGCAGAACCCAATAAACGACTGCAACTCTTTAACAGTGGCTGGAACTTTCCAGTTCTTAACAGCGGAGACCTTGGAAGAGTCAGTCCCCACACCCTCTGCTGACACCTGGTGGCCCAAAAACTTCACTGACTGTTGTAAAAATGCACACTTTTGTGGTTTTACCTTAAGACCTGTCTCTGCTAGTCTCTTTAACACTGTCTCAAGTCTTTGCAGGTGCTCTTCAAATGTCTCAGAAAAAACAAGAATGTCGTCAAGATAAACCAGAAGTGTCTGAAAAATGAGATCATTCATTGTGACTTGCATAAGTCTCTGGAAAGTAGCTGGCCCGTTACAAACACCGAAGGGCATTCTCACGTACTCGTAGAGACCAAATGGTGTAGTAAAAGCTGTTTTAGCCCTATCTCTCTCATGCATGGCCACCTGGTGGTATCCACTCGCTAGATCAATGGTGGAAAAGAACTGTGCACCCCTTAGTGCATCAAAACTCTCGTCAATCCTCGGGAGAGGAAATGCATCACGTCTTGTCTTTGAGTTGAGTTTTTGGTAATCGACACATAACCTTAGACTACCATCTGCCTTCCTCACAAGCACTATTGGCGAAGCATAAGCACTGGAGCTTTCTTGAATGACTCCCTTTTTTAACAGTTTGCCAATATGTTCTCTGACTTCACTGTACTGTGTGGGTGGGATACGTCTGTATGGCTGTGTCACTGGAATGTCGTCTGTAAGATGGACCTCATGTTGTACTTTGTCAGTGTAACCCAAGTCTTCATCTTCTTTCGCAAACACAAAAGAGTATTTCTCCAACAACAAAGCCAACTGTGCTTGCTGCTCTGGGCTACCGCCTACATTGAGCTCGGCTAAGATAGACTGTACATCTATAGAAGCTTCAGGACGTTTGTCGATACTCACTTGTTCAGTATCTGCTGAGATTCTTTGAAACTGTACTTCACAAGACTCATCGCTTTTCACACTATCTACATGAGTCAAGACACCTAACCGGGTTCTTGGCCTTAGCCAGATATCTTCATCAGACATGTTCATTACCTGGTTCAGTACCCACAGGCTCCAGCAACAACAAAGGACCATTCTCACTCACAGTTCTGAGTCCCCTAGCCATGACTGTGGCAGCAGATGAAGCGGGCACATGGACTACACCCTTACCAGCTACTCTAGCGAAAGAGAGCTTGTCTGTTACATTTACAGCATGGACATGATGAAAAGCCTCCCTCCAGTGTGAGTCAAGTTTACCCTGTAGTGTGGTGTCAAACTCTGTGTGCACTAACTCCTGGCATTTTTTGACGATGTTCATCCCCACGAGACCTGGAACAGAGGAAGAGTGTGCAGAATCTTTGACTATAAGAAAACCTCGTTCCGGGATAGTCAAACCCATTGCCTCTACATCAAACTCCACATAGCCTATATAAGGTATGTCTAAACCATTTGCTGCAGTGATTTTAAGCCACTCGAAGGCCGAATGCACATCTTCACCCTCTACTGCCAAGTGCTCTCTAAAGAAACCTTCAGAAATTGTGCTGACTTGGCTCCCCGTGTCAAGCAGGCATGGTACTGTAACACCCCGGAGTTTCAACTCAACAGTCTTGCATTCCCCAACTGCGTTCTCTAAGATTTTACATCTGTCTGTCATGTCTTTACGTGAGCCAACTGCTTCCCCCCGTGTTGTGTGGCTCATGACAACCGAGGGTAAGGGTTTTCCTGCGCTACAGAAAAATCAGGTGTCATAACACTTTGGCCCCTTCTAGCATGTGGGCATTTTCTCGCAATGTGGCCCATGCCTTCACACTTGAAACAGATCGGCTGACCATCGGGTGTGAACTTAGGCTGGGCTCTAGCTTGATGCTGAGGCTCTCGGTATGTCGGTTGAGTGCTGCGCCTACTCAGTTCACTTACAGCGCTAGTTAGCTGAGCGAGTGTTTTAGCTAACTCTGCTAGTTGTTTTTCCTGATGGGCTACTGTTTTTTGGACATCGTCTAATACTGTGCATTGGACATCGTTTGTTTTAATAGCGGAACTCTGCGTTTCTGAGACTTCAGTCTTAACATGGCTGCTCTTTACAACTCTGGGCTTATGGGACCTGCTGTCCTCCATATCCCACCGGAGGGCTTCATCCCTCACATCTAGGGATGAAGGTCTACGGTTGTAAAAGGTCTGCAAAAGCTGTGTGGCGCTGCGTTTCTCCCCAAAAGCATTTCTCAAGAAGGAAAACAAATCACTAGGAAACACAGACTGGCCCCTCATGCATAGTCTAACTTCTTCTAAGGCAGGACCACGTAGAAGAGATACTATGTAGTCACACTGTTCTGATGGTGTCTGCTCTCTGGACCTCAAGACCCTTTCAACCTCTTCAATAAACTCTTCAACTGATCTCCCATCTGTACCACCCTCCCCACTGAATGGTGTGATGTGACGTTCTCTTGGAACATAGATGTATGAACGTGCTGGTGCGGGGTTACTATTTTCCCTCTGAGCCCTTGTTTCAGCATTTAACCGGGAAAGCTCATCTCGCAATCTGGCGAGCTCTTGCAAATGACCCTGCATTTCCCCTGTAGCCTTGCTACTTGTACCTGGAACCTGGCTTGGCTGGACATTTTTATAAATAACAGTACCCTCATCTTCCGATTCACTCATGATGAGACCTTTAAGTCTATGCACAGTCCGGTTACAATGTGAAACACCAGTCCAAAATGTGAGTTAAGGATACTATGAAGACAGTCTTTAACTTGATGTCCTGCTGAAGGTTTCTTTTCTTCGCAGCTGAAATTTGAGTCCTGAATCCTCTGTACAGATGCTCTGGTACCGATGAGTCGTCTCTCCAGGAAGCAGCAAACCTTGGAGCACCTCAGCACGCTTACGAACATAATCTAGTGGTAGAATAGCGATATTACAAGCACAAAGCAAAGCATTTAAGAGTTTCAACGTCTGCATTAACACTAGAACCGCCAGCGTTCTCTTTATATCTATAATCGCCACGCGTCAAATCCACCCGTGCATTTCTAGGGTAATATAAAGTCATACATTTGTTTGTTTAATCACCATCTGTGTTTTGGACCTCTTGTATTATAATCTAAGTTTATTTAAGAACACTGATCACGACTCAGTAATGAAACTGAAGTAGATATAAAATCGCCAATACATCAATGAAAACAGACGGTCAAAACAGCGTCCAAATGAGCTAACATCCTAAATGCAATAAATAGTTATATGGCTCACTTATTTTTAGGTAAGCTCTAATTGATTAGGCTACTCATTAAATGTGTCACACGTTTACATATTTTGAAGCGGAGGATCCCTCCGATGCTCTCTGTGCGTCTCATCTGACAGCACTCAGCTGTGAGCTGGACGAGCCGCGGTGACTCGCCAGACTCGCCAATCACTCATTTCACTTAGTAACTCTAATGTTGTTAGGAACTTATCTTCATCTCTTATTTATTGAAAGAGTTTATGAATGACTGCACGTAAAGTTGTCAGATCGCGGACCCCAAACAATCCGTTGCCTTACAACTTGCTCGAAAATATCACATTTTCCCATGCAGCAAGCTTTCTTTTGTTTTAATGCCTGCACTAAGTGAGCCAACAAAATATGTTTTGCTTTGATACAACCTCGTTTACAAGGGTTTCCATTTATGTGTTGGAGAAGTTTCTTTTCGTTGCCCTCTTTGTCATTGTGGCGGAGAGGGGTAAAACACATTCACATGGTTGATAAAGGGATGTGTTGTGACCATATATGGTTAATTGGAGGCGTTTCTGAATGCAAATGGTCTGAGCGTGAACGAGCATGGTACTTAAGAACATGTGGGATTTATCAAGATTGATGACTTACTGGTGTGCGTACGATAGGCCAGCGCACGTTTGATAAATACCGATTTTTTTGTACTTAAGCACATACTAAATTTCATTCGTAAGAATGAATTTAGAACCTTTTCTACGCACTGTTGATAAATGAGGCCCCTGGAATCTTCACCACTACCGTATTTTCTAAACTAAAACTAAAACTAAATCACTCTGTTGCCAATTCAAAAAATAGATTTGTTCTTGCTACACCCCACTCCTGGTACCAAATTATGTAGCCCGTGGAATTGGTTGCCACACAGGACACAATGAATTCGGGGTTTTTGTAGCATTAATTTATTATAGAACACATTTCAATTATTGTGACAGAGTGATATATTTTAATTTAAAATACTTTATTAATTCCCACAGTGCTCAACAGTTGCACTACAATTTAACACTAGGAGACCGAATCATAAAAGAAATTAATAAAGTAAATACTAATATAGAAAAATGCTTCAATAGAAAAATACAGCTAAAGACTAGCTTATAAAATACTAACCTATAAAATACGGCAGTGGCATGAATTTCAGCAACTTGAACTAAGGCAAGCCCTTTCCGAAGTTTCCAGCGGACTTATTTCCCCCGAGTCGTTATCTCTGGTATCGCTATAAAACTGTTCCATACAGCAACAACCGGCAGCATATGTCCATAAGCCACTCTATAAACGCAAACAATGGAGATATACCTCGTCTTCACGGAAAAGACCAACGCTGTCCAGATGTAAACAACGGAAGAAGGGACCAGGATGCATTGGGCGCAGCACTATATAGTAAGACTCAATACTGCCACCCTGTGACCAGACGGCCACACTACCCGTTGCAAACCACCCGCAATCCCATTCCCAAGTACTGCAACTGAAAGTGTTATATTCATAAAGATATTAACTGTACCACCCGGTTACATATAGGTGATTAATGTGATCAATAATAGGCTATTGATAATCAACAATGGCTGTAGAGGGAATGCATGCATGCAATGTATTTTCAACTTTGGGAAGGTGAAAATATGTTTGGAGACTTTAGAAAATATTTCTTTCCAAACCTTATTGACATTATGATTACCCACGTTTTTCAAGCACTTGAACTCACCCTGCGATCAGCCAGCAAGAAAGACGGACATGTGCCTAATAAAGCAGCAGCTATGTGCTAAGAGTACTTTCCAGCTTGACCGACCCATTATTCTCACAAAAGACCCGTGGTGGTTAAACTTATGCTGCCATTAGCCCAACGAAATTATTGGAGAGTTAACTAAGGTTTTTGTGAGACAATATAGTGGCGTGTATGTAAGAAATGAATAATGTGAAATATATTAGCGACACAGCCTCCCACTAGCATAACACCGTTAGCATTAGCGTCGCAGCTAGCTTGATAACTATATGAGCACTGTTAGCATAAGGCTTGCGCTGGCTAGCTTCACCGGTAACTTTTAGCAGTAATTGTAGCGATGGCTAAATAAAGTGTGTGTTTATAGACACCAAACCATATGTGAATACATGTTAGCATTTTCCATATTCAAAGTGCACATTGCTATTTCAGGCTAAAATGGGCTTAAGATGAGCATGTGTTGTGTAGAATGGTCATAGAGATTAGGGCTAGGCCTACGTGCAGTGCTGCCAACTCTTCAGTAAGGAAAGTATCTATTGGCTGTCCAAAAAGTCGCTAGAAGTCGCCAGATGACGTCATCGCCTAATTTGCATATTTGTAGATGACGTCATCGTCTAATTTGCATATTTGTAGACAGGGGTTTTATAAAGTAATATTTGAATAGATGAGGTTCTAGTGTTATGAACGTGACAATCGCATAAACAACCAATGTGGTAATGTTAAGTCTAGCAGTAATCATATGCTAATGGTTTAAAAAAGCACTGCATAACACGTAGACTGTAGAAGAGGTGGGAAAAGCTGCTAACTGCTAATAGTGATGCTAACGGAACACGAGCGGAGAGGTGTATCTCCTGCTCTGACTGCAGCTGGGAGGGGCTGCTGCGCGAGGACCGGGCCGTCTGTCAGTGCTCTGTGACGGGGGACGGGCCGGGAGGCTCCCGCTGCTCGTTGAGAAGCGTTAAAAGTAGTGCTGTCAAACGATTAAAATATCTAATCGCGATTAATCGCATTAATGTCATAGTTAAATCGCATTTTTATTTATTCTAGCCTGAATGTTCCTTGATTTATTTTTGTCCCATTATTGTTTCTCATTTTAATGCTCTTATCACACCCATTCTAATTATGATATTAAAGAAGAAATACACTGAATTACATTCACCATTGTAATTCAGTGTATTTCTTCAAAAATATCATAATTCGCAATTCAGTGCAAATAACAATAGGCTATATACCCCCCCCCCCCCCGCCCCGCCCCCCTGCACCCCACCCCTTGAACAGCACAAGCATATTGGAACTTCTTTTTATATTTAAAAACCAACCCATAAAACAACATAGGGTATATAAAACAAATTAGTATTAAGGCTAAAACTAATTAACTAGTAATGTTTAAAAAATTACATTTGATAACAGTTAATTAATGCTTATCATTATATTAATCAACTGTTGGTTCATGCTTAATTAATGTATTAACTAAGGTTAATATAGGATATTTATAAACATTAAATAATGTATTAATTAATACCTTAGTTAACATGAACATCATTAGTAAATGCTAACTAGACACATTAGTTAACAGTTAACTAATGGTTAGTTAACCCTTATTAAGCATTAACTAACTAAAGGTATCAATTCAGTAGCCCAATTTTCCGACAGCATTCCACTCTCTCCTTATTTGCAGTAAGAGTTTTTTTCCGGCTCTCTGTTTTCTGCTGTTCTGTGAACATTCAGACTGACAAACTCTTCCTCTTGAGTGAAGTCAGCGACGCACTTTTTTCTTTTTTTTTCCCTCAGCTGCTCGCAATCAGTCCGCTTGTGTAAAGTTAGCGGCACAAGATCAGTCCAGTCTGTGCGGAACAGAGTCAAATGACGGTTCAAACGCCCCCTTTCATGGGGACGCGCACAGAGCCTGAAGCTGAAACCCTCGTTCAACATAAGAGGTCGATATCTGCCTTCGTGATACCGGTTAGCTCTGAGCAAGGGTTTGTGTTATGTTGAACCAGATCAAGAAAAGAGAGCAAGGCTCTGTTGAGTTTGCTTCGTAGTATACCCCTCTGAGGGGTGTAGCCTACTACGAAACAAGATTAAGGGCTGAGCAAGGTCTGTTGAGTCTAAAGTCAGAGTTTTCAGTATCACGAAAGGTGTCTCTCTTTTTACCTGGCTAGATCACCGTGGTAACAGAGGCTGCATGGCAAACCTGCCCCGATCAGTTTTTGTTCAGAGTTTGAGCTTAAATTCGGCTCTTTGAGCGCTGCCCTTTAAGACCTGACAATATTGTCTGATTTATGTATCAACATTCTCACTGAGGAAACTCATTAAATCAGTAAACTTATTGATCAATGAGTCAATGAACGGAACCAAGCTGTGACGTTAGGTGTTAAATTAATGTGTTCTCATAATGTTATCTCTTTTGTTTTAAATGATATGCCCCTATATTATGAGGATTACGACCGACTTTTGTATCCAACTTTATTGTACACCAATGGTATTAGTCGTTTTATTTTGTTTTCTGTATTGAAGTGCATTCTGGGTCATTGACCGTTCAATTGTGGGAAAATTGTGTTGATGTTGTGAAAAAGATGTAGAGGTGATTCTTTATCAACATGACAGAAGAGAATGAAACCTCAACATTAGGTTTACAGCAGAGTGAACTGTAACATCGGGCTGCGGCTTTTTGCCACATGCATGCAGTTGTTGATGTAGAAAATATAAAAAAGCCTAGGCCACCGGGGTGAGATTGGTTTTATATTCGACATTCGTCTATTTTCTGGGGTTGTAACTGTAATAGCGTCACGAAAACCTTACCAATTTCCTCCAGAATGGTATTATTATGTACAGAAGACTAAGACTGATATTTCACAGGCTTTATCAACTCACCAAAATCAGCGAGTCTCGCGAAAGATCAAAGAAACCGCGCCGAATATACTTTTTAGTGCCATACGGCAGTGGACTGCTTAGGGACCGTCGCAAAAGTGCAACGTCTTTTTTTTCTATTCTTAATAACTCACTGGAAATTCATCCTATCAACACCAAACCACTTATGTTGTGTTAATGAACTTATTCTGTAGTTCCCACAACCCTTTGTTTTAAAGAAAAACCTTTGAATTTTTTTTAAAGGGGAAAGTATTCAGTGTGTATATTGCATCCATATTTAAGGCTCTTTTTTTCAATAGCTCACTAGTTTTTATAGTTATCAACACCAAACCAACTCTGATGTGTTCATGAACTCACTGTGGAGTTCCCACAGCCCTTTGTTTTCAAGAAAAAACTTTAAAAAAAACTTTAAAGGCAAAAGGAGTCAGATCATATATTTAATCAGTGTTTTTTAACATACAAGGTTGCAATTAATGCTGAACTACCTGATAGGTTGTATGTTTCATGCTTAAAGAAATATTTGCATGCTTGATCTAAATTAACAGCTGCAGATTTGGAAGAAGAAGTCAAAATAAAATTAGAAATGTATGTAAATGAGGCTCACTGTTATTATTCTGTCTAAGAATCTTGTACGTTTTTTAAAGGGAAGAAAGAAGCTGTGAAATCTTCAATGGGAGTTTATGAACACATCAGAAGTGTCTTGGTGTTGATGTCATTAAAAACAAGGGAGCTATTACAAAAATATGATTTAAATATCAATCAACTACACACTAATTACTGCAATATATGCACTGACTACTTCTGCCTGTTTAAAACTCTTTAAAGGTTGTTCTTTAAAAAAGAGGCTGTGGGAACTCCACAGTGAGTTCATGAACACATCAGAGTTGGTTTGGTGTTGATAACTATAAAAACCAGTGAGCTATTGAAAAAAGAGCCTTAAATATGGATTACATATATATGATCTGACTCCTTTTGCCTTTAAAAAAAAAGTTTAGTAACTTTGGCTAGAAGGCTGCAGGCTTTGCAGAGCGGCTGTCTAGCTGATGCCTGCTGGAGCTGCCTTTCTTTACTTCAGACTTCACCGACCGACCCCGTGCTGGTTGCCGATCATGTAAGTAACTTACCAGCTTAGCTGTACATTACATTTTACTGTCATTTTACTGTCTTTAACTAAAGCTATTTAGTTATGCTACTACAGTGTAGTTCACTTGTGGGTGTTGCTAACATTTAGCCCTATTCCCAGTGTTTGAAGCTAACGTAGCTAACGGTGTTATCATAGTAGCCTAATAACACATGTTTATTTTTAGCAGGTCATGCTAGCTACCTTGATGACAATCACACAAAATATGGCCACTGAATTAAAAATTATATTATACCCGAACAGAATATCTCTGTATTACAGCCTTACAGACAGCCTATGCCAGAGTGAATGCTAGTGTTGAGGGCTAATGCGACATTGAGCCTGAACCTCTCATCTCAACCCGGGACACTGGAGGATAGACGATGTGACCTACACATGCAGTAGTTAAAGAACCATGGAGAAGAAAAGGATCAGAGGTATGATGAAGAATCTACTCATGCTAATGTAGTTAAAGATATCATAAACTGCATAGAACTCTCTGCATATTCTATTTGATTGTTTCAGTTAATAAACAAGCACACTGCATTTATTCTTCTCATAAGGACTGTTTTCTTCAGTGTCATCATTGTAAATATATTCAATTTCTTCTTAAAAGCAGAAACAAGGTTTTACTCAAAGACATCTTGAAGCTCATATTCACAATCTCACAAAAGTATTCATACCCCTTGAACCTTTCCACATATGTTGAAATCACACGTACATTTATTTTATTGGGATTTCATGTAATAAACCAACACAGCATTGCTTATAATTGTGATGTGGAATCAAAATGATACATAGTTTTAATTTTTTTTTTAATAAAAACTATAAATAAAAAAACTGAAAAGTGTGGCTTGTAAAATAAGTTCAAGTGGTATGAATACTTTTGCAACCCACTGTAGATCATTTAACAACAGTTAGCCAGGCATATGTGTGTTAACCATAAGCAAACCTTTACCTATTTTCTGTCCCTGTGCTTTTGTTTTGCAGTTATCAAGAACTGGATGAAAAAGTGTTTTGAATACTGACTTCTAACTCTTTAAATAAAGCCTCACATATGTCTATTTATGAATTTTAAAAGATTTTATTTTATTTTTATTTTAATATAATTGAAGTGTAATAAATGATGAAGCATTTTCAAATAGTAGATACAGTATTATTGAAGAATGATGGATATTGAGTTATCTAGTAAGCTGCTTTCCCTCTCAAAGGCAGGGGTATAATATGCCCATACGTAGAGCAGCTTCTAAGGCATAAGGGTTGAGAAACATTTGGTTCAAGGCCTTGATGAAGCGTCCTGCACCTTGGAGGCTCCTGAAGCACCTCGTTCCTGACCTGGAGAAAGTATTATTGTACAGGGACATGCACTGGTACAGCAAAAATGTTTTTCATAGTAAAAGTAATTTAGTTTATGCTCCTTCAGCGAAGGTAAGCCATCACAGAATATAGATAAAGAGATTTGAGAGGTATAATACATTTATTATTTACTGCACACCAATGTTACAAACTGTGACATACAATTTCAACAGCTGTCGTCGTCTGGCACTCTCCACGGGAACACCTGCAAGTACAATATGTTGTTTGTTAATCGTTTATTGTGCATTTATTGAACATACACTATGAGATTAGCATATATATTCATAAGTACCTGATCTGCATCTAAAGTAAGAAAATTAGACAATCAGTGGACACTCCTGGACAACACCTTGAAGACTTCCAAGTTCTGGTACAGTGGGCTGAGCTTCAAGATGTCTTTGAGTAAAACCTTGTTTCTGCTTTTAAGAAGAAATTGAATATATTTACAATGATGACACTGAAGAAAACAGTCCTTATGAGAAGAATAAATGCAGTGTGCTTGTTCACCTAATAAGCTTATTAACTGAAACAATCAAATAGAAACTAAAGCTAATAAGACAGTAAAATGTAATGTACAGCTAAGCTGGTAAGTTACTTACATGATCGGCAATCAGCACAGGGTCGGTGAAGTCTGAAGTAAAGAAAGGCAGCTCCAGCAGGCATCAGCTAGACATAGCCGCTCTGCAAAGCCTGCAGCCTTCTAGCCAAAGTTACTAAACTCTTTTTTGGAGGAATGGACGCTGAAAATGCTGGAATTGTTGGTGACTCGTTTATGATTCACCAAAAACATGGTCCACTGCGGCAAAACAACTCCACGGCAGTTTTAAAAATAATGCATTGACGTTGAGCTCATTCAGTCGTGCCATGTACCGTACCGTCCTGTGTCTCTGGGCATGAGCGGACGCTTGGGACTGCGCTCCTGTGATTGGCTGAAAACGAGGAAGACATCCGATTGGATACAGGTAGTTCCTGGTTGAAAAAAACGCATTTGTGAATCCAGCGACGTCAGGGGAGTCTCATAATTATACACACAAATACAGACCAATTCACACATGAATGCAAGGAAGTTCACAAATTAAAAGCATTTTGTAAATTCAAATGTAACAGTTTGTATATAAATGTAACAACATCCAAACACATTTTTGATGAAAATTGCAAATCTTTTTTAAATTAATATATTTATGGATTTATATTACATTGATTTAAAACAACACATTTGTAAGTGGATCGGAAATGTGTTTGTGAAACTTTTTATTATAGATGGATTTATTTTACATTTTTATGTGACGGTATCCATTTGTGTGTGCATTGAAATGTATTTTTGAGAAGAGAGTCATTTATATATAAATCACAAAATACACTCAACAAAAATATAAACACAACACTTTTGTTTTTGCTCCCATTTTTCATGAGATGGACTTAAAGATCTAAAATTGATAGTGAGCACTTCTGCTTTGCTGAGATAATCCATCCCACCTCACAGGTGTGCCACATCAAGATGCTGATCTGACATCATGATTAGTGCACAGGTGTGCCTTAGACTGTCCACAATAAAAGGCCACCCTGAAATGTGCAGTTTTGTCTCACAGCAAAATGCCACAGATGCCACAAGCATTGAGGGAGCGTGCAATTGGCATGCTGACAGCAGGAATGTCAACCAGATCTGTTGCTCGTGAATTGAATGTTCATTTCTCCACCATAAGCCGTCTCCAGCAACTTCGCACAGCCATTGAAGAGGAGTGGACCAACATTCCACAGGCCACAATTGACAATCTGATAAACTCTATGCGAAGAAGATGTGTTGCACTGCATGAGGCAAATGGTGGTCACACCATATACTGACTGGTTCTGAGTCCCCAGACCCCCAATAAAGCAAAAAAATGCACATTTCAGAGTGGCCTTTTATTGTGGACAGTCTAAGGCACACCTGTGCACTAATCATGATGTCAGATCAGCATCTTGATGTGGCACACCTGTGAGGTGGGATGGATTATCTCAGCAAAGCAGAAGTGCTCACTATCACACATTAAGACAGATTTGTGAACAATGTTTGAGAGAAATGTTACAATTGTGTATCTGGAATTAATTTTAGATCTTTAAGTCCATCTCATGAAAAATGGGAGCAAAAACAAAAGTGTTGCGTTTATATTTTTGTTGAGTGTACAAGTGTGAACCCTTCTCTGTGCATTCATTAATATTGATACTGATTTCACTCCATAGATTTTGGTGAGTTGATCAAGCCTGTGAAATGTCAGTCTTAGTCTTCTGTACACAATAATACCATTCTGGAGGATATTGGTGCGGTTTTCGTGACGCTATTACAGTTAAAACCCCGGAAAATAGACGAATGTCAAATATAAAACCAATTTCACCGCGCCGCCTAGGCCTACTGTATGCAGCGCCACTCTATGCTCTCACCTCAAATGGTTTTACCTGGCGATGTACACACACTGGCTATTAATGAAGCATTCGTTTAACATCACATCCAAATAGCCTATCACTGGAACATCAGGGGAAGATGAGGGCTATTGAATTAGGAATAAACTGTTTGGGACATGACCGACTGGTGACAGCTGTCACAGTTCCAACATCGCTGCAGACTCGCAGGTTAAGCTTCTCACAGTAGATTATATTTGTCCGAAAAATACAGACTAAATGTTTTGTGTGGGCTATTCAATTTGTTGGTATTTGTAAGATGCAAATAAAAGGTTAAATATTGCCCAAATCAAAATTGTCTTCATTTTGATATCGCCCAAAACTATATTGATTTTCCATAGGCAATTCATTAGGGGACAGTGTCAGACTTGAATGACATTCTTACGTGTTGGACTATAGGCCTAGTGCTATAAATAGGCTGTAGCAAAGTAGCGTATTTACAGTCATAGTGCCAATCAATAAGGCTAAATGGTTTAGTGATTAATTCCGCTGAGTTCAACTTTTAATTTCTTTATAATGTTACGTTACGCACTGAGAGAACGATCTGTAAAATAAATGAATTCAGTAATTTTCTGACAGCATTCCACTCTCTTATTTGCAGTAAGTTTTTTCTCAGCTCTCTGTTTTCTGCTGTTCTGTGATAATTCAGAATGACAAACACATCCTCATGAATGAAGTCTGCGACACACTTTTTTTACTCAGCTGCTCGCAAACAGTCCGTTTGAAGTTAGCTGCGCAAGATTCATGTTCGGAAGCGGAGTCCAATGACGCATTCAACGCCCCCTTTCATGGACGCACAGAGCGTGAAGCTGAAACTCCAGTTCAGTTCAACAGGAGGTTGATAACCGCCTTAATGATACCAGTCAGCTCTGATTGAGGGTTTGTGTAATGTTGAACCAGATCAAGAAAAGAGAGCCAGGCTCTGTTGAGTTTGCTTCGTAGTATACCCCTCATGACACTGATGCATGTTGTCTGCTAAATGGGACATTTTCTAACATACGTAGGATTTCAGAATATGACACTGAAAATGTGTAAAAGGTGCTTTTTGTTGACACATTTCATTAACGTGATAATGTGATAACAAATGATTTTGATGTTTTGAATTCACTGGAGGAATTTCATGCTTCGTTGTGGACTGTATTAACCCATAGGGAGCCCTCTATACAATTGGTGAATGAAGTCTAAAAATTAAGATGACTTTTTGGAATCTCAATGTTTCACACAGCAATGGCCACATTTATTTTGAACTATTTCAGAGAGAATCAGACACATTACCACATTAAAACATACATCTCTAACAACGTCAACGCTCGACAATATCATTGAACACGCTGGGAGTATCTCAACATGTGAATGTGGAAATACACGTACATCAACATGGTTGTCTTTTCTACTGTTACAGTGTGTAGTACATCCTGTCCACTAAGATCTGACAAAACATACCAAACATTTAGCTATATTTACATGTCTCCTGTACCCAAAATTGCTCTGGAAAGTCTGATTTATTGCAAAGATTTGGAAAAGAAATACGTGTTGAACTGCCCCGGCATGGGTTTCTTAAACCATATATCAAGTATGAAGTTGTATATATTTATTGCTCTTGGGGCTGGCACTGATGGGAAGTTCCAGAAAAGGGGGGAGTAGTATCTGTTCGTGTTTACTAGGACTCTATATTGATTTTTGGGCTCTGTGAAAGCACCATATAACACACATTAAATGTCTTTTTCCACTTCGGCGAAGCCTTTAGATTTTGCACATCTAAGAATTATTTAGTAAACAAATAATGAAAAGAAATGCAAATTGCAAAAACAAAAGTGGGTGAATGGTTGCTTTTTGTTTAGAGTGAGAAAAAACAAACTAAATACTAGAACTGCAAGCAGTTGTGAACGGGGGCCAAGCCCACGCGACTCGCGATCGGGCGTCGTCGGCCGCTCGCTTCACGGAATCCGGGGATGTAAAGTTTTTGAATATGGGATGTTTGGTTTTGGAGTTATAGACCAAAAGGCAAAAAAATCGCAGAGAAAGATGCTCAAGTGTGTTTTTGGCGCCCCCTTTTGGAGCAATTTAAGGAAAAAGTAGAACCAACCTGAGAACCATAGGACAAACACATGTGTGAAGTTTGGTGTTAATAGGATGAATCGTTATGGATTTAGGAGCAGTTTGGTACAAGGTAGCTAATGTGCAAATCTTGAAAGCGCTACCGCTTGGTCTTCTGATGGTCGTAGAAAAATTCTTTACATAACTTTTGCTCGTGGGAGTCGGTAGAGCATAATGCTTTTGGTTTCGTCCAAATCGGGCGAAAACTGTAGGAGGAGTGTGTTTTGGTGACTGACAGTTTTTGCGATGTAGCGGAAAAAAAATCCCATACCCAAATGGGCGTGGCCTATCTCAAAAGATGCAGCTGACTTGTGGGCATCTGTGGATATAAAGTTTTTGACTGTCGGACTTTCGGTGTGGGAGTTATAGCCCAAAACGCATTTTCCTTTGTTGTAGCGCCACCTAGTGGTCGGCATGTCTGAATTTTTTTGTCTGCGTACCAGGCACGGACCTTGATCTAGTCATGCAAGTGGCATGTCCCAACCCTTTACGGTTTGGGCTGCAGCACCATTTTACATGAGAAACGTTCCAAATTGAAAAATCAAATCTTTAAATCGCTACCATTTGGTCTTCCGATGGTCGTAGAAAAAGTCTTTGACCAACTTTTGCTCGTGGGAGTCGGTAGAGCATAATGCTTTTGGTTTCGTCCAAATCGGGCAAAAACTGTAGGAGGAGTATGTTTCGGTGACTGACACAGTCTTTGCGATGTAGCGAAAAACCTATATATACGCAAATGGGCGTGGCCTATCTCAAAAGATGCAGCGGACTTGTGGGCATCTGTGGATATAAAGTATTTGACTGTCGGACTTTCGGTGCTGAAGTTATAGCCCCAAACGCGTTTTCCTTTGTTGTAGCGCCACCTAGTGGCCGGGATGTTTGCATTTTTTCGTCTGTGTACCAGGCACGGACCTGGATCTAGTCATGCAAGTGGCATGTCCCAGCCCTTTACGGTTTGGGCTGCAGCACCATTTTAAATAAAAATAAGAAGAAATGTTCCATATCGAAAAATCGAATCTTTAAAGCGCTAGCGTTTGGTCTTCCGATGGTCGTAGAAAAAGTCTTTGACCAACTTTTGCTCGTGGGAGTCGGTAGAGCATAATGCATTTGGTTTGGTCCAAATCGGGCGAAAACTGTAGGAGGAGTCAGGGTTTTTCCTGCATTCAAAAAATGTTGGCGTCCGCCAAAGGAATTTTAGCGCCACCCAAAGGAAAATCCTCAGCGCCAAAGTGTTTTTTTTTATAGGCCTATATATATAGATAAATAAATAAAAATCTACTTAAAACGGCTCCAAATGTGTTTCCATTTCCGCGCCATTCCAGTCATATTACTTGCAATCTCAGTTGTAAAAAAATAAATCAGGTCGGGGATAATCGTTATTAAACTATCATTGTTCTGCTCGCCGGGGCATGCAGGCTTATAAATGCAGCAAACCCTTTCAGCCGTGAGCTCCGCTCGGCCCCTCCCTCACCTGATAGTTTCGCTAACGGCTAGTCCAGAGAGTACGAGGGAGATGTTGCGCATTGCCGGGTGTTTTGAAAAACTTCTAGATGACGAGAATAAAGGTAAAACTAATTGTGTTGTCTGAAAACACTTCAGACTCACAACAAACTAAAATAATGTGCAAGATTTGTCACGTGCGGACACGCGAGTAACATTACATACGCGACCGAGAGACAGAGAGAGAGAAAGAAAAGTGATATACGACCTGATCTGCACCTTTAAACATCCCGACCAATTTGTTTATTCACTTTAAGTCGAGTCATAGTGGTCTATGACCAAGCAGTCAATGAATAAAAACACAGGAAGTTTAGAGCTCCTTAACTCCTGCCACCACAACTGTCAACACTACAATGCAACTGCCTATCCAGCCAGCTCCATGACATAAATAAATCATGCCCTTACATTCAATGCTAGCAAAAGACGTGCCCTATCAACACCATTTACAACTGGTTATTTTTATTTTGACATATTTTTATTAAATTATTAAAAATATGTTTCACTTATTTAGCCTATTTCTATTCTCCCTGTTTTCAGTTCAATTAGGCCTTTGTTTAAAGTCCAAAGTCATGCTGTTTTTAGAAAAAAACCTTGTTAAAAGTAAAATAAATGCATAATGTTCTTAAATCAATGATTAACTGTCTTTAATAATCGTGATAACACAATGTGATTACTCAAAATAATCACGATTATGATTTTTTCATAATCGAGCAGCCCTACCTTCTTCCATGGTTTAGATCAATTAGAAACAATTAAAGTATTAAACAGGTAGGCCTAGTCATTATTAGTATTTTGACTTCATATCTACAGGTTGTTTATTGTGATTTCATAAGCGTCAGTGAGCTCCATGGTAACGCAGTGATTGACAGGCTGACTGAAATGCTCTTGAGCTGGACAGAAACTCCCCTCTCCCAACCCCACACCCCTCTTAAAATACACAAACCGTTTGCCTTTACTGTCGCGACCCCAAAAAAAGTCGGTCGCGTACTGACCCCCCAAAGGCCCATTCTGAGCCAGGAAAAACCCTGGGAGTATGTTTTGGTGACTGACACAGTTTTTGCGATGTAGCGAAAAATCCATATATACGCAAATGGGCGTGGCCTATCTCAAAAGATTCAGCTGACTTGTGGGCATCTGTGGATATACAGTTTTTGACTGTCGGACTTTCGGTGTGGAAGTTAAACACGTTTTTCTTTTTTTGTACCGCCACCTAGTGGCCGGCATGTCTGAATTTTTGTGTCTGCGTACCAGGCACGGACCTGAGGGGTATACTACGAAGCAAACTCAACAGAGCCCGGCTCTCTTTTTTTGATCTGGTTCAACATAACACATACCCTCGCTCAGAGCTAACCGGTATCACGAAGGCAGTTATCAACCTCTTATGTTGAACGAGGGTTTCAGCTTCAGGCTCTGTGCGCGTCCCCATGAGAGGGGGCGTTTGACCGTCATTTGACTCTGCTTCCGCACAGACTGGACTGATCTTGTGCCGCTAACTTTACACAAACGGACTGATTGTGAGCAGCTGAGTAAAACAAAAGTGTGTCGCCAACTTCATTCAAGAGGAAGAGTTTGTCAGTCTGAATTATTACAGCAGAAAACAGAGAGCCGAAAAAAACTCTTACTGCAAATAGGCTAAGGAGAGTGGAATGCTGCCAGCATGGAAATTATTTATTTATCTTGCCGATCGTTCTCGCAGTGCGTAACGTGACATTATAAAACAATGAAACGTTGAACTCGGATTTAAACACTATACCATTTAGCCTAATAGGCTATATATAGGCTACTTTGCTATATTTATAGCACTACGCCTATAGTCCCATACTTAAGAATGTAATTTAAGTCTGACACTGTCCCCAAATGAATAGCCTATGGAAAATCATTTAATTTTGGGCCACATCATAATGAATACAATTTTGATTTAGACTATTAGCCTTTTATTTGAATCTTACAAATACCAATAGGCATACATTAAAAAACCTGTAGTCTGGAGGACAAATATGAACTGTGAGAAGCTTAACCTGCGAGTCTGCAACGATGTCCGAACTGTAACAGCTGTCACCTGTCACGTCCCAACTGTAATCGCTACTTATGAAAAGAAAGAAGCCTACAGTGAAATAATGTTGCAAACTGTGATTTTATAGAACGCTTTATTAAGAGCCAGTGTGTGTAGATCGCCAGGTAAAATCATTTGAGGTGAGAGCATAGAGTGGCGCTGCATACAGTAGGCTATAGGTGTGGGCTATTTTACATTTTCAATAACTGTATGCATGTGGCAAAAAGCCCCAGCGCGATGTTACAGTTCACTCTGCTGTAAGCCTAATGTCACGGCTTCGTTTCGTTCATTAACTTACTGATCAATACATTTAGATGTAACAGTTTCCTCAGTAAGAATGTAGCGCTCAGACAATATTGTCAGGTCCGCGCTCTAAGAGCCGAATTTAAGCTCAAACTCTGGAACAAAAACTGCTCTGAGCAGGTTAGCCGTGCAGCCTCTGTTACCACGGTGATCTAGCCAGGTAGAAAGAGAGCCACCTTTCGTGATACTGAAAATTCTGGCTTTAGACCGCTTTAGACTCAACAGAGCTCGCTCAGCCCTTAATCTCGCTTCGTAGTATACCCCTCTGGATCTAGTCATGCAAGTGGCATGTCCCTACCCTTTACGGTTTGGGCTGCAGCACCAGTTTTACGCGGAGAAGAATAATAATCCCAGCAAAAACAATAGGGTTCCCTGCCCAGCAGGGCTATGGAACCGCGTTGCTCTGCAAAACGCGGCCCCAGGCCCGTCTCGGGCTTGGCCCCCTAATAAATAATAAAAATCAAGAAAACAGTGCTAATACCAACATTGTGTTTTGGCTTTGTACTCCACATCTGGAAGTTAACTGACTCTTTGGCTACTGTTGTCACAAGATTATAATATATTTAAAGGGATACAACACCAAAAACTCACTCTTTTCCAACAGTCATACAGGGAAACTAATCTTGGCTTTGCAATGCATAAGGTTATTCAGGATTTTCTGTGCAAGATGATGATTGTTTAATTGTAGCCAATGTCAACAGTTCCTCTAAAAAATGTCACACCACTCACAGACACATTTGCACAGTCCTGCCAGACCTTTCTCATGGCCATATATTCTCAATGTGTCACGCTTGAAGTAGAGAGGTTAGGTTATTTGAACCATTTAACATCGAAAACGGGTCGTAACATGGAAAGAACACATGGGAAAACACAAAAAAACGTGCTTCAGTATCTCTGTCATGTACTATTTAAACATATTGCATTGGACCTATTCCAATACTTAAAACTGCATCCTTGACTATAATCTAAATAACAAGCTCTTTCTTCATAGGTCCATGATGCCACTACGTCCAGAAACGCACACTGCGCGTCATGCAGAAGGGCGTGGCAAGGCTCCCATGATGCGGAAGTAAATGCGGAAGAATTCCATCCTTGATGTTGCGCTGCGTCAATGAGCAGCTTTCATAGAAATGAATGTGCGCCATGTTTCAACGGTTTTCAATCCGCTGTCCATTTCTTTATAGGTCCATGGTCCAGACTACTCTAGAGAGCGAAATAGTCTCCGTAGCGTTCTCTCTTGTGATTGGATATTAATTTTGGGATCCGCCAAAAAGTTTATTTGCCTACTACATGCAGAGCAGCTGACTGAGAGATTGGCTTTATGAAACGCGCACATTATGTAAATCAGGGGTGCCCACTAGGTCGATCTAGTGTGGGTTTTTTCTTTAAAAAATAAAAATTTATTTAATTTTTTTTTTTTACTATGAAAGAGCGAACGAGCCGTGCGAGCATGCGCCGACGTTCGGTGGAGGGAGAGAGGACACCACTTTCTAATTTGACATACAGTACATATCAGTTTGTTAGCCAGTGAGGTAACCAAAGCTAATCCAAGTCAAGGAAGTGGAGAGGCTTCTGCACTGTGACAAATTCTACTATGTAAAATACAGCCAGAGAGAGGAAGACTGTTCAGACAAACAGACCACCACATATTCTAGTGGGACAGAAGTGATCATTGAGAAGGATTTTTTTTGTGACTATAATTCAGATTCAGATTCAGATTCAGAAAATCTTCTATGACGTGGCTCGACATACAAACACGATGATGTAATGATAGGCATTCATACAACAACATTGATTTCTGAGAGCACACACAGTGTGTATAGATCTTAAAACAAGTATAAATTCTGACTTTAAGATAAACCTAAATGCATTTGTGTATATTTCTTGCTCTTCTAGGCTAGGAAGGCTTAAGCAATTAGAATTGCTTAAGCCTTCCTAGCCTATACATAACATCACCACCAACAAAAGAATGTATAACAATTATGATATTGTATCGGACAGTATCGGTATCGACCGATATCCAAAACCCAGAAATCGGAATCGGATCGGAACTAAAAATAGTGGATCGGTGCATCCCTAGGTTCATGCAGTTATGCAAGGTACACCAACTTATATTGTACATTCATTTTCAATATGTTTAAATAAATATGTACAGGCTTGTTTGGTTTGCGGTGCAGAACTTTCACTTTTATTTAAGAAGTATTTTATTTATTGGAGACTTTGGTTGTATGCAGCAGTTTTTTCTTTTCTATACTGGAAAATACCTTTAGGCTGCAATTCTGCAGACATGTTTCCTCTTAACTGAGAACCGTACCGTACAGAACAGAACCGTGACTTAAAAACCGAGGTACGTACCAAACCGTGACTTTTGACCCCTAATAGTAGGTGGTAGCTCACTTTGACTTGGTCATTTTCAAAGTAGCTCACAAGCTGAAAAACAGTGGGCACCCCTGATGTAAATGATCACTGTATGAAGAAAGAGCGATTTAACACTTATATTAACATAAATAAACCGCTTACTTCACCTTTAAGGGGTAAAGTTAGCAAGTAATTATGTTTTTACATAAAATAGATTATTTTTTGTCATGTTAAAGGTTGACTATTCAACATTTTCATTAAAAATGAAGTTATAGTCACACAAAAGTAGTCCCCCCCCCACTGGCTGTATTTGCTTTGTTTTGGTTTCCTCGTTCTCCGTCAGGACATTTCTTGTTGTCAATCAATTGAGCAGTGCAAGTGGATTGTTGAACCCTTAACCAATGACAGCACAAGGGCGATCCACACTGCAGGCGATTCAGCTCATCCAGCTCTCCTGGGGCCTGTTTCAGGTAGCTGGTTTTACATACTCTGGGTTTAATCATACGCTCTGAGTTGGTTAACTCAGAGCGCAGGGTTGATAAGCAACTCTGGGTTTTCGGTTACAGAACAGTGGATCAGCGTTGGGTTAATCAACTCTGAGCGTGTTCACTCTGGGTGGAGCGTGTGCATAAAAGCCATCGTCAATGGATCGCTGATAACATGATTCACCATGGAAACAGAAGAAACAAATGCGTGATCCTCCCACTTCTCCACTTCTCAAAAAAAGAAAAAAAAACTTCTCCGCTCCTCCCACTGGAGTTAGAAATATTAACGAATGAGTTTATGGTAGCCTATGGAGAATAATTAACGGGTATATTGTCACATAACTCTGATCTAATCTCCTCGGCAATTCAGAAAAAAACAGAGCAATCATTTCGCTTCCGTATGAGAAGCCATAGTCTATTTTAAAAAGTTACGCATATCAGCAGTAAAGTAATAAAGCTGGCGCGGCACAGCATTTCTGACAGTGTTTTATATTCGCTGTATTTGGGAAGCTGTAGCCTAATAGCCCACTGTGCAGTAAACAGACTGTCGCTTCTTTTAAATGGGGAGTGAAAGACATTAACGTCTGACACATAAGGTGACAGTTTCCATTGAAGAGCCTGATTGATTTATTATCAGATCCATTTTCCTCAAGTGATCACAGTTTAAATTATTATATAATTATTTATATAATTTTTATATTCATATTAGGCTATAATATGAATATAAAAGGGCTCGTCTGTGACTTTAGGATCGCACAAGTGAACAGTAACAATCGCGTGCAGCCGCAGCGTTACATGAATCCACCTGACATAAATCTGTTCAGTGGCACAGACGTTAAAAAGCATACAATACAAATATGTTTATTAATCTGAATGTAGAGCATGTCACGATGTGTAAGGTGGCCGCCTATATGAACGGACCGAGGGCTGAGAACAAGGCTACTGATCAGATAAATGATCGGTCAAACGTAAAATCATCAGGAAATTATAAAAACATCCCGATGGAGATTTCTGTGGAGTGATTTTGCTTCAAACTGTACAGGGACGCGTGTGACAGTGACACTCCTTCTTCAGTCGGAGCTGCAGCGTAAAGTGAAAACAAACTCAGGGTAGGTCTAACCACCTATCCAGCAGGTTAGACCCACGGCGTATGTTGCCGCAGTAACTGACTCTCGGTTGCATTGAACCTGCTACCTGAAACGGAAAACCCAGAGTTTCCACCAACTCAGAGCGAACAAACTCCGGGTTGCCTCAAAACCAGCTACCTGAAACAGGCCCCTGGAGCAGAGCACAGAGCAGCAGCTTTCAGCTCTCTCTCCACTTCCTTTACTGGGGTTAGCATGGGTTAGCTCAGTGGCTAACACACTGATATGTTCTGTATTTCTAACTGGAAAGAGTCCTCCCTCCAGCAATTTACACCCGGGAGCCCGGCGAAGTAGCAGGGAGGAGCTTGGGTGGAGCTTAGACCTGAGACCATGGACATATTATAAAAAGGACAACATATGAAAACATGGCACCCTTTCATTCCTATGAAACCAACAACCAACACACTCTACTCTTCATCAATACCAATATTTGAGTTTATTTGATTTTTTGTGGAGAGCCTCTGTCACCAGATGTACAGTGGCGCTGAGCAACATCAAGGATAGAATTTCTTCTGCATCATGGGTGCCTAACACACCCCTAGCGCATGACGTTACGGATGTAGAAGTATTCTTGTTTTCTAGCATTGTAAACTAGAAGTCGTAGGCCCCACCCCTCCTCGGGCTAACGGCTAAAACTGAAAATAAAACGGCTAATAAAACGCGTTTTGAAAAGAGAAAACTTTAATTGTATTAGTAAATGGTCTAAAGATAAGTATAAGCCTTTGATGGATATCCAGAAAATGTTTGCGGCGACACATTCCTGTTTGGCGCTTGTATTGGAGGGGTCGTATGAATTAACCACCCGTCCACAGCCAAAAGAACCTCAGTGACAGGCTTGGCCACTCAGCACTGCTGGATTGCGGATTGAAGGCACTGCTCCTGGGGGCCTGCCTGAGGCCAACTCATTTTACAATATAAAATACAGCCAGATAAACACACCAACACATATTCTAATGGGGCAGAAGTGATCATTGAATAGGATTATTTTTTTGGGACTTTATATTCGACCCTTGGTGTGAGGGACTCTACTGTGGAGTCTGTTAAGTTGACGGATGTGATGTTTTATCATTTAGGCCGTCGTATCATTTCATATACGTGTGTGTGTGTGTGTGTGTGTGTGTGTGTGAGTGAGTGAGTGAGTGAGTGAGAGAGAGAGAGAAAGAGAGAGGACATTTTTTTTAAATCGGCTGTGCGTCCCCGTTTGTTGTTAATTGTTTTTGATTTAACAATATATATATATATATTTTTTTTTAAGATATTTTTTTGGCATTTTTATGCTTTATTGACAGTGTAGAGACAGAGTTGAAATGGGGCAGAGAGGGGAGTGACATGCAGAGAACGACTGCGGGCTGGAATCGAACCCGGGTCCGCTGCTGGCCGAGGGACACCCTAAACAATATATAGGTTTAGAGCAATTTGGCTTTCAGAACTCAGTGCCTTCCTACTCACTTACCGAACCACACGTCACTGGCCATTAAGTGTATGTTGAGTATGTTCAGCCAGAAACATAGTAACAAGTTGGCTGTAATCAAAGTTTTTAGGCAAGTTCATGAGTTAATGCCAGCAAATTAGCTAATATTAGCTAACTACAGCTAAACAAACTTAGGCTGACAAAATTTAGCCATTGACTCTAAATGAGGCTGCTTTTGTTTTTTGTGTTTACCTCAATGTGAAGTTGAAGACCCATTGTTACAGATTACAAAATATTTTTTGTAAAAGCGCCACTGTAATTGTAAACTGTGCTAACATGGAAACCCCCAATAGGGGTATTTACAGTAACCAATTTAGACGAGGCTTCATGGACAGTCAGTTATTTTAATAATCTTCTTTTTAAAAAAATGTCACTGTCAAGTTTTGGAATGGGGCCACTGAGTGTTACTCCATCCGTGCACTGTGATCTCACTGTTGCAAAGGTCAAAAGGTCACGTGTTGAGTTAGGGTTGGGCCAGTTTCTCCAGTGCCTCTCCATCGCAGCGCATGTAGTGGTAGCCCATGTTGGCCGTGACATCGAAGCAACCCTGATTGAAGTAAAAGTCCAGAGATGATTTGTTCCAGTCGAGGACGGTGAAGTTGAGCTGGTTGCAGCCGGCGGCCAGGCCAAGCTACGGGACAAAGGAACAAAGGTAGAGAGACACAGACATGAGTACTGCTGTAAACATTTCCATTCCTTAACATGTCACAGTTAAAAAAGTGGATTGATGTTTTGCCCACCTGCGCTACCTTGCTCATAAGTGCCTTACCGATGCCATTCCCTGAAACACAGATAAAAGATATTATTTGAAACTTCGTACCCAAAGAGACTTTATTTTTTTACTAATTACAATTACTCCACCACATCGATGTCTGGGTAAAATAGATTACATTTTCAACATATAGAATATTCTGAACATTAATAAACTTGTATGATAACAATAAGTTAATAATTCTAAACAAAATTAAAACAAAAGAAGTCCATAAGTGAACATCTCAACCAGGTTTTTAGAGACATGCTCACTTTCTACACATTTCTCTTCTAGTAAAAGTGGTTATGATGCAGGAATATTCTGAATATTAATATGTTAACATCCTGTGTGTTCTAGTTCCTTAGAACGGTATGACAGATAATGACGGTATTGAAACCACCTCATACGGTGGTATTCCTTGAAACCGGTTATCATCCCATGCCTTATTGTCAGTCTATTTTTGAGACACTGTACCTCTGAAATCAGGCATCACGTACAGGTCCTCCATATAAACAGCTCTGCCCGACCATGAGCTGTAGGAGTAGAAGTAAAGTGCATAGCCTATCTTTGTATGGCCTGAAAGAGAACAGTCAGAACAATTGAAATAAATACACCAGGAACGAAAAGGAAGTTGGATAAATCAAGTTAAAAAAGCAGCATAAAACTTTTTTATTCATTCTAGTGGTCTTTTCTACTGAATTAGTGACTGCAACTTCAGCAATGAGAAAATGAACTAAAACATCACAATTAAAATGACTCTAAATATACAGTGTGTACACCGATTATGTTATTTTGTATATACAGTCTTATGAAGTTATGGGTGAGGTTTGATAGCATTTTAAAACCCTTAGGTGCTCTTGGGGACGTTTTTGTCCTTTCGCACTTTTTTTACGCTCTTTTTTGTGTATAACTTTGGCTGTGCTTATGTTAACTGAAATATTTTTGGCCAGAGATTTTTTTTTTCAAATATTTTGTTTATTTCTACTCAGCAACTTTGTACCATCTATTATAAAGGCTGTACACTTTTTTGTTCCTCTCAGCTCCCTAAGGACGTTTTTGTCCCCTATTGACTCCCATTCAAAATGGCCTTTTTTCACCAATTTGATCCTGCTGTCATTACAGCATAAAATATTTTTTTCAATGATTTTATGCTTTCATCCTAGACACAAAGCATCAAAATTGATCATTTTCAACACCATCAAAATTTTGAGCCATTTCCCTATATTTGGCATAGGGTTGAATTACAAGCATTTTCCAGGTTTTCGGTCCTGCCCCCCACAGTGCAATAGAAAAAAAAAATTCAACCTAAATGGTGTGAGTGTGTTGGTAGGGATGCTAGTGTGAGGTGCATATGTGTGTATTGAGAAAATATAGTGTGTGTGTTTGTGTACACACAGCCAAACTTTACAAACTCAAACGTGTATGGAAAAAATGGCCCAATTTAAACTTTATTTTTTCAAACCATAGCCATGATGACAAACACATGTAAATTTGATGATATTAGGCAATAATCTAACACTTAAGACACCAAAATTGCTTTTTTAGCCTTATCTAGCTCAATCATTTATTTCCCCAGTTTTTTTTGAGGATCAAATATGCTCCCTAAAACCATTTTTGTACTTTTTTGTAATTTTTTAGAGTTGCAGGCCTAAACATAAGAAATATGAGAAATTAATGGAAAGTGTGGATCCATATGGATACCTTAGGGTTGT
This sequence comes from Ammodytes marinus, assembly GCF_949987685.1. Classification (NCBI taxonomy): domain Eukaryota; kingdom Metazoa; phylum Chordata; class Actinopteri; order Uranoscopiformes; family Ammodytidae; genus Ammodytes; species Ammodytes marinus. The sequence goes on from NC_137227.1 coordinate 573,474, forward strand.
GTCTGTGTGTGTGTTGTGAAATTACTGTGTGTGTATGTGTGTGTGTCTTTGTGCGCATGCATATGTGTGCAGCTGTAATGTGCAATTTGTGGGTTTTCAGGTGGCTGCAGGTTTACTTTGTTACTTTGTTGACATCATCAAAGAAACTGGAATTAAAAGGTCAAAAGCAACTAACAATGAATGAATATTTGATATGTATGTGAAGAGGTCAAGTGGGTTGAAAGGTTTTAAAAAAAAATAGAAAAAAATATTACTGTATAATGTTTTTATGGCAGTTTATAGGGAGGTCATGAGAGGGAGTATTTATTTGCATCTGTGACTGCACAAATACTAAACATATATCAAAAGCAGTTTTATTGCAAATCATTAACATATCCTAGAGTCTAATTATCCCACTCAAAAAAATCCACTTTGCATCTATTATATGAGACATTTTTCAATTATTGTGTTTTTTTTAAATAAAAATGGCTCACGTCATCACATAAGCATGCATGTAAAGGGTTAAAAGCAATTACAAATGAATGAATATTTGATATGTATGTGAAGAGGTTAAGTGGGATAAAAGGTTTTAAAAAAAAAAAGTAGAAAAAAATATTAATGTATAATGTTTTTATGGCAGTTTATAGGGAGAGGACGTTTTTGTCCTCTAAGGTCAGGAGAGGGAGTATTTATTTGCATCTGTGACTGCACAAATACTAAACATATATCAAAAGCAGTTTTATTGCAAATCATTAACACATCCTAGAGTCTAATTATCCCACTAAAAAAAATCCACTTTGCATCTATTATATGAGAAATTTTTCAATTATTGTGTTTTTTTTAAATAAAAATGGCTCACGTCATCACATAAACTTGCATGTAAAGGGTTAAAAGCAATTACAAATGAATGAATATTTGATATGTATGTGAAGAGGTCAAGTGGGATAAAAGGTTTGTAAAAAAAAAAGTAGAAAAAAATATTAATGTATAATGTTTTTATGGCAGTTTATAGGGAGAGGACGTTTTTGTCCTCTAAGGTCATGAGAGGGAGTATTTATTTGCATCTGTGACTGCACAAATACTAAACATATATCAAAAGCAGTTTTATTGCAAATCATTAACATATCCTAGAGTCTAATTATCCCACTCAAAAAAATCCACTTTGCATCTATTATATGAGAAATTTTTCAATTATTGTGTTTTTTTTAAATAAAAATGGCTCACGTCATCACATAAACTTGCATGTAAAGGGTTAAAAGCAATTACAAATGAATGAATATTTGATATGTATGTGAAGAGGTTAAGTGGGATAAAAGGTTTTAAAAAAAAAAAGTAGAAAAAAATATTAATGTATAATGTTTTTTTGGCAGTTTATAGGGTGAGGACGTTTTTGTCCTCTAAGGTCATGAGAGGGAGTATTTATTTGCATCTGTGACTGCACAAATACTAAACATATATCAAAAGCAGTTTTATTGCAAATCATTAACACATCCTAGAGTCTAATTATCCCACTCAAAAAAATCCACTTTGCATCTATTATATGAGAAATTTTTCAATTATTGTGTTTTTTTTAAATAAAAATGGCTCACGTCATCACATAAACTTGCATGTAAAGGGTTAAAAGCAATTACAAATGAATGAATATTTGATATGTATGTGAAGAGGTCAAGTGGGATAAAAGGTTTGTAAAAAAAAAAGTAGAAAAAAATATTAATGTATAATGTTTTTATGGCAGTTTATAGGGAGAGGACGTTTTTGTCCTCTAAGGTCATGAGAGGGAGTATTTATTTGCATCTGTGACCGCACAAATACTAAACGTATATCAAAAGCAGTTTTATTGCAAATCATTAACATATCCTAGAGTCTAATTATCCCACTTAAAAAAATCCACTTTGCATCTATTATATGAGAAATTTTTCAATTATTGTGTTTTTTTTAAATAAAAATGGCTCACGTCATCACATAAACTTGCATGTAAAGGGCTAAAAGCAATTACAAATGAATGAATATTTGATATGTATGTGAAGAGGTCAAGTGAGATAAAAGGTTTGTAAAAAAAAAAAGTAGAAAAAAATATTAATGTATAATGTTTTTATGGCAGTTTATAGGGAGAGGACGTTTTTGTCCTCTAAGGTAACCAAGGCGTAGTAAAAGTTAAGGATACCCAAGGGTTAATTGGAATGTTAATGTGCTCCCTTATCAGTCACAGGATTCCAAAGTGTAGTAAATCAAAAGCTCAAACACGCACACCACATGTCTTATGATTTCATCAAAGTCCCACGCATGTGTGTACATGTGTACACGGTAATGGTAGTGCACTCTCAGAACACACACACAAGCGCAAGTTCACACGCATGTATGCATGAAGGAGTCACACGTATGTGTGTGCGTATGTCTGTGCATTCATTCTGACACACATCTTGCATGTGATTTGACAGTCCACTGACAGAGCACAGTGTATACTTTGAGTAACAGTAAAATTATTTATTTGATGAATTCAGGCGTCTCCATATATTATATAAATGTAGTTATTTAATAAAATGATGCACTACTTTCCTTTACTGTACCCAGACAATATCTGTGGAAGCATCAAACCCCGATAATATCAATAGAAAAGCAGCAATTTTCAAAATGTTTCAGATTGAGCACAGCGGAGTGTACCTGTTTCAAACATAATCCATCCTATAAACCCTTTGTGTGCCAAATGGTGACAAGATTGGGTTTTGATATTAAACAGTTTTGTCTGGATTATTTTTCCTGAGTCGTTCCTGCTCACGGAAAACACATGTACCAGCTACTTGTGTCTGGGTGTCGTTGTGAAAAGTATTTGGACCCCATGAAAAAACAGGTTAGGTACCTTTTGTAGCTCTTCTACATTCTTATAAAGAGGACAGGCTAGTTACTCTGTCATTTTCCTGAGTCAACAAAAACAGGTTTAAATTCTCTCTTTCCATAACATACATTTTACTGATAAAGAATTTCCCTTTGGGGACAATAACTTCTAAAGGCTTTGACATAAGTCTTCAGGTTGACACGACCAGCCAGGTCTGACCAGTTTTTCACAAACCTGGCCAATCGACCAACCAGCCCATACATCCACAAATATAAACAGAGATAGTAGTGCAGAGGTAAGATAGTTAATGGGGAGGAAAAACCAGGGTGTACAGATGGGTTTTGAGCCTTGATTTAAAGGCAGAAATGGAGGGGGAATCACATTTGTCAGGTGGCAGTCACAAGCACGGAGCAACTAGTGCGAAGTACATTTCTGAGAGTTGTGCCAGTGGCATGGCTGTATACTCTTGGTCACCAAAAAGAAAGTGTTTGTCTACAGTAGCTCAGAAGAGACTGACATCTCCATTCCACATAACGACACCACTGATGAGAGTTCAGATGGCCAGAAAGATGATGATGGTGACTTTGTCATTGTGAGCTTTGAAGGCAAACCACCTAGATCTGCTAGGCCTTGTTTAAGAAAATTGACCTTCAATCTTTGTAAAATATTCACTTTATTTACTTTAAATAAGCCTTAAATAAGTAATTGTCTTATGGATTTGTCTTGCATTACAGTTTATGAGATATATATCAATGGCACAATTTACCCCATGGTATTCTCTCTTGTGGCACAACTTACACCACACCGGGGGCAAGTTGTGCCACAAGACAACTTTTTTTCTGAAATCTATATTTCTTAAACAGTTTATTCCAGATCCAAAGTTTTTATTGCCAGGGATGCACAGCATCCTGAAATATATGTACATATTTGAGTTGGAGACATAACTGTCAAGGCCTCACTTTAAAATCACTTTGAGTAAAAAGTGGCACAACTTAGGCCACTCTCCCCTACTACAATGAAGCTGACGAGCAGCATTGATACTAGTAAAGCATGGGTAAGGGGGGCACATTGACTGGAGGTTTTCAGGGGCCCGCATTTGCATTGTATATTGTGTATGTATTGTTGTTTTTGCTTTGCATTTGTTTGACTCGACACCATTGTAAATGAGGGTCACCCCTCAATTGATCTCTCGGGTATAAATAAAGGTTAAATGAAATGAAATTACAAAAATTATGTAATCAATAGCTACCAAATAACTTGAATTGTGAATAGTGTATCTCGTAGCTGTTGGGCGGAAAAATTTATATTTATTGTATATTTATTGATTTTAGAAATTGATTTTAAGAAAGCCTACACAGGTGTTCCCAACCTTTTTGTTCCAAGAACCAGCATATTAATTAATTAAAAAAATCCAGGGCCCGGTTGCCAATCTTAATGCCAAAATTTTATTATGCAGCCTAGTATTTTGTACACATTCTTAAACTTATGCTGTACACTGTCGTTAGTTTACAATTTGTTTTTGTTGTTGTATATTATGCAGTAGGTGCAATGAAGGGCAAAAACATTTGACGCTTTACTTGCCTGCCTTTAGAAACATAGAAAATAGGGATTTTATTCCCAAGCAAAAGTATTTTTTTTTCATCCTTCCCCAGAAAAACTTGAGATTCTCATACATTGTTTCCCGCATTCTGGTGAATTACAATAAAATAACACAAAAATCAGTCTTACTTATCATGTTAAACTTTAACCTTAGCTGTTCCAAACAGGGAAAGGACATTTTGCTGACTTTTCATCTTTACTAGATTAGTGCTGCTATCAAACAGTCTTTGGCAACTATGTGTGTTTTCTTTCATGTTACTCAGTGCATTAGTTGACGTGGTGAATCAATCAAGAACCTTATATGACAATATGATAATTGACCGTTATGTTTGTTTTTTATCGTCAAAAGTGAATATGAATTAAATACTGATAATGCAAACCGAGAATATTCTTTTCTCCTCACTGGGAGAAAAAAAAGAGTCCCTTAGCGTTTCCGGTGCGCTCCGACAGCACCGTGCATGTCTGGCAGGGGGAGACTACTGAGCTGAATGTTGCGTCACAGTGCCAGTAATGTTGGGTTGGACATCGCCCTTTCTTTTACCCCAACAGTCCACAATGACGCGGGCCGTGGGGGTTTGCTGTGGCCTGCTTATCGCTGTACTATGGACGTATTACCTGCCACTCCTCACTACTAATGCTGTCCATCAGATACATAGCCAGTTTCCAGAACCAATGAGCTGCTAGGCGATCACAAGGCTTCTGCTCAAAGAAACACTTTTTGATCCATTTATTTTTTTATACATTACAGAGAAAAAAACTAAAATTCACAGAACGAAACATCTTGCTATATCCTGCTATTGTTTATCTTTCCTGCAGCTGATTTTAAAACGATCTTTATTCTATGTTTAGATATCTCCGGGTTGGTCGTTGTTATCATTGTCTCGGACTGGAGTTGTAGTGAGAGAAGATTTTCACAGACGGACGGAAGGACAATGCACGCACACTCACACAAACACACACACACACGCACAAACAGGTAGCCGCTCCTGGTATAGAGTCAAAAAACTGGGGGACAGCATAGAATGGAAAGTTGTAACTGAAAAAGGGCTGTGTGACGGAATGAAAAGGTCCAGTTGTGCAGCAGAGTGTTGCTAATGTTCTCATCACTGTGTTCTAAGGAAAATGCAGCATTTTACTTTGTTATGTAAGAGGTGTGTAAGGAGGGAAAGGTCACATCTGCATGCTGAACCGTTAACGTTAGGTAACGGAACTACTGCTAATAAATGTGTTACCACGAATCTGGTTACTGTTTGACGGCAGGTGTAAAATGCCCAACCTATTGTGTTTTCTCTGACATACTCCTGTGTCTGTCTGTTGTCTGTATATGTACATGACATAATCCTGTGTCTGTCTGTTGTCTGTATATGTACATTTTTGTTTAGTCTTGGAATTCTGAATTGAATTGCCCCCTGGGATAAATCGAGTTCTTGAACTTGAGAAAAAGAGAAGTTGATGAAATAATGCAATCGGCTGCTCACTATACCTACCCAGCGCCAAACAGCAAAAATACTATTATCTAACCATTTGTGAAAGACTGGAGCATTGAGCTGCTTAAGAGACAGATTTTTCCCTCATGATGTGGTGGAGACCAAAATAGAGCTAGATGAGAGAAAATGTAATTCGCCAGGTGGCCAGAAATATTATAAAAATGCAGAAAGCAACCATAAAAGATTAATACATTCCACATTTATACTCCTAAACTATCAGTCTTGGGGTTAAGGACACAATTATAGTATGTAGTAGAGGAACGACTCTCAATACATCCACAACAACCAGTTTAATTTAGCCTAAGCTTTACAAATACTTCATACTAAATACTAATCTGTTTTCTATACTGTATGTTATATGTTCAATAAAAAAAGGAAGTTCATATTATGTTTATATGCTGTTTCTAGGGGTGGGGGGATCCACATTGTGGGCTATTTGCACTGAATTGGAAATTATGATATTTTAGAAAAAATGCACTGAATTACAAGGGTGTAGAAAACAATGAGCTATTGCAGACTAACACACTATGGTTGTAATTAGGCCTTAATTATGTAGTTGGTTGTTGGTGAACTACAGTGAGCATTTTCTATTTTGGAGTATGCTTGGAAATTTGCATTTGAATAAAAGGAGTAAATAATGAAATGGGTAAATACTTCTTGTCGAGTATATAATTCAAAATGTAATAAGAGAAGAGCCTTCCCATGTGTAATTTATATGAAATATATTTATCAATTGAATTTACAGAAATCATGCTAAATCGACAAATGTAAAAGTTATCAGGATATGAAATTACCTATCGGGATAAGAGATTTTGGTCATATCGCCCAGCCCTACCTGACCCAGATCTCTCTAACCAAGCTAACCCAGTCTGAACCGCACTGACCTGAGCCCAGTCGCTCAGTGGAAACGAGGCATTATTTCAGATTGAACACGGGTCTGGAATCAGCGTTGTCATTTCTACATTTTGAAGAGGAGGGATAAACGGACGTAGATCAAATGCCTCTGTACGCAATTGGATAGACCTTCAACCAATCAGACCAATGATTGCGTTTGATTCACTGTCGTCATCGTGTTAAGCCCGCCTCTAGCATGCCTGGGGAAAAAGCCTGTTTGTGATTGGTGCCAGAATCTTTGGAGGAAGTAAACTGGGCCAAACAGGGGACTAGTCTGCAGAGCAAAATCAAGCCTTGGTTCACCCAGGCTAACATTAAGCATGGAATGCTAAAGGCCCGTTCAACTGTAATTTTCATATGATTAGAGAAAAACAGAAATTAAGCGGTTTATCAGCACTGAATTGCATAGTGTAGAAAAAAAGTGCTGGACAAATTAAACCACATTGCACTTCTAGCTACATTACCAACAGGCCATTTCCTTTTACTGAGATGGTAAAACGTACCTGCTTATTGTTGCATTGCTGACCCGAAAAATGCAACAAAGGAGCAGATTATGTCTCCGTGCTACTCCATGCACGACTGCTTACAAGTTTTTCTCATAGATCTAAGTGTAGGTGAACTATTGGTGGTTCTGCCTCACCTTGTTTGGTTCTGTGCTGTTCTGGTACCTCAGCAATGATCCCATGAAAGAAGGGGTTCTTGGAGAATCCATCCTGCTCCAGGTCTGTGTATAGAATACAAATGTTCTGTCACATACTGATGATAGTCTACCCCCCCCCCCCCCTCCTGAAATCATAAGTCACACTTTGCACAAATTCAAACTACTGCGGAAGTTGACTTAACAACCTCAACACAAGAGTCAATTTGGTTGCTTTTGCCCGCATCACAATCTCATTTCTGAATGTCACTGACTTTTTTGCATTGGCGTAAATATCTGGCCAGTGGCCACGAGATACACAGTACAAAGCTACATGATGATCATTTCAACTCAACAAATGTATAAATATGGAAACAGTTAAAAAATAGTCTAAAACAATGGCCTTGGATTTAATTTGAATGTGTAGCATTTTTGTATACTTTACTTTTGTTATACAAAGTGATGTATCCTTACACATAGTAGGCTCGTTTGAGTAGGAGACGTCTAGCTTAGACCTGCACAATTATAATTTGTGATGAAGTGAAATCTTTATACCATTAAGATTAAATCATAGCCTTATTTCCCTTACAACCCTAACCCCTAACCCTACTTTGCATACGAGCCGCAACTGACCTCAAACAAGCCAATAGCTACCAACAAGGAGCTGAACTGCACACTTCTTTCAGCACAGACAACAGTTACAGTTAGAATAGTTACCTTTTTGTGTGATTTTCACATGCTCTGAGATTTTCTCAAACTCAGCCAATTCCTGTGAACACACACAAAATTAAACCGGTTCTTATTTAGGCTACTGTCTTAAATATCACAATTCTTCAAATCGTAATGCAAATCAGTGAGTAGCATACTGAGCTCATGCCCAGCTGTTTCCACTGACTCATTTGACCCTGAATTGCAGATGCATGAACATCATCTGCTCAATAATCTTAAAACAGCAACGTTGTGTAAATGCAGTGGTCTTGTCTACAGTAAACTTGTGACGTCAGCCTCTTCTGAGGAAGAGCGCACGTGTCCTGTTTCTTTATATGTCCATGGTGTCCGCTCACCATGATCATACGCGCGATGTCCTTGCAGTCCTCCACGTTTGCCGCACGAATAGAGTACTCCATTGTGTGTTGGCCGGATTCCGCGATGAGATGGATGTTTACAGTGTGTGTTCGTGGTTCACCACCTTGGATCCTGACCGAGGTCACGTGACGAATAGTCTCGCACAACCAGACCAAACTATAGAGCTGTTAAGCGGAAGTGGCGGAATTACGGGGCATGGGACCTATCGGCTGAAAAAAAATTAATGGGAGTCTATGGAAAGTAATCTACTATTTTCTGGTCCCAGTCATTAAATGCCCTGGATTACATATATGTTTTGTATGGGTCTAAATGATAATTTTTCATGTGAAGAGTTTGACGGTATGTTGTATGATTATTCGTCTGACGGCTTTTGAAAAAATGTAACGAGAAAAAACTACACGTCTTGTCGCCTCTGTGACGCCGACAATCTCCCCACTCGAGAAAGTGAAACTCTCCACATGTCCACTTTTGTAGTGGTTTTCGCCACGCTGAAGACTTTTGTCTTGTCCTTGAATGAAGGCAGTAAAGTGCATTATTGACACAGCCATGTTTCGGAGCTAAACGGGTGCTAGTGGTGGTGACGTATATCATAAGCGTCAAGAGCAGCGAAGAGCTGTAGTCCACAAAAGCGCTCTGCACAAAACCTGACCGTATCCAGCTTCTACTCGCTAAATTGTTCCATTCTTTGCACGAAAAAATACCATCTAAATCCATACAAAACATATGTGTAATCGAAGGCATTTCATGACTGGGACCAGAAAATAATACATTTCTTTCCATTGACTACCGTTGTAATTTTTCGAGCCGAGAGGTCCCATGTCCCGGAAGTAAGGCACTTCCGCTTAACAGCTCTATAGGTAGAAGCATAGACATTATAAAGGATCCTTTATAATGTCTATGGGTAGAAGGTTACGTGACGAGGGACTGAGAGGGCTGTCACTACGCTGGTGCTGGTGCCGTTAAACCGACTCAACCTATGGAGATCTTCTATGACTCAACCTCCCACAAACAGCACGAGAGCGCCCTCCTCCTGGAAGGAAGTCAGCGGAACTAGCCTACTACTCCCCGCGTGGACCATGGCGTGGACTAATCCATGATTACGGATTACAAAGGACTACGGATCATACCATAGAAAGGGTTAACAAAGTGTACTATTACGGTACGTTCCAATACCCGTTCAACAGGCCCTCGTTCACTTTCCCTAGGCACTTGCCCTCGGGGGAATCCCCGCTGCCATCTTAAGTGTCGTTCCAATAGTCTGGAAACTGAAGTGAACTTCGTGAGATAGACCCTCGGAGGGCTGAGTGATCAAGTCAACATGGATGGTCACTCCGAGGTGGATATCACCCACAGTGCATTGCAGTTCGTCTTCTTCTTCTTCTCCTTTTATTTTCCGGTAGACTGTATGCTTTTAGGGACATCGCGGCCACCCGCAGGACAAATATATATATATATATAAATATATTCCAAAACGCCTCAATTAGGCTATCCTATTTCCATACGAACAATCCAGTGAATGTATTGCAGTTTACACATTGCTGCTATAACACCGATGACTGCCAATTAGAGGACTATTTAAAACAAATGTTTTTGGTTGAAAGTATAAATAAGAAAATATGTCGGAGCAAACTATTTACATGTGTAAGTAACAATATCTTGATAATCTGAGTTACCGTGTCGAAATTCAATGTTTGTTATGCTATGGAAATGGCTTTCTGCAACATAGGCTACCTTAGCAGAATGTTATAATTCTGTAATATTTGCATTCAGATTTACCTATGTAACTGACGGTCCATTGCGACTACAAGGGAAAGTGGGCAAGTGGGTTCCATTTAAATCCTCCGCTCCTCCCCCGCCCAGTCTCCCTCCGCTCTCCAAGTTCCCTCCGTGCAACGTATGCTGTTACGTCATGCCAAGGTATGCTGAGGGTAAATGAACAAGGGGAAGTGCAACTACTATTGGAATGCAGGCAGAATGCAGGGCTAGTTTACAAATCCCCTACGGAGCCCCGGAAGGGACATAAGGTGGGGGGGGGGGGGGGATAAATCGAAAGTTAAAACAATCATATTACCTTTTAACAACTGTAAACTTTGCAGAGTAATTGTGAAACCCTTATATTAATGATCCTGATTACAAAATGCTCCCTTATGTTTTAAAAGGTTTCAGTACCCTCATCATTGTGTTCTACTAATTAAGATAAAATAGGTTATTTAAAAAAAATCTGATTTAAATTGTAAAACTGGATTTAAATTAAAAAAAATGAAATGGCCCTAAACAGATAATCCTTCAAACAATGCCTTAAAGGTACACTTCTGATACATTTTCCAACAGACTTAACTGATGCTCTGTGGCCTAAGGGTGGCGCTGTCAGTCAGTCTGTTCAACATTGTGGGAAGGATTATTTGACTTGACCTTATGTGTAGTCCAGTCAAAGACCCCGTTTCCAACTGGCATTAACATGTGGTTTTTGTGATCCGATCAAATGAATACAGCTCTAACTACAGGTGAGAACACTCTCAAGACGCATTGAGATCGGATCACAAAAACCACATTCGGAGGTGGTTTACGTCGCTTGTGTTCGCATTCATTTGGTAGTGGAAACACCAATGTGACTCCTGTCCACTTTAGGGACCTCCTACTCAACTGCTGCCCCCTGCCTGGGCGGAAATACGTTGAAAATGCATCACTGGCGTTCATGCAACCTTTATAGAAGCCTCATGAACGAGTTGCAAATGACTCTGTTTTCATTTCACTGCGTAAATCTGAAAACACGTAAATCGCTGCTATTGACTGGAGAGCTGCAAGGCAACGACTTCCTGTTCTTATCTGCTTAAGAATAAAAGTCAACTCGCGTTTGGGTAGTAACAGGCTTTTAATGTGAAGGCGCACAGGAAATATTCTGTTCGCATACAGTAGCCTATCTTAACTTCATACAGAAAGCCGCCTGTGTATGCTACTGGTGTTGGTGACAAGAGTGTAGCAGACGTTAGAAAAGGCGCCCCGCAAACACACATCTTTCACCAGCCAAAGAGGTGTAATAACTTACTCGCCGAAGAGTTTTTACTTTTATATACTATCTATGATATTTCCTGCATTTGGCGAGAGCCCTCTAAGCAGTGTTGTGCATCGCGCCTCCTTGTCTAAATGAGACAGTAGCATATCTCGTCAACCTAGACAGGTAATTATCTTCGCATGTAATGCATTTTAATAGCAAATGCGATTAAAACTGTGGCACTGTACAGCCCTGTATGTTTACTTGTTTGAACCCCACCGGTTAAAAACACCAATGCAAACGGAAATGATGAACGTGTTGATTTAAATACAGCGCGGGTAAATGGAATCCGATCACAAGTAGACAGAGAAGTCACATTTGAAAATACAAGTGGGAACACACGGACTGAGAGCTGTCCACTTGTAACCAGATTCAAAAAGTCAGATGTTAATGCCAGGTGGAAACAGGGTCAACGTTTCCTCTTGTCCTGATACTCATGTGGTTGTTGAACCCGTGACCTTTCACCTATAGGGCCAGTAAAGATTGTTTGAATCATTTATCTTGGTGCAATTCACAGAGCACTTGTCAGAAGATTCACCTTTTCCATTTGAAGCACTCCATGATTTTACTTCTAGCGTCAACCCCAGTAATTGACAAAAATGTAGACAAAATGACTCTATTGAACACTGTAGGCTACACTGAGACTAGCCTAAACTGTTCCATTAGCCTCTGCACGTATGTGTGGGTGGTGTATTGTTTATGTTGGGTTCTTCAATAAATATAGAGAAGTTTGAAGAGAAGTTCTTTATATGTTAATGTTCACAAAGCATATCTACACGAGGAAACATTCACTCGCTTCTCACATTGACTTAACAGGGAACTAACGTTAACATGCAGTGCGCTAGTCCTACTGCGCATGCTCTGTCTGACAGTCTAATAACTGAATAGACAAACCACGTTGATATCATTACAGGCGGAAGGCTGTTGAATGTATATTCCACAGATGGAGTCAGTACTGGAAAATCTATATTTAATCAAAACTGCAACATGATGACGCAGGGTGTGGATATGTCATCCAACAGTGAACCCAAGATCCTGAAATAAATAAAGATCTCATGAATGTAGAGGGCTTTACACAGGCTTAACTCACAGTGCCTGACCAGTGCCTTGAGGAACAGAGAATGCATAAATGAATGAAGATGTTAAGACATTCATTTCATTTCATTTATTGTTTATTTAGCAGGGACAGTGCACAATATACAATTGAGCCAGATTATAGCCACATGGCTAATTTTCGTCTGTAGTCCCTGGACAGGAGTTGGTGTTAAGCTAAAAACAAAAAGGATTAAAATGAATAATAATACAAGAATTTGATAATACAATTAAAAGGTGCCCAATGTGCAAATATAGGCTCACAATATTGCATGACCAAAAAGGCATATCTAGTTAAAAGAATACACCAAAACAAGATGTATAATAAAGTAAACGTAAAACACCAACATTATCTCATCTTGTAAGATGTTCAAATTTTGACATGTCCTTCCTCCTTGAAGTCTGACAAATTCATTTCCTCATTGAAGGATCCAGGGAATCGGAAAAATTTGAGGACATATAATAAATAATAAATAAGCACCTTTTGGTCACTTTTTGTGACTTTTCAACTCTGAACGTTGTGATACATTCAGTTGCATCGTATACGCAAGAGTTGGCCTAAAAATGCCTTCTTTCAACTCCCAACTACGTTGTGAGACCCATATTATGAAGCTAATCAGCAGCACCTGCGCTCAAGAACCTTTGTGCTTACAAACAAACAAAAAACGTTTAACATTTTTACATCCACAACTCTTCCTAGAATAAAAAGGAAATGACGTACAACCATGATACAGTAGCAATGTACAAATATACCCTGGATAGGACACCCCATTAAATATTCAGTTATTCATTAAAAAAATTTCCAATATCAATGTCTAATCTTGTTTTTATTCATCTCTGGAAAATAAAGTGATCTAATTGCAGGTAAACAGCAAAAAAATTGCATTGTTTTACTCATTAAACAAAAGACATCAACATAAATGCATAATCTAACTGAGGAAAAAGTTAGGACACCCTGCCCCCTAATACCTAGTGTTACCCCCTTTGGCTGAAATAACTTCATTGAGACGCTTCTTGTAACCCTCTACCAGTCTCTGACATTGGTCTAAGGAAAGTTTGCCCCACTCAATGCAGAATGTTTGAACCTGTGTGATGTGTGAGGGGTTTCTTGCATAGAGCCCGTTTCAAGTGACCCCACAGCATCACAATGGGATTGAGTTTGGGCTTTGACTGGGCCATTCCAGGACTCACCATTTCTTAGTTTTCAGCCAGTCCTTGGTCGATTTACTAGTACGTTTAGGGTCATTGTCATGTTGGAGGGTCCAGTTCTGCTTCAGCTTTACTTTTCTGACAGATGGTCTCACATGTTGCTCAAGCACCCTCTGATACACTGTAGAATTCATGATGGATTCTATGATGGTGAGCTGAGCTGGCCAGGTTCTATTGAAGCAAAGCATCCCTAAACCATGGCACTTCCAGTTCCATTCTCCACAGATGGTATGAGGTTATTTTCCTGGAACACTGTATTTGGTGAGCGCCAAACATGCCCTCTGTTCTGGTGTCCAAATAATTCAATTTTAGACTCGTCTGTCAAAAGAACATTATTCCAGAAGTCCTGTTCTTTGTCTACGTTCTCTCTGGCAAACTTCAGTCTGGCCTTAATGTTTCACTTGGAGAGTAAAGGTTTCCTCCTTGCACACCTCCTGTGAAAGTTAAACTTGTGCAGTCTCTTTCTGATTGTAGATGCATGCACTTTCACATCAACAGTGGCCAGAGCCTGCTGTAGGTCCCGTGATGACATTTTAGGGGTTTTGGAGACTTCTTTTAGCATCGTGCGATCTGCTCTCGGGGTGAACTTGCTTGGACGGCCAGACCTGCCCATGTTTGCAGTTGTTTTAAATGTCCTCCAGTTGTGCACTATTTTCCAGACAGTGGAATGGCTCAGGCTGATTTGAAAATATTTTGAGATCTTTTTAAATCCCTTACCAGACTCATAAACTGCAAACATCTTCTTTCTGAAGGCCTCAGACATGCAGTGTTTCCCCCAGCGCTTTATAGCTAAGGCGGCCGCCTTAGCAACGCCAGCCCCCCGCCTTGACTACCAACCACCCCCCCAAAAAAAAAAAAAAAAAAAAATTATTTAATTTTTTTTTTTTTTTTTTTTTTTAAGTGCTGCACAATTAATGTACTAGCAAGCGCGATGTGTACTTATACATGGTCATAACTGCGCGAAAGGCCGCGATTTGCGGTAAAAAGCATGTCTCCAAGCGTTTCTCTATCATCTGCTGTGTCCACGGCTTTGTGCGCGCGACCGTACTGCACCGCGCGACTACGGCATGCACGCGGGAGAGTTAAATGAGCAGAAGCAAACCGACATTTAACTGGTGGTGATAATAAACGCGGTGCAGTTCTATGGGGATATTTAGCTGAACAGAAAGAAGTGCTCTGCAAAGCTAGAACAGTTTAAGACTCCACATCACTGTGGCAACACAACCTATCTATCAGCTCAGACAGCGCAGAGAAAAGTTTGATGAATGCATGAGAGTGATGGCCCAGCCAAGTTTCAGTAAGTGTTTACAGAAGTGCCACACTGTTACTGTCTTTGACCTTTGGAGAAATGTATTTAGTCATTTTAAGGGGAAAACACATTGTATTTATTATTTCAACTATTGAGTTATTTTTCAAACAGCATGCTACTGTAGGCCAAGAAGATTTATTTTCTGAATTTTCAATGCTGCTTTATTTTTACGTTTTAAATTTGGAAATACATGTTAGAAAACGACCAATAAACTCTGTATTTAAAAAGAAATCAAGCAAGTAGGCTAAAAACAACCATTAATGAATTATAGGCTATCGCATCACAATAGGCCTATTGTCCACAATAATCGCACAACAGCCCCCCATCCAAAAAGGAACTTTAAAGTTGAATTTTCACTTTTATGTGCATACACATGTTGAGTGTATGGTCCATTATTTGTATTTAGTGTGTCTGTATAGTATTGCACCAAAACAGTAGAAGTTTTCTTTAATTGTGCTTTGTACTGTCTGCATGTTTGCACATAATTTGTACCTGCACATAGCAAACAAAATTGCACAACTGTAAGGTCAGTGTCTGTTGTATTGAAATTAACAGTTTATTTCTTTACTGCGCATTGGCATCTTTGAGCAAAATACCCCCCAAATTTTCGCCGCGGCGCTAGGCGCCGCGCCTCCAATGACCCAGGGCAGTGACCACCTTGACTAAGCCATTTTCTGGGGGAAACACTGACATGTCTTTTGATCTCACCATGGTGTTCACTCTCACGTCAACAGTCAGGAGCACACCAAACTGAATGTATGAGGTTTAAATAGGGCAAACCTCCTTCAAAATGCTAAGTAACAATGTTCTTATCATGTGCACCTGATGTGATACACATTTTAAGTGGAAAAAATGTTGGGGTGTCCTAATTTATTCCACACCAGAAATTGCATGTTTATTTTATTACATTTTGCAGAAAGTTGCAAACAGTATTTTCTTCAGTTTTACTTGTTTAGTTATATTATTTGAATCTCTCATTATTGTTAAAATTGATATTAAATATCCATTTGTCTAAATATGTTAAAAACGACACGTGTTTTCAAAGGGTGTCCTCATTTTTTCACATGACTGTATACTGTATATAAATATAGTATATTTACAGTGCAACAGAGTTTATGAGCTTCTTCTTGATGCATTTTCTGAGTTGCATCTCTTCTCTTCACATAGCCAGTGAGCTTTAGTTTCAGTTTATCTTCTCTAAAGCTTTGGTTAAAGAATAGTTTGATGATTCTCAGTTGAAACCAGATTACACAAAAGCTGCAGCTGCTTTCACTGTGTGTGAAGTCTGGTTTGAGCTAATAATAAAAGAGGGATTCAGCAGTCAAATATTTCAGAGAGAGGATCACTGCCAATTCTCACACAAAGATTTACCACGTTTACCTCCTTGGTGTTTAAAGCTGTAGTGCGTAACTTCTGTTGTCCCCAGGAATTCTGAGTTATAACAACATCACTGTCTGCACACAGCGGCGGCTCGCCCATAGAGGGCGATAGGGCGACGCCCTCCTTGAGCCATACCAGCAAAAAACAAAAATATAATAATGATAATAATAATGATGATTTTTTATTATTTTTTGTATTTATAATCATAATTTATGATTTCAATACAGTTTTTACCTGCATCTAAGTCTGAATATCATTGTACAATCAGCGTCTGTGTTCTGTACCGTCACTCTGCGGCGATTTCGGGCTGGTTGAAAATCGCACCCAGCGCTCGCATAGACATCAATGTAAAACTTTTATTTTTTCAAACTGCAGGCCTCGCAATGCAATCTCTATGGGTTCCGGGGTTGATCGCCCTAACGTGTTGTCGTCATACGTACAGTAAACAATGAACCAATTACAGAGACTGATACAGTCACATGTCCGGTATGCAGCCCAGAGCGGTCATATTCAAGACCAACACAACTTTATATCAACTCAGGCTAGGCTGGCAAGCTACTTGATCATGTCATTAAAAGGACTAGGTCCTTTCCACACAAAATGTAACCATCAAGCAAGTATCTACCCAGATGGATTGGGGGATTGTATAAACGCGGATTTTCACGGGGCTCGTTTGAACGGATAACAAGGCTAGCAGGATGCTAAGGCGCTAACGCTCTGTTCTGCTGCCGCTGCATGATGATTATGGACTGTTTACTGGCTTTTCATCCATCATGATGGCAGCACAGACACCGCATGGATAACTTCGGGTGACACCCCTATGCATCATCTCTCAGAAAAGGTCAAACAAACATTAAACATCAATCTGCATATGGACGAGCCTGCGCCGTTCAACAGCTGATCCATAGACTGTTTACTCTGACAGCTGCTATCACCGTCCGACATAAACCTCGCCTACCAAGTGCTGTAGACAATAGTAACCCAAACCAATGTGATGATTAGCACTGTTAATGTTGCACATATGCTATGTCAGCATCCATTTTTGTTTAATCAGAACACAACTGTCAAGTCAATCAGATTATTGTGATTAATTGTAGAGCAGGTCTCTTATCTTTTAAAGGAAGCCTATCTGAGGAGCACACTGGTAGATGACAAGTTATCTGTGATGGCCACAGCCGGATAATTAAATAATTTTAGAGCTAAAATAATTTTATTCAAGAAATTAACTAACTTTATGTCCAAAAATACTGTACAGTACAATGCTTGTAATGTTGCCAGAGTGGTTATGCCAGATGAACATGAAAAACAAACTGTTAAATGCAATATGACATTGTCATATTAGCTATCTGATTTAGGTTCATTTTGGGTCATTTTACCCATCATGGCAACAATTGCCCCCCCTGAGATTATTGTCAGGAGCCGCCACTGTCTGCACATCTACATCAAGCATTCGGTAATTGTGTACAGATTGTATACCTTCTGCTCCACACCAGTTTTTTTCTAATCAACAACTTAAACATTTCTTGTGCTCCTCTTGAGACAACTGACACCAGTTTGTAAACCCTGCCAAACTGAGAAATGGGGAGTTTTGTGGAACTGATAGGCTTATTCAACTTTGTGTCAACTCATTTGGCGATGGCTTGAATGTAACCAACATTCATTCATATGAAAAAGTTACACACTAATGTTAATAATAATAACATGATAATATCTATGTGTACCTCGCCACCTTAATTCATTGATTCTCTCCTGAAGTCACAGTATAAAAAAGAAGAATGTGGTTGCTACGGGCTAAAAATACTTTCATGAGAGATTAGTCACAGCACACGACATTCTGGAGAAAGCAGGGTGGGGAGGAACTGAGAAGGGAACAGGGATTTTAGCCAATTTTCTCCTAAAAAGAAAATAAATAAGGCTGCCTGTGTGGTTATTATTAGCTCCAGCAAGACAGTGTGGCTCTTTAAGGGCTGACTATTGGCTTCTTTCATATAAACCACAAGCAGGGAAAAAAAAGCTAAGTGTATTCTCATAGTTTTTCATAAGCAGATTAAGCACCTTCTCCCAGGGACTGCTCATGACGTGCGCGAGAAGCCCCTGACAGGTTTTTACAGAGGTGCTAGAGGACTCGCAGGCGCAGAAACATTGTAGACAATATGAGTCAGGGGATTGTGAGTAAGAATGAGTGGGGCCTCGCACCCTGCTGTGAATATTAACAAATGCTGCTGCTGCTAAAAAAAAAAAGATGTGTGCCAAAGTGAGAGGGTCCATTTGGTAGCGTTAAAAATATATTTTTTGCTGAGTTATTTTTGAACACAGGCTTTTTTTAAAGTTAATTTAACACATTGTCACTGTTTTCTAAACTACAGCTTGTAGTATGGTCCGGAACCAAGCTATATCGTTTCGAGTATAGGGGGGGAAACTGGGCTGGCCTGTTTTTCTTTCTTCAAACCAATCACAATCGTCTTGGGCGGCGCTAAGCCCAGGAAGCCGCAACGTGTCCTTTCAAAATACAGTAGTGCAATTTGGTGCCGACAGCGAGGAAGAGGAGGAAGTTGATGCTGTTATCTAGCGGTAGCGCTATACTAGTTGTCGAAATCCGGTAAGCCAGACTACATACTGGCTAATGTCGGCTCCTTCCTGTTTAGTCTACATTCTGATTGGTCCCTGGGCTCAAAAGCATTTCCACAACAAGGCCGTCAACTACGAATTTATCAATTTAAAAAAAGAAAGAAAGAAAAAAGTAATCACCATTTTTGAAAAAAATGTGCTGTTAAAATAAGTGCCCCCTCCTGTGAATGAACAGGTAGATGGAATAACCTGCTAGGTATTGCTGCCGGTCGCACCTCCTTCGGTGCCCATGGGTCAGCTGCAGAGTCATCAGCCAGGAACATCAACGTTTCGCTCATTTAATCCTGGAACGTCTCCTGGTGGCGGAGCAGTGACAGGGACGTCTCCCTGCCACCCCCTGCAGATGATAGGTGTTATGCCTCGTTTCCACCAAGTAGAGTGGGACAGCTCACTTTTAAGAATCTCGGTGGTGTTTCCACCGCCGACCCTACCCTTACTGGTTGGGCGGGGTTTAGGCTGGACTGTGATAGCTGCCGCCAGAATGTGGGTCAAACTATCGGGCTGTGGAACAACTGTGGTCAAGCCAGCGGTCTCTCGTTTTTGCTTGGTCAAACCAGCCGCTTCTTTATTTATTCCCCCGTGTTGTTGTGAGCACAGAGAAGGCTCGGTGCAACTGATAGAGACAGTGAGTGAACAGCGCTGGCTGCGGCAGCTACGTGACATCGTAGCAGTGGGACACAGTGTAGCCAACTGATTCATTTAATGACGAAGAAAAACACCAAACAATAAACAGTGCTGTGCTCACATTTTCGCCAAAACACAAGACTCTCTTCACTCTAGCCGAGATGACTACACACGGCGGAAATGATTCTTTCGACCAACTGTGGTCAAGCCAGCGGTCTCTTGTTTTTGCTTGGTCAAACCAGCCGCTTCTTTATTTATTCCCCCCGTGTTGTTGTGAGCGTGTATTTACTACTATCTATGGCGTAAACACACAGAGCGCAACTCATAGAGACAGTGAGCGAACAGTGCTGGCTGCGGCAGCTACGTGACTAGCAGTGGGACACAGTGTAACCAACTGATTAATTTGTTGACGAGGAAAAACACCACACAATAAACAGTGCTGTGCTCACATTTTCGCCAAAACACAAGACTCTCTTCACTCTTGCCGAGATGACTACACATGGCGGAAATGATTCTTTTGACCAATCAAATGACGGCAGTGTGTAGCTCCGCCTTTTCGGCACCCTTTCAGGCGGCTAGTACCCCAACGGAGGAGTACTGAGATTAGGAGCGGCTCAGAGCGCTCCGATCCGACCCGCTCTACTCGGTGGAAACGAGGCATTACACTCTGCGACTGTTGTCAGGGTTAGTTGTTCTTTCCCCAGCGCGTGTCATTCCTCCTCAGCCAGAGCCAAAAGCTCCCCTTTTCTGCCTTCTCTGCCAGCTCTTTAGTTGCCTTCTTTATGTTCCCTCCGGTCACCCCTGCGTCTTTCAGAAGGCGTGTGGTTGACAGCCCCACACAGCCTCGGCATCCAACCTCCACTGGATAGATGGTGGTCTTCCAGCCAGCCTCCCGGCACTCAGCAGCCAGCTCTGAGTACTTTGCCTTCTTATGTTCGTATGCGGCCTCCACCCCCTCCTCTGCTGGTACTGTGAGCTCAATGAGGAGCACGGATTATGCACTGGTGGACCACACCACTATGTCGGGGCGGAGAGATGTAGCAGTGATCTTGACCGGGAACCGGAGCTGCCTGTCGAGGTCGACTCTCATGTCCCACTCATCATCTGGGGAAAAAGGCTGAGGTGTTTCTCTTGGCCTGATGTTTCTTCTCCCCCCATCTTCCGTGACAAAGCTGATGTAGTTTTGGTTCTCTGCCGGTGGTACCCTTTTGCTGCCCTGTCGACGTCCCTCTAGCACCTCAGCTATCTTTCTCAGGACCTGGTTGTGGCGCCATCTGTAGCGTCCCTGTTAAAGGAATTATTAAAACCCCAAGTGTTTGAATAAAAGGATTTGAGTCAAGGCAGGCTTCAGAGCAGGTGAAATTTACTTGCGGACAGCAGCAAGGGAATCAACAATGTATCTGGTTGGTACATGGTTGAATACAAAGAAATGAACAGTGTACATGGGATTATATGCAAGAGAAGGTGGTGTGTGCGCAAACACACACTAAGTTTGGTGTGTCCAGCCCTTGTTTTGCTGGCGAAAGCAGAAATGTTTTTAATTAGGTAGATATTCCCAGAAATTCATCTCAGCTGGTGTTATCCTTCATACAATGTCTGATAACAGAATACGGGGGAGTCATGTCTCCTCAACTACTGTGCACATGAATGCGTCATACCTCTGTATGTGCTAAAATCTTATTAGGCAGTTTTCTTCTTCAAGGCTAAACAACAACTTTTGTCTTAGCAAAACACTTTGGAGCTGTTAGTTTACTGGGACAAAGTTCAACAGGCAGAAAGCATGTATTGTGCATTAAAATATTATACAATCATAAGGCAAATTAAATTCTAGTAACAGTCCCTGGGAGAGCGCGATCTTGCAGCTTGACAGAATGTGCTGGAGGCTTGCGTTAGGGGTATTGCAGAGTGTACAGCATTCCTCACTCCCGAACCACTGGTGAATGTTCCGAGGACAGGGAAGCGTGTCGTAGGTTGAGCGGATGAGGAAACTGAGCCTTGCCTGCGGGATCTTCCACAGGTCTGACCAGGTGATGTTTCTGTTGGCAACTCCCTCCCAGGTTGTCCATCTTCCTTGTCGGCCCTGTAAAAATACACCGTAGTTGATCAGCTGGTGTGGGACTGATCCGTACGCATTAGCAAGATCGAGCCTTTATAATGAACTACTTCACCACATCTGTGCATCAAAAGCATTTTGTGATAAGAGCTATTCAACTGATTGACGCTTTCTACTCAGCTTGTCCCAAATAGCTCGCTAGACTACAAGAGAAAACATTTCCATAACTAGTTGGTCTTTCTTTAGCACAATGTTTCATGCTGCAAATGGCTGTAATAACAATACAAAAAAGTATTTATCAGAATGAAACAAATATTTGAAAATGGGCCTCATGATTAAAGGAATTTCCCCAGACAAACCTTTCCTCTTGTCTAGCCTCCTCGTGTTAATACATTAACCCAGAGAAGTTAGCCCAGTCAGACAGAGAGAAAAAGAAAAAAAGGAAATGAGCTCATCAGCAAGCTGACGCAACCCTCCTGTAAAGATAACTACAGGAGAATAAAGCAGACGTGCTGTCATTCCCTCAAATCCACATGGGCCCATTAACCTTCCATATTAGGACATGTGTGTGTAGAAGCGCCCAAGCCGCCAGATGTTGCTTTCCTGTCCGTTGTTTTTTTCCTTCCCACAGCTTCCCTGAGACAGTCACCATCATGTGATTCCTGTGAAGGTTAAATTCTTGAGCCGCTATCTCACTATGGACTCTGGCCTCTATAGAAAATGAAAGAATAACACTGCAGTACAGTGTCGCTAAAGTTAAATTGAGTTGCAGCATTCCATTCCATTCCATTCCAGTCCTATAGTTAGTCCGGTGTGCAAAGACCTTTAAGGACCTTGAGCTCTAATAATCTCTTGTGGGTGCCATATGCCATTTGCGCTATCCATGGTGAAACACCAAAACACACATATCATTGAAATGCCTGTAACATGTAGGCCTACGGACGTATTGATTACCTGAATGATTATCTCTAACCTTTATTTATACAGGTAAATCCCATTGAGACCAAAGACTCTTTTGCAAGGGAGACCTGTTTTCCTTTCCCACGTTACCATTCACACACACATTCGTACACAATTATGGGAGACTTACATCATTTTTATAATATTGTTTGTGTGATATAACCATTTCAGTTGCGTTGGTTTTTAATTTGCAGTTGCTTGTTAAGTTATGTATGACAGTTAACAATGTTGGTGTATTATAATTCGGTAACACTTTACAATAAGGTACACAAAATTGTAGTAGCTACTACATACCTACTACATAGGTTTTTTTTTTTGTGCTACCTATGTGTTAGGTAGCACAAAAAAAAAAACCCCTATGTGTTAGGTAGCACATAGGGGTTTTTTTTTTGTGCTACCTATGTGTTAGGTAGCACAAAAAAAAAAACCTTATGTGTTACCTACTACATAGTTTTTTTTTTGCGCTACCTATGTGTTAGGTAGCACAAAAAAAAAAAACCCTATGTGTTACCTACTACATAGTTTTTTTTTTTTTGCGCTACCTATGTGTTAGGTAGCACAACAAAAAAAAAACCCTATGTGTTAGGTAGCACATAGGGGTTTTTTTTTTGTGCTACCTATGTGTTAGGTAGCACAAAAAAAAAAAACCCTATGTGTTACCTACTACATCATTTTTTTTTTTTTTGCGCTACCTATGTGTTAGGTAGCACAAAAAAAAAACCCTATGTGTTAGGTAGCACATAGGGTTTTTTTTTTGTGCTACCTATGTGTTAGTTAGCACAAAAAAAAAAAACCCTATGTGTTACCTACTACATAGTTTTTTTTTTTTTGCGCTACCTATGTGTTAGGTAGCACAAAAAAAAAACCCTATGTGTTAGGTAGCACATAGGGGTTTTTTTTTTGTGCTACCTATGTGTTAGTTAGCACAAAAAAAAACCCCTATGTGTTACCTACTACATAGTTTTTTTTTTTTTGCGCTACCTATGTGTTAGGTAGCACAAAAAAAAAAAACCCTATGTGTTACCTACTACATAGTTTTTTTTTTTTGCGCTACCTATGTGTTAGGTAGCACAAAAAAAAAAACCCTATGTGTTAGGTAGCACATAGGGTTTTTTTTTTTGTGCTACCTATGTGTTAGGTAGCACAAAAAAAAAAAACCCTATGTGTTACCTACTACATAGTTTTTTTTTTTTTGCGCTACCTATGTGTTAGGTAGCACAAAAAAAAACCTTATGTGTTAGGTAGCACATAGGGTTTTTTTTTTTGTGCTACCTATGTGTTAGTTAGCACAAAAAAAAAAAACCTTATGTGTTACCTACTACATAGTTTTTTTTTTTTTGCGCTACCTATGTGTTAGGTAGCACAAAAAAAAAACCCTATGTGTTAGGTAGCACATAGGGTTTTTTTTTTTGTGCTACCTATGTGTTAGTTAGCACAAAAAAAAACCCCTATGTGTTACCTACTACATAGTTTTTTTTTTTTGCGCTACCTATGTGTTAGGTAGCACAAAAAAAAAAACCCTGTGTTACCTACTACATAGTTTTTTTTTTTTGCGCTACCTATGTGTTAGGTAGCACAAAAAAAAAAAACCCTATGTGTTAGGTAGCACATAGGGTTTTTTTTTTGTGCTACCTATGTGTTAGTTAGCACAAAAAAAAAAAACCCTATGTGTTACCTACTACATAGTTTTTTTTTTGCGCTACCTATGTGTTAGGTAGCACAAAAAAAAAACCCCTATGTGTTAGGTAGCACATAGGGTTTTTTTTTTGTGCTACCTATGTGCTACCTAACACATAGGTAGCGCAAAAAAAAAAAACTATGTAGTAGGTAACACATAGGGGTTTTTTTTTTTTGTGCTAACTAACACATAGGTAGCACAAAAAAAAAACCCTATGTGCTACCTAACACATAGGGTTTTTTTTGTGCTACCTAACACATAGGTAGCGCAAAAAAAAAAAACTATGTAGTAGGTAACACATAGGGTTTTTTTTTTGTGCTAACTAACACATAGGTAGCACAAAAAAAAACCCCTATGTGCTACCTAACACATAGGGTTTTTTTTTTTTGTGCTACCTAACACATAGGTAGCGCAAAAAAAAAAAAACTATGTAGTAGGTAACACATAGGGTTTTTTTTTTTTGTGCTACCTAACACATAGGTAGCGCAAAAAAAAACTATGTAGTAGGTAACACATAGGGTTTTTTTTTTTGTGCTAACTAACACATAGGTAGCACAAAAAAAAAAAACCCTATGTGCTACCTAACACATAGGGTTTTTTTTTTGTGCTACCTAACACATAGGTAGTGTGGTGGAAACAATGTGTTGTCATCGTGGCCGAGGGGCCCATTGTTCCACTACATTTGATATTACTAGAGAGAGAGGAGTCATCTCAACAGGCTTCAGATAGACACGGAGAAGTAGGAGATCGGTCTAAAGGGTACTTTATTCAAAGGTTGACATAACAGGATATCAGCTTAGTAGACAACTTCTACTATAGACACAAAGGTACTTATTCATTTCAAGATCAGATCTTTATCCTACCCTGCCCTACTCTTGACAATTGGGGGTACCGAGTTCCCATAAGCAGCTTTCTTTCCCCGGGCGTAAAAGCCGCCCCCCGCGGGCGCAAAGGCAAAGGCCCCGATCTAGTGAAGGCGGTTGGTTTAAATACACTATCTGTCTGGGTGTGTGTGTGTGTCTGTGTATCTGTGTGTGTGTGTGTGTATGTGTGTGTGTGTGTGTGTGTGTGTGTCTGTGTACGTGTGCATGTGTGTGTGTGTGTCTGTGTGAGTGTGTGTGTGTGTGTGTCTGTGTGTGCATGTGTGTGAGTGAGAGTGTGTGCATGTGTGTGAGTGAGTGAGTGTCTGTGTGAGTGTGTGTGTGTGCGTGCGTGTGTGTGTGTGTGTGTATGTGAGTGTGTGTGTGTGGGGGTGTGTGGGTGTTCGTGTGTGTGTGTGTGTGTGGCTGAGAGTGTAACATTTCTTAATGTCAAATGGCCTATTCGTAGGACAGATATTTCAACATGGGACCGGTGTCTGCTTACTACTCTGCTTGCAACTTTGTGAGCTGTGTCGCAGTTTGTGTGCTGTGTGTGTCAACAGTTGTTGTTGCAGTTTGTAAGGTCACTGTATGACCTGTGACTTTCTTGCCCTAAACTCTCATCAACTCAAAGTTCTGTGTTGACTTCTTTTAATATAAGATAACATAAATATGTTGGAATCCCACAGTAGCGCAAAAAAAAAAAAACTATGTAGTAGGTAACACATAGGGTTTTTTTTTTTGTGCTACCTAACACATAGGTAGCACAAAAAAAAAAAACCCTATGTGCTACCTAACACATAGGGTTTTTTTTTTGTGCTACCTAACACATAGGTAGCGCAAAAAAAAAAAACTATGTAGTAGGTAACACATAGGGGTTTTTTTTTTGTGCTACCTAACACATAGGTAGCACAAAAAAAAAAAACCCTATGTGCTACCTAACACATAGGGTTTTTTTTTTGTGCTACCTAACACATAGGTAGCGCAAAAAAAAAAACTATGTAGTAGGTAACACATAAGGTTTTTTTTTTGTGCTACCTAACACATAGGTAGCACAAAAAAAAAACCCCTATGTGCTACCTAACACATAGGTAGCACAAAAAAAAAAAACCTATGTAGTAGGTATGTAGTAGCTACTACAATTTTGTGTACCTTATTGTAAAGTGTTACCTATAATTCAACTCCAACTTCGTTGCTATATATGTAACCATTTATTTTTATCAAAATTATTGATTGCATTTTTCGTTAATAGTTAAATGGAAGGAATCCGTTTCTTAACCAATAACATTGATTGATAACAATAACATGATAACAGCAATAACATAGAACTGTATTGTTTCTATGATGTAGGCCTAATATGTTGGTGTTATTTGGAGCAACCGTGCAAATTAATTAAGTTCCCAGATCAATACAGTTCTCTTTTTAATTGAACTGCCTGTATGTCCCTTGATTAAAAAAAGTAAATAAGGTATAACAGTGTGTACGTTGGTTACCACATATCATGACATGGTGTAAGTGGCTGCTTGTGTAAGAAAAAGGATTTGAACAAAAAGTGTTACAATAAAAAAGCTTTTATTCATTTAACACACAAAAAAAATATCCCCAACCTCCAACTTTTTTTTTACTTTTGGGGGACAGCTACAAAGGCCATGGAGAGGAGAGAGCAAGTCAGTTTGGCTGAGGCGGAAGAGTGGAAAGGGGGGAAATTAAAGTCAAAGAAGAAGTAGGGAAAGGAATGAGAGGAAGAACAGGGAAATTAATGAACAGTGTGATAAACACAAATGATTACCAATCGTTTTAATTACTGATTTATCAAATGTGCAAAAAAGAGAATCACCGAATAAAGATTAAAGACCTGGATTATATTTTATTTACAGATGTAAACTCAGTTGAAATTACAATTCAGAGTGGGTGAAGGCTGAACGAAAACATCAGAAATCAGAAACAGAAAAATATATTATGCCTTTACCTGCCACTAGGCCCTGGGGCTGAGAGGTTTCGTAGGCCCCCCCGGGCGGCGGTCTTACAATACAGATGCGTTAAAGCCATGTTTGTCAACACCACAATATCTCTATTGATGAAATACAAAATCACTTAAGGTAACATGTACATAAACCCCCTCCTGGTCTAATGACTTTTAATGACCAAACACACATGGTTGGTTACAGTGTTTTTCCAAGTTATTGTGGAGACAGCGGTGGGGACCCAGGACATTCTAGGGGTGTCCGGGGGCATGCCCCCCCGTAAGAAAAATTTGAAACTTTTAAAGTAAAATGCATCAATCTGGTGCACTTTGAGAAGAAAACTAAGTCTAAATCAACTGTGTCCTATGTGAGCTATTTTCTGGAATCATTTGGAGACAGAAATTCCAAAAAGCAGAAACAAAAATAAACAGGTTTAAAAAATCCAGTCAGTCAGCATTCAATTTTTTTTTAAATAATCCCTTATCCCAAAGCTACTTCTGTCTTTGAATTCTTCGTTTTGTTTTTAATGGCTCAACTCAATATAGGCCATTGATCTGCGTTGCCCCGAACAATGTTATTTAAACAAAAATAACAAATTTACTTGTGAATGATAGCCCCCTTGATCTTCATAGGCCAAAAATAATGTGATTTTTTTTCCTTTTTTCTTTAATGCTTCCTTTTTCTTTAAAGGCCCCTGATCTCCGTACACCCCCCTACGAAGATTAGGGGCCTATCATGAGCCAGTCAATAATCTATTGTTTTAAATGACAATGTTCGGGGCCTTCTTAGATCAGGGGCCTATATTGAGACAGTAAAAAAAAATATATATATATATATTTTTTTTTTGAGAGGCCCCTGATCTTCGTAGGCCCTGGGGCTTCAGCCCAGGTAAACCCGTGCATAAAGGCGGCCCTGGATGGGGGTGTTAGTGACTTATAGCAACTGTGCTCGCAAAGACTAAAACCTTTAGCTTACAATGCTACAGAACCAGAATGAGGATTCTACATCCGCTACCAGTCCGCATACGCTTGCTGCCCCCTCTTACTTGATAGGTCGATGGCGCCGCTACGTCATACGGTAGGGCGTGCCAGGCTCTCATGAAAGCAGTATGGCCGCTTCCTTGTTGCTTCTCTGCGCCAATGAGCAGCTTTCATAGGAATGAATGGGCGCCATGTTTCAATACAGTGTCCATTTCTTTATATGTCCATGCTGCCATCAGGGCGCAGATACAAGCTGCCACTTTGCAGAATGAATCGGTTGAAAAAATCATTTAGGCCTGCTGCAATCAGTCTGGTCAATGACCACATACAATTGTGATCTGTTTTTTGTTATACGTTGTCTTATCTGGGGGGTATTTCAAGAAGCGGGTTCAGAGCAACTCAGAGTAATTTACTGCGGCAACATACGCCGTGACTCTAACCTGCTGTGGTCAGACCTACTCTGAGTTTTTTTTTTCACTTAACGCTGCAGCTCGGACTGAAGAAAGAAGCTATATCCCATTCCAGAGACCGTGTTCTATGAAGGCTATAGCTTGTGAAGGCCGATTCGAAGGCCGAACGAGCGTTGTTAAACGGGACGGTCTCCGCAGGTCTCCGTTTACGAGCATTTCCGGTTTGCGTGACAAGCCGTTACCTTGCGTGACGACTCGCCGCTCCTGTGCTGCCTAGCAGCCCTGATTGCTGCCAACGGAAACAGCCTTGTCAACGGAGGAAAAAAGAAAAAAAAGTTGCCTACCAGACGAAAACAAAAAAAAGTACAAGAAATAAAAGAAAAGACAAGAAAAAAAGAAAGGAAGATAAAGTTAAGAAGATGGAGCTGTTTTGTTATTTTTATTTTATGCCATCTCTGAAAAAACCGCAATGAATCTTGGGATATCTTGGGCCGCGAAGGATACATCTTTTGGACCCTTCAAAATCATGAAACGAAGGCTGCATTTCTCGGCCGCATATGAAGGAGCCTTCAAAATGGAACAAGCCTTTGCGCGCCGCTATGACGCAATCGGTCTTCAAATGCAGCCTTCCTAGGCTGCGACCCCTGAATTGGATTCACCCAGTGTCACTTTCACAACACATCCCTGCACAGTTTAAAGCAAAATCACTCCATAGAAATCTCAATCCGGATGTTTTTATCATTTCCTGATGATTTTTCGTTTGATCGATCATTTATCTGATCAGTAGTAGCCTAGTTGCGTGTTGTTCATATAGGCAGCCACCGCGGAGACAGTACCAGGTTAAGATGTTTGAATTTGTAGGAATAAGCTGGGGGTTAGGGCCGTGATCTGGGGGGAAGCTTGCTGGTATGGGGCTCCAGGAGGAGAGCAGTAGGGAAAGTCCAGGGAGCTGACAGGCAGGGGAGTCCGGGGGGAGTGCTGGCTGGCGAGGGCTGGAGCTGGTGGTTGGAGTCAGACCGGGAGAGCTGTGGCAGAGAGAACAGGAGTTAGCAATGACAAAATGCAGATGGAACTGAAACCAGGTAAGTGGCAGGAAAGTAACTGACTGAGCGAGCAAAGTCTACAATCTGGCAGTGTCTGGATGGTTGGGCCAGGTTTATGTAGAGCAGTTGATTGGTGATAGATGGTAGCTGTGGATGCTGGTGCCTGACTCCAACACACCTGACTCCAACCCTGCAATTAAACCAGACACAGACAGGGGCAAAGGGGAAAAAACAACACTAGGGCCAAAGGCCCAGGCAGGATCATAACACTGTGCCACTGAACAAATTTCTGGAGGGAGGCTTTTGACGTGTCTGGTAATACATTTTCAATGACATGCGAGTGGAGAGAGACGCACTACCGTTCTACAGACGTGGCGACAAGTGGCCGCACTAAACTGTTGTTACGTCTGTAACGCAGTTATTGACATGCGAGTGGAGAGAGAGTCTGCAGTTCTACAGACGGAGCGACAAGCGGCCGCACTACAACTAAACTGTCACGTCTGTGCTCCTCTCTCTCACACACACACACGCTCTGGCAGCCTGGCACAGCTGAACAGTGTTTTACTTTTCTCTCCTCAATGAGATGGTGATATTCACCATTCTTCTGTATTCAAGTCAAGATTGTATGATGAACATAAAGCAGCCTGTTTCTTTTGCTGCTTTCTCTTGTAGCGACATGAATCTAATGAGATGAAACAGCTGGAGCATGGCTGTTTGCCCCGTTCCTTCCACCAAACACTAAAGGGAAACCTAGACCTAATCCACAAAGTAGACATTTAAACCAAACCAAACTGAATAACTAATCCACTTATTAACAAATGTTAACAATATGAGTAGATATTTAACAGCAGCGACACAGGGTTGTAAACAAAAGTTGTTTCCATGGTTACCGCACGGCGTTTCCTCGCGGAGCCTCCTATCTCCGCCGGTCCGTGTCGGGTGCACCTGTAGACAGAACGTCTCCTCCCGTCTGAAAACGCCTTTAGATGACTTAACTTTTAATGCCCTTAGTTCATTCTAGAGTTAGCATCCAGTCTGCCCTGGGCTTATGAGGCTATAACGTGCCCAATAAACCACTCGGCCGAGTACGTGGGTACAAAATGAAGTATTAAAAAGGCACTTCCGGTTTAACTGGAATTCCCGGGATCTCCCGGGAGGAGGCTCTTTTTTCCCGGAATTTGAAAAGGGTCAATTCCGGGAATTTTCAGCAACCCTACCCCAAAGTCACAGACGAGCCTCGTTAAATAGCCTTATATGAATATAGAAATAATACAATAAATTAAACTGTGATCACTTGAGGACAAGGGATCTGGTAATAGCCTAAATCAATCAGGCTCTACAATGGAAACTGTTACCTAATGTGTGGATAAGTGGGAGGATCAAGCATTTGTTTATCCTGTTTCCATGGTGAATCATGTTATCAGCGATCCATTGACGATGGCTTTTACGCCTGCACTCAACCCAGAGTGAACACGCTCAGAGTTGATTGACCCAACGCTGATCAGCTGTTCTAATAATAATAATAATAATACATTTTATTTATATAGCGCTCTTCTCTCACTCAGAGCGCTTTACAAAAACAAAACAATAAACAAACAAAAATGTCATGTAGAGTTGGGTTGGTGGGTGAACTAGGGGTAGGCAGAGGAGAAGAGATGGGTCTTGAGTTTGGACTGGAAGATGGTGAGGGACTCAGAGTCACGGATATGTTGGGGGAGGCTGTTCCAGAGCCTGGGAGCTGCCCTGGAGAAAGCTCTGTCACCAAAGCTGCAGAGTTTAGATGTGTGGGTGGAGAGGAGACTGGCTGAGGAGGATCTGAGGGCCCGAGGGGGTTGATAGGGGGAGAGAAGGTCAGTGAGATATGGGGGGGCCAGATGGTTGAGGGCTTTGTAGGTGAGGACCAGGAGTTTGTAATTGATCCGGAAAGAAATGGGGAGCCAGTGGAGCTTTTTGAGGACTGGGGTGATGTGGTTCCACGAGTTGCTGTGAGTGAGGAGACGGGCAGCTGCATTCTGGACACGTTGGAGTCTGTTGATGGAGGTGGTGCTGATGCCGGCGAGGAGTGAATTACAATAGTCAAGGCGGGAGGAGATGAAGGCATGGATGAGTCTTTCAGCAGCATGGGGTGTGAGGGAGGATCTAATCTTTGCAATATTACGGAGGTGATAGAAGGAGGTTTTGACAGTGTGACGGATGTGGGGTTCAAGGGAGAGGGTGGGATCAAAAATTACGCCAAGATTGCGGGCCTGGGGGGAGGGGGAGACCATGGTGCCATCAATAGTGAGTGTGGGGGGGGGGTTGTAAATTTGCTGAGGGTGGATTTGGAGCCAATTAGGAGGAGTTCAGTTTTGTTGCTGTTGAGTTTGAGGAAGTTATTTTTCATCCAGAGTGTAAGGGAAGACAGGCAGGATTCAATGTGGGAGATGGGGGGGTTGTGGGGGGATTTGGTACTGAGGTAAATTTGGGTGTCATCAGCATAGCAGTGGAAGTCCATTGAGAAATGGCGAAGTAACTGACCAAGGGGGAGGAGGTAAATGATGAAGAGGAGGGGGCCGAGTACAGAACCTTGGGGAACACCTTGTGTGACGGTGACTGTAGCAGATGTGTGGTTATGGAGGGAGATGAAGTTAGATCTGTCAGAAAGATAAGAATGAAGCCAGCTGAGTGCAGTACCTTCGATACCGAGGTTGCTGAGTCTGGTGAGCAGGATGGTGTGGTTAACAGTATCGAAGGCTGCACTCAGGTCAAGGAGGATGAGGAAGTTGAGGGAACCAGCATCGGCAGAGGTGAGGAGGTCATTGAAGACTTTAAGGAGAGCGGTTTCTGTGCTGTGGAGAGGACGGAAGCCAGATTGGAGGGATTCAAAAAGGTTATTGGCGTGGAGATGGGATTGGAGTTGTTTGGTGACTATGCGTTCAAGGGTTTTGGAGAGGAAGGGGAGGTTGGAGATTGGGCGGTAGTTACAGAGGGAGGCGGGGTCGAGACCAGGTTTCTTGAGGGTGGGGGTGACAGCAGCAGATTTGAAAGCAGAGGGGACAATTCCATGGGACAGTGAGGAGTTAAAGAGGTTAGTGAGGTAGGGGCAGAGAACGGGGAGGCAGGACTTGAGCAGGGGAGTGGGGAGGGGGTCAAGGGAGCAGGTAGTAGGTTTGGAGGAGCTTATAAGTTTGGAGAGTGCAAGAGGGGTAACCAAGTCAAAGTGGGAGAGACGGCAATGGGGAGGAGGGGTTGGGAGGTCCAGAGAAATAGGTAGGGGAGGGGCCATTGAATGTGCAGGGGGTTCATGTACAGGGAAAAGTGAATGGTTGATGGTGGTGATTTTGTCAGCGAAAAACTGGAGGAATGAGTTACAGAGATCTGGGGAGGAGGTGGAGAGGGTGCTGGTCCGGGGTTTGAGGAGGTTGCTCACTGTGGAGAAGAGGGTTCTGGGGTTTTGGCAGGGGTCAGAGAAGATGGCAGAGAGGTAGGCAGACTTGGCAGCGGTGAGGGCGTCTTTGTAGGCAGTGAGGTGGAGTTTGTAGGCTTGGTGGTGGACTGTGAGTGAAGTTTTTTTGGAGAGTCGTTCAAGTTGGCGGCCAGTCTGTTTCAATTTGCGGAGTGCAGGTGTGAACCAGGGGGAAGAAGTATTAAAGGAGACAGTTTTGGTTTTTAGGGGGGCCAGGGTGTTGAGGGAGGAAGACAGGATATAATTAAGGTGGTTTGTAAGCTCATCAGGTGAGCTGAGGGTTGAGTCCAGGGGGAGGGTGGAGGAGAGCAGGTCACAGAGATGGTGGGGATCAATGGATTTGAGGTTACGGAAGGTGATTTCTCTGAGGGGGCGGGGGCAGGGGGTGGGGGAGAGGATGGTGAACAGTATAAGTTTGTGATCAGAGAGGGGAAAGGGGCATGGGTGAAGGCTGAGTATAGGGAGATTGATGGAGCAGACAAGGTCGAGGATGTGTCCTTTGTCATGGGTTGGGAAGGTGACATGTTGGGTGAGATCGAAATTGTCCAGTACAATGGTGAGTTCAGATGAGAGCTTGGAGGTGGGGGAGTCCATGTGGATATTAATGTCACCGAGTAACAGCAAGCGTGGAGAGAGGGTTAATGCTAATGTGATGAGTTCGGTGAAGTCAGAAAGGAAGGAGGGATTAGGTTTGGGTGGCCTGTAGATGAGGATAACTGTCGTGGAGGAGGGGGCTTTAAAAGCAATGAATTCAAATGATGATACTGAGGGGAGGGTGAGTTCTCTGATCAAATAATTATGTTTGTGGATGACGGCGAGGCCACCGCCACGGCGGCAAGGGCGGGGTTTGGCGATGTAGCTGAAACCAGGGGGAGATGCTTGGTTGAGGGAGAAAAAGTCATTGGGTTGTTGCCAGGTTTCAGTAAGTAATAGGAGGTCCAGATTATTGTCGAGGATGAGTTCATGTATGGCGGGGGCTTTATTGTTGAGTGAGCGGGTGTTGAGGAGGGCAAAGTTGGCACAGCCAGAGGGTGATGGGATAGGGGCAGGCTGGAGAGGTCTGAGGTTAGCCAGGTTAGCTGTGCAGAGGGGCGGAGGGGAGGGGGGGAAACTGGGTGGAGGGGTGGTGGTGGTTGAGTATATAAATGATTGGCCATTTGGTGAAGTGATGTGTGGGTGAGGGGAAAGGACAGCAGTGAAATCCAGTCCATGTTTTCTCTCCTGCCTGGTGAGCTGCTGCCTGACAGAAGCGATGAATGGTCCAATAGCGGCCGCGGGTGAGTCCTGATGACGTGGCAGAGGTGCGACGGAGCTTGCAGGTAACCGGACGAATGGGATGGAGTTTCCGTGCTGGGTCAAAACAAACCCACGGCGGGAGCCTCTGTGGATGTAGCGGCGGCGGCGTAGGAGTCCAAGTTGTTGAATGACTGAGATGGATGATGGGATGAGGTGGTGGTTGAAAAGTCCAAACAGCTGTGCAGGTGAATAGGTGATCATGATGAACCAGGGGAAGAGTCTGACTGAGGGGAGACCATGCGGAGTGAGGAGGATGGATGCGACCAGATGTAGCCGACGGAGCAGCGATCATTAGCCGCCACTCGGTAGCTGAGCGAGGGCGACCCGCTTGCAGTACACAACACAGTGCGATCAGAGAGACCAGGAGGCGGCTGAAGCGGGTGGGACCAACGATGATGGTCAGCAGGCACCCGGAGATTATCCGACTGCCCAGTGTTGGAGGACAGCGGCAGCAGGTGTAGTGGCGTGTGTCGTGTGTGGCGTGTGTGGCTATATGAGCAGTGGCGAGAAGCAGCGAACAATCAGCAGCAGCAACAGCGGCGGCCTCTGCCTACGGTTGGTATGTCCCCTTCAGTTGTCAACACACGAATGGTGTTATGAGATAAAAGTCCCCGTTCAATCATGAAGTAAGCTAGCATCCAATGAATCGTTGTTCCCACACAAGTAGTAATGCCAGCGGATTGAAAAAATATTCCAAGTGAAGCTAATCACACTGTCCGATTAGTTCATGGAAAATAAAATAAATAAAATTAAGTTATTGAAAGTTAAAAAGTTTCAAACAGTTCAAAGTTACCGGCGAGCAGCGGCAGCAAGTTGCCAGCGTTCACTCGTTGCCGTTGTCGTTCTGAAACCGATAACCCAGAGTTGACCATCTCTGAGTTGACCAACTCAGAGCGCAGGATTAAACTCAGAGTTTGTAAACCCTGCTACCTGAAACAGGCCTCAGGGAAACACATGGGAAAAACAACAGAGGAAGGAATGAAAAGGACTTTAATGACAAGACAGGGAGACGCATATGCACAGGTCCTTAAAATAGGACATCACCTACTGTCACCACTGGTGTTTACTTAGCCAACACCCTCTGTGTTCACAGACCAAACACTAAACAGACAGGGCTTAATTCCTGTATTTCCACAAAAACCAGCAGCTTCTGAAATGCATATGTCCTGTATATAAAGTCCAAACACTAGTGATGGGTCGGGCAACACCGATGCGTCGGCGCATGTGTCGAGCTCATAGAGCGAAGCCCCGTGTCGGTGCGCGTATCGCTTTAAGAAAGTCACGTGACGATACAGTTGCAGTATCGTTTGTCGATGCGGCTCGCCGGGCGCGCCAAACTGTGTTTAAAAGGAAGCGCATCTGTGAACGGGATGCTTCTGTGCCAAAACAATCACGCATCATTTCAAACGAAAACCTTGTCTGCAAGCCATAATGGAGCCAGAGAGAAAAATAAAAGTTTCCGCCGTGCGATCTTATATCCGCAAATAAGGTATTTGTTTTTATTTCCTTGTAATTTCATATGGTTCTTCCCAGTTCCCACTTGATCTATCAGAACTCAACACCCCAACTTTCACTACAATATCAAAGATATTCAAACTTTGATTAAGATATGAAATAATACAATATAAAATACAATAAGTTAAATTATATTATTGTATAGCCTATCATGGTCATTAAATCAGTTGAGTCTGTCGTTGGGTTGCCGGTAATGATTTTAAAGATCCAGCAGATGTCAGTATGGAGCAGCACAGTGACACAGTACCGACACAGTATCAATACAGTTTGGTAATGTGTCGAAACGCTTCACGAGGCCTCATCGACCCATCACTACCAAACACACAGAAGCATATACACTACTTTAACATCCTGAGGAAATGACTAGGGTTGCTGAAATTTCCCGAAATGGCCCCTTTTCAAATCCCGGGATTTCAGAGCTCCTCACGGGATTTCCCGGGATTTCCCGTTGAAACCATTATTGCCCTTTAATACTACTTTAATGGGACTAAATCAATGCAAATAGATAAATAAATGCAGCAGAACAATGCTATATTACATCACGTTTTATTTCTACTTAAATAACATGAAGAAAAGCCATTCAAATTAGGCAAAATATTTTCCAGAAGATGCCTATTGAAAACGGTGTTTTTATGAAGAAAATACGAAAAAAATTTCACAGAGGTTCAATATCAAAACATGGCCAAAAAACGGTGTTTGGCGAACAAATGTATTTCAAACAATCTATTTTTATTTCTATGAACGAAATCAGTTTTAATTGAATATTTTCCAAAGGATAGGCAAATAACAAAAAATGCACTACCGATTGCTCTTAACGTGAGAAATAAGACATGACAGAACTAACAGCCTATTCAAACTGACACGCTAAGCAAGATTACTTTCCAGCTTTCCTTTCTTTTACTTTCATGAAGTGTGACTTCAAGAAACACTGCTCAGCCTGTTTCTGAGCTTTGTCACGAACTGACCGCACACCGAGAACGCTCTTTCTTCCACGGACGTCGGCTGTATGGTGGAAAGTGCAGAGTAGAGCTGCTGCAGGTGTTTGGGTCGCTCTTTGGTTGCCTCGAAGAGCGCAAACTCGTTTGAAATTATTTTGTGCAGGTCATTCCCATACCTCTGGTCTGGCTCGGGACATTGCATGCAGTCATTAGCCTCGTTCGACTTGGAGCCGTCTTGCTCAGACCTGCGCAACTATGAAGCCCGTCTTGCTGAGCGCACAACAAAAATGCTGTGCGCTCAGCAAGCCGAGCGTCATAATTGCGCAGGTCTGAGCAAGACGGCGACATCTCTAACGAGGCTAATGACTGCCTGCTGCAGATGTGCAGTAAGGCTCTGGGTCATCGTCTGCTCGCTTGGCTCTGGCTGATACGCATATTCTTGGGTATCATCAGACTCTTCCTCGGACACAGCACTTTCAGTATTGTAGAGGCGCTGGTATTTCGTATGCCTGCCTGTCTAAATAATATTTAAAAATATATCCCCCCTCAAAAAAAACTAAAAAAAAAAAAAAAACGGGAGGACGGGTCCCGCGGCCAATTTCCGGTACTCCCGGACTGACTCATTTCACGGGAATCCCGAAATCCCGGGACCCGTCCAGCAACCCTAGAAATGACCCCTCCCTGAGATGCTTTACTATAACAAGGCATCAAAGCCTTGGCTGCAGCCCAAAGAAATGGGATGTGTACATGAGATTAAGTAGCTTTTTCAGTGGCAAAGAAGCCCTTGTAAACCTCTCTGTGGCTATAAACTCACAATTTATGTCGTAATTTGTAATTACCATGTTAACAAAGTTCAGTTCAGAGATAATGGCTGTTCAAGATGGTTGTATGGGAGAAAAACAACTGACACCCACTCAACTGCCACTTCACCATTATGCCCTCAGGACGCAGGTACAGGTCCCTGTTGTGCAGGAGGGCTCGCTATGGCAAAAGCCTGGTACCTGCAGCCATAGCAGCCCTCAACAAAAGGCCAAGATAAAACACCCCAGTCCCACTCTGTTTATATATTCTGTATGCGTGTTATTTGTTTCTGTCTATTGTCTGTCGGCGTGCGGCCCATAAATGTACCTGTGACATGAAGAAGAATTTCCCCTTGGGGACAATAAAGTCTAAAGTAAAGTAAAGTAAAGTAAAGTAAAAATACGCAAACAGACAAGGTTTAGTCAAATAAACACCTAAATGTATATTTTGGACCTTTTATTAAAGAAGAAGTGTTATGGAACTAAAACGTTAAAAAAATCTAAATTGACCAGTGTCTTTGTCTGAAATGTCTGTCCTTAAGACATTTACTCAGAATTATTTTAGACAAATGTAGACAAATAATAGGAACACCTGACTATGAGGCCAGCAGCTTATATGAAACCATAGTTTCCTGAAAAAGTCATTTGGGAATGGGATAAGGATTAACGTCACTTTCCCTGGAGGAGCTAGCCTGGAAATCCAGACCCACATCTAGAACGATATAGGGTCTGGCCACAATCGATATACCTTCCCAACTTAAGGGGCGGCACCTACACGTGCATTTCAAATACTACTGCACGCAATTGGATAGTACTACGACCAATCAGAGCAATGAACAAGGTGAAGTATTAAGCCCCATTTGTTTAGCGAACAGCGGGGTTAACTGGTAAAGTAAACTTCTGTCGAACGAAGCTGCGCACCATGGGTGATCAGGCCTTTTCTGCTGCTGCCTAAAGACTGTGGAACGACCTCCCTGACCACCTGAGGGCCCCACAGACTACAGCTGTTTTTAAACGAACCATTAAAACGCATCTTTTTAAAAGAGCATTTAGGGGCGCCTTTAGCTCAGTTGGGCGTCCCCCCCATGGGCCTCGGCCAGCAGCGGACCCGGGTTCGATTCCAGCCCGCGGTCGTTCTCTGCATGTCACTCCCCTCTCTGCCCCATTTCAACTCTGTCTCTACACTGTCAATAAAGCATAAAAATGCCCAAAAAATATCTTTAAAAGAGCATTTAGCTAAAATGTCTTTGAGGTTCCCCTTTTAATTGTTTTAAATGCTTTTATTCTCATTGATTTGTTTTTCTTAATTTATTTTACTTCTCTGTAGCACTTTGGGATTCTTGTAATATAAAGTGCTTTACAAATAAAATGTATTATTATTATTATTATTCATACTCTTGGGACAGTGAACAACTATACAAATTTTTGTCCCTGTCCATCCAATAGTTGCTGAAATATTTCTGTTTGGATCAATTGGTGGAAAAACTAAAAAGCCTACACAACAATCTAATCTACCAATGTGCCTAAAAGGTTATATAAGTGACGGTTTCCGTAACTATTATGTCAAGGTAAAAAGTCACAGCATTCTAATTATATCACTGCTTGTAATGGTGCCAACGACAGATTATTACGTCATTTTTCTGCAATGAGACTCTGAGATAGAAAACTGGAATGCTGCCTATTGTTGACAAGCGTACTGTAGCTAACCGTGGATTGTCATTTACACATCAGTAAATGAGAATAAAAGTTGATTTGCAGCTGTTTAGAAAAAGGGAACTGATCATAAAACATTTCTACCGCAAATGGATAATGTAATTTCACATCCTACTGTTTGCTCTGCCTCCAACAATAGCAGCTTCACATTCTTGTTGGAGACGCTGTATGAGAACCAGAAGCTCACCAAAGTATGTGCAACAGTTCAAAGAAACTATGTATTTTATTCCCAACTGTTTTTATAACCTCCCAGTTAGGCTCAGGTATTCACTCTTTTTACTATGAATTTGAAGCTTATCTCATCAACACACTTTTACTTTTCTCTTTTCCATGGTATTGCTCCCTTTTTGTTCAAAGTTAACTCTGTTATATTTGTTCCTTGAAATCCCCAAATTTCCAGCCGCAAAACTGGGAGCTGTGTCACTGTGCCACTTTCCTTTAGTGTGCCTCTTGCCCTGGGCAGAGATTGTCTTTGTTTCCCCCACAATGAGTTCTAATAACCTCCTGAGAGTGTTGAAAACTTGGTTTCTGTCAAGACATTTGAATGAATGTGTGCCAGTTAGTTTTCTGAACGACTGGGTGTGTCTGTCATAAGCCCCTTTTACACAGCCAGTGAAAGCCGGGAATATGCCGGCCTTTCGGCCCTCCGCCCTGCTGTATAAATGCGACAGTTGCGGAACGAGGGAAGAAAGGTGCGAGAGATTGTTCCGGGAATTTTACTACCTCGGGGGGTAGTAAGATTCCCGACACAATCAGTTCCGCCTCTCTGTTTAAATGCTCCAGCTTGTTGTTGCGGAACAGGAGGGCGTTTGACGTTCTATAGTCTATGTTCTAAACATGCGACCATGTTAGCAGTTGAAGGACGTGTGTAACCACGGCGGCCTGATGTCCCGTAAAAATCACCAAATAAAAGGAACGGTGTATAATCTAGCTGATCATAAGGTCCGTTGCTCAATCCAAACCCCCGCGCTTCATTTTGCAGAGTGTATGAGTCTATTTCTGCCCAGGAGAAGTTGTACAATGGGAAAGCTAGGCTAGGCTAAGTAAGGGATAAAGTATAGCGAACGGGTCACTTGCTAGAAATAAAGACCGACAAGCTGAAGCAGGAGCCCGACGCGCAGCGCAGGGCTCTTGTTCAGCTTGAATGTCGACCTAGTAACGGGGGAATAGTCTGCTTGCCCCGCTAGACTGTCTGCTTCAGCTGACTGAAGGCTCCGGCTCAGCTGTTAGCCACAGAGCTACTGTTTTGCTAACACATTCCGCCGCCGCTATTATTATCCTAAGTCTGAGCGTATATCCACACTTCATTTCTGTCTACAGTAACGTGACTTCACACACTGTGTGTATGTGTATGTTTATGTCTGATTGGCAGATCTCTGCCCTCACAAAGAGACTCGCTCACAACCAACCTGTCACACACACACACACACACACACACACACACACACACACACACACACACACACACACACACACACACACACACACACACACACACACACACACACACACACAGAGGTGAAGCGGTCGGATTGATTTAGTCAGTTTGGTTAACTGTCCCAGTGGTGTTGGACTCAGCGCGTAGCGAGATCAACTGGCACATCGTGGGGACAGTAAAATACGGCCCTCTTACTGCAAGCTCCAGCACTTCTGCTCTCAATTCACCGGCCAGTGTTGTTGTAAAGCAGCTGACCGGCGCGGCGCTAAATGTTTACGTCACACCTGACGCTGTTTACAAGCACCTCTTTCATTCCGGAGCGCTGTGTAAAAGGGACTACTGATGCGCCAGCAGGCCGGCGTTGCTTGGTTCTGTGTAAATAACACAGAAGCAAGCAAAGCCGGCATTTTGGAGTGATGTTGTTCCGTCAATATGCCACAATCTCTGTGTAAAAGGGGCTATAGTGGCACACCCGCTGATGTATGGTCTAGAAAAAAGACTCTGAAGCTCTCTGATTTGGATTTAACCTTCTGCTATACAAGCACCGTAATGCTATCAGTAGCCTAAAAGGCCCACAATCACACATACTTATGTTTAACAGATATTGCGTTAATGCTTTAACGTTCAATATCTTGGTTAAGCAAATTGGCGTACATGCTGAAGTTTTTTGGAAGGTATCATATTATGTTCACCTTTGTATTAGGGAATGTAAGCAGCATGCTAACATGAACACAATGTAAAGCTGACGCTAATGGTAATGCCATTAGCTTTATAGGCATTTTATCATAAACAAAATGAATATGGCCTAGCTAGTTTTACTTGAATTTACTTGACTTGAATATCAGGTCATATTCATTTTGTTTAAAGCTCACATATTATGCACTTTGCTGTCAATTTTATATGGTCTAAGTAGTCCCTAATACTTATTTTTTTAGATGTTTGCTGAAAAACCCGTTCAGATCATTTATTGTAGCAAGCCTCTATACCCTGATTGTCCTCTGGTCTCAGGATGACCTATATTTGTGCGATCTGGCTGGCCCCTCCCACCTCTCTGCCGGGCTTTCTTTATATGTCCATGAGGCTCTCTCACCGTCTCTGCCGTGCTCTCGCGATACTAGAGAGACACTGCGTGACTGCGAACAGTGTTTACCCGGAGCTAAGCCATAGCTGGTTGCTTGTCCCAAAGCTAATAGCTATACACCAGTCAGGCAAAACTACCAATAAAAACTATTATTTTAGTTTCACCGTTTAAAAAAAAGCACAGGTAGCTTCCTATCCGTTGTGTTATTAAAAACGAGGCATTATTAGACTGCAAGGGGAAAGCTAAGTTAGTGTATTAGGAGCAGTGGCGTTTTCTCCCGGAGGCCAAGGGAAGCCAGGCTTCCCTGTTTTTTAGGCTGTAGTTGTCATCCAATAAAAACATTTATATTAACAGTTTCGGTAATCTTTGGTGCTGTGTTGCTGTCATTTCTTCCCCATTTCTCTCCTCACGTTGAGCATTTCACAATGCGCGAAACAGCGCCCCTTTACATTTAGATTCTGAAGACGCGGCGAAACACGACACTGCACACTGTATGTCTGCGAGGAAGCCACATGGACATATAAAGAAATGGACACCGTATTGAAACATGGCGCCCATTCATTCCTATGAAAGCTGCTCATAGGCGCAGAGAAGCAACAAGGAAGTATAATCCGGAAATTCCATGCGGCCCAAAGCATTACGTAGCATGGACGTAGTGGCATTATGGACCTATCAAGAAAGAGGGCGGCAAGCGTAGCGGACTGGAGGCGGGTGTCTCGTTCTG
The DNA here is from genome assembly GCF_949987685.1 of Ammodytes marinus. Classification (NCBI taxonomy): domain Eukaryota; kingdom Metazoa; phylum Chordata; class Actinopteri; order Uranoscopiformes; family Ammodytidae; genus Ammodytes; species Ammodytes marinus. The sequence goes on from NC_137227.1 coordinate 616,181, forward strand.
TAGCATCTAGCCTGGCGAAAACAAACTGAAAGCCGTTAAAAGCCGTTGGGCTAATAAAACGCTTGAGGTGGCGTTTTGAAATGAGAAAACTTACATTTTAATAGTATATGGTCTAAAGATAAGTATGAGCCTATGATTGATATCCAGAAAAAATGTGCAGAGACACAATCTTGTTCGCTGCTTGTACTGTGTGGACAGGGACATCTGCCTACGGGCCGCATGAAAATAAGCTCCACCCCTTATCATGCAATACCAATGGGTTGGCCACATGTCCATGCTGGCTGCTCGGAGAAGGCAGCATCCTGGGGGCCTGGGAAGCCAAGGGAAGCCAGGCCGAGCTGGCTTCCCTTGGTAAAAAAAAAGAAAAAGAATTGACCAATCAGGTGAGGACACTGCCCTCCTGTGATTGGTCAGGAGGGTGTCAGGAGGGTGCCAAGGGAAGCCACTCGGCCTTTGGCTTCACACCAATCAAATCAAAGCATCATTATCAACGTCACTGAAATTTAACAACAATAACAATAGCGGGAGATTAGCATGTTTGCATTGTTATCATATTAGCAAGAACAGTTATGGAGGGTGGAGATTTTGAGTATTTAGTAACAAATTATTTTACCAAACTGCCAATTGAGAAGCCATTAAAAATCAAATCTGACGGCAGGCCAATGCGTGTGGAGAGAAAGAAAGTTTATCGCACTTTCCGTGAGGAGAACTATGTCTGCACCGAGTGGCTAGCTGGTAGCGGCAAACTTCAGCTAATGGCCTTCCTCTACAAATAGTGAGTAAAATACACACCTTCTCCCGGCGCGGGTTAGCTGTTCCCTTAACTGTCTGTGTAGCTATGTGTGTTGTGTTTTGTGTTATTTTATTGCTAAGTGTGCCTTGATTGCCTGGATTAAGTTGCATTGGTAGGCCTACTGTATATCCACTGAAGTTGTTCGGGGTTGTCTTAAGTAGGCTATAGTGTTGTAATGAATATTTGGCTTAAACGAAAAGGATGTCTCTAAAGTGTGTATGTCAAGCACCTACAACTGATTGTGTGAGTCGTGTCTCACGTGAACGTGAAACTTAAAATAGCCTAAAACGTCCCCTAATTATATTGTGAATGAATTCGAATCTGCATTGGGCATTAAGCGGCTAGTTGTGCATTCCGGTCGGGGTGGGGGGGTGCATTTATAATAAAATGTATAATTTAATAAGACGATAAGGAGGTGTGTGAGTGAGAGAGAGAGTGAGAGAGAGAGTGAGTGAGAGAGAGAGAGAGCGAACGAGTGGTGTCGGACAGATTACAGGCGTGTAAGTCCTGGTAAAGTGACCAGGCGC